>NW_024515431.1:131530-789061 GCF_017590135.1 Pyrgilauda ruficollis
GGGGGGGGGGATGGGAAGGAGGTGGGGGGAAGCCACAAAAAAAGCCATAAAAAAAACCCTCCCAACAACAAAAAAACTTCAGACTCAACAAATAAATTCAACAAACCAAAAAATAAACCCATATCTTCCAAGTCACATGATTAAGGCTCTGGTTAACTCTTCCCAGAATAAATATTTTTTTGTTTGAGCTGCTAAACTCTTCCTAAATTCCTAAGACCTTTTATTTTTTTTATCTTATTTTCTTGGTATATTAGTTTATTATTTCCCATGTTCTGTTTCTAGCATCATTTTAATTTCACTTTTCTATTTGTCTCTAAAGCACCCCAAACAAGCACTCTTAAACTCGACCTTTTCTTTGCCTAATGACACTTTTCAGATTTAAACTGCTTGTGCTGATTTCCCATATTGTTTGTTCTGGACTTTGGGGGCAATGCCTTCCCCCATCCCCATCCTGCCCCTCAGAAACCTCTACATGCCCCTTTGCTTTCATTTCTAATCCACCCACTGTGATTTGTTTCACAAGAGGCTCTAAACCAAAATGCTCACTCAATAAACAAAATACCAGGGTGGCAATTTGATGGACCAACTAGAGAAACTTCATTTTTAAAAATGTGCTTTTGTTTCCAGTAGACATTGTGTGCAGCAGTCATTAAGTGGAGTGCACATGGCTGCAGTCAGATGATGAGGAATGAGAATGCACACCAACATCTGGGCATGGCTTTGGCAGCCTGTAGATTTGTTAGCTGGTTAGAAATAAAAGATGAAGACACAGCTGCCCGTTGAAAGCTGCTCAAATGCTAATACAATAGAACTGTTTTTTCTAAGAAATTTGATTAAATGTAATATTGTGCTTCTACAGACTCACTTTTCTGTCTGCAGTCTCACTGGAAAGAATAATCTGTTGTAATAATATCAATCTTGGTAGATAATGCCATCAAACTTTTAACCAATGGAACATTTCACTTAATAAATTGAGGTGATTATGTGTGTTTTAAATATTTTTTTCTGTTTTCATTGATTTGTACTTAAATTGAGATGTGTTGAAACAAAATCATTATCTTTCTGCTTTCCAGTCCTCTGTAAGTGTGAAGCTGAAGTAATCAGATTGTTATCTGTTACCTGCTTATTTGGTAGTCATAAAACTCTCCTTCTTCAAGGACCACCTTCTTTTGCCAACATTAAATTCTTCAGGTCAGCATTCATTGCTCCCAAAGATTTTATGCTTGTACCATTTGTACTATTTTGTCAGTGCAGATTATACTTGCACTAACCTGATTTTATCAGGATTTTTTGATTGCAAAATAATAGTGCACTGTGAGGAGATAGATATTGCAGGATTTCCTGTAATTACATTTATTGAGTTTATTGCAATTGATTTGCAGACAAATAGTCATGTGATGATCTAGTATGTCCTTTAATATAATGTCAGTCCTTCCTAAGCCTCTGTTTATCTTGGGGGCTGGTGCAAGGGCATGGCTGGGAGGGACAGAATTGAATCTTGATTGGAAAACTTTCTAGATGCATATAGAATATTATAAAATGCATAATCAAGTGTGAAAGTGACCTTCATGACACCTTTTTCTGCCTCATCTTATGTCCAACTTGTGTGCCTTAGAGACTGTATCTTCTCATATTTTCTACAGTGGCCCAAATTTAGTGTTTTATTTAAATTCCTGTTAGTTATTCATTCAGTGATTATCTGAGTGAATGGAAAAAATAAATTGCAAAAAAATAATGACCTGTGCAGTAGCTTTTTTTGTTGGTTTTAGTACTGATGTAAGACAAATTCAGCAAAATCCAAGTATTTGCTTTGTACAAGGGGAGAGACAGTCATGCTGCAATGGAAAATGTTTGTAGCAGCACCATAGTGGGTATAATTGGAAAAGCTCTTATCAGAAGTGAGCTGTATGTCTGGTATTATTTTAAATCTTATCAGTCTGTTTGTTTCAATAGATTTTTGAGGCTTGAAAATTTAACTGTAGGTAATTTTTAAAACAGTCTTTAAATTTCTTGCCTTTTAGACACATTGAAATTTCCGTTGTTCTGTTAATTTAGGTCAAAGTAAATAAAAGTTCCCAACTAGCTTTAACTGTGCTATTAATTTTTATATCTATCAATAGTCCAGATGCACAGATCATTATCACTCAGCAACATCAGCAGGAACAGGATCAAAAGGCAAGGCAGCATTTAACTAAGAAAATATCCCCACATTGCACATATGAAAGAGAGCCGAGGAGTTCTGCCAGCAATTAGAGTCCCAGTGAGGGTCCTGCTGCTGTGACTCTGCAGCCAAGACTTTGCTGAGCCTGACCTGTGCGCTGCATGGAGTTTTAAAATGCATAAAGATGAATATAATGAAATAACTCTCCCAGGATTGCCTGTAGATAAGTTGGCTTTTCTTCTGAGATAAGATGTAATAAGTGCACAGTGTTTTCCTGGGAAGCTGTTTGTGCCTGAGGAGAGCAGCACAGAATGCACTCAAAAAGCATTTTGCACAGCCCAGGGCTTGGGAGTTTGTGGGGAAGGATGTGTTTGTCTTGGGAAGTTCTTTGGCACATTTTAGGTGTCCACTCAGTGTGAACAAAACTGTTTGCATGTTTAGGTGAGTTGTTTATTCCCCTGAATACTGGGCAGGAGAGGAGGAGAGTGGCAAACTGGTAGGACGGGGTGGGTGATGGTTGTGCTCATTACCTGGATTGTCAAAAGCTTTTATATCTATACTTTAATTATATAACAAGTAGGAGGGGCCTTCTGCATCACTCTTGTGTTCTTACCATCCCTAGGGAGTGTGGTTAACATACCTACTTTTCTACTCTTACAAAAAAACCAAACCAACCTTTTTCTCTTTAGAGTAATTTAAAGGACTGTTTTTATTTGCTCTCCTGGTTTCATTTTTGCAGTGCACACTGGATTATTCATGTTGGCTCGACATTTGACTCTAAAGTATTTATTATTGTTGATCTGAGTTTTCTGTGTGGAGAAAAGAGTTTAATTTTTAAAGAGATTTGTCACTTGCAGTGCCATGTTCAGCAGAGAAGCTGCCTTTGTCTTGGTGATTTTGCGCATACCAATATTTTATAAACACACTGACTGCTTCTGACTGGGTTTAATGACTGCCAAAGTAAAGATTCAAATGTCATCAAAACAGCAAGAGAATTAAACTCCATTTGTGGGCTGTCTCAGGATGGGACAGATGACACCAGCAGTGCTGAGACACCCTGCCAGGTGTCTCATGGCCTTGAGAAGAGAGAGGGCAGTGGCTAGGGGGGAGCAGGAAGAGCTGTTGGAAGCAGGTTTTAGTACCCCCTACCCCACTCTAATACCTTCCTCACAGGCCCAGGTGATGCAGGTCTCTGGTGAAGTGGCCATGGCACGATTGAGCTGTGCCCTTAATGTGTCACACAGGTTACAATTCAAAAAAGCTGTTCCAGGAGACATGTACAAATTCAGACCAAGCACAACATGGCATCCAGTGGCTGGATGTATCACAATGCACGAGAATTACTGTAATTATCCAAAATTACAGTCACAACCAAAACCATGTATTTTAGAGTAGAAATTATCCTGAAAGAATAGGTGTGTGAGGTCCTACATTGCAGGTGGGATGAGAGAGCCAAGAGTAGAGAGAGTAAATCCCAGCGGATGGTGCAGGTGTTGATGGAGACAATGGGTGAAGAGAAAAAAGATGTTATGTGGAGTTGATACCTCAGTATGGCCCCTGCAGCCATCAGCATCACAGTCCCAGAGGGGTTTGGGTTGGGAGAGACCATAAAGCCCATCTTATTCCACTCCCTGCCATGGCAGGGACACCTTGCAATGTCCCAGGCTGCTCCCAGCCCCAACCTGGCCTTGGGCACTGCCAGGAATCCAGGGGCAGCCACAGCTGCTCTGGGCACCCTGTGCCAGGGCCTGCCCACCCTCACAGGGAACAATTCCTCATTCCCAATCTCCCATCCAGCCCTGCCCTCTGGCACTGGGAGCCATTCCCTGGCTCCTGGCACTGCAGACCCTCAGAAGGCCCTCTCCAGCTCTTTGTAGGTAGGAATAATACAAAATAATTACCCTCCAGAATAACATCTCTTCAGCCAAGTAATGTGTTTTGTTAAATACATTGTGTAGCTTTAAGAATTTGTCTCATCCAAATGGGAAAACATTCAAACATCAAATTTTAATAAAATCACAAGCAAAATGTTGATATATTCTGTTAGGGCCAAAGCAGAGGAAGGAGGAGGCCAGGTGGTTGATGCAGCATCTGGAGTCATAAACCAGAGTGGAGGATAAGAGGGCTTGATTCAGATGAATCATGTTATTGCTTTCAAGTTTTTTTATCTCACCTTGTTTCCTAAATCATCCATTTCAAATGGGTTAGAGAAATGTAAAATTGTGAGTCCAGGAAGATGACAACTTAAAGGAAATAACAAATAATTAAAATTAAGATCTGTGTGATTTTAATAAACATGAAGGTTTTTATTAAATAAAATAGCAGGTTTTCCCTTCCTGCTGCTGCAGTTGGGCTGTGTAATTCCTGTGCACTCGTAGCACTTACAAGGGCTGTACAGTCAATGTTTCCTTGTCTCTGATGTAGGCATCAGCTTCCTCTCAAGTAACTGAGCATGTAACAGCAGGTGTTACCTTTGCTTTATCTGCATTTAAATCTGCTGCTTTTCGTTCTCTTCCTTAGAACACAAAGGGCTGGAGTTTTTGATTTCCAGCACTAAAAGCTAAAAATACTTCTCCAAAATGCTCCACGATGACATTTTACTATATCATTTACTATTTACATTTTCCTGTGTGGTTCTAGTGGAGATTTGCTGTTAGTGTGCACAGTGCTCTCTCAGAGATTTACTGAGATCTGCTTTGAAAACCAGAGATCTCGAGTCTGCTGTAGGATTTGGACTGTTTTAGCCTGGATCATTTAGACTTCCCTGTGTGTGTTCACTGCTCTCTGTTTCTGCAGTGACAGCACCTCCCTTCCCCCTGAGACAGTGACATCCAGTCAGGCCATGGCCACTATTTTCTCTCTTCAGATTCATTCCTGTACTGCAGCTATAGATCTGGAGCTGTTCTGGGAGCACAGGGCCAGCAGAGCCTGCATCTCCATCTCCCACGGCCCCGAGGAGAAGCACAGCCAGCACAGGCATTTCATCAAGGCCACCAAAAACAGTGTTCTACTGAATTTATTTTGTGAAGGCAGGATTTTTCCAGCTGGATGACAGCTGGGAAACATCAGTGGGAGATAAGGTCTATCTTTTTTCCCCACTGTCAGCTGGCAAAGGTAGGATAGAGCTGTGCCTGTCAAGGGTACCAGGTTCATGGTGATGAAAGGAAGGACAGCAGGACATCCTTAGAGCTTTGTGACCTCACTCCTGCACTTATTCTCGGTGTCCTTTGGTTTCACGCGAAGATTCCTCAAAAGCCCTTCTCTGAGGTGAGGCAGAGGCTGTCTGCAGTGACAAATTGAGCAGTAGAACACTCCCAGGCACTGTCACTTTTCTCCAAGCCTGTGAAACTGCTCCATGTCACCGTGTGGCAGGGCCAGCAGCACCACGGTGTGGGGTGGCACAGGGGCTGAGGAGCAGCGTCCTCTCACTGCATTCCCAGTTAGAGCCCAGCAGTTTGAAGACTGAAGTCTGAAATTGTCTGTCTGCAAATTCTGGAGTGTTAAATATTCTGGTTCTGCTCATCCTTATTCACACAAATGCCCAGCACCTAGAATCTCTGCATTGCTCACCTCAGCAGCACACCATGCCCTGGCACACCAGAATTAGCAAGACATCTGTCTATTTTACTTCAACACAAAGGTTTCAAATTAAACTCAAATATCTGGACTGAGTTTTAGAAACAATTGGTTTTTGTTTTGTTTTGGTTTTTTTTTTTTTTTTTGTATAATTTTTGACAGTTAAATCCACCTTCTGTAGCTCTAAAAGTGGTATCAAATATTTAGATCTAACAAAAAAAAAAAAAAAAAAAAAAAAAAAGATTGTTGCTCCTCAAGTAGGATTTGTCTCAGGGAATTACTAAGCACTGATCCAAACCCCCATACACGAGGTCACCTGTCTCTTTTATGCTTTCCCACTAGGCAAATGTTGGAAGATAAAATGGGAATTTGACAATAAATCTCTTTTATCTGCTGATAGTAGAATTTGTAGGTAGGTAAAAAGGCACACTGTAAATAGCACCTTGCATAGATTTGTGTCAGAGAGGATACAAAGTGCGTGCATATTAATTTGATTTTAGAAAATGTCTTGGCTTTAAATTAAATAAGGAAAATTTGCCTTTTTATATAATAGGAATAGTTTTGGTGTGTCCTGGCCATATCAGGTATCATATCAGGAGATAAAGCAAACCTTACATAATGCTCTGAAAGGGCAGAAATATTAATATTGTCATATTTTGTACTTAGCTCTTGAGCACTTTACCATTAGCCTGAGGTGATTAAGTTAAATAGCTCTGAATGAGAAGGCTCAAAGAAAAAAATAAATATACAGGAGGTCTCTGAAATGTGTGTTCTGTCAGAGCCATGTTGGCAGGAATGGAAGTCAGAAAGGTATTACAGCTCTTTTTTATTTGATGCCTTCACAAGACAATGTGGTAAGTATGAAGGTTCTTGTTGACTTTTTGTGGTTCGTTATTTCCAAGACTGGGAAGATTAAATGGAAAGATGGAACCTGTATAATATTAGAGAGAGAGTTGAAGAGGACATGACAAATAGCAGATGAAAAATAAGGGCAAAATTGTTGTAATAATTTCTCTTTCTACTGCTTGGAGTAATGAACTTCATAATTTGGTATTTGCTTCTGGTAAAACAGGAATGTTTTTCACATTTCTGTGCCCAGTTTTGGTGTGCAGAGATGTAAAGGTCATTTCAAGACACTCCCATTGCCTGTCCTGTTACCCCCTTTGCTTGTGCAAGTACAGAAGTAGTTCACATACTCCTTTTTGTCTAAATTTATGTCTTGATCATAGGTCTGTCTGAAGGACAAAATTCCCCTCTCAGATGTGCACATAGAAGCTGAGCTCTAATAAGCAGCTCTCATTTTGAGAGGATCCTCTGGTGAGATCAATGGGACTGGAGTGTGCAGGGCAAGAGGAGTTACCAGGGGTGAGCTTTGCTCTGTGGATTTCAGAGGACATCTCTGGCCTGGGGATGAATTATTTATTTATGTATTTATTTATTTTGAAGTCTAAACCCTACCTTTGCATGCTGCTGCTAGATATGATGCCAGTGTTCGGTGTAAGGTTATTTCTTTTATCCTTCTGATGTGAAAGAAGTAATGCCATGCAGGGAGGGATGGCTTAAATGGTAGGAAAAAATTGATAGAATCATAGAATGGTTTGGATTGGAAGGGACCGTACAGATCATCTCATTTCACCCTGCCATGGCAGGGACACCTTGCAGTGTCCCAGGCTGCTCCCAGCCCCAGTGTCCAGCCTGGCCTTGGGCACTGCCAGGGCTACAGATCATCTCATTCCACCCTGCCATGGCAGGGACACCTTGCACTGTCCCAGGCTGCTCCCAGCCCCAGTGTCCAGCCTGGCCTTGGGCACTGCCAGGGATCCAGGGCACCCTGTGCCAGGGCCTGCCCACCCTGCCAGGGAACAATTCCTCATTCCCAATCTCCCATCCAGCCCTGCCCTCTGGCACTGGGAGCCATTCCCTGGCTCCTGTCCCTCCAGCCCTTGGCAATTGTCTCTCTCCATCTTTCCTGCAGCTCCTTCAGGCCCTGCAGGGCCACCCTGAGCTCAGCCCAAAGCTTCTCCTGTGCAGGTGAACAATCCCAGCTGTGCCAGCCTTTCCTGCCAGCAGAGCTGCTCCATCCTCTGCTCATCCTGGAGCCTCCTCTGGGCTCTCTGAGCAGCTCCAGGTCCCTCCTGTGCTGCCCAGGCTGGGAGAGCTCTGCAGGTGGGGTCTCAATAGAACTGCAAAGTCTCTTTTAACCAGATATTGAGGAATTTTGAAATCCTCCCCAGAGATCACAAAAGACAGTGGTTTTGTATTCATTATCAGTGCAAAAACATCACTGCAAACCCCATTCTCTACAGTATTTTTATATATGTTGGAAACTTAATGGAATCTATATGGATTTCTTTTTTATGGGGATACAGGTGCGATTACCTGCCTATATGAGGTGCTGTAAATTGCTTAATTAGCTGACAGGTGATGATTACAAGAAGACTCCCTTACTTGCTGCACTAAAGATGTGCTGGTATAACTTGCTGTACAGTTGGATTAGTGGGAATTCTGTGCAAACAACATGAATGGGACTGAAGAAAGAAGACTTTGGAATGGCCCAGACATCATTAATCTTACTAATTAGCAATTGATGTCAAGTATATCTTTAAAAAATACTTTAAAATGTGCTTTCTTGGGAACTCTATTTAGTACTGGACAAATGCTTCAACTAATTTTCACTTTGAGTTGTTTTCTTCTTTTCTCTTTATATTATTTTGTTCTTTCAATCTAAATATTTTAACTTTCTTTCTCAAGGCTGTATGAGGTCCACAGGAGGAAGTCTATAGCTTTCATCTTGATTTATGGAGCCGATGATAAAAGTTTAGTCTCACAGCTTGTCGCCCATTTCTCTGCTAGATTGCTGCCTACAGCATATGTTCAAAGACAGGTTGCCCATAGTTGAATGTAGCTTTATTTCAGTAAACATAGCCTACAGTGGAAACATATTGAATTTAGGCTAAACTTGCAGAGGGATTGGAAGGAAAACGCTGTGTGTGTGCGTTGGGCTGAGTTAAGGCTGTTCTAACTTTAATGGGCTTTTGCTGGAGGGGCAGAGAGGTGGGATGGGCTTCACCCTGCCCTGGGTGGCTGCAGAGCCACGGCTTGGGGCTCAGGGGCTGCAGAAACAGGATATTGTTATGGGGCTGGCATGAATGCATCTTCTTGTGAATCACTTTTCTGTGTCTCAGGAGGCTGTCTCTCTCTCAGATACCACAAAGAATTATTTCTGTGCAAGCTTTTCATGCTGGAGAGGAGAAACAATATGAAACTGCAGTTGAGTAAGAGGAGAGTTATTCATCCCCAGGTGAGGAAGAAGACTGCTCCTTCATGCTTCCTCAGAAAGGCAGGAAGCAACATAATGGAGTCATCAGTTTGAAATACACTTACTGTTATACTAATTCTTAAATATATTTATATATTAAACCCCCATTTTTTGTATGCACACACATATATGTACACATTTTTTTAATACATGGACTATAGGTCCATGTATTTTATGATGGCATGTTAATAAACAGCAAAGGAACTTGTGAATTTTATTGACCAGTCTTCAACATTAATTAGTTTAATACTAATTTAACAACAAAATCCATGCAGTTAAATGTTAGTGCTTGCTTACTGTAGGAGTGTGTTCTCAGTGTTTCACTTCTCTTTGTGTTTACCCAAAGTAGATGTGTGCTTATATTTTCCTTGGAACAAGAATTCACTGTTACTAAAATCCAGCATCACCTCACCAATCAAGGATATGTTTAACAAACCAAAATATCTGCTTTAGTATCACTCATTCCTGTTATTCTCTGAATTTATTTACTGGAATTACTACAGTAAGGCTCTGCCACAGCAGGAAGGTGATTCTTTGTGCAGGCCTGCCCACTCCTCTCAAAACTATTGCACTGCAGAGATCCAGAATTACAGGACTCTTTCTGTGTTAAATATTGGCAATAAAGGGACAATTTTGGGGGTTTTTTTATGCTGCTGAGCTCAGGCTGCACAAAGTCCATACAAAGGTGTTTCAGTCATTAGTGACGAAAGCATCTACCACTGACTTAACAGACAGACAACACCAGATTTGCACCAAAAGAGAAGTAATATTCAGCTTAAATACATCAGATTGAAGGGGCGTTTTTGTTTCTCAAACTAGCTGGAGCAGAATAAAGTGCAGGATATTCCCAGAAGTCCATGGAATGGTGGAGCATTGAGATCCTCATCCATAAACTGCCTTTCGCACACCCCTGGCCGAGACCAGATTGGCTGCTCTGGGAAACTTCAGATTAATGGATCCCTTCTGCTGTCAGACTCACTGGAGTGGCAGATTAAGATTCTATTTTTGGTGCCTAATTTCTAAATTAGCAGTTTCCATCAGCCCCTGTTTACTGCTGTCACCAGGAACACGCTGGGCTGTGCACGAGCTCGCTGAGTGATGTGTAATTAGGGAGAGCTGGGGCTGTGCCCTTGCACTAAATGAAGCAGCTCTTCCCCTGAATGTACTGATGAGGGGTTTTTGGGGTGTGTTTAGTTGGCACATTCTTTAATAGATGAGGTACTGAGAGGTTTTTTCCTATCGCTGACTGGTAATTGCTCAAAATTAAAAGCTTTTTTTTTCATTAGTTGAATAATTTTGTTTTCCTGAGTCTTTTGTGCCTTTCAAGTTGCTGTTAAAAGAGTAGGCTTGCTTCAGATATTGTAGTTTAAATACAGTTTTACTTACTAAAAAGGTAGAAAAAATAGCTGTCTCAGCCCATATGAAAAAATATTTCAGTCCTCATAAGGTTAAAATACATCTCTGACTGAAGGTTCAAGAACAGTAGTGAAATTCCAGAAGTTCTAACATCTGCATCAAAGTGGAGTGAATGCTGTAAATTTGCTTCCTGAAGTTTTGTACACTATACATACACACTCTCAGCTCTCCAGGGAGTGAACTTGGATCGTCTCCCCATTCCTAAAATTAGCCTTTCTAAAACCTGGCATTCTGCAGATAATTTGAAAACAACGCACCAAAATTTTCTTCTAAGGTCTTACAGGATGGGAAGCTTTTTGGGAAAAGTCTCTTCTCACCCAGGAAGTGACCATCATGGGGAATGAAAGGTGAAAATGGGCCTCCAAAACTTACAAATGGTTACATTTTGCCAGTGAAGAGGATCTTCTGAGAAGAAACTCTTTGTAGAAAAGAGGATATACTGGATGTGGAGGGAGAAGACATGACTGGCCAAGATCAGAAGGCTTTTATTCATTTTTTTGTGTAGTAACTTAATGAAAAGGAGTACTTAACACTTCAGCACAGGATTCACAGCTTGTCCATGGTAACTCATTTTCAGGTTTAGAATAGAAAACAGTAAAAAGTACCAGGTTCCAGCACTCAGTGGTTTTAGTGTGTCTCCTGGTTGTGCTAATTAATCCCAGTTAACCCAAACCAGATCAGGTGCCACTTAATAAAAGACTGAATCAGAGAGGTTTTGGGGAGTTGTGTTGAGGTTTTTGAGGAGGCTGTGGATATCTCCTAGAGATGCTGGGGTTAGTGAGGGCTTAGGAATTCCATATACTTATATGACTTTAAAAACATTTAAATTTATCTTCTTAGAGGAGTCTTAATATGAAGGTACTCATTTGATTTACATTTTACCTATTATACCTCTGCCTGGCCCATGGAGGAGCAGTTCTGTTTCTTAAATATGTATATAAAGTAGTCAAGCCTTTTAACAACCCTCTATATGTTCAAATATTAATTACATGTGAAAGTGTTATCACAGATGAGACAGAATTATTTTTAACTTCAACACCTTTTATTTCTTGTTCTGCTTTTTATGCTTACCAGGAAGGGCATTCAGTGTAAGAAGGTGACTTTATCCAGACTGCAGGTTTTTAAAGAAGGGTCTTCCCATCTCGTAAAGGATTTGCACTCAGTGCTTTGGATTTCTTTAGAGATGTTTGCTGAGCTGCTCAGGAAGTTTTGATTTCCTGACACTTCAAGTTACTGCAATGTGTTTGCCAAAAATATTCTTTGTCAGAGAGGCTTCAAAGCTTTTTTCTGTTTGCCTCTTGAAGCTGCATGGCACAGAGATGCCTACAGTGAGAAAATGGACTAAAGAAATTGGTGTGAATGTAATCACTCTCAGTTACCTGGTACAACAACTTGGAAACATTGTTCACCAAGCAGCAGAAGGGCAGTGCTTCATTCTGAGTTAAATGGTAAACATTAGGGTTTGTTAAAACGTGAGGAACCTGTACTCTGGAGCTCCTTATCCTCAGCTGGAGCTGCTGTTTCAGGCTCTCCTGAGAAGGTGAATTATTTCAGGTTGGGGAGACTCCCTGAGCCCTGTGTAGGGAAGCCACGCTAATATGTGTTTGGCAGTGTCTGTAGGACCCTTCCAATCCCAGCAGAGAGATTTTTATCTCCAGCTATATCTGCAAGCAATATTTTAGTCCTGGAAATGCTGACACATCCAGGCTGTATTTTCCTTTCCTCTGGTACAGACCTCTTACCTGTAACTTCCAGAATTATAGGCACAGAAGAGCACTGGAATAAATCATAGTGATTTCATTCCACTCTTATAAATTGTTGCCTAAATTGTCAACACCTCTTCACTATTAGTGTTAAGTAAACTGGCTTTTAGAAAATATGAGCCACTCAATCATTTATCTTAAGCCCCAATCTATCTCCTTGTTGTTTTTAAAGGCAAGATATAACAGTAAGTAAAAGCAGGAATTGCTTCCCTGAGGAAATTTTACTGTGATCAAAGCAACCTGGCTGTTTAGGAGTGAAAGCAATGCCTGGCTTAATGAAATCTAGAGGAAATTAGATAAATAGATGAAATGGGGGATTCCAAACAAATTGCAAAGTAGATCTGGAGAGGGAGTGCAAGTTACTGAGCCTTCAGGTTGAATGTGGAGTGGACAATAGTGTGAGCAAATGAGCTTTTAAAATAAAATATATTTTGTTGAAGAAGGAGGAGGCAACTGTAGATGTGGCTTTGGGATTGCTGGACACTTGATTATGTTAAATTGCTTTTGGGGTGATATGGGTGAAGTGTGTGAGAGAAGAGACTAAATCCAGTGAGAAGTGAGGAGCAGAGTTATGTAGAGCCTCAAAGGTGGGAGCAGGATTCAATTTAAAATCTAACTTTTCACAGAAAATTTTTCTTTAAATCTATATTTCTTAATAAATGGAAGATTACTATGCAAGCAATAGAGCCTGGTTCAAAAGTCATTCTCCCATCTTCAGACCTGAAATAGGAATAAATATGAAGTGGGTCAGACTGAAGTGTCTGCTAGTTCCAAATACAACATGAACTTAAAATTACTCCAGTTCTAGTGTAGATGCCATGGGTCTCAAGGGATTTGCTGTTGATCAGTCTAACAGCCTTTATACTTGTTGTAATATCTCATTTCTGAGAGGCCTGGCTTTTATGTTCTGCTCACAATCTCAGCATTACTGTCAGATTTGGGGCTGGGAAATCATCTTTCCAGATAAGATTGATGGGTTAATGGACCATTGTAAGGGTTATTTAAGCATAATTGCACTGTTTGATTTGTGCAAAACTTGTCAGAAAAAAATGTTTCAAAATACAGGGACAAGTCTTACTGTTTATCACCCAGTCTGTGAGGACAAAAATTAGTGTTTTCAGTTTTGGATGTCTAATTATTTTCTTTGCTCCTCCTCTCTAGGAAGTCTTGCTTGCCATGTGGAGAGCCAGAGAAAGGTAAGAAAGATCTTTGCTTAATTCCTGTCTATGTAACCATATGTGTGTGTGGGAGAAACACAGCTTTCCTCATAAAGCTCCTTGCAAGAAGGTTGCAAACAATATGCCACTGATCAGAACCTCTTCCAGATAAGCACTGGGGTATTCCAGGGTGTGCCATGAATGCAGATGTAGCTGAATAATTGCCAAATTGCTCTGCACATGGTCAACCAGGGCCAGGAACAGTCATGGGCTTGCCTATTTTATATAACCTTCGATTTAATTTTAGACTCTCTACCCCACAATCCTAGGTGGGAAACCACTCTGGTTTGAATACACTTCAAGTACTGCAGTAAGATTTTTTTGACAGAAAAAAAAAAAAAAATCAAGTCTTAGGCTGGCTTAAAAGTCTCCCTTTGTTTTCCTCTCAGTCTTCTTCAGAGGAAGATGAGAACAGGTTTTCAGATCTGACACTGACATCTGTATAACTCTCACTCTTTCTGTCTGGTGTGATGGCCAGTAAAACAGGCACACTGGGGAAATTATGTGTTCATCTTTTCAGCCTAAATTGTTTAATACTCGTGTGATGGTACCAAGAAAAACACTGCTTATTTTTTTTTAGATCTCCATCTCTGCCTGTATCCATCTGTTGTATTTTCTCCTCAGACAGATGCCTAAATTAATATCAGGGAAGCAACTAGAACAGAGTTAGGGTCAAATGCTATTTATGCTCTATGGTAGCTGTGTCATAATATATTGCAAAATATCTTTTATAAAATTACATCATTTTTCTGCTACATTACTGTCTTGACATGTTCGGCTTCTAAGCATCTACATTTAGGGCCACAATTCATAGAGCCCTTCATTAGGAAACCATTGGAAAGCTGGAGAGCCTCCTAATTTAAATCAATTCCAAGGAAAGCTCTCAGTGGCATTTTCAGTGTCCATCTGCAACTTTGCATTCTGTGAGAGGAAGAGGATTTCTGCTTTACTCAGTCCAGCTACTCCTCAGACTTAATCTGGTCCTCAAAATTCACTAAGTAAAGCTGGGACTTAGGAAGAGATAATTCTGTGAAGCACAGACAGGAAAGCTGCAGTGTGGATTTGGGCAGTTAAAGGAGATAATTACTGATAAACTACTTTGTGGTATCAATTAGAAATAGAAATATATTTATGCCTAGTGAATATAAACTGTTAAGTATTGCTCTGTAACCTTAGGTACCCTCCCTCTGCAACCCAGTGGTTCTGCCAGTGCAGTGTGTTTATTTCATTTTTGTGATAATATTTTGGTTTGGTTGGAGCAGGTTGGTAAACAACTGAGCTGTGATAATTATTTCAGTAGTTTGTTTGGTTTTATTTCCTCTTTGGGATAGGCTGTGTAACAGTGTTTGTACTGCCTGTTCCTCAGGCAAATGTTTTGGAATTGGAGATAATATCTTCTACACAACTTTCAATTAAGTTTTTGTATATTTAATTCCTCACATCTATATTTTTTTTTCTCTATAGCTTCTTCTTTCCACTCCTTCATGTTTTTGTTAAAAGAAATTTACAATTGCTCTTTGTTATTAAGAGAATGGATATGCCATTTTGAAATGCATCACTTAGAACAGATTTCTGTTCTCGGAAACCTTAACACCTTTCTCAGCCCCTTCCTGTCCCAAATGTGTGCTGTACCTTCATTAAGGTACAGTAGAGGCATGTTGAATTCTGCATGGGTATTTATAGTCTGAGAGGTCACCTCAGCCAGTATTGTCTGAGGGGAGAGTCAGTTCATTCAAAATGCATTGTTTCTGCTTTTGGCTAATTCTGTGAATGCTGGGAAATATTTTCACTCAAACAGGGAACTTGACCTAAAAGGAATAAAAACAAATGCCCAGTTTTATCCTCTTTAGGTCTTTGTTGAGATGGACTCAGCTCTGCCACAGCTGGTGCAGGGGGCAGTGAATTTGACCCCATGTTGTGTTTTATTGAGGGAGCAAAGGCAAACCAGAGTTTTTCTGGACCAAATCTTGCTGTTGCTGTTTCTCTAAGAGCAGTTTGGTATGTGATTAAAGGAAAACAGGTTCTATTCTATTCTTGCTTGTTCTACTTTTAATAATTGTTACTCCAAATTTTAGCACATTCTTTTGTCATCCCACATACGTATGGTAATGATGAGAAGCACTTCCTCCAGTGCTAGTCTGTTCTTTTAACAATCCACATGAGTGACACAGATTAATAAAATGTGACATTTCAGGATCCAGAGGAAAATACAAAATAAAAAATGACTGTTTGAGGAAAAATTAGTCATATGCAGAGGGACCTATTAAAGTTGCCTCACATATCAAGCCTTTGTTCTGAGCATGTGTGACTGGAAGTGCAAAGCTAGGCTGTCAAGATTTGTTTAGCTAATGATTCTAACTTGTTAAAATTTTAACTATGTCTCCTTTTGTTGTGCTTCAAAGGATTCGCAATGCTCTTTATATTAATTTATCTTATATTCTTGAAAGTATTATACATTTTAGTTATTATTTGGGTATTGATTTGGCTGCTTGGCATGTACTGTTTACATGCAATTTTGATTTTGAGTATGGGGTTCAGTGTAAAAAAAGAATCTGCATAAAATGCATAGCTCATATAAAAGTGCTTTTTTGTTATCCACTAAGACAAGAGATACAAATCAAGTGTGAGAAGAGCTTGAAGCCAGACTCTAAGATGTGAATGCTAAAACTTATCACAATTCATACTTGTCAGAGAAATGCACATTTAAAATCCTTGGTCATGTATAATAATACACTGAAACACAAATAGGATGCTCCAACGTCAAACTTTATGAACATTCTTGTTTTGAAGAGAAGAGAGGAACTTGAAAAGAGTCATAAAAGTGCAATGTGGGAAGGAGCTCACACTGAGTTTTCAGCATGGCACTACCAGGCCTGTTATCTTTATCTGTCTCTGTGTGGTGAGCAATAATAAGAAAGGATTTCATTTTCTGTGTTAAGCTGCTGGGTAACCATCTGGTTACAGAAATGCATAACGTTTTTGGATTATGTTTGGCACAGTCCTGTTCTCCCATCAGTCCCTGCCCACACCACAGACATGCTGGTTCCAGGGCCCAGTAGAATGAATGGAGATGATGCTGTGAGATTCAGTAGTTAATTTTCATAATTAATTTTTCTTACACAAACAGTCAAAGCACAGAACCTGCTTCTCTCAGTATGGAGAGGGAGGTGGGGTCCAAATTCCAGGGTCAAGAGAGATAAAAATAAACTTTGAAATAGATACACCCAAATGCAGTTGTTTGCCTGTGCATACCCCCATGGTCATCAGAAAAGAGGCTTCTTGAAACATCTGTGGCTTTAGAAATGCTTTGAAAAGATGGGTTCAGCCTAAAACCAGGCATAGGGAGCAGCTGTATAAGGTGAATCTCAGTAAAGCAAAGAACTGAGCTTTCTCTTCTCATCTAGAAAGGCGATGAGGTTGATCAGGAACCCTGCGATCAGGAATTCTCTGGCTGATCAGGAACCCTGTGTTCTCACAGGCAACAGCATTTCTCCTTCACCCGTGTCTGGTGGGGTTGGTCTTTTGAAGACATCCACAAGCAAAGGTACAGCCTAACCCTCCTGTTAATAATTGCATTTTTATACCACACTGATTGGCTCATGCAGATTCATTTGTATTAAATGTATAGGAAAAATGTGTCTGTCAGTGTGTGAATCTGTGCCATTCTGCTGGTTTAAAAGGTGTGTGAATCCTAAAGCACAAGGTATACATCCAGCACAGGCATTGTAATTCCTTCCTGATATAATGAAGAAAGAAACTACAGGGAGAATTACACTCTAGGCAATGCCAAGGACTTTGTAATATATTTTGAAAATACTATGTACAGCATAGTATGACACTGAATATGTCCCAAGCTATGTATTATGTGCTGCTTTAGAAATCCCATTGTATTTCCAGAGCCAAAGATTGGTTGGGAGTGTCAGATAATGACCTTTTCCTTCCACCCTTTATGCAGTGACAAGTTTGTTCCCCTTCCCACGTGAAGCTTGGGACTGTGCTGCCCTGGTGCCTCCTCCCAGCAGAGGGTTTGTCATGGCAGTGGAAAAGGAGCAGATGGAGGCAGCAGAAGCCCCAGCATCAGCACCAGCCACATGAGCAGGCTGGAGGGAGGATGCTTCCTTGTTGATAAATATCATGTACAGTGTTCTATCTGCATGAAAATGTCTGTAGTTTTCTGTGCAGAACCAAGGGGATTCCAAACTCTCTGCCCAGACTGGCAAAGCACACTCAGCTCTGTG
Source organism: Pyrgilauda ruficollis (assembly GCF_017590135.1). Lineage (NCBI taxonomy): Eukaryota > Metazoa > Chordata > Aves > Passeriformes > Passeridae > Pyrgilauda > Pyrgilauda ruficollis. Next base: position 149,221 of record NW_024515431.1, read on the forward strand.
GATGGCCTGAGATGCTCATATGCTATGGCATACTTTTGGTTTTCTTTTTGATTAATATCATGCTTCAGTACACCCATCTGTCTGTGTGCTGGGTGCAAGTTTCAAAGGAAGACATGTGATATACAATCAATTAAAAATGCAGGTAAAATTTAGGACTTCAGCAAATTTCAGTAAATTTTGGAAAGTGAGGTGATGCCAGATTGAAATGCTCAACAGGCTCATGCAGTTTTCCAAGTAAATGAAACCCATTTCATGAATGCAATTAATACAAACCTGGGAGGCTGAATGAATAATGCTTCCAGCCCTCCTTGTTCAGAGAGAGCAGGAAAACACAAGAGAGAGGCAAAAAGCATTCTGGTGTCATAACAGCCTGGGATGGAGTTGTGAGATAACTGCAGTGATTTCCCAGAGACTACACAAATAATTTCAAAGTAGTTTGGCAGGTCTGCAGCTCGCAGAGCAAAAACTATGTCTGTATTTTACCACAGACACATTTTAACCTACCCTACAAGCTCTGCTTCAGAAGTCAAGTCCCCAGCTTTCCAAAAGCTGTGTCTTCAAATCCACTTGAAGCAGTGGATTCATTGTGTTGGGCTTGGCAATGCAAGCTATTAGCCTGGAAGTTACTGAGTAAAAGCAAAAAGCCTCTAAGAAACTTAACTCACCCCTTTTAGCAGTCACTAAACCAGCTAACAAATAGAGACGATTTAAATTGCTTCACAATGCCAGCTGCTTGCAGAATACCTGCCATCCTCTTGAGAGGTTAAAAAATAATCTATTTGCAGCCCTAAGGTTGAAGAATGCAATGAATTTAGCAAGCTCAAGCCTCACTGCACTTGTCTTTCATGCTACCAAATGTGTCCTTTTAAGATATTATACTGTTTCACAGCTGATTGAATAAAGAATTTAAGAAGATATCTTCTCACAGTATATCTGTTCTTAAGTCTCTTATCATTTCCTAATGTTGGAACACATGCTTGCCAAAATCCATGGGGCAGTTGAAAAATGTTTATACAAAATGTCATGGCTGATGCTTTTAAAGCTTTGTTTGAATATCTAAGGAAGACTTGGGTTTCATACTTTACCAAAAAAATAGAGTGTTTATCCACAGACAAATACTCTATATCACTACAGGCTCTTTCCAAAACAGTGGTTAATGACACAAAAAGGATCAGTAAATTACAACTTCAGGTCAATAGATTGACAATGACCAGATTTGTCACTACAAATCCATTACACTTAAGCAAATTACAGATGAAATTATTTTGCCCCAGGGAAGCTGCAGGTGATGTTTAGTGAGAAGCTGAAGGACCTGAGGCTTTATTAAAGCAATGTGATGGTGCTGGTGCATTCAGCCAAATTTCAGTGTGTGTGTGTGTGTGTGTTCACAACGGTGTTGATGGATATTTATACCTGTACACCCAGGTATGGCTGTGCAGTTGCACCAAGCATTTGTAACGTTTTTGTGCTCTAAATAATTCAGTGTGTTTGGAGGTATTTGAGACAAAAACTGCCTTGGGATAGCAGTAGGTCATACATTCAGTGAGAATTGGCTTCTCCATTAACGAGCACTGGCATGGAATCAATACAGGGTGAGTTATGCTGTCAGCCTGTGCATTTCAGCTTCATCAAAATGTGGAAGAAATATCCAAATTTCACACTGGTTCATCCCAAGCAGAAAGAATCTCAGTGCCTTATTTTGCATATGAAATTACTGCAAGGCTGAGAGCAGCAGAGCTCAGGGCCTCGGACAGTTCTGGGTGCGCAGGGGTTTGTGCAGAGGAGTCAATAAGCATTATAGTTTTCTTGGTTTCTCATTGCAGCATTTTGTTTCTGGCTGGATGCTGTGGTTTTGGGGTTTTTTTAGAACCAAGGTGTTGGGTTTTTATCTTTTGTTTTTGTCAGGGTCAGGACTGGAAGTGTTTGAGATGGTATTTTGTGTTCAGACAGATGTTTATTATTTTTTATCTATATTACAGTCTTACAAGTTGTGAGTCTTAGAGTATCTCACTAACAAGTTACAAAATGGCTCCTTATCTATTTTTACAAGGTCTTTTAAGGAAAAACTATCTAATTAAGAAATGATACTTAAATTATTTTTCCTTTTAACTCAATAACTAATTACTTATGTCTTGTAATGTGGATTTTTCTGTCTAATTATACAATACTACTCAAACTTATGAAGAGGAAGAAGGATTAGTTACTGCCTTAAAACTTCTATCTCAGTTTTATATACATCACTATATTCTAAAATTTTAAACTCTAAGTTTTCTACTATGTGATATTATACACTTTTATTCAAATTATACACTTATAATCTCAGTGTTATCAATTAATTTTGGAAGTCTTCTCTACAGCTCCAGGTTAAATGTAGTGTTTTTTGAGGGTCCGTGTCTAAAAACACAGAAAGTCTCAAATTCCTACCATCTAGGGTTCCAACACCAAGCTTAATGGTCAGAGTCCATATCATGTTTGCAAAATTCACTGTAACTCTGTAAATCACTGAGTGAGGTAAGAACATGCAGATGGTGAGAAGCAGAAATTCCTGCTTTAAAGCACTGATGAAGTTATTGCTCAAGGGTAATAAAGAGAAAGCTAAATCAAATTCTTTAAAATGTATGTGTCTGAAAAATGTCACACAAAATTTATGCACTTACTGTGCTCCTGTTAGTTCAAGTGTGTGCAAAATGCTCCTGCTTAGATCAAAAAGCCTTCAGCATCAGTATAAGTTGGGCTCTTTTCCACTTATAAACTGTCTTCTGCAGCAAAATGACCTTTTTGTGAATAGGTCAACACCTTACAGGGCCAGGGAGCACTGCCTGACCTGTGTTACAGTGAGGAATTTCTTGAGTGCTTTGCAGACATCAGTGCAGCCACTCCACTGCATTCTGGTGTGAGAGCAGGAGTTTCACTGGGAGCTGCCTCCAGGTATCCTCGTGTCCAGCTAAAAAAACTTTAAATCCTTTTCTTGCAGTGGAAATTAATTAAACAAAAGGCTTGAAATCTAGTCCTTGCACCCTGCCAGGAGCAGTGAATGAGCTGGTCAGAGGAGATAGACTTGTAGACGAGGAAATCTGCTAACATTTAACCTTGCAGGCTGCAAGGTTTGTGTTGTGTTGGAGAGGGGTGTCTGCAGAGACACTGACAAGGATTTTGCTCCACTCTGAGGTTGCCTATGGATAAACAGAGTCTACCTGGTTTCTTTGTCACCTATTTTATCATCTCTGTAAGCACTGAAACTGAGATGGATACTCTAGATTAGAAAGTAGAGAATAAAATTAGTTTGCTTTGAACTAAGAATGGATATCACTGACAGACTCCATCAGAGATGATCAGGGCAGAGCTGATGTTACATGTTACTTGACAATTTTTCTCTCATAGAAATTAAAGAAATTTAGGCTGCTTTCAAACAAAGCTGTGTCTAATTCTCTAGAAGTGCACTTGTCTGCCTTGGGGGACCTTCAGAAATGTCTATTTATGATAAACCACTTCAAGCAGAAAGTTTTAAGCTGTGCAGAATGTTAGCAACTATAAAGAAAACCCATGTCTGTTTAATTCAGATCATTTTCCAATTTATGTAAATGAAAGGCTTGCAATATATTTTCCTTTGCCCAAGTTTCTAATTTGTTACATCAAAAGAGGCAAACAAAACTGGTTGGATTTACTGGGATGTGTGTTTAGCACCAAACTCAGAGCAACATATACAATCTTGCAAAGCGTCTTTGTGGTTGGCTTTGCATGACACCGCCATCAGTAAGTGGATAAATTCAGTCCAGACCAACCTTGGAGTTATACATTGTTTCACATCCATTTGGGATGTGGTTTTTGTGTTGATTTGAGCATTGATTCCTGGTCTGAGCATGCTGAGGAGCAGTGGCTGTGTGGGAGTTATAGATTCCAGCGGTGCTGGTGCCCCTGTGCTCAGAAAGTAAATAATGATTCTGTGTGAATCCCACCACCTGTGGATGTTCTGCCTCTTCTGTAGGGAGGGAATTGTGTTGGCACCTTGGCACCTTCCTGTATGTGGGGAGAAAGAACCAATTTCTCCTCAGGCTGTAAAACCGCCCAGCTGGGAGTGGTCAGATCAAAAGCATGTGGGATGAGTGTAAATTGTGTAAATTTAATCTGCCCTATATAAGTAATTTTTTTTTTTTTTTCAGTGGGGAAGGTGTAATCACCCTATATAAGTAATTTATTTTTTTTTTTTTCAGTGGGGAAGGTGTAATGATTGTTATTGGATAATACCACAGGCAGTGGACGACTGAAATTCCTTTAAGTACTCAGGGAATTGATTTGTTTTGAGGATGAAGGCCAGCCAGGGAATGAAGACACCTGAAGCAATGGCCATGGTAGCAATGAACCAGCCCAGTGTCCTCCTTTCCCTCCTGGAATTTGCTTTGCTTCCATCAAATACTTGGCAATGGATTTTTCTCACAGGTCCAACACTGTCTGTGGCAAATCAGGTACTTTAGTGAAGGTTCTTGATCTGTAATCCCAGAGTCCCTGAGAAACTCATTTAATATCAGTCAGCTCAGACTGCCAGGATCGGTGTGCTTAATGGGCTCTCCAGAAAAAAAGAATAACTATATTGGGATAGTATTGGGCCCTGTTATGTGCTTAATTGGTCACATCCATGGGCTGAAGTATGAAGGCAAGGAAGTACAAAGGTGGAATGCCTGTACCCAGAAGGATCACATTCATTTCAATAAAAATCTCTGCTGGATATTTTCAGACAGAATATTCTTTGTGGTTCCCACATAGGAAGCATAGACATGAAACTGCACCCTATAGTCTTTTGGTGATTTAAATTTAGAATTCAGCATTGAATCTGCATGGGTACAATTCACTGCCTAAGTGAATTTCCCAGCTACTACAGAGTGCACCAATAATGTGCACTAAAATAGAGAGCACTCCCAGGCCTTGTGTAGCACTGGGTTTGTTGTGCAGTTTACAAGAGAGCTTTTGGAGCTACAGACAGAAAATAGCTGTGAACACAAAAAACAGAGAGTGAAAATGTAGATGGAGTACTGAAAGAAAGAGTATCAGTAAGACTAGGTGCAAGAAAGTAATTTATTATTTATTTTGCATTCTGTTTGAATATTGTGGAGCCAGCTTGGAAGCTCGGACAAAGATAGAAACAAAATAATGTCACAGATAAATAGTGAAGAAATATATTGTGTGTATACTGAGAATAGATTTAACACATAATATGTCTAAATTTAGGCCAAAATATAAAATTCAAGTGACATGGCATCTCTTGGTGAATGACTTCCATTTCTTGGCAGCACATATCTAATAGCCTCATAGTGCTGTAGGAGAAAACTTATACAAGTATAATCCAATAAAGCAAAAAGGTTACTAAAGAGCCAATAAACTTGAGATAAAAGCCTTTAATCCCATGACCCTTTAAGAGGAAACAGGGGTCAGAGATTACCAAGGCACAGCTGATGTTTCTGGAATGTTAAATGCCCAGTTCTCTTGATTTGACACTAACTTGTGGGCTTTTGTGTAGAGTTGAAGAACTAGAGTTATGAAAATATCATATAGTAAATTAAAGTAGGGGGGGGCTTGGATTTTTAGCCCAGGTAACTCTGCCTGCTTTTCTTCTTCTTTTGCCCATTTTTTTTTTCTCTCTCAACATGTTCCTTTTGAAGAGTTTTCTATGGGTGCAATATTTTGTATGGGAATGTTCTGTTCATTTGTTGTGTCCTGTTTAATATAGGTCTAGCCTCCATTTTCATTCATGTTATATGTGTCTGTACACTGCTTTGGATTGCTTTACTTTATTCAGATGAGAATGTAAAGATATTCCTCATGAAACAGAAATATTTTCTACCCTCTGCAGTGTTGCAAGAATAATTTCCTAATTTTATCTCCAGAGAGCAACCAGGCAGGGAAACATATTGTTATCAGGTTTTTGATGCTGGCAATCTGGAAAGGTGGATATTGTGTTCTGTTACTGCACTTTGTCAGCACAAGCAAGGTGTAGATTTTAGTGATGTTTACATCAGAAACCCTAATTTACTTACATGCAATTACTATAGCAGTTTATGAAGGCAGCCAGCTGAAATACAGGTTTTGCATTGTTGATTCAGATATGACTAATTCGTCACTGAAAACCAGAAAGGATTATTTGTAAGTCTCTTGGTTGGTATTTTAATTGTACTTGGTTGGTATTTTAAATGAACCACTCAATCCAGTTTCAAAGTCTGGATTCAAGGAACAATTGAGAGATTATATTTATTAGGGACCAGATAAATTGGTATAACACAATATTTAAAAATACAGAATTGAGCCAATGGCTGCCCGCTAGCAATGTCTAGTGAATGGCAAGGAAGCAATGACAGAAAAAAAAAAAAAGTGTGTGTATATATATATATATATATAAAAATGTGTGTGTGTGTATATATATATATATGTATATATATATGTATATAATGCCTGATACAGTAACCTCCACCAAAGGAAAAATTTCCTCACTAGTGTGGATCAAACAAGACAACCACAGTTGCAATGGACATTTTGTATATATATATATATATAAATGTGTGTGTGTGTATATATATTTTAATGCATATATATGCGTGTGTGTGTATATATATATATGTATATAATGCCTGATACAGTAACCTCCACCAAAGGAAAAATTTCCTCACTAGTGTGGATCAAACAAGACAACCACAGTTGCAATGGACATTTTGATGTTCTTTGACTTTAGGGAGTGGACTTGAACCTGAATCTGAACTTTTGACTGGTGCATTTTCTTACTGCCAGTGACAACTACGAGCTGGTTTCTGTTTGTTTTGCTCTGATAAGAGTTTTAGAAGGAGGACATATATCACAGGATAACCAAGTGATCAAATCCAGGTTTTACTCCCTACTATAAAATGACCTTTTTAAAAGTACATCATTTGGCACTGTAGTATCCATTGATTTCTACTAATGTCTTTTTTATCCTTTAGAGAACCATGAAAACTCTGTGGAATTTAACCCTGCAACCCACACAGGTGTGCTAATAATTCCTGATTAGTAAGGGCAAAATGTCTTTCCTTACTCAGAAACTATGCTGGTTATTGTGGAACCAACAGAAATTCAGAAGAGAAGTCAGTTTTATTAATTGTATTGACTCTGATTAAAATCCAATAAATTTTAGAAGATTGTTTTATAATTAGTATTTCCTAGAGATAAGTTACAATCAGTGTCTGAAATGAATGTTGCAGTTTAAGAAGGTGCAAAAATAAGTTAAAGGAAAAGCATAAAAGAATCAAAGGCTGAGCAGTGAAAAGATGAGACAGAAAAGCCAGTGTCTTCACAAATGCCTCTTTTACAGTGGTGTTTTATCACTTCACTTATGGAAAAAAACTTCTTCTCTTAATCTGCCTCCATCCAACAAAAATGAGGGTTGCACTATCAATCTTGGTAAATGTTCTCCTGTGGTGTTTCTGGTATGTTGTTGTTTAAGTAAGCCAGAAAAAAAAGAGTCCTTTAAAACCCTTCTGCATGGTTGTTTTCAGTGGTTGCACCAGCACTGCAAAGAAATATATTTTGAGGCTGACTGTCCCAATGAGCTGTGAAGAAGATAAAGTGATAAAGTGATTAGGAACTCTTTTCCCTTCCATCCCATAACTTCCTGTGAAATTCCTCTTGTGTATCTCAGTTCAAGTGCTGGAACAATGGAATCTTTCTTGCAAGTTTTTTAAGAAACCTCTTTTCCAGTGGTTAATCTGCTCTTTGTTTCCAGAGAAAAATCTTCAGTATATTCTCGCTGCAAAACAGGCACTGAAAGAATGATCTTCTCTTTCCACTTCAATTATTAAAGTAGGCTGCCTAAGTTTTTCTCCTGTCAAAGTACAGCCCTCTCTTTCAGATGCTTATGCAACAGAAGAATAGAAGTCTCCACATTCCAAGATTCACACAGCAGTTGTTACTATAAAAGTTCTTTCCTTTTTTCTCCTCTTCATTTTTCCACAAAATGTTGCCAGCCAGCTGAATTTTTCTAATAAAGTGGAGGGACTGTGAAATGTCATAATAAACCTCACCAAGTTTCCTGATGAAGCTGTCAACAGTTAAAAATCTCGTTGTCATGGGAAAATAAAAAAATAATGTGTTTCCTATCCCTAATGACTAATTTTACTGAAGCCATCACTCCATGGAAGTGCTTTTAGTCCTCACTTATTCTGGTTAGATTCTTGTTGTGCCTGAGCTGCTTGAAATACAGAAACATGTTGTGTTTTGGTTTTGAACTGCTGTATGCACAGTTTCTACATTTCTGTCAGGTGTAATTTCAACAGTGCTAACAACCTATACTTGTGCTGTCTTTTCTCCCTCTCCACATACAGGTGGTTCCGTTAAAACAGGCTGAAAATAAGGATATGGAAAACTTGGCGTGTGTCTTTTATTTTTAACAAAGTGATATTAAGCGTGGCCTTCCCAGCCACTCATCAGTATTAATGTCATTTGGAGCTGCACTGCTCCCTTCTTTATTTTAGTGTTTCCTTCTTGTGAAAAATGTCAGATTGACAGGCTTGAAAGCTGAAATCCCTCTGTTTATCTTGGGGCTGTGATAGTATAGTCAGTGACAGCACAAACATCCACCCTGCCTCATCTATATGCCTGGAGTGTGAGCAAAGATAGTTCAGTCTCCATGGCCATTAAATCCTGTTGATTCCATCAATAAGAATGCCAGTTACTGAGAGATGTCACAGTGACTTTGTGATCCGAGTGACTGCTCCAAACACACTGGATTGAGACACCAAATTCAGCTCACATACCTCAGCACAAATACCATGGTAATGGTTTTCACTCATGGGGAATCTGCCATGGATTCAGGAGGTGTCTTAGATTTAAACCTTTCTGAAATTCAATCACCTTCCCCTGAGCCAGACAGTCCCTCCACTTACTTGAGAAACTTGTTCATGTTTTTTAACAGGTTCCTTTTCATGTATGAGGTCTTTCTTGTTTTCAGGAGCTTTCTATCAGAAAGAAACAGTTTTTAGGATCCGTGAGGCACGTGAATAAGAATATTTAAAGATTGTGAATGTAAAAAACAGCACAGTCTGGTGCTGCTGCAGGTATTTGATGCTGTTGAATGAGCTCCAGGGACCTGTCTTTAATCGCAATTTTGCCCCTGCTCCTGTCACCACAGGGGTTACAAAAGCCTGAAGGGCTCCAAGTGTAACGGGGTAGCCCCCAGCAACAGCAATTCACTTCCTGCCTCAGCTTCCCCAAGTAGCACCTGGAAATAAAAAAGCTCTGTGAGGATAGGACATTAAAAACAATTAATTTATATTTTGATATTTGATCAGACATGCAAAATGCTAAATAATATTTCCACCTAATTTAGCTATCCATCAGTAGATTAAAAAAAGGGAATATCTTTTACAATATTGGTTTCAATAAGACTTTCAGGCCAATGAAATGTGGTGTAGATAATTTGCTCTCTTCTTTTTAATTTTAGAATTCTTCCCTAGAAAAACTCTAAATACTCTAAGAAAATTCAAATGCAAGTAGCAGCAAAGTTTTCTTCAAGACAAATCTGTAGAAAACATATGAGCTTCATTACTTATCAGGCAATATTTAACTGAACTAGTATGGTGAACAGATGCTGCTCTCCAAAGGGTGCTTTTGTCTAGAGATCATTTTGAACATACAGAAAAAGAAAATGGAGAAAGAATTGTAGAAAATTTAACTGCAAAAAAGAAACCCACATTTGGTCTCAAACAGCAAATTAAGTTTTTCTATCATCCCAGGAGCTCCCTGTGTAGGAGGAGTGTTACTGTGTGCACAGACTTTGCCTGGAAGGGTTTTGTGTGGTCAGTAGAAAGAAAGTTCTCAGTCAACACCACAGACTGGCCTGTCTGAAGTGGCTGTAGAGCAAATATTTTGGATATTTGCTTTATCAGGCAGCTCTGCAGGAACTCTTGGCAAGTGGGAGCAAGTGACTCAGGGGTGTGGGGAGGATTTAATATTTGGTTCTGCAGTTGGTGAAAAAGTATTGCTGATGGTAATTTGTGCCAATTCAAAGCACCATGGGACACAGAATGTCCTGAGTTGGAAAGGGACCCACAGGGATCATTGACCCAGCTCCTGTCCCTGCAGACCCCCCAGCAATCCCAGCCTGTGCAGCCCCAGCTCCCTCCTCTGGACACTCTCCAGCAGCTTTGGCTCTTTTGTACCTCGTGGTGCCCAGAGCTGCTCCAGAGCAGAGCAGGACAATCCCCTGGGCCTGGTGGCATCATCTCCCTCCAAACTGCTGTAGGTAAAACAAAACTTTTTTTTAAAATTTACAAGGCTATAAAACCCAAATGTATTTTATGTCAGCATCTTATTATTCCACATGGATGGTCTGTTTGATAGAGAGAAAGCAAGTTTACAATTCCCTGCAGGCAGGGTTTTCCATCCCACGAGTACATGGAAGCTATGGGGTAACTGTTAACCAGGTTCCTGATTTGATTCTGCAGCAGCAGAAATACAACTTTCAGCTCAAAACCTGCAGGTACATCACAGGAGAGCCAATGTCCCTGTCACTCCTCAGATAAGCTCTGCATTTGGCTTGTCATTAGAGATGGTCCCAAACCATTTTGGATCTCTTGAAAATTCCAGCATATGTAATCTATTTCCGAGTCCTGCTGACATTCCTGATACTAATATCTTCGCTAACGTATTTTATTCTGGTCCATATCTTTGGCAAGAAGGGAGAAGACATTTTTACACTGAATATGGGTTTAGAGGTATCAAATGTCCCAATCAGCTGTGGCTTAGGTAATTTGAAAAGCTTTTGCTGTTGACTTTAATGGTGTCTGTTGTTTGGGCATGGGAGGAAACCCAGCTATGGGAGGAAAATAAAGCTGAGCCTCTAACATGAATGCCACAGTATGTTCCTTTTAGGGCAGTGTCCCTTTGTTTTGGTATATATGATTTTCACTCCTATGAGGTTGCCCACATTCCTAACCATGAACTATATATAAATGATGTTAAACATGTAGATATATAGAATTTACATCAAGTTTGTGGCTGTACCTTAAAGAACACACTTTCATTGTAAAATTAACTTGTAAGATCAGTTGTAAGGACACTTTTGGCTTGTGGCCACTTGAAACCAATATATTAGTAATCAGTAAATGATTAACACACATTTTCCTCCTTAGTTATTTAGGGCAGTGTTGAGTAGGACAGTGAGAACTAATGCACATTACAATGTATAAGTGCTACGAAATAATGGATAGCATCCTGTAATAATGTATTTTAGTATTATTTATACATGTTTCTCTCATGTGTTACACAGTGGAGCCACTTGCAATAATTTAACTTAAGAAAAGCGCTGCATAGACCTGTCATCCATTTGTCCAAAATTGTCATCTTGGTTTACAGTGCTACTGATACTTGCTGCTCCCCTTTTTCAAACATTAATGCTGTTTGCTGCTTTGCCTGAAGAGAGCTGCAAACATGGGCTCATCCCACAGGAATCACAGCCAGAGCTGAATATTCAGTATTTCACAGGGGGCACGAGGAAGAGCAACCTCTGATTGCCATGCTCCTCTCTTGTTTGGTCACAAAATGCATTGCTCTCAGTGCATGAAAAGGGGTAAAATCTCAGAGTTCACAGCTTCCTCAGAGTATTTGTTTATTTGTTATAGCAGTCTGACTACACTAAATTACTTAAACTATGCCCTTGTAGTAAATAATAATTTTAGTTTTGTTAAATAACAAAATAGCACGGAAGTATTTGGCTTCCTTTTTGAAATACATGTTAAAAGGAAATGGTAGAGGATTCACATTGATAATTCATTATATCAATGTGGCAGGCTTCTAGTAAGGAAAGATAAATAATTTTAATGAAAATGCAGTGACAGAAAAATAAACAAATAGAATGGAACTTCGCATGGAATATGGTCAGTGCAGGACCTGTGTCATGCTGCTGTCCTCAGCACAAGGGCAGGTGAATTCAGAGCCCTGTGACTGGCACTGGGCAGTGCATTGTGCTGATAACGATGCTCTCTGTCCTCATTTCAGATCTGGATGTAGTTTGTAATGGATGAAACACAGAGGTGCACCCACAAATGCATTCCACGTATTCCTCCAAATGATGGAATCCCAAACCAGGACTTGTAAGCCCAGTGTGAGTGGCCAGGGAGCACAGTGGAACCCAGGAGTTTGCACTTGTAGAGCTTCACCTGCACAGGGTGGGGTGCTGCCCATTAATCTGAGGGCTAACGACCCCACAGGACATTTGGAGTGGCAATTATTTGAATTCACAGAGCTGGGAGCTGGCAGAGAACTGCTGTTTGCCTGTTCCCATCCATGCGGACACACCTCAGATTTTCAGCCTTGATCTTAGGGAAGAAAGAGAGGAGGGATCCCACTGTTCATGAGCTCCTGTGAAATCCTCTGCTGAGCTCAGTTTGATTTCCCATGGAGAGCCACCCACCAGTGGGGAAACAGTAGACACAAACACATACAATCACAGTGCTAAAATACAAAATTGTGTGTGTTCTTTTAGTAAATATGTGTATCTGAATAAACTGAAGAAAAAATATGATTAGAAATCTGCATTCTTGCAAGACCCATCTGCTGTCTAAAGTTGGGATATTTGAGATTTGCAAGGCATTAAAAGATTTTAAGATTAGAAGACTTAAAGAAAGCAGATGGCTTCATCCTATTTAATTTAATTAAATTTATTTAGTATGAAAAAGGGAGAAAGCTAACTGTCTCCAGCATAAAAGCTCTTTAAATGCATTAGTTCCTGAGAGGTCTGCAAACTGAACACAGCCACTGTGCTTTTTAGATGAATTAGATATTGCCTTCCTTCTGCCTTATAAATTGTGAGGCAGAATAGCTTCTGAAGTTCCTTTTAATACAGGAGGATGCTCAGGCATCCAGTCTTACATTGCAAGTACATTACTATGGAACAGTAAAAGTGTAATTCAGAACAATTTCTCATTCATGTTGTCTATTAATGTCCTTGGCCATCTAGAAGATCTACTTAGCAATGAAAAAAAAATCATCTGAGATCTATGTGCTAGAAACATCTCCTTCATTTCAGCTTTTTTGTGTCAGTTTTTATCCAAGATAACTGTAGGACTTATAGCTCCTGCCTTTTAGAAATGTTTTCTCCTGCTTATTCCCAGATTTACTAATGCTGCTAAGATTAAAAGAACACATGCAATCTCGTGTTTGAACCACAGGCAGGTAGTAATAAAGCATATACTTTCATAGATATTATATTTTAAAGCTCTTTAAGCAATGATGAGTTTCACACCTTCCGTGCTAGTCTGTTACAGTGTTTAATTATCCAGAACAATTTAGAACAAAAATCACTACACTTGGCCTCATTAATGTAAGGCAAAGCAGAGCTTTTTTAAAGCAACCCCCAGACAGGATTTGTAAACATCAACTTCATTTTTATTTGGTACAAAGCACATTAACAGCAGCAGCAGAGAGAGAGCTAAAATTTTACAAGCAGAGAATTAATCACAGCGGGTGATGACAGGCTGGTAAAGTGTCTCATTAGGAAAAGAATAACAAGGAGTTTAATAGAGAGCCAGCTTTTTGTGAGGATAATGACCTGGGTTTTCAGAAGGTATTGGTGATTTGGGAATGCCTTAGTTCTGATATCAATTCCAAACACCTCATATTCAGCAGAAGCTTCAAACCTTTCCCTGCAAGTGCTTTAAAGCACTTTGAGGGTGAGCACCCCAAAGCCAATAGACTCTTTTATCCTTCCCAGGCAAAATTTTTTCCTAGACCACCTAGGTCCACAATCTTTAGGAGACTTCTGAAATGAAGGAGATATTTCTGTACATGGATGTCAGTTGATTTTTTTCTTTTTTTTTCGTTGCTAAGTAGGTCTTTGAGATGGTGTAAGACATTAATAGTCCACATGAATAAACAGCATGGTTTATGGGGCAGATTTGCAGCTGATGTGAAACACCACAGCCCCAGATGCTGCAGGCAGAGCAGTGCCAATTTGGGCAGTGGAGATCTGCCCCAACCATGAACCCCCTGCAGTAGGAAAAGGACAAATCAGTGTAAGGAAAAGCTCTGTGTCCTGGGAAAAGCTGCAAACACCCCCTCTGCCTCAATCAGCCACCCACCACCAGACAGGATTTTGGAAATGCTTTATTCCTTGCTTGCAGCAACCATAACTAACTCAAGATCTCCTCTGGAAAAGGGCATCATAAACCCAGCTGGCAGGAGCAGAGACAGGACCATAAAAGACAAGAACAAGCTGTAACTTGAATCGACAGGTTGGAAAGTGGAAGATAGCAGAAGAAATTCTGATGGTTTTTTAGCTGTTTGGAGGACAAGGCAGGAGTTTTACAGAGTGTACTGGGTAGTTTATTCTTGTGCAGTATAACTAATCTCTTCAAACATATTATCTGTAAAAGTACTTTTTTCCCACTTTTTAAGCTTTTGCAATACATTTAAATGCATTATTTTGTTTAGGGGTTGCTCTCATGAGTGCCTTTTCCTCAGCTACTGAGCATATAATTTATGTAACCTTGTAACACCATATATTGCAGGTAGGCATTTTATGGCATAATTTATTTATATTTTACTGTTGCTGTGTGCAATAATGAGGTTTCTGCTGCTTTCAATTTCATTCATTAGAGCAGGCAGGACAGTGGGCAAAAAATCATCATAACCAAGGGCTGAAAACACAGTAAGAATTTCAGCAATGCCTCATTTGTAGAGGCCCTTACCATACCTACATGTTAGTAGACCTTGTAAACAACATAGGAAGAAGAATGCACAGAAAAACAATAACTCATGATATAACAAAATGAAAAAACTTATTAAAGAAGTGAAGGATTGTCTGTTGGTACAAGAAAGAATTTTTTTTTTCTTCCGATGCTTGCTACCCTCACCCCTGACATCACAGGGAGAATTTTAATGCCCACCCCTAATCTATTGAAGTCACATTGACAAGATTTTTAGTGTTAGCTATATAGCCAAATTATTTCTAGATATTCAGTACACAATAAATCTACTTAGGGTGCTTTGTTCTGATGAACTCATTTAAATGTATTATATTAAAAAATTACATTTCCAGAGGCTTCTCTAGACATTTCTTAATCGGTTGTCATGGTGATGTCACTGATTACAGTTTTTAATGTCCCATTTGAAGATTATGCACTACTTAATGATCCAAAAAGTAGGTCTAATTTCTTTAGAGAGAAAGAAAAAAACCAACCCTTTTCACAGAATGAATTCCACAGGTTACTCATAATACAGAACAATGAAAAAATGAAAATGGCACAATGTAAAGAAAGATTTGGTTAAGATTATAGGCCAAGAAGATGTTCTACACCAAGAAGCTTTTTAATAAACATAGCAAAAGAATTTTAAAAAGTTACAATAACTAAAAATGTGGAAATGGATGAGGGTAAAGTGACACCATGATATTTTTATGAAAATCCTTTGCTAGGATTTTTTTCTTATTTTAGCTGGGAAGCCTCAAAAAAGAAACAATATTGTAAAAAATAACGGTCTGATGGCTGTGGAATGTGGTCTGGAGGTTGTTTACCAACAGGTGCATCTTTGGTTGGTCTCATGTGAGTTGTTTCTACTTAATGACCAATCAAAGATCCAGCTGTGTTGAACACTGTGAGAGTCACGAGTTTTTGTTATCATTACATTCTTTTCTTTCCTAGTTTTTTGATAGATCTTTTCTCTTTATTCTTTTTAGTACAGTTTTAGTAGAGCATTTTAATATAATATAATATCATAATATATTAAATCAACTTTTTAAAACATGGAATTAAGATTCTCATCTCTTCCCTTATCCTGGGACCCTCAAACACAACCATAGGTAAAGAACACCTAAACCATCCTTGTGCAGTCTTCAACTCTCTTTGCAATAACAAAACAGTAATGATCTGGAGAGCATGAGAGATTATTTTGTGTTTTAAAGGAGTTTGTTGTGACATTCTCAGCTCCTGGTTGCACTGTCCATCTGATTTAGGCGGCTTTGCAAACTGCAGCAGAGTTCTAGCTGGGAGCTCAGTTTCAGCTTCTCCTGAGCATATTCCACATTCAGAGGGGAAAAAGCCCCAAGAACTCGTTACCTTTCTGTTTCAGACAACTTTTCTCATCCTTAAAGGGTTAAACCTCATTGTGGTAGATCTAGAAATTTAAACATGGCTTTCCTGAGCAGTTACTGAAATTTCCAGAGGCCTTGCTGTAGATTTGGCTTTTTTTAACCTCTACTTTTCTAGGTGTCCTAGCCTGTAACATCCCTCCCATCCACGTTCCTCCTGTCCCTCCAGCCTGGAACATGACAAATTAACAGCTTGGTCACTCAGAACAATTGAACTGGATTCCAGTCAGCTCAGCTTCAGCCAGCTGATCTCTTCCCAAGCCAAAGAACCTGCCTGAGGTGAGTCCAGGATAAATCCCCTTAAATTTGTGTGCCGGGGGCCCCGAGTCCTCAGCAAGAGCTGGTTCTGGCAGCCCATGCTCTACTTTACAGTTGTAAAACTTTAATTCGTAGGCTGATTTGTGGCACACTGAAGTCAAGGACTTAGAAGAGTGAGCTGTTTGTTTACTAGTAAAGGAATTGTAAAAAGCATGGAGGGAAGAGGGGAGGGAGAGAATGCGGGATAACAAGGGAAAAATTAAATTACAGGGAAAAAATACACCACCATTCACATTATGGGATTATCCATCTTTGTCTGAGGCTGGGTTTGCAGAAATGTTTACACACTTAAATCTCATTCCTGCTGAAGAGAATTAGATATCTAATGCTTTGATTTCTGGTGAATAAAATACTGCTTTATCTTCTGAAAAACCCTTTTTTTAATATATCTATTTTGAAAAGTCTTTTGATCAAGGTTTCAGGTTCTTTTTAAAAATTTTTTGGCAGATTTCAGATTTCTGTACCTATTAAAACTTCTAAAGGTGACAAGGGTCAGAACACAAGGAATAATAAAGATTTGCCTTGTGGCAGAAAGCAACAAAAGGAAAACTGTATTTGAGCATAGGGAAAGTTGAGGACTTTCATAGACATGAAGAAAGTTCTGTAGGTCAAGGACTTCATTCACAGTGCAATGAAAACAGCTTTGGTTTTGTTTGGAAAATAACCATCTTCTGTTTTTTTTTTTTTTTTTTCTAGACAGTAGAGGTCTCAAAATATGGAAAGAATGAAAAAATCTTTCAAAAGAAATGTGCTTTGTTCATTGACAGAGGGACAGATTTTGAGGGAAAAAAATATACTGTGAATATAGTGTGAAAAATATGGTGTGAAAAACCAAAATCAAACCCCAAAGAACTTCCAAACCAAGATTTTTTTTGGGGGGTGGGGGGATTTTTTCATGAACTAGGTCTATCTGATTCCTGCTGTGACAGGTCTAGAGAAATGATTCCTCTGTCTTGCTCACAAAACTTTGTAAAATACCCCAATACTAATTCAGTGTTTAGTTGTTTTACTGACATTTGCTGCTAAGGATTAATTTTACTTTGTTCAGGCCTAATTTTACCTCATTATCCATTACTTTAATGTCTGGCAGCAAGTATAACATGTGTTAATGAAAACAACCAAATCTCCACAGAGATAACTGTTCTGATGACCTCTGGGAGGTTTATTCATCCACAATAGGTATAAGCACTTTGTAAGAGCAAAGGATGATACCACAAATGTCTTTAAAGATCCATTAGAAGGGAGTGAGCACAGGAAAACTTATAAAGGTTGCGTGATCTGAAGGTGATTACACACGTGCTAAAGCAGCCAGAACGTTCTGGTGCTTCACTGCAGCCAAAAATACTATGCTCATGCTTGGCACATAATGAAGTTTGGACTGTGGAAAGAAAATGGTTTTATTCAGCACGAAAGTTAAAGATAAAACCCTACAGAACTGAGCCTAATTGTCCTTTGAGGTATTTCTTAAGGTCAAAGCTGTACTTGATGGTAATTATAGTTCCCTACTCATGAAATCTTTGCAATGGTACTAAAAAGCAATACCAAAACCTCCTGAGCTTTTACTGGCTTTGCTGCAGAGAGAAATAATGTTTCCTCTTTCTTTTCAGTAAATAATGCTAATTTAAAAGGTCATTGTGTTTTAGTTTTCCTGTGGTGGTTATAACTGCAATTAAACCCATATCAGTCAAAATAAATTATTCAGAAAAGTCTAAAAGAAAATAGTGAGAAGTAGCACAGAAACAAATGGCCATTTTGATCAGGAGACCAACCTCCTTAGAATCCCAGTTTAAAAATGAGCCACTACGTTTACAAAAGGCAGACATCCTTTTTTGAAAAACACCTTCCTCATAAAGTAGTTCCTTCATTCCTTAGCAGTGAGAAAAAGTTCCACATACCTTTGTGTGCTCCTGCAAAAAAATTTGCATGTTTTCTGTAGTGCAGGATCTGCTTGAGCAATGGCCCTTTTGAAAAAGAAAATAAATACAATGCCATAAAACAAGCCTCAGTTTCCAGCCTCCCCAGTGCTCACTATCTAGAAAGCAAACAAGAACAGAAAAAGCAGCCAAAGCCCAGATGTCCCATTCTGTGTTTCTCTTGGTGACCACTTAGGCCTGACAGACTGGGACTTCCAGGCTCTGACAACTTATCTTCCTTTGTTTTAAGACCTCAGCTCTGCTGCTGTGCTTCCAGCCTGAAGTTTGCATAAATTCACACTCTGTCTCTGTCTCTGTCTCCTCTCCCCTCTCAGCCTGCTTCTCCAGGCTGCTCTGAGCTGTGGTGGCTGTGCAGCTCCAGAGTGATGCTGGATTGCTGTCAGACTCAACAGCCTGGGCTGCAGATCCCTCCTGCCTTCCCTCCTTCCATCCCTCAGCTTCCTGTCTGTGGCAGCTCACCGTTGTGGGAAATGGATTTGTGGAGAGTTCTCAGAGCCTGACAGAAGGCTCACATCGTATGCATCTGTATGAAAACTTTGAGATAAGAAATGATGACTTAGAGATACCATGGAATAGGACAGACATTGCTGAGAGAGAAATGGAGCTAGAAACAAGTTTCAAAGGATGGCCTTGCAGATAGGACTGGATGCTTTGGAGAAATAGAACTGTGAAAGATGCATTGTAGTGGGACTCGTGAGGGGTAATTTTAGGTGATTGGCTTTAAAGCATTTACAGCATGGTGGGGCAAAAGCTGATGGGCCAAGAAAGGCTTATAGTGCATTGTAATTAGGAAATAGTTGGATTCTGATTGTGATGGCCTGAATTATAACACCCGTATTGTCTCAGCCTTCACATGAGACTGAAAATGGAATAAAAGTTTTTAAAAGGCCTCTCGTTGCCCCATCTCTGGGTCAGAAAAGGGCATTGTCTGACACACCATGGTCTCCCAGGTTTCCTCAGCATCATTGCTTCTCCTTGGGGTCTATGTTCTTCTAATCAGCCCGTGGAAGCTCAAAGGTATTTCTGTTCCAGTTACTTTTGGGAGGATGTTTTGGACTGAGCACGTTTCTGTATACACCCCTCGACATTGTTAAAGAAAGGAATATCTGTAAGGTTCATCAATAACTAAGTTTTAAGTCATCTCACTCCTTTGGCCTAATTTGACATAATGCTTTCTCTTATTTTAGGTTTTATTTTTACTTGTGATCTGAGAAATCACAGTGTTCCAATTGGCCTCTCTGGGAATTGCTCACCAATGCTTCTTTTCTCGGCCAAACTTAAACATTTCTTCTGAGGAAATGTTCAGTTTCTACATCTGTATAATCCTACCTTGGGAAGTTCATAAAAAACTCTGGCTTAGCCTCACTTCTTTCAATGGCTGGAATTTTTCTGAGGAAAGGCAATTCCTATATGAATAAGATAAATTTTTAATGGTGAGAAACAAAATAAAAGTGTTATTAAAGTGCACAGGAGCACTATAATTTAAATGCTTTCTCTCTTCATGACAACAGACTGCATGTTATTTCTTTGTTACCATTTACATGCCCTAACTGCAGTCTCTCATTTGTTCACAATAATGAACATTTATGCTCAGACAATAGCTTGTTTAGGCCAAATATAGGTCATTACACTTATTTGAAGTACTCATTGCTGTCTGGCATTATATGCTGACCTTTTCTTTCTCAGATGAAATAATTTCATACTAACTTATGCAATTCTTCCTCCTGTTTTTTGTTTTCGGGGTTTTTTTTAATTCCTTTAGTCAATGGATAGACATTTAATTCAGGGTTGTAGACAGACTGGTGTGCATTAATACCAACGGTGAAGTGATTAGCCCTTCAAATTGCCATAAAATATGCTAAACCAAGTATACTTTTTTGTAATTGAATATCAGAAAATATCATAGTCTTATATAGCTACAGTTTAACAGCAAAATACACAGTACAAAGGTGATTTTCCCTCTAAACTGGATACTTTTTCCATACTGGCATTCAATTTGATTAATGTTTACATTAACAGCAATTTATTGGTCACTTGCTCAGCACAAGCTTTCCAAAGAGACATTATATATGTTAATGTGTTGCTACTTACATCCCCATAAAACATACACAGATTACAAATTGGAAAATATAGGACCAATTAACACTGATCAGCAGATGTGTATACTGATGTGGTATATTGAGAAAATCTGATTTTCAGCTCCATTTAGTCAGAATCAACATGCTGACCATCATTTTGAAGAATGCCTGAGTAAATTTTAAAACACATCATCAGAGGCCTTATTCATATATTTAGCTTTGTTTTTCTCTAAATCTAAAATATATGATAGTGTGGTTTAAATTTAAGGTCTATTCTGCCCTGGATTTGAAAATTAAATAACAATCATAGAGTAGCCTGGGTTGGAAGGGACCTTAAAATCCATCCCACCCTGCCATGGCAGGGACACCTTGCACTGTCCCAGGCTGCTCCCAGCCCCAGTGTCCAGCCTGGCCTTGGGCACTGCCAGGGATCCAGGGGCAGCCACAGCTGCTCTGGGCACCCTGTGCCAGGGCCTGCCCACCCTGCCAGGGAGCAACTCCTTTATAATGTCTGACCTAAAATCAATTAGACTCTGTGTAAGTAAAGATACAGTGGTAAAACAATCCAAGGATGATATTCAGACAGCCCCAAAAAATAAATTTCTGTATAGATGAAAACTGAAATGTCCCCCTTTTTTACGCATTGTTCTTAGATATTTTTATTGTGATGAGGAGATATGATAAAAAAGAAATTACAGCAGAGCTAAAATTAAGGAAAGCCTTTAAGGCAATGAATGTGTTTAGAGATCATTATCTGTCTGGTACAATATAGCTTCCACTTCTGCTGGAGGAAATGCATCACATAAACCTCCACTTTATTCCAGTTTTGCACAAGTGCATTCCCACCCAAGTGCACCACATGCCAGTGGGCAGCCACACACACTCAGGCTGATGAGGAGGGTTGGGAGAGTGATGCCTTGAGAGGCTGCCCTAGAACAGAGGCTGGACAGAGCTAAAGAATAAAGCAGGGATTTATTAGAAGGCCTCAATGGATCCACCTTGGGCAGCACAAGAGCCCAGCCAGGGCTGCACCCAAGATGGACCAAAATGGTCCCAAAATGCACGACCGGGGTCTCACATTTTATAAGTTCTGGTCCATTTACATTTTGGAGTTAATTGTCCAATTAATTGTCCAATTAATTGTCCAAATGTTCCAATCCATGCAGTTCCATCCTTCTTGTTTTTCTCTTTTCAGTTATGCTCTTGGGCCTGAGATTTGGATCATTTGTCCTTGGTCCCCAGCTAGAGCAGGAATTGTTTTGTCTCACTGCTCTGTGATGAGAGCTAATATGAAGCCCAGACCCACACACTAGAGCAGTACAGAATCTGAAAATTATAAAAGCTAAAACCTGAGGCATCAAGAGAAGCCACAGATCTGAGATCTTCCTCACAGCCCATCATCAGAAAGGAATGTGTCACTCCTGCTTACTCCTAGGCAGTGCTGGGAAATGAATAGCATTAAACATTCAGCAGCATTATTCTTTTTTTATGTCTGCATAAATTTTTAACTGTTGCAGTGTCCAAAATAATTTGTATAAGTTTTAAAGCTGGGGAGTATATTTGATCATATTATGTCTTTGCTAGTCAGGCCAATAAATTTAATTTCACAGTACTGCTCTTAAGTCTGAATAGGACTATTTTTTAATCAATTTGAAATCAAATTTTAAGTTGGTGCCAGCTTCCTTCACATTACAAGAGGCAAAGTTTTAGCCTAGTAGGAGGTACCCCAGAAACTCATGCCTGTTGTGTGAAATTCAGGTTTGGCACCATGGAAATGCTCACAAGCAGGAGTGTCTGCTTCTCCTGCCATCACTGGGCATGTGAGATACCCCTGTGTAATACACATACACATTTCTTTAATATAAAACATAGATCTCATTTAAGTTGCTGTTCTTCTGGAACACAATTTCCAGTATGTGTGTACAGTGAGTCCTACTCTTGGTGATTTTTGGTCCCTTGGGCCTACCCTCTGCCCAGCCTTCAATCTCCCCATTTCCACTGGTATTTCCCCTCCACCAGCCTTGAAAACCTTTCAGACATTTGAGCAATATGTCATATTTTCTCATCTGTTGTGGACAAGGTTCAGGTCATCCCTGCAGCTTGTTCACCTGCCAAAATTGCTTCCTCTGACTTGCGGGGGAGGCTCTGCCAGAGTGTAACAGTAATGAAAGGAGATTCAGGGGCTGAAGAGCTCTTCTCTGCCTCGTCAAATCTCTAAGCAGTTAAAATTTTATTAACCTCTACTGATCTGATGTAGCATTCCAGTGCATTATGGCTGGCAAAGAATGAGGGTGGACCCTCACAAGAGGTTTTGATCTTAGGGACAGGACTGAGGTAAGAAAAGAGGAACCTGAATTTCTTCTCTGGTCAGGGGGCAAACCAAGGCAAACTGCTGAGTGGGTTTAGCAGCTTTGCTACCAAAATCTCCTTCTAAACGTTTCTGATTGTAGCACCCTCATTTTGATGAGCACTTCACCTTCAGAAGAGCTTTTAGCTCCCAAATGACATCTTTTCTTGAAAGCAAACAAGAAACACACAGAGCATGTAAAAACATGCTTTATTGGACTAAAGATCTTAGGACTAAAATGGTTTTGCTTTTTTGCTTTTGGTGAGGACTCCACCTCTAATTTAGGGTGCAAGTTCCTATTTCTGTACAGGTTGGAATTTCTGCCAGTCTAATCTTCTTGGGGTCAAAATGTCTATAGGTACTTCAGTATTTCAGTTTAAATTCTGGATTTGATCCCCAGTGTGGGAATTCTTCTCTAACCACAGGTATTTCTCTGGAAATCAGTTGTAGTGATAGTATCATCTGCTGATTTTTGGCTTCTGAGTTCATCACTTTTCAGAAGTGAAATCATCATTCAGGAAGAATATGCAGCATGGATGTTAGATTAATCACATATTTGTTGCAAGAAAAAAACATAAGGGAATTTATGCCCTATATTCCAATGAATTAATTATGAAAATTTCTGCACTTGTTCACAGAAGAGGAAATCTTCTATATTATGGAATGGAAAATCTTTCATTCAACCATATTGTGGATATAACACTCTCTTCCCATTCTGTACTTGGCCGTCAACAACACCAAAAGTTTTTACATATGTGCATTTTTTCAGCTTAGAGAGTAAAAGGAGGGGCATTTTATGGGTATTTTTTCCAGGAAGAAGAAAATCATCCATGTCCTAACTGAAAGAATAAATAGTTTTCCTAGATTGTGCACCATATCTTTGGAGAGTAAAGAGATTGAATTTGCAGTCATGTCAGTATAATAATAATTTTGCAAGTTTCCAAATTTATTGTCTTGTTGATTCTCATATGAATATGGAGCATTTACCTACACTGAACACAGAACAGCTGTCTCAGATCACTGAAAATTTGTTGATTTCTTCAGCTGAATACTTTAAATGTGTTTTCCTCTAGTTGTAACTCAAATGAAAAAATGTTTCATGTTATGTCATCATGTAACTGTGTGGGAGTAGAGGCAAGTACCAGGCAGAAGTACAAAGAGGTGCTTGTGATAGATAAATGAACACCCTGTGCTGGTGCAACCTTTAAATACAGGAGTCTGCGATTGAAGAATATGAAAGGTGGCAATGAACACTGCTTTATCTCAGTCACAGTGTTTCGGGCCTTTAAAGTGCCTTTTAGTTCACTTTTCAAAATTGTCATCATTCCAACACTTGCGAATTTCTCTGTCTCCTTTCTATTTAAAATCACAGGTGATTGAATGTGCAAAAACAACAAGGCAGCTCTTTCCAGTTCCTTTCTGTGCATCCTGTTGGGGTAGGTCACGATTTGGAAGATGCAGAAATTGCTGTAGAATTTAAACATTGGCATAAACTAATGTTTTATATTTATGTTTATTTATATGCACACGTACACCTCTAGATGTGCAAATGCATGCCTTTACCTCATGCTCTGGTAGCTCTCAGTCCTGTGTCTGTTTTTCTTCCAAAACAAGAAACCTGCCTGCACTCCTCATACCTCAGATCAATTTGGAAGCAGAAGGAAATTAAAAAAGAGCCAGTAAATCTTAGAGAAGTAAGTGAAAAGTTGTATGTTGGGAACAAAGAGAAAGAACATCAATTGTAGGCAGTACAGACAGTTTATCTTTTTTATTCTTCTGTCAGTTTCTTAAATAATGTGTTATCTAAGGGTTAAAAATAGAATAATACTAATATTGTACAGAAATGCTTATTCCAGATCTCAAATTGCAATTATTGCCTATAGTACATTGATAATTTAGTGCAATTTTTATAAGCCACCTGAGCTGCCTGCTGCACCTTGGATGGCTTCAATACTTGCTCTAATCCATGTGTGAGTTAGCATTCCGTGAGGAATAGGGAGTCTTCCAATTTATTAACTGAAGTATCTTACATCTTTCCATGCTAGAAAAAATTCTATATTGACATATCCAGAGTTTTTATTGAAGTTATATTAGTGCTATCTATCAGGGATATGCTAGAAAATCTATAACTTCCACCAAAATGTTGCCCATGTGAGCAATTCAGTTTATGAAGTACAATCTTCCCAGGCTGGCTTAGTACCTCCTGGTTCATTTTTCAAGCTATGTGATGTTTAATGAATTTGTCAAAATAAAAACTAATCCACAGTTTCACGTCTATCATCAAATTATGCTTTGCAATATACAGCTAAGGGTATGAAAAAAGACACCTATATGAAGGTCTGCAAATGGAAAACATCTCAGGTCTGTGCTGTTCTATTTCTTGTTTTGACACTTCTTTGCAGGCTCAGAGATGTTTTACTTTGCTTGCAATTGCACTGGGAGTTTGTCCAGATGAAGCAACGACACGGTTTTCATTATGTGCAGCATGTAGATATTTGTCTGCAGTGCACCATCAAACCAGTCAATATATTTGCAAAAAAAAAAAAAAAAAAAGAAAAAGGGAAGAGTTGAGAGGTCTTTATGACCTTGTTTAAAGCAATCCCAGATCCCATTTTCTAAACTACTAAACAGATTTTCAGACTCATTTGTTTTCTCTTACATATTTAGTCAGAACCTTGTGGCAACTAAGAGAGTGACATTTTTAAAACAGCTTGACAGGATGTCTGACCTGTTTATACAACTGCATCACTTTCCCAGAGCCTTCAGTTTCTTTGAACAAAGCTAAGAACAGTAAACCTTTAGGAATACTAAAAAGAAAAATGATTTTGCCATGCCCTGCTGTGCAGGCATGAGTAATACATGCTGTACTGGCTACCAATTTTCATAATCACTGGCATTTGTCAATCATCATAAATCAGTCAGTGCTGTGGCCTCTGGGGGATCTCACAGGTCACTGCAGAGAGCTCCACGTGTCCCAGCTTTGATGGAGTGAAGTAATGACACAGTGGTGAGAGGACAGGATGAGACACCTAACTTCTGGAATATGAGTCCTGGGAGGAGCAGCTGAACGAGCTGGGGCTGTTTAGCCTGGAGAAAAAGGAGGCTCAGGAGGGGCCTTTTTGTTCTCCACAACTCTCTGAAAAGAGGGTGGGGTCAGGTGGGAGTCAGCCTCTTCTCCAAGGCAGCTAGACATAGTAGAAAAGGAAAATGGCCTCAAGCTGTGCCAGGGGAAATTCAGTTTGGATATTAAGACAATGTTCTTCATTGAAGGAGTGGTTAAGCATTGGAATGGGGTGCCCAGGAAAGCAGTGCAGTCATCACCCCTGGAGGTGTTCAAGAAACGAGCAGACTTGGCACTTGGTGGTGGTGTTTAGTGAAAGGTGGGGTTTGTTGATCTTGGAGGTCTCTTCCAACCGTAATTATCTGGTGACTCTGTGATTCCCATGCCATCAGATGCCACCCCTAAGCCTGGGGCCAGGGCTGCAGAGCTCTGCTCTCCCTGCAGCTGAGCCTGGGCTGACACTCCCAGCCTTCCTACACGCAAATGTTCAGGCATATTAAGCCAATAAAGCACATTAAAAGCCCACTGGTGGGGCAGTACTGATTACAGAGAGCAAAGAAGCCGAACTACAGCAGAGATTTATTGTGGAGAAAACAGAACCACTCCTGTATTTCATCAGGAGAAAAGTCCCTCTTTAGGTGTATTTTTTAAACCCTGAATTGCCACAGCTGCCGAGCTGAAGTGATGTGGCCTTGAATTTACTGCAGAGATGATGTTTTATATCCATTGAGATAAATTTTACTATTAATATCAGCACATGAAAGGAATAATATTTAAATGCATGTAGCCTTTAAAAAACTCATGCGTTATACTGGGTGTGCAATAATGCACCAGAAGGCAGAAGCTTAGGAATGGGTGTGATCATGTTGGATCAGGAGCAGGCAATCCTTTTGCTATGGAATCCAGCATCCACTGGTCAGGATAGTGCCAGTCCATGGCTAGTCCCAGGACAGTCACACCACTCCAGCCCTGTGCAGGAAGACTCTGGCAGCTTTCCTGCTGCTTTAGTGCTTCCTCCTTCTTGTTCAGGAGATGATTCCTCTGGGACAGTCTGCAGAACCAATGCCACCATCACTGAATCAAGCTATTGCTTCTTGCAAAGAAACACAGAGGGCTTCTGAAATAAAACATAAGGCTTTTCTGTAGGTCATTGATTTAGTTTGGTTTTTTGTATTTTTGGAGGGTCCTTGTGGTTTGTTTCTTTTTTCCAGTCAAGGCTGAAGTTCCTGTCAGAAAGAAAATTAAGAATCTGAAAAAGGTGGAGAACTCCAAGTGAAACAATGACCACAGGCAGGTGCAACTTTGGGAATCCACAGGAAAGGTGGCATTGAAAGCCAATTTGTTGAGGCCTGGGACTGTCTCAGAGGGATTAATTGAGTCTTTCAAAACATTTCTATTGGTCTCAGATGATACTATCTGAGTAATGAATCAAGAAGGAGGATTCCTTGAAGGAATGTTAATTAGCATAATTATGCTTATTAACATAATATGTTCATCACTTAATATGAATCTGATTGGCTTACTTGGGATTAAAAGCCTGAAGCTGTAAAATTGAGGATGACCTTTGCTGGGAGCTTGAGGACTTTACTGCTCCAAAGGTTTGGGAATGTAGGTCCAGGATCCCATGTTTGCACCAGTACCTCAAATATATTTCTGTTCACAATTATAGTATCACAATTATAATTGTGAAAAAGCAAAGGCTCTCAGACTTTTTTTTTTTTTCCTTCACTGCCAGAACATCTAATATTTGCCAGACAGAGACATTCCTGTGAGACAGAACTGTACATAGAAGTGTATTCTGGAAACAGTTAATATAGAACTCCTGTGTAACTTGAGTTCATTTATTCTTGATAATAATGGAATGCTAGGTTGGCATCCTAATGTCCTATTTTTCTGCTTAGTTGGAACCTGTCATGTGCATGTTGACATTAACAGGAAAGCTGAATATGAAACTTGACTTTGCTACCTAGAACATTAAAATTTCAGTAAGTTCAAAAAAGAAAAATGCAAACATTTGAGAGGTCATCCTGCTTGTTCATTTTTTTACAGTAAATTGCATGCAGCTCTCATTATATCATTTATCTCTCATAATAGCTTAATTTGGACTCCTTCCAAATTAAAATGGAGACAAAGTAATTGTTTTGCTTTTTTCAAAAGAGATGCTGAATTTCCTATGAATAAGGCACTAGAGCAATGTCTTGAATACTAAAAGGAATACACAATATCCTTCTGGTAGCTGTGCTGGCAATTGAGTTAGTGTGTTTCCCTTGCTTGAATGGCTAAAGAAAATAATGGTCTTGTCCCTTCAAATGGCACTGTGGAATCCAAGAGTTGATTTCAGCAACACGACTCATACATCACACTGTCGTAGTTCACATATGGTCTCATCCTCCAGAAGGGTTTCTTGATGGCTTCCTGGGTGATAAAACACATCTCAGTACAGCTCATATTGCTTCCATTGCACCCTCCCCACTGCAGGGGGAGAACGAGTGGGTAAGCCCTGCTCGCCCCTGAACATCCTCTTTTACAGGCAGCATGTGATATTATTGCTGAAAGCAGAGCTTTCAAAGATGATCAGACAACAGTTATTTTTTTAGGAAGAGTCATTCCATGATGTTATTCACATGAGTACTGCCTGTTGTCCCTAACAATGTGAGCTTGACTGAGAGCAGGTTCAGGTCACTCTCATGAGGCTGGGGTGAGACTGGGCCAGTGCCTGAACACAGCCTGGGGCACAGGGGCTGGAAAGCTGCTGGTGGCAAAGGCCCTGGGGGTGCTGGTGACAGGGGCAGGACACAAAGCCAGGAGTGCCAGAGGCCGGTGGCACCTGGGCTGTGCCAGCCCTGGGGTGGCAGCGGGCCCAGGGCAGGGCCCCTGAAAGGGTGGGTAAACACTGGGGCTGCCCAGGGAGCTTTGGAGTGCCCATCCCTGTAGGTATTTAAGGGAAGACTGGACATGGCATTCAGTGCTCTAAGCTGGGTGACAAGGTGAGCATTGGTCTCAGGTTGGACACTTTTCCAAACTAAATGATTCTAGGATTCCCTATCTGATCTCCTGAAGTGTCTCAAAGGGTGGGGAGTGAAAGAGCTTCTGCTTGTGTTTGAGGGGATACTGCAAAAATGCTGCTGTTGCCTTTTTCAGGTGGCAGGTGAGGAGGAAATGGCCATAAGTCGTACCAAGGAAGATTTAGATTGTATATTAGGAAAAATTCTTCATGGAAGGGTTGTCTAGCTATGGAGCAAGCTGCCAAGGGAGGTGATGGAATCACCATGTTTTCAAAAACATAAGTAGGTGTGGCACTTGAGGATGTGGTTTAGTGGGAAACATGGTCTTGGTGCTGGGTTGATTGTTGGACTTGACCTTCAAGGTCTTCTCCAACCTGAACAATTCTATTCTCTGTAAGGAGCGGCCCCAGAATGAGTACCCATCCCCTTCCTGGGGTGCTCACAGGAGGCTGTACCCTGCATGTAGAACTGTGGTCATAAACCTCAAGGCACTCTGTGGTCTTCTGCCCTTCAGAAGGTGTTGTTGGTCGCTCTTCCAATCTGTGCTCCCTTCCCCCTTTTATGATTGTTTGTAAGACCATAGAATTCCATTTCAGTTTAATAATGATTCTGATTACAACCAGGAAACTCCACTGCTTTTCATGTGCATATTCCTGGAGTTGTGTGGGCACTGAGAGCAGATTTTGACCCTACACCACTATCAAATGTAAATCGGAGATATCAAGAAGAGCAATTATATTTTTCAAAACCATCCTACAATAATATGAAGCATATACTGAAGAATGACATAATTCACTGAATTTTAAAGAGTGAAATGCAAGTGTTTATACTGGAGAATGGCCAAGACACAACTATTATCTGCCAGATATTATTTGAAATATTCTCCTCCATAACAAGTGCTGACAGAAGGTCAAAGACACCCTTTAACTCATGCCCTGGAGGTAAACACAATTCACGTTGCCTTTAAATATTAACTAGTGGCTGTTCTCAGTTGTCCTACGAGTTAACTAACAATAGTAATCATTACTATCAAATGCTCTTACAAACCTCTCAAGGCATGGATTTCAAAGAACTCTGCGAAAATCTGGAAGTGCCTTTTATTTCCCCGTTTTGCAAATAAAGAGAGTGATGTGGCTGGGATTCATGATTTGCCTAAAAGCCCAGGTTGCCATAATGCATTTGTAAGAACAGCACTTAGGAGGTTTTGGCTCTCAGCCAAAGGATCACTTCACAAAACCACTTTGCTTCCAATACCTGTGCTGAGAGCCATGGAACACTGATTTGGAGATGAATGGAAAGGGAGAGCAGCATTTCATGTACCAGCAACACTGAGTTTGCAAAACCTCAGATTGCTCTATCAGAGATTTCTCTCCTGACTGCAAACTGACCTGAGCTGTTGCTTATTTGACAAGTAGGGCCATGGTCCCTGTTCTTGGATGGGTGTACACAGCAATGCTCTCTGCATGTTTTCCTCTGTTCCTTTTAATTCTGACTGCTGTGCCCACTCTTCTTGAAGATTTTTATTTCACTGATAGTAAGCTCTGATGGGGCACTAAAACTTTGAGTCTTAGCTCAAAGTGCTCATTCACATAGGTATTTTGCTCCAGCTGTACAAAGTATGAATTGTCCTTTCTTCCTCACTGGCTATCAATCTGGAACAGCCAAATGGCTTAATTCCGAGCCTATACAATTTGAAAATTAGTATCATATAATATCCCTACAGATTGTTGTCATCACCTCTGTGATTTCCATGCACTTTTCTGTGTATTACTCGTTAGACTTCTACAATTCAGGATGCAGAGCCCAGTTTCCCAGGCTTAATGGCGTCAATAGATACCTAGGAACCACAATCAGGGGAGACACAGGATGCAACACCTCTTTTCCTGCAGTAAACATCTAAAATATATTAGTTAGTGCACACTAAAAATGCCTCTGCCTCCCCGTTGACTACAAAGGGAACTCACCCACCCAGCCAGCTGCAGACATTTATACTGTGGACTTCTAAATTGAGTGATGTGTACTCCCTCTTGATGACCACATCCTTGCTCTTCCTCACTGGCTATCAATCTGGAACAGCCAAATGGCTTAATTCCGAGCCTATACAATTTGAAAATTAGTATCATATAATATCCCTACAGATTGTTGTCATCACCTCTGTGATTTCCATGCACTTTTCTGTGTATTACTCGTTAGACTTCTACAATTCAGGATGCAGAGCCCAGTTTCCCAGGCTTAATGGCGTCAATAGATACCTAGGAACCACAATCAGGGGAGACACAGGATGCAACACCTCTTTTCCTGCAGTAAACATCTAAAATATATTAGTTAGTGCACACTAAAAATGCCTCTGCCTCCCCGTTGACTACAAAGGGAACTCACCCACCCAGCCAGCTGCAGACATTTATACTGTGGACTTCTAAATTGAGTGATGTGTACTCCCTCTTGATGACCACATCCTTGCTTCTGTCAGAAATTTTCAGCAATGAAAAGAGTTAATAACACAATGCAAGTAATAAGTTATAAAACTCTCCACATGAAGTTTTAGGTTGGAAAAAATCTTCCCAGGAAAGGGATGGAAACCTATTTATAACATTAGATGCAAAGACATCAGTGTGAGTGGTGGAATACACAGCAGTGGTTGGGATAACCTTGAGAGCAACAAGCCCTGCAAGTATTTTGCTTCTAGAGCAAGTGTGGCATCATCAGTCCCATCAGATATGTGCCAAAAGTGCCAAAAATAAAAAGACTTTGGGTAGATCACCTTCTATTTAGGAGTAGAATTCACAGCTAAATTCAGGTGATTAAATTCTGTATCAGAAGGTAAAGGTTTGATGCCTGGGAATGTTTCTCCAACACGCAGGAAACTAAGGCAAGGAAAAGCTTTGAAAATGAGCTGGAGCAGATGAGTGGGGTGTAATTCTCATCCTGCTTCTCTTCTGTGCTCTTCCTCTCTCCTCTCCTGCTTTTTGAAGATGTAGCTCCAGGGTTTAAGTACTCAATTTTGGACTCAGGAGCATCAGGGAAATGTTGCAAAAGGGAGATGGGGGAAGGAGGCAGTGGAAGAGAGAAGAAAGCAGCAGACACCTTGGAGACTCTAACCAACAGAATCTAAAATATTCTTTTTGAAACTGGACCACTGTGCATCTGGGAAGTCAAAGATGTTAAGCTAGGAAGTGGCATGGTGTGTTTCAATCCATTACCATGAATGAAACACTCTGAAAAAGACAATATCAGCATTTTTCAATTCTTTGGCCAATAAATAGGACAGTAATGCTTTCAGTGGGTTCTTCTACTTCTTCAGGTCTGGCTGCACAGTGGCTCCATTCCTCAGGAAGCTCAGTCTCTGCATGCCAGGTGTGCATACACTGCACTCCGTTCATCCAAAAGCACAGGCAGACGGAATCTCTAAGTCACAACATTGTTTAGGCAGAGTCAGGTACTCTCTTTCTCACCAGGGAGTATCTACAATGTTTATATACCTCTACGTCCTTATCCAGTACAAATCAGGACACTTGGATCAATTATATTCCTCCTTCTTAGAGCCTCTGTTTTCTGTGATTAAGTTTTTGGTAAATAGCCTTGATACCAAACACTGTTTCTGTTCTAATTTTATTTTGATTTCTGGTATAGCAAATATCATAACTAAGGCAAAAGTCTCAGAATTTGGTCCCATTCTGGTTCCCCTGAAACCATGTGTACCAAATATTCATCTTGGAGGGAAATTGGGATTTTCTTTTTTCCAGTGACAATAGGACTGTGTCCAGATTGGCACATACAACCTTATGTTTCCTGACAGTCTGTTTGCCCTGCAGCTTTGACTGCATTTCTTTTTCTGAAAGATGTTGCTAAACCATGTCCTTAAAATGAAGTACTTTTAATTAAAAATTTGACAAAAGAAAAAAAATATTTTGCATGGCTGGACTACAAATTCATTGTCATCATCTGGCATTTGTCAGAGTTCTCAAGCAAGGTGCATTATCTGTTTGGCTAAATTACAGTGACAGAACAGAGTTATGTTACATATTCCATCTTTCCTACATTTTCTTGCCACTTCCAGGAGCCACAGTTTACCCTGCCAGTCCTCTTTTCTCTTCTTGTCTGGCTCTGGGAAGAAGCAGAGTTTCAGACAGCTCTGACTATCTCTGACTTCAATCTGAGCTGAAAAGCAGGGTGATTTCTTCACTTTCCAAAGACCAAGATGAAAACTTTCCAGTGCTTTTGAGGGTTTGTCTGCCTTTCCAAGAGAATTCTTTGCACATGATGCTCCATTGTTTAGGAAGGAGCAACTAGGCTATTTTGTCTGTGTTGTAGTACTTGGTCTTCTACCTGTCACTCCATCGTGGACATCAAAAATTAATTTTTATCTACTTGCATTCTCTTCTGCAGGAGAATTTCTTTTCCCTGTTTGTTTTAGCTCTTAAACCTTCTCTGCAAGACTCTAATTTTGTGTGAACCACTTATGAAATGCAATGATATCATTTTTTATTTGTTATGTTTTTAGTTCTACCACTGTGAAGGTGCCTCAGACCAGCTGAGCATATTAAATATTTGAGAGTGTATTATAGCTGCAAAGGAACATTTTTATCAATACATTTTATGATGTAATTAAAGAAATTGAACTGTTGTGTGTAGACAAAGCCCTAACTTTGTAACACTGGGTTTATTTAGGCCTCTGAGCTAGTCCCTTTAGCAAAGGCTTGCTGTGATATATATTGGGAGAGCTGCAGAGGGGAGCAATAAATCAGTGCTCTTATCATGTCCTCTGTCACTACCTGGTCTTTACTGGGAAAATTGATAATCAAAGCAGCAGACAGAATTCACTGAATCCCAGTCTTTCAGCCATTCACCAAAAAGACAGGCTGCTCTGCTAAAAAATGCTCTGGTTTGGGTGCAACTTTTAACAGTAAAGGAGTGCTGGTGTCAGAACTGCTTATGCCACTTCCCTGAATGAAATAAGCTGGTTTTGCTCAGCGTGAATGTGTCTACCCCAGGGCTTTCACTGCTACTCCTGGCTGACACTGTTCTGAGGAAAACATCTCTATCCAGCTTTAGTCTAACTGGGCTCTAAGGAGTAGGAAGGCTCTAAGGAATACGAGAGCTTCCACAGGGAAGTGGGAAAGGAGCAGGGCTGTGCAGGGTCACCAGTGGCACAGCAGCAGGAGTGCCATGCCTGTGATAGCATCTGCCTGCAACACTCTGGCAATCTAAACACCCCATTGTGTGGTTTACCACACATTTGTTTAATACAGGTGCCTAAAGAGAGGCACGTTTTGGGTGAGATGCACCTTTAGTAATTGCAGGAGATGAGCTTGGCTCTGCATTTACTTATTGATGGCATGTCATAAAATGCAAATGCCTGCCCTATCTGGGAGATAGTAATTAATGATAAATGCTAGTAGTTATCTATTTCTTAATTGGATAAATATACATTTCAGCAAGGAACCGGTCATATTTTATGATCTAATTACAAGAATGTATAAAAGGATTATTGCATGCAGTGGTCTATGATAATTGAGAAAGACAAATAAACCCAGGCTTAGCTGCAGGAATTGTGTAACAAAACAGGAAAGTGTGCAGTGGATGGATGTGGCTTTGCACGGCACTGTGGCTGATCCACACATGGAAGGGAGGATTCATGGAGCTGCTCCCACTGCTCCAGCAGCTCTGGGATGATGCTGCACACACAGCATGATGGAACAGCATGTGTTAGCTAATTCCATTACCCACAGGCTCCTCTGGTTCAGGGAATTATCATGCTCCCTCCCTTGGCAGCTTGCAAGGAACCTTTCTGTCCCAGAGCAGCAGCCAGGACTCGGAGCTGCTGCTGCACCACTGGCCCAGGGTCCTTTCCCTTGGTGCTGGAAGCTGCAGGGAAAGAAGGTTTGGTTAGGAGGGCAAACTTACCTGGTAGATCTATGCTACCTGCTCTGCCATCCATCTCCTTCTGTTTCTTCTAGCAGTTTCTCCTCTCTTTTTTTGTCTCCATTTTGATAGAATTATGTATCTCCAAGTATCTCCAAAACATAAAATGCCAAACCAAACAAATCCCTCCAAAAACCCAAAAAACAACAAAAAAAGAACAACCCAACAAAACTCCCAAACCAAAACAAAAGAAAAATCTCCCCAAAAGCAACTAACCAAACAAAAAACCCCAAAGAAACAAACAAAAAACCAACCAAAAAACCCCAAAAAAATAACAACCCAACAAAACTCCCAAACCAAAACAAAAGAAAAATCCCCAACCCCCCAAAAATAACCCCCAAAACCCCCCAAAATAACCCCCCAAAATCCCCAAAAGCAACTAACCAAAAAAAACCCAAAAACCAATCCCCAAAAGAACCAAACCAAACAAAAAACCCCAAAGAAACAAACAAAAAACCAACCAAAAAAACCCCAAAAACTCCCTAGCCCCCCCCCACACACACAAAAAACAAAACAAAAAACCAAACCAAACCAAACCAAAAAAACCCCCAACAAAACAAGCAAAAAAAAACCAAACCAAACCAAAACAAACAAAAACAAACAAACAAACAAAAAAACCTACAAAAACCTAACCAAACAAAGTAAGGGGCCGAACCATCAAAGCAAGGTAAAAATGAAAAACATAAAAATCTGCTAAAGAACCTTCCCTGTCTGTCCATCCAGCAGCCACTCACACCTGAATGCAACCAAGCTGCTTTCACTAAATGTATTCCTCACCAAGAACTACCTGCAAACTGTGGGGGTGAACAATTTCCAGTGGAAAGGTTTATGTAGGAAGACAAAAAATAAAAATGGTGCATGGGATATGCTGCCTTCTTCGGGGTTTTGAGCATACTGTAATATTTACTAAGATCAGTAGATTGTGTTACTCTATATGAGTACAATGCAGCATATTTTGTCAGTCTGAAACATTTTGATGATCAAAATGAAATGTTTCATAACTTTATTTTTATTCTGATTTGAGATGATAAAAAAGCCCAAACATGTCTGTGGAAACAAATTAATATCTTGACTTTCCTGGCAGTATAGAAAAGAGTTTTTCTTCCTCATATTCACAAAAATCACAAAATAGTTGAAGCTGGAAGAGAGCTCTGGAGATCACCTAAGTGAGCACACATCCACTTCTGTGAGATTGTTTTCCTTGGTAAGGAATGTCAGATTTGTCCCATTTTTAACAGGAACATGCCTAATCCGAAATCATAGCAATGCACACCAAATTTCTGGCAATACTTCCTGCATTTTTATTTATGGATGAAAAATGTCTTTTTCTGGAGAGAAAGAGAAGCATCTGACAGTTCTTTGAAAGACTCGCTATGTGTAAACATATTATTAGTATTCTGCAATAAATATTTGCTTCCAGTTTTAAGACCCTTAATGGAAGTGACTTGTGCTCTGAGACTGTGTTTTTAAAATCTTTCAGAAGGCAGAAGAGTCTCCTGTAGTGCTAATTTGTATACAGGAATTTTAGTACAAAACAGCTATAATTTTACTCACATTAAATATTGATGATGCGTGTTTCACAATTTCATGAAAGAATTGACTGCAATAACAATCTCCTCCTGGTCAGGTAAAAATCTCCTCTGAGCCTCCAGCAAAAATTTGACAATTGGATAATTCTATGGGAAAATGGACTTTTACTCCAGTACAAAACCAAACAGGCTAGGATTTGCTTCCTGAATGTCACTGGGAAAACTCAGCTGCAGTCATCAAATAGAAAAATGAGCATATAGGATTGGTGCTGGTGTCCTGCCACAACACTGTGAAGAATCCCTGCAGACCTCCTGTGATCCTTAGGAGATGGTTTGGTTTGCCTGGACATGTTCAGTGAGTCCAAACTTTGCTAAATCCAGTCCTGCCTAAAACAGAAACTACAGGTTTTGTCAGTGACTGGACCAGAGAATTTACAGAGATTCGTTATTTTCTCACACAACCAATTTCTGCTTAGGACAGGAGCTACTGCAGTTCATTTAACTCCAGTCAGGACAAATTCCCCCAAGATCCCCAGACAATAATTCAAAGTCCTATATAAAGTTGGGAAATGCCAAAAGTAGCCTGTCCTCTGCATGTATGAAACCACGAGCTGTTATGGTGAGTAGTGCTGATTTTGTCTGGGCTAAAATAACTTAGAAAGGAGCAGTCAGAGTTCATAAAATTGGGTTGGACTCCTGGCAGAATTCTGTAACTCTATGGGATTGGTGTCTGTGTCTCTTTCAAGTTCTCTGCTGGGACACCAGTGCAATTCTGTTGTGCTCTTACATATTTAAATCAGACTTTGCTTGCTTTGGAGATGTGGTTTAAATACACTCAAGAATTATGCAAACCCCCTAGGTTTGTGAAGCCTTCAGCACCATTGCTAAACCATTAAGATGGGTTTGAAATCGCAGGGAACACAAAAATACTGTAATTAAGTTCAGAAGTTTTTGTAACATAGATGAGAGATACTGTTTGAGGCAGCTCCTTGCCATTAATGGATTTTGCGAAAGAAGTTGCCATGTGTCAAAAACCCAGCCAACCTAAAAACCCCAGCTTCCCATAAAGGAAAAACCTAAACTTGCCCATAAACTGCAAAGCTGCATTACCATCATCCCCTGCCTGGGGCTGAGCCGGTGTCTGAGCTCCACCAGCGCTGAGGAACAGCTCATCCCAGAGAGGCCACAGCAGCAGCTCCTCATGGCACACCTGGGGTGTTCCAGAACCCTTAACTGCCCTGGCAGAGTTCTGCTCCGGCCAGCTGGGTGGTTTCCAAGGCTGAGGTGCTCTCTGTTCTCTGTGCAGACTCCAGGCTGTGGGTGGTGCTCTGTGCTGGCCACCCTTGCGGCCATGCTGGGTTAGCTGTGCCTTGGTGCTCTTTCACCCCAAGGAATGCTGCCTGTTCTGTGCAAATCCTGTGCAAATCCTGTGCATGCTCCACTCCCCTTGATCCCTTGTGCCACAACTTTTCTGCTCTTACTCATGTGGGGTTTTTTTGGGGTTTTTTTTTTTTTTTTTTTTTTTTTTTTTGGAGGGGGATGGATTTTTGACTCCTTTCTCTAAACCCATTCTTTTATATTTAAATTTGTTACTATGAAGCATTTAACCCCTGGCTTTTTGGAACAGGCTGTTTAGGGAAGTGGTGGAACCACAATCCCTGAAGAGTTCAAAAGGCAGGGGATGTGACATTTGGGAATACGGTTTAGTGATGAACATGGTGGTGCTGGATTAATGTTTAGACTCAATAATATACAGGTTTTCTCCAAATTTACTGACTCTATGATTTGCAGAACTACTATAAGGGAGTGTTTTGGGGTAGCTGTGTGCCTGTTTTGGCTTTTTTCTTCTATCTGATTTACAAAACACAGCTATTTGTGGTTTGTCTCCCTGGGTGAGGAAAGCTGCTCTCACAGTTCAGACGGGCTGCTCTGTTGCTCTGGTGTCCATGTTTTGCTAACAAATAACATGCAGTGGGGAAAGACTAAAGTTCAAGATTCAGTGGTGACATTAGCAGAGCTCTTTTCTCCCTAAGATTCCCCCAAACCATCTGCCATCAAGTGATAAGATTGTGTAAGTGGAAAACTGTAAGCAGCAGAGCTCCCACTGCATTGTCTCCATGACCACAGGAGAGAAGAAAAAAAAAAATGCCAGTACAGCTCTGCCTTGAGGTATGAGCACCAGGGGAGTACCCTTAATAAATACCCAACATGTGAGATGCTGTGTGCAGAAGAGTCACTTTAAGAAATGCTTGAGTGAATGAGAACAGCTTCCTCATCAAGGCACATAGGTATTATACCCTTTGAGAATGGAGACCAGAAGCAGCTCTGTAAAATTCACACCTGTGGCCTTCAGGTCTGATATTTCTGACAGACAGGCTGAGCTCTGATTGACCACCCAGTGTCTAATCACTCTGTAACTACCCAGAGCACACCATGCAATGGCACTGACCCAGTGGGGGCAGCTTTATTGGAGGCTCCATGCCTGCCTTCACATTACTATGCTGCTGTGGCCTTTTGAGCATAACATTTAAAATGAATGGACTCCACACTGGGTAGGATTTACCTATAAACTGTCATTTCTATTTATGCAAACAGTCATGACTCTTAAAGAGAATTGACTCAATTGCTGGGAGAATGTTGCTGCCTCTCCAGCCAGAAATCAAAGGCTTCTGAGTTTCATTTCAGGAAATCCAACTTTTTTTTTTTTTTTTTTTTTTTTTTTTTTTTTTTTTTAGGGAATATAAAAAAAATTTATTTTTTTTTTTTTTTTTTAAGGTAGATTAAAAAAGATTGAATTTTGACACATGGAACCAGGTTTTCAAAAGGCCTGTATATTTGGCATATCATTCCAATATAAATTGTCCTTACTAAAGGCATTTTAATGCATTTCCCTTGTTGCACAGGCCTTGGAGAGCCTGCCACATGGGGCTTTGATTTTAATAATACAAGTGTTTGCCCATGCAGGCGCTTGCATGAAAATCAGCTTGTGCAGTCTGTGACTGTGGGTCTCTTGTGCCTGAATTTCACTAACATGGCAACTTAAAAGTCAGCAGAATCCATTATTTTCCTTCTTCTGAAATTCTTAGTTTGAATCATGCTGTGCCATGAGAAGTGGAGTTTGTGCCAGAGACAAGGAGCAGTATCTGCAAGAGAGATGCTGAGAGAGGCAGGATGTCTCTGGCTGAGCCTGTGGGGAGAAAGGGAACACAATCTCCCACTGAGGGTGACATAGCTGGGCTCTTGTTTGTTTTTTATTTTGACTGGGGGGATCCTCTCCCTCTCTCTCACTCTGGGAGATAGCACCTCAAAGAAAATTTGCAATAAAGAATTCTGAAGTCAATTGGATTTGGAAGAGGAAGGGAACAAAGCTGATGAAATATTTTTGTGCCTTTTTGTGCCCCTGTGCCAAGACACCAGCCAGATGTACCTGGCCCTCATATATGCTATTTTGGCTACTGCCTTTTGGGTGATAGGTTTTTGTTTTGTTCAGTCTGTGCACTGCAGCCACAATCCTACAGGGCTGTAACATCCTCCAGCTGCCTTTATTCATTGCCTTGAAACTGCTCTGCTTACCAGACATGCAATTTTCAATTTTAAAAAGCCCTCTTTATTCCTTAAATCCTGCTATTCTAAAGGCCTCTAGTAAGATGATAACAATTCCCCACTGGTCTGCTGAGGGATGATTTTTTTTCTTGTTTTATGCTTTAATAATTCTATGAATACAAGCAGTGAATGAGCCACAGCTGGGTTTTGCTTGCCCTTCTCCCAGAGCTAGTTTTGTTCTAAATATGAGTTGAATCTATCCTAAGAATTATTAGGAGGGATTCCTCTCACAGGTCTGTAAGCCTTCTGAGTTTGGCAAGCCAAAAGTACAGGCTCCAGTGTCTGCGCAGCCAACTATGCTCACTTTGCATGAGATAATTCAAATCCAAAGTTCTTTATACAAAGCAGAGAGCTTTTTGTTTTGCAGACTCTGGATTATGAAACCCTTTTGTTCTCACTCATGTAGGCTTATACATTCCGGCCTGATTTTCACCTGGTGTAAATAGGTATCATTTCACCAAAACCAGTGAAGCTAAGCTGTACAGTTCTCTACAAGCTGACAATCTAATACCTAGAATTACAAAGCCACAAAGTCCTCAGAATCACCACAGTAATTTTATGCAAACCTGAAAACTGATCTAGGCTTCAGTGAGAGGTCTGGCCCAAGTATAAGTCTTGTGGCAAAATTGCAAGCTGGGCAGTTTGACCAGATACTGAATTTTCCTAGTGAATTTTCTTTCACACTACTGTGGTTCTGGGATAATTGGACTTGTGTATTTTTTGAGCTTATTCAGTATGATTTTTGTCTCAGGACATGCATGAAGCCAGATGTTTAACTGCTGCTTGTTCTGAGCATTCTCCACATTTTAAGGTATTTCATATCGACTATGAAAGCACCATGGGTGCTTTTGTGATGGTGCTGGTTTTTCTACAAGTGGGGTGCATGGGTGTGACTCAGTTTTTCCTGGACTATTCCCACACCCAGCCCCTCTACCACCCTGCCATTATCGGACATCAGCCATAAGGAGCTGTAGCCAGAGCACCTCCAAGCTCCTTTAGGTCAAGAAGCAGCACACAGGTGGCTCCCACAAGAGAATTTTTGCTGCTTTGCACAAGAGGAGCACCTGGGTGTTAGCATAGATTGGGGCAACACAGGGCACTCCTGTGAGACAGTGGCAGCCAAGAAAGCACTGTAAACAGGAAAAAGCCTTTGCATGAAAGGAAAAGCCAAGCAGGGGATTTAGATGCTGCTGAGGAGAAGCAGCTACAGCACAAAGCCTTGCAATTCGCAGGGAGGAAAACACAAAACAGCACTGCAAATAATAAGGTGGAGCCAGTGAGAGGAAGTTCAACAACACATGTTTTATTTTCATCAGAAGCCACAAGAGTCTGGTGTAGTCACAATTCCTACATGAAGGGTTTTGGTTGCCAATCAGTTCTGTCCATGTGGCAAGTACCAGTTTTACACTTACACACACTCCTGAGAGTTGGGAACATTCAAGGAGCTGTTTCTGAAAAAGGCAGCAGTGACATTTTTGAGGCATCCCCTCAAAGAGAAGCAGAAGCTCTTTCACTCCTCACTCCTTGAGACACTTCAGGAGATCAAATAGGGAATCTCAGAATCATTTTTGTTGGAAAAGAATTCAGCCTGTGACCTTGTCACCCAGCCTAGAGCACTGAATGCCATGTCCAGTCTTTCCTTAAACACCTGCAGGGATGGGCACTCCAAAGCTCCCTGGGCAGCCCCTGCCAAGGCCTGAGCAGCCTTTCCGTGGGGAAATTCCTGCTGGTGTCCACCCTGAGCCTGCCCTGGCCCAGCCTGCGGCCGTTCCCTCTGCTCCTGTCCCTGTTCCTGGGAGCACAGCCCGACCCCCGGCTGTCCCCTCCTGGCAGGAGTTGTGCAGAGCCAGAAGGGCCCCCCTGAGCCTCCTTTTCTCCAGGCTGAGCCCCTTCCCAGCTCCCTCAGCACCTCCCGGGGCTCCGGCCCCTTCCCAGCTCCGTTCCCTTCCCTGGACACGCTCCAGCCCCTCCAGGGCTCTCTGGCCACAGTTCAAAAATGGATGAAAATCTAACAGGTGCAATTGCTGATCTCCTGCCATTCGCACTTGGAGTCTAGAACCAGCTTTGTCACTGTTCTCCCAGCTCAGAGCTTTCCTGAGTTGTGGAGCGCTTCTACTCCTCTTTGGCCAATGGTCAG
Source organism: Pyrgilauda ruficollis (assembly GCF_017590135.1). Classification (NCBI taxonomy): domain Eukaryota; kingdom Metazoa; phylum Chordata; class Aves; order Passeriformes; family Passeridae; genus Pyrgilauda; species Pyrgilauda ruficollis. Next base: position 191,254 of record NW_024515431.1, read on the forward strand.
TGTGCAGTTCAGGTTATCACAGTAGAATTTCAGTCTCTTTCTGTCAGTGAAATTCTTGACCCCCAAATTACCAAAACCAACAAAAGTAATTTCATTAACTTCTGTGGCCTTTGGATCAAGCTGTGGCAGGCTGCTGAAATAGACCTTTTGAGAATTTTTTTCTCCTTTGGAAAATGGTAATGCTTGGGAAAAACTCGCATTTTTGAATTTCTTGCTTCAGGAAAAATACTGAAAAAAATGATTTCAAGCTGCTGATGTGTCAACTTTTTCTAATGAAAACAAAATACACTGTGGTTTGAAATATAAATAACATGCAGGTGAAACATTTGAAAGACAAAACAACCCAATGCATTCTTGAAATAATTGAAACCGTGTTTCAGTTTTCCTCTTCTGGGAACACAATTTTGCCTTTTAATCAGATTTTGAAGAAGAATATTTTGCACAGAAATGCCCATGCATGCATGGTGACTGTTTTTTATCCAGTTTTACTACACAAGATCACCCCTCCAGACCCTTTGCCACCGTGTGATTTGCCCAGAGTGGCATTATTTAATGTATTAATAAAAGGAATGAGAAAAGTAGGAGAAATGACTGAGAGACATAATTCTAATTCCCAAATCTTTTGCAAACTGAAGAGGAATTTATCATCTTTATTTTTATGTGGCTGGCTGTGCATTAACATTTCTCCATCCTTCCTCACGTTTTAAATCTTTGAAGTTCGGCACCATTTGAGTCACTCAGTTTTACATTCCTTCAAGAGAAATTATGCCTTGTCTCGGGAAGGGTGACAAGCCCCAGCTCTCCCCCGCTGTGTGAGGTGTGATCGGGCAGTGCAGGACACACCTGCTTTGGTCACCCTCTGTCCCCAGCTCCCCTCCCACCAGCCCGGCTATCCCAGTCTCCAGCAGCCAAACAGGAGGCTGGAAGGCTTTTGAGGATTTTTCCTGTAACAAGTGCTAATTCTTCTCGTCTCCGGGCTGTGGGCTTTGTTCTGGTTGTTTGCACTTCCTTTTGTACACTCTTTTTCCCTCTGGGGCTCAGCAGTTTAGATGTTCCCCGACTGTCCTACATTTCTCTGTCCACTTACCTGGGGCCAGGTACATCAATAATGTAATGAAAAAGGATTTCTTTTCTATAGGAGCAGTTAAAAACTGATGTAAAGAGCTGCACAGAGGAAACCATTTGCAGTTCACAATAACAACAAGTTTTATTGGTTAATAAATCCCAGGGACTATACTGCTTTGTTTTCTTGTAGCATCTGCTGGCCCCTTATTTATTAACTAGCGATTTCAAAAATATAAAGCACTTTTAATACCAGGGCCTGATCCTAACCCTTTGGGTAATTCAGGAGGTTTTGTATTGGCCATTAATACAGATGAGTGCTGCTGCTGAGCCTTTATGGGTGCCAAGAAAGGCAAATGTAGCTCTTCCTTGCCTGTACCATCATTTAACACCCACTAATAAATATGACACAAAGTCAGGGTTTTTGGGTAGCTGCTTATAGGCAGATCTTCTGAATTCTGAGTTCCCAGCTCCCATTTAAGCATTGTGGTGGCTTCCTCTGATGTTGTATTATAACAGCTATTTCCTTGTCTCCATATGCTTTCCATACACATCTGCAGTGCTTTTCTGTATGCTTCAACACTGAGCAAATGGACATTAGAGACAGAAGACTGATTGGAGATCCCTTGGTAAAATTTATTTTACTAGAAAGAGAGAGAAACAAAAAGAAGAAATCAAAATCCATCAGTATCAAAGCATTATATGAGGAGCAGTGGCTCTCAACAAATTCCTTGTTTAAAAAATCAAATTGAAGTTTTCAGATCTCCCATTTCAAAAGGCTGATGCTATCGTGCAATATTTTGATGGATGTGATGAAAAATTGGTAAGGCAAGAAGCTTCAGCATTTACATTTGTAGATTTAGATTGCCACACACACTGCAAGTGTGATGCAATTTCACTGAGACCCCAGGCAGAATGTAGATATAAATCCACACTGCATTACTGCAGGAGCGCTCCGAGAATATTTTAATTAAATTAGTGTTTCAGCAATAAACTATTAAACCAATCTGAGACTTATTATTCAGGTAAAATATCACACGGCAGAAAGATTCCAGGATGTTATGACTAGTGTAGCTTATAATGATTTACTGGGCAGCAGTAAAAGCATTCAGTTCTGCTGCTTGTTTGGGGCTTTTTTTCAGATTGTTGCCTGTGTGCCTGCAGGGGAAGCTGCTTTTGTATTAATAGGTAATATATTTAATTGTGCCAGTATCCCATTTAACTCTTCACCTGTGGTCTATTGTCCATGCCTTTCTCCTATCCTGTTCCATGACTGATGTGTGAGTAATGAGGTAAATAATCCTTGTCACACTGTGAGCTCCTCATCTTTATAAGGCGTGTTTGTCATTCCCAGAAAGGAGATAAATTCTTAATTATTTTAGGCTGACATGTACCTTTTCTGAAGAGGATGGAACATATGGAATGGTAGCAAATGATGTGGGAGGAAAGGTAGAGGAGAATCACCTTGAGCTTTTTAATTCATCCAGCTCAGACCGACTCACTGCAGGATACCAGCAGCTACTTATGGAACCAATTTGTTGTTGGTGTCCTGTATGCCCCTTTCACCATCTGAGTGTCTACCAGGGAATAAAAAGGACATTCCTTAGCACAGGGAAGGTTTAAAGGGCAGACCAAAGTGGCTGTGCCAGATCCATGTCACCAGGACAAAAGTGGAAGGAAGTGTAGAAAATGGGATGTCAAAAAGAACAGATGTTGCTAATGAAACATTCACTGTGACGGGTCTGTGTCCTGGCAGGGCTTCACAGGAGCTGAGTGATCTCAAAAATGCCTTCCCTGTTTTGCACTTGTGTTCAGAAGTGTGTTGTGAGGATGATGATACTTAACTCCCATTGACAAGCACTTTTGGCTGAAGTGTTACAGTAACATTGAATATCAGATGGATGAGGACTGTCAGCAAACTGCTCTGATTCCTCTGCCTATGGACATCTGAGGGGCTGGAATCCTTCCTGGACACCTCAGTTTCCTTAAAATCTCTTCAGGAGTAGTTTGGGATCTGAGATGCACTGAGGAGGCAGGGAGATGCCCAGCTCACAACTGTGTTGGCTTGTGATGGCTGAGATGAGAAGCCCTGTTCTCTGGGACAGAGAACCCATTTAAACTCCTCTCACGTGCTCCTGGCTTGGCTGCTGCCATCCAGAGCCTTCCTCCACCCACGGTGGGGCTTCCTGACTTCTCCAGGTTGTTCTTTAACATGGATTTGTTCTAGGGGGTTTGTTTCTTGAAAACAAACATGTTCAAATACAAACAAGTCCCCAAATGTCAGAGGCTGCTCCAAAATGGGGCTGTTATCACCTGGTCAGCCTGACCCACAGGATGAGCCCTGCTTTTGATGCTTCAGAACAGACGATCCAGAAGGAAAGGAGAAAAGGATTTAATTGCTACTTTGCAATTTTAATGAATAAATGCCATTTCTGCTCATCTTCTATTTACTTTCCCCGATGTGAGGCAGAGTTCTAAAGCCAAGAATTAATTTCATTACGGGCAGAAAAAAAGACACTTCATTAATAGTGAACTGTTATTGCTGGCATATGTGCTGGCTGGCTCATGCCTGCGGCTCTCAGCAGAAATCCTCACAGCTTCTCAGACACAGACTGCCATTTCCACAGGAGCTAATTCTCATGGATGCCTCCTCACTTGCTCAAATTTTGATGTAGACACTTGAAGAAAAGTTAATTTTTGGAGCATTGAGGTTTGGAATTTTCTGTAATTCAGGTCTTTGATGATCTAGGTAAGATACTAAAATTAAGCCCATGGCTTCTATAATTTCTAAGTCATTTTGCAGAAGAGAAGGGGTGGAGGATCATGATACTTGAAGCATATCTGCTTTAAGGACATTAAATCCATAATTCCATATAATTGAAACAATGAGATTGGAATAAAATCACAGATTCTGAATCACAAGACAGGAAGGTGGTCGTGTTCCTATCTGAAATATTTGGAATAGTAATTTTCTCAAATGTGAGCTTTGTCTTGAAAACCTGAAGTTCTGCTTGAAAGAAACAAAACAGGGAAAATAGAAAAGAATATTTTATTGTTTCTTTTCCTAATGTAGAAGTATGATTAGATGGTTGAAGATCAAAATTTTCTGATAGCTCATAGTACAGCAAAATGAATTTTTGGCAAAAATATTTGTCTCTTTTTTGGCTTTTTTTTTTTTTATTTACTTTTCAAATGAGAAGTCTCTGAACAGTGAAAAATTATGACAAGGAGTACTTCACAATAAAATCTTAATTAAGACTGTGAAGTGTCTCATACAGTGAGGCCCCTATACATGAATCTATGCACACATTATTGATAAGCACACATATAAGTATTTAAGCACACACTGCATGAACTGAATCCCTATAATCCCTCTGGAAATGCTCCCAGATCCATTTATACCAATTTAGCAAAACCTGTCAATAATCTGATATAAGTTAAGCATTTAAATCTGAGGGTGTTTATACAGGGATTTACACAGAAGTGGATGTTTTTGTGCTGCTTTTAATTAAAGCAGTGCAATGAAACAAGTGGGATGATTGCATGGCTTGGAAAATTCAGTGTATAGAAATTGAAAATAGAGTATATATAAATTAACTGGTGAACAATAAAAGAGCTCTTTGCATCATGGAATCATGACTAATTTTCCTTGACATTTCTCTCATTGTATTGCCCGACTGTGTGCAAATGTTTTCCCCAACTCTTTCCCTTGTTATGGGTGTGAGATGCAGCTTGGCTCCCTGGTGCTTTTCTCCCTAACAATTTTTCTCCATGATTTAACTCACCAAAAATCACAGAGCCACCAGCCTGTCTTCCCAGTAGCTCATGTACCTGTTCCTTCTTATTTTTCTGATTATTAAAAATCACAGCAGTTTCAGGTTTATTACAGGAATTCACATTTTTATTTAGTGATATTTCTTTACCACTTGCCCTTTAAATATCATTTACTTCTCCACAATGGTTTTCTGACGTCTGATTCCAGTCTTTAAATTCTAATTCATTGAATATCTGGCTTTTTAAGAGTTTAATGTCCTTGTGCTGGTGCTCTGGCATTTGGAAACCCTTCAGATATGTCTCTGAGCTGGTTGTATCAGAGTAACTCCAGGCACTCACAGCTGCTTATCCTGATTCCTCACATTGGCCAGCACATAGCCACATATAAAGAACTACTAGCAGCTGCCTTTACTTACCTAAAATAATCTTGTCTCCACATCCAGCTGCCCTGAGGATTCACATCTGTTCCCCCACATCTGTTTAGCCCTTCATGTAGGTGCAGAGGATATTGTACTTTTCCTCCATATTAACATTTCTTCCTTGTATCTTGACCTCTAACTGGTTTAATTTTATACTTTAAGGATCTATTCTAAACCTTTTTAGGATAGATTCCCTTTTTGGATGGAATAGGGGTTCTAGGGACTGTATCTCTTCAGGCAGGGAGGACCCAAAGGAGAGCAGGACTCCTTCTTTTCTCTGTCTTCTCTTCAGACAAGAAGAAATGGCCTCAGGCTGGGCCAGGGCAGGCTCAGGGTGGACTCCAGCAGGAATTTCCCCACGGAAAGGCTGCTCAGGCCTTGGCAGGGGCTGCCCAGGGAGCTTTGGAGTGCCCATCCCTGCAGGTGTCCCAGGAAGGGCTGGAGGTGGCACTCAGGGCTGGGGACAAGGTGGGCATCGGGCACAGCTGGGACTCCATGGGCTGGGAGGGATTTCCCAACCCCAGTGATCCTGGGATTTTGTGACTTTCAGTAAAACTACCTTAACAGATAGAAACCATTAAAAAGAGAAAGTCCAGAGGTTAGTAACTGACAAAGTCCTGCAAGTAGCAGTAAGCCAGCTTTAGTCAATTGACAGAGGAAAAGAAGAGGATGTGCACCTTTGGTAAACAAAATGGCCCAGCTCAGCTCAATACTTTGATTTAGCAGCACTGCACTTCCCTGAAGTGCAGGAACTGAGGAGCATCAGTGACTCTGTTCTTACACTGTCGGGTTCCTTAGACAGCTTCAGCATGGGGTGTTTTTCCTCTGGTCACACACACTCTGAAAAACACCAGGTGTAACAGGATGAAAGAAAAGTCTTTGTGTCTTAAGTAATGCCATTGATGTCTAATGGCAGCAAAGTCTACTCTGCTTTCATCTCAGAGCACAACAAGGAGTTTGGCACAACACAGGAATACAGCAGTCAACATGATTTAGGAGAGGATGTGAATTTCAGCCATGCTTATCAGAAATTGAGAGGGACTCACAGATAGAAGGAATCAGATTGGCTAAACCCCCAAGATTTCCTCAGTACCTTCAGAAGCCATGATGCTGAGCTGCAAACACTGACCTGTCACACCAAACCCCCAGTGCTGCTAAAACAGGGCTGGGCTTGCGGGCAGTAAGAGGCAGAGGCATTTCATTCCCAGCGCTGACAAAACACACTAGCCTTTGATGCAGCATTTAATTTTAACACAGAACAGCACAAACCAGATATTTTTTCACTCCTTTCTATTGTTCCACATTAATATTTCAAGAAAAATCTATTAGTTTCTCACATAAACATCAACAGAGCAATAAACAAGTGTTTCACATAGGCTGAGTAATTCCAGATCATTGAAAATGATTATACTTGACTTACTCCTCCATGTAAATCTTTCATAACAGGGTCAGATGTTCAAATAGAATAAATCCATACTGAACCCATAAAGGATTTATATCCCTTGTGGTCTATAGACCATTTTTTGCCCTGTATTTTCCTGTATGAAGCTTACTCAGAACTTGAAAAACATGCAGGCGTTCCTATACTTAGGAAAGATAAGAACAAATTATTAAAAGCAACCAGTTAACTTGGCTTTATTATTGTTTTTATTTAATATTTTTAAGATGTCCTTTTTGAGGTACAGTGACATCTCTGACTCAACAAGGCCTGGGAATGCTGTCTTTGGGACTTCTTTAAGCTCAAGTGAGTCAGAAATTCTTGGCTGAATCAGAGCTTTGTGCTAAATGTCTTTGTAAAGTCCTAAAAGTGTTACTAGGGATTAGTGGGCAAAACTCTCTACACTGCTACATTTATGATGGAAAACAAAAAGTTTCATTTTCTGATTGCATGTGTTTCTTTGGCTGCTTTTTGCTATGAGAATTAAGTTGGCACTTGAAGACCAGAGCAGGCTATTTCCCTCTTGGGCAGCCCCATCCCTGTCCCACAGAGCATTCCCATCACCAGACCCAGCTGCTCAGGGAGTTTTCCAGCTGTAGCAGCAACACCAGAATCTCCAACCTCCTCGTGTCTGTGCCTGGACAGTGTCTGGAGCTCTGCATTGCTGGATTTTTTAGCTCCATTCCCTGTTTAAGAAACACAGTTGCATCAGACCCTTTGTTATCATCCTGTCACTTTATTTCTCATCATTCTTGGCCACAGCAACTTAGCAACCTTCCTAATATGAATATTTCAATGTTTGTAGCTCTGAAAAACACACAGACTGGAAGGGAAAAAAAACAAAAAAAAAATATCCCCTTCTTCCTTCCAGATCATTTTTACAGTTTTAGCTCTAAGAAGAATATGAATTAAATGTTAGGGATTAAAAGCTGATTTTTTTTTTCCCTCTAACTCACCAGTGTTGGGGACATAACAAATACGACGAATTTATTGCATGTGAGGTATGGGTTCTGATTTTTATCTACTCTCTGCATGAAACCAATCTTCTCTGAAAGGACATTTGAATTGAAGAAATAGAGGACAAATATAAATATGGGTAGAGGTTAAAGCTCTCAGTGTAGGTGTGAAGTCATAAACCATTTGACCAAAAAAAGTCATTATGTTGCTTCTGCTGCGAGCTTGCTGAGCTGCTACGCCAGAATTTCCTGAAAGATAAAGGAAACAGTATGAGAAACAGTGAAGAACTCAGAAAAATGACATTCATGTAGTGCTAATTTTATTGCATTCTTTTGTAGTTAAGTCACTCTTCAGTGCTTTCATTTTTCCCTCCCAGATTTACAGATAAAAGGACTATTTTCAGACAAAGGAAATTGCAATGAGAGTACATGTTGTATTTCTGATTCCACAAGATGTGTGCGTGTACATGTTTTCAAGGATCACATTGGTTTAATAGTAACAAAGCCTTAGGGGCTTAGAGAATGCACATCCTATTTATTCTGAGGTTAAACATTTTCCTATCAGGCTGCAGCTAATGGTTAATATACTGCAGTAAGTGCAATCTCATTATACATTCCTGTGATTTCAATTATTAACATGCTAATATTTTCTATTAATTTTTAAATATTCAGGGTTTGAATGTAAGTCATTGTATGCTTCCGAATAGATATTTTTATATTAATTATTTAACCTCTGTTACCCTTCCAGTATTTTATTACATGTAGCTCAATCTCTCTTTTTAGAGAAAATAAAAAAAGAAATAAACCAAACCAAACCAAAAGCCCCTAAAAATCCCACAGATAAGGAAGTCTTGAATGTAACAATGCCTTTGGATATAACAGGCATCCATCTGTTCATGCACATAGAGTTTTGTACACATACTGCTGATTTGTAAATAATAACATAATTTCGAATCTATATTTATTACCAATGAACCAGGAACTGACAACAAGGTTGGATGATTCGTGTGCAACAGTGAGTGAGGAAGGGACTGATGTTTATAACCTGTCTTGTTGAGCAAAGGCCAGAGAAACAGACCAAAATGAGCAGATCTAGAGAAAGATAATGACATGGAAGCGAGAGAAATAAAATATCTGAGGTGTAGCATCCCAGTTTATGCTCTTAGGACATGGAGAGAGTTGGGAGTAGGAAAAAGTAGCTCATGGATACTCTGGCTCTGCTAACCTGGCACTTCCACAGAACATTCAGGTTTGATTTTGATGAGGAACGGGTTCTAAATATATTTCTGGAGTACTAATTGAACAATCTATTGTAGCCCATAGTCTAGCTTCTTAAATCAATGGAAAGAAAGGATGCCTTTGCCCAAGATAATAGATCATAGATCACAGAATGATCATTCTATTCTATCCTACTCTATTCTGTTCTATTAAGAGAAATGTCTGAAGCAGATAGACTACAGAAAGAGATATTTGGCCAAAACCAGACCCATAATTTGTTTAAGGATCAGATTAGAAATAGCCAGAACAAATTGCACATGGAATGTAAATGACCGTGGCTGTTTGCAGATGTGTGGATCAGCACTGCCAGGTTCCCTGCACCATGGACACAATTACTATCAGCTGGCATTTGGATGATGCTGTAGCTGAGATCAATCTCTCTTTGCCCTCTTTGAGGGCCTGGTGTGCCCTTTCTGCATAACTCCTGTCACATGCTCTGCCCTTCTGACCCTGCTGTTCACCTCTCCCTAAACTCCCTTTTTTGCCTTCTCTGATGTCCTATTTACACAGTTTCCTTTTGTCCTCCTTTTGTTTCCTCTGTGACTATTAACTGGGTAAGAAATAGCATTTATCCAGTTTTGCTCTGTGGATCTACTCCAGAAATCTCAGTGAAGCCAATGAAATTGCTTACATGCCTGAAATGCAACAAATACCCAGCAGCTTAATGAGCTTTTAGAGTCTGTCTCTTTGCCTTCCCTTTCATTAGATGCTCCTCTCCTTTTACACAGCTTCAGGAGACATATTTGTGTCATTACAGATGCTTGATAGTGATTAGAGAAGTAGTAAGAATAAGTAATAATAATGTGGGTTTCTAGGTTGTTCACTTTATGCTCATTTAAATTTGCATTTCTGTATAATAAATCTCTGCACATGAATCTCTGAAAAGCTGTAGTGAGAGTCCTTAAACAAGAAAGTTGCCTGCCACAAACCCCAGGCAATCAGAGCCATCACAGCATTGTAAGTGAATCCAGTACTCCAAAGTCTTCAGCTTATTGTTGATGCAAGTACCATAACAGCATTGTAAGTGAATCCACTGCCAGTACTCCAAAGTCTTCAGCTTATTGTTGATGCAAGTGATGTTTGGATAAAACCCTGTATCGAGCCTCTTTAATTATGCCATAGATGAATTACAATTAATGTGTAAATACAGACATAAAACTAGGCTTATCACATTGTAGCTGTATCTGTACCAGCAATCAGCCTTTACAAATCTCTCCCTTTTCAAAATCCCCCAAGCTACTTGCTTCACATTTTATCTTCTCTTTAACCTTAGCTACCAAACAGCCAGCAGATTCCTTGGCCTCTCTGGAATTCACATCATTCCCAGGCCTGGCAAATTTTGATCCATTTAATCAACAAGCAAGACAAAATATTGGTGGTTTGATTTTATCTCTTCCTTTGTATATATGTCCCTTCCCATTGTATATATAAACTTATATACACACATATACTTATATATGTGTGTGTATATAAGTTTATGGGTTTGTGTAACCAAATTATTACAGCATTAATAACAAAGACTTGGAGTAGAGGAAACCTTTTTTAGTCACCTGAGACAGAAGCACTTACCCAGAACATGCTGAACATTCCAGGTGAAGTGAGTGTTATTTTTGCCAGACTCCCTTGCACAGCTCTGCAACTGTGTCAGAATTGCTCATCAGGCAGATTTTCAAGGAACAAATCAACAATCCCAAAATAACCTCCTCCCCAAAAGTCAGAATTTTCACTGAGGAACTGCACTCAATATAAATTTTAAACCTGTAAATCTGCCTTTCAGCCCTCTGCAGGCTGCAATATTTATGTGCCATGGAGATCATGGTGGGCATGGTTAGAACCTGTGAAGAGAGCAGATGTCATCATTAATAATGGTGACGTAAATTTGTGCCACTGAAAGGCAGACTGCACCCCAAACCTGCACATTCCCAGCCCAGCTCTGAAAGTCAAATGAACAGATTTCTCTGATTGTAGTTGTTATTGGGGAAGCAGTAAAACCAATGAAAATTAAGAGTCAAAGTGAGAATTTAATTAGATGTGTCTCTGAAAGCTTCCTGCACCTACAGATGCAAAACTCCTAAAAGAGTAAGCATGGGAGTAGCTGGGGTATACAGAACTTTTAAACATTTTTTTATTTATTTAGCTGTCACAGTTCTACACTCAGGTGACTTGGTTTGTCTCTGCTTGGAGCTGGTCTAAATCAGCCTCTCAGTCTCAGCACAATTTTGGGTTCTTTTCCCATTCACAGTCTCTGGATTTGCACTCAGGGCTTGATAACAACATTCCCTCTTCAACTAAAGATGCATATCTTGTAACACATTTAAGAATAAGCAGTGCTTATCTCTCATATTTACATGTCTGAATTATGTTATCAATAAGAACAAAAAATGTTAAATAATTTGAAATACAATACCCAGAAAAGTTTGGAGATTTGGATTTTTTTCAAATATTTTTCAGCACACACATTTCCATCTCTCTTTAAATATTGGACTGTGCCATTTTTTGTTTAAATGACCAGTTCACTTCAGAATAATTATTAAAGAAGAAAGGAAAACAACAGTCTTGAAAAATCCATGATTGTATTGATACATTCATGCCCTAGTGCATGTTTCCATTCTTTCAGAGACTAATCCCAGACTGAAAGCTCAATGAGTGTCCCTGAATTATCCAAATATAAAGGACTCCCAAGCAGTGGTACTGTGAGGCTGCTCACCCACCACCAACAAGTCTGCTGCTGTTCTCCCCTTTTGAGGCAAACCCCCTGGATGCAGTGGCACCAGGTTTCCCCAGCAGTCCCAAGCTGCCTGCAGTTCTCTGAGAATGACACTCAAGTCTGTGTTTGGCATGCCCAGGTCCTTTCCCTGCTCTGAGGTGTGATTTCCACAAAGCCTGGCTGCAATTCTGTGGGAATGGCCAGCAAGATGAGAAGCAGCAGCAGCAGCCAGGGCAGGTCCTTTGCGGGCTGAGGATGCTCCTGTGCTGGTCTCACCTCTGAAAATGTCTCTGTGAAAATCCCTGCACTCCAGCAGCACCAGTGGCCCTGAGGAGGTGCAGACTGCCTGCAGCTTCCCTTGGAAGTGTCCTGGTGTGTCCCTGCCAGTTCCTGGCACATCCAGCAGCAGGGAAGGCAGCCCTGGCAGAGCTCAGTCTGTGCCAAGCCTTGGAGCACCTTGTTCCTGCAGGACAGAGTGCAGTGCAAAGGGGCATGATTGCACATCAAAGACAGAGCTTGGCCTTTTTGTTTTAACCTGGGAGAGTTATTCCTATAATGATTAAATTAATTAAGCTTTTATGGTTTAAGCTCTTATGTTACGAACTTGTTTCCAACCTGCAGCCACATAGATCAGAGGGGTTGAAGTATTCTAGTAACTCTGCAGATCCTATCAGTAATTTTCAAAATTTATTACATTTTGTAAGATTATATTAAAAACACAGATAAAATCAGTCACATCAATGCCTTTTTATACCATCACCTTACTATTTTTCTGCTGCATTAGAAAAACGGATAATTTTTGTGACAAAATGCAAAGTTGAATTTCTGTGCTCACTGTAAAGATGTTGGCAGGTCTGATGTGTGCTGGATTTTAAATATTTATTGTGCTGCCAGAGCAATTCCAAACCCAAACAGTTTTACAGATAATTATGCCCACTAATTGTATGCAAGGCACCCATTTCTCCTTCAGTGATTCTATGCACACATGGATCTTCTGCTAAGAATAAGAGTTTACACTCAAACACTAAGAAGAGCCAGAGCAACAAGCTCCCCTCATCTCTTTTACAGACTGGACAACTTCTTTTTCAGATAAAGCTGTTATAAATTGAAGTACTTCTCAGAAATCATTGTACTTTCTATAACATATGTGAGAATGCAGAAAGCAGTTTGGAAAGAGAGAGAAACCTAGAGGGACTGGAAGAGAGCCAAAACGATAAAGAACAATGAGTGGGCTTGCTGGTCTGTTGATCTTGGATTCTCACCAAGTTTGTTTGTTTTGTTTTTTTTTATGAGCTGATGAGTTTTGGGTTTTTTGTTTTTTTTTGTTGTTGTGATGGTTTATTCTTCTTTCTCTGTCTCTCCTGCCCCCATCTCTTTTTCCCATCTTACAAGATGGGAAGGACAAGGACAAGAGAAAGACAGCAAGGGAGTGCAGTAATATAAAAGGGAGGATAAAAAGGAATGAAAACAGAGGTGTTTATTAGTACAGGAAATTGGTTTACAGTTTCATAAATTTAAAACAGGCATATCATATTGAACAGATTATGAAGCGTTAGACTGTGCTATTCAAGAAACTGGACAATCTGCTTTGCAATGCAAAACATACAAGCACGGCACGGATTTAATAGAAAGTTGTGGACTGCTTAAATAAGATGGACTTATAGAGAAAGTCATAGAACGGTTGAGGCTGAAGGGAGCCTCTGGAACCTCTGGCCTGGCCTGCTGCCCCTCAAAGCAGCATCAACAATAGAGGGTGCTCAGAGCCTTGTCCAGTCTCATTTAAATTCCATGGTGCTGGACAAGATGCATCCAAAGACACTGATGGCATTGGAAGGCTGATCTCATCTTTGAAAAGGTGTTGGAAGCAGGGACTAGAAAAAGCCATGCAGAGGTGAGATGTGTTTTAGGGAATGCTGCCCCTAAAGCCTCAGTTCAGTACCAGGAAAGGCACCCTGGAAAGCATTTCCAGGCACAGGAATGTGGTTGGTATCAGTCAGCAGGGATTTCCCAGAGCCACTCAGAGCAACCTGTGCAGGTACAGCTCTGCCTGCAGCTCAGGGCAGAGCAGTGGGTGCCTCTGAACCAGCCTTCAAACAGAAATCATCCTTCAGTACCTCTGTACCAAAGGGATCAGAGGGGAACCGGACAGAACAGACACTGCTGGGCTCAAAGGGGCAGAGGTGCAAACTCCTTGAGACCTTGGTTCCAAGTGGTGCGTGCTGGAGACTGGGACTGGGGCTGGCACTCTTTCACTGGTTTTAAGAACAACTGGAGCAGTGGCATGGAAACACCCCCAGCCATGGCTGGCACCAAACTGGGTGGACCAGGTTATGTGGGACCCTGGGGCAGGGTCACTAAGAGAGGTGACACCTCATGAGAGGGGACAAAACCCCACAAAATAGTAATTGTGAGCTTGGCAGAATTGGTGATACAGGCAAGGGGCTGACTCACCAGGAAGCAGCTCTGGAAAGGAATTGCAGCCCTGGTGGCCATGGCATGGTGGTGGCAGTGACAGCTGGCTGTGCCTGGAGCACAGGGCTGCTGTGGAGAGCAGAGCCAAGGAAGAGCTGACACTTGTCTGGTCAGCACAAATGGAGCACCACAGCAGAACCCTGTCTGTTCTTGCAGCCCATGGACAAGAGAGGACATTGCAGCAAATCCAGGAGAAAGCCACAGCATGGTTTGGGGACTGAGGCACCTGACACTTAAGGAGAGGCTGAATCACACAATCCCAGGCTGGGTCAGGCTGGAGGGTCCCACGGGGGCTGCTCTGGTGCCACCTCCCTGCTCCAGCAGGGCCATCCCAGAGCACAGGCACAGCAGTGTGTCCCTGTGGCTCTGCAATGTCCCCAGGGAGGAGACTGCACAGCCTCTCTGCCCCATCTGCTCAGGGCTGGCACTGCCCAGGGCAGCAGCTCTGCCTCCTGGGCAGGGGCAGCTCCTGGGCTCAGCCCTGCCCGTGGCTCTGGGGCCATGGCTGGGCCCGGAGCAGAGCCTGGGCCTGCTCTGCCCTCTGCACACAGGGACAGACTGGGACACACAGGGACACACAGGGACACACAGGGACACAGGGGCACAGGGACACACAGGGACAGACAGACAGGGACACACAGGGACAGACACTGGAGAGAAGTTGTTTGTTCATTGTGGAGAAGAGATGGCTGAGTCTGGATCTAACTGCTGCCTTCAGCCACTTAGAGCTGTAGAGAAGGTGGATCCATATTCTTCTCAAAATGTACTAGAAGCAGCAAATGCCAGAGACGTCAGGAGGAATTGCAGACAAGGAAAGTTTCCCCCCAGAGCAGAGGGTTAAAGCAGAGATCAGGTTGTGCAGAGAGGCTGTGGGATAACTCTCCCTGCTGATACCTGAGTGTGACTGGACAAAGCCCTGATCCAACATTCAAGCTGACCCTGCTCTGCGGTGACCCATGGAGTTTTGCTCCCTGGTGTGCTGGGTATCTCTCTCGGCATTTTGAAGACATTACAAATTATGCTTTGAAGGACTTGCCAGCTAAATTCTTCCCCTGCAGTTTTGCTGTATTATATATCTAATTTCTATTCATCTATCTTTTGAACTTCATCTTCTTCATCCTTCCAAAATATGGAAGCAATATTAAAGTGTCTCTAAAACCCGATGGATTTAACAAAAGTTATGCTGATTAATGGAGACAATTACTTCTCTATTAAAACGTTCCAGAAATTAACTAAAATGATATTATTTCAATTCAGTTTTTTAGTTCTTTCACTTAATACAATGGCTTCTTCTATGACAGGAGCTAAAACAATGAACAAGGAAGAGAAAGACATATTGCAGAGCACTTCATCAGGGAAATATGTTTCAAGTTCTCTCATTACTTAAGTTTTCTATTCAGTTTATGCCCATGAGTACCTTTGCTTTTTAAAACATGGAGAGTTACACGCAACATCTGATGCTACTAAGTGTTTTTGGGTTTTGTAAGCAAGATGGATGACTAAATCTCCAAAGGAGACTACTTTGGGGTGTCTGCAGGCTAAGATTGGAGAAACTGCTTAGAAATGATAATTAGAAGGGTTTGCTCCTCCAAAAGAAGGTATTTTAAGCTCAGGTGCTTATCTAGTGCCCTCCCAGGTATTTGAGTGATTCACTAACAGTGACATCCTGACCCTCCCTGCTGTGAAACAGGGAGCTGATGTTGTCTCCATTGCACAGGTAGAAAACAAGGCAGAGGTGATAGAGCAGCCTCCTCAATTGCAGGGGACTGTCTCATGCTGTAGTGTCTTTTCATAGGTTTTTTCTATACCACAGTCTCATCCAGAAGGGTAATCCCTATGTCTAGTGCATGAATAATGTACTTTTTAATAACATTATAAAAGTATTAGTGCTGGTTTAATCTTATTTTCACGTCAATCACAACTGGTATTTGGCATGGTAAAACACTCCCTCAAAACATGGTCACAGAAGCTTAACTTTGCAGCACAGTTTAAAAAAAAACCCCAAACAATTAGCTGCTTATTATTTAATGGGCAGCTGTCAATGCCCTGTGAGAATTAGAGTCCAGATTGGTATCAATAGGAAGCACCACAAGTTTGCACCTTCCAGGCAGGGAAGTGCCACTGTCCATGATGAAGTATCTGCTGCTGCCTGGCTGCAATCAGGTGGGTAAATACAGCACCACTGCCTTCTGCAATGCAAACCTGGTCCTGTCTACACAGCCTGCTCAGTGCAAATGTCCTCAAATGATAAAATGAAGCACAGGGAACAAAAAATATGCACAAGTTGTTACACAGAGCATGGAAGGGGTGTTTGCTCAGACAGACTCTGAGCACCATCTGGGAGACAAGTGTTTAGTTTTGCAACAGATTGCATAATTTCCATATAGAATCTGGAGAAAAGCTCTAAATGCTTTAATAGATAGTTGATTTAACATGCGTTTAGTCTTTGTTTTGTGTTGTCTTAAAGGCTATGCATATGTTTTGAATGACAGAAGTAGTCATTAACTTATTACAGTGCTCATCCCTTTGCACAATTTGCTTTCTTTTCTCTGCTCCTCCGTGCGTGTGTCTGTGTGCATGCAATATTTCACCTTACACAGTTCCCTTCCCCAGCACATGGTAATTAATCTCAGTAAAAGCCAAGCATCTACTGCATATGCATGCCACTTGATTGATTAGATTAAAAATTTAATGTTACAGTTCATACATTAGCAATATTTCAATATAACATATACCAAGGGCTCTACTATCAATAATAGGAATACTTGAAGAACAACACAAATTAACACCTGAAGCATAAAGAATGACCTTGAGAATGAAATGCTTTATGTAAAACACATTGCTCAGAGTGTATTTAAGCTGAGCACCGTGCTTATGTGCTAAAACAGATGTAGGAATCACTGCCCCTGAGAACAGGAACATTTCTGACAGAGAATTTCTCACCTGGAGCGTTCTGGAAGTGGTACAATGCTGAAAAACTCTGTATTCATTTTTGGGCTCCTCTTTCGGTGGTATGCACCTAAACACATCTCTGCTACACACCAGTAAAAATCTATACATTACAGCTTTTTTCAATTTTCTTCTTGCACAATCTGATCAAAACATTGGAAGAAAAACTTGAGAATTCACTTTACTAGGACTAGAAGCACAAAGAAATAGAATAAAATGGGTATAAAAAAGGCATGCTGCCTTATGTGACATTGTTATGACAAAATGAAACACCAGCCTTCATTTGGATATCTGTTCCTCTGTGTCCAAAAGCAAAATTGCATCAAAATCCTTCTGCACTGATTGACTTGTAATGCAATACACAGCAGCATCTTTGAACCTTAAGCAATGATAATGCTTCCAAACCTGCTATAAACTGGGTCAACTGTACAAAGAAATTGTAAAAAATGATGCAGTAATTCAATTTAGCACTGTGTGAAAACTGCACAATAGCAGGATTAAAGAACCTGAAAATGAAGACAAGTGGTTCATTATTAACTCTTTAAATGTTGTTCCCTCTGCTTTTTCTGGAATATCATTTATTTCTAGCTTAGAATTGTAATTTCTTTCTCATGATACACTGGATACATTCTATATTGCCTCTCCCTACGAGCACACTGAAGCTTCCCCAAAGGCTTAATAAAGTTTATGAAATAAGACAGCATTCACTATTCATTTTATCCACACAGGTAACAAAATAAATTAGAGAGAGAAAGCATTATACAATCATATAAACACATATGTGATGTGTATAAAATATAGTCAACTTTAAGAAAAAAATAAAAAGGAAAAAAACCCAACTGTTGAAGTGGCCAAACCAAAATTATAATAATACCTTACAAAAGAGTTATGCTAAAGCTGCAAATGAAAATTACTTGTATGAAGAAGAGATATCTGTTTGTACCTCATCTAATGCAGTCATTGAAACAACTGGCCTCTTGTGCAACACAGTAATTTTATAGACATCATTTCTTTATGTGATGAAAGATTTTTTTTGGCCTTTTTTTTGGTTTTTTTTTTTTTGTTTTGTTTTGTTTTTTTTTTTTGTTTTGTTTTTTTTTGTTTTTTGTTTTTTTGGGGGCGTGCTGCTGTGTGTTGTGTGTGCATGTGGCTGTGTTTTGGCCAGCATGTGCAGTGCCATGGCCATTCTCCCAGCAGGAAGTCCAGCCTCTCCTCTATCCCAGTGTACAACAATAGCACTCCATGCTGACAAGCCCCAGAACCCAATGTTCAGTTCAGAGGCAGCATCAAAACGAGTAACAATCGAAGAGAAACCAGCCTGGAATCATTTCAAGAGCTGGGTAAAGTCTGAAGGTTAAAATAAATAAATAAAATAAAAATCCTGCTTCAGGGGAGCAATTGTACTTTTGTGTATGAATCTATAAAAAAAACTCCTCTGAATTCTTTACTTTGAGAGCTTAGACAGCTTCAATTACATTCAGTCTGGACATCTAAAAATAAGCTGATAATAGACAGAAGTGTAGTCTTACTTCTGCTACAGAAACTTGTCTCTTTTCCAAGCTGTTACATGTTTGATAACACTGATTTTTTTAGCTTAAAACTTATTCCTGGTTGGAAGAGGTTTGATGCAAAATTCTAGCTGGCAGTTAGAGTTTCTGCCTAAATTGTTGGGTGGTGTGGTCCAAAAGGCAGCTGTGGTTTTGCCAGCTGCCATCCAAACCAGGGGACCTGCTGGAGCTTCATCTCCTCCCCTGCCTGGTGCTTCTGCCAGTGCCAGCTGGGTGAAGTGCCCTGGCTCTGCTGTGGGCACAGCTGGATGCAGCCAGGGCTTGGGTCCCTCTTCTTCAGTCTATTCGTGGCACTTTCCACAACAGGAACTGTCATTGCTTGGCCATTGTGATAAATAAATAAAAAATAATTGGCGCAGGAAAAAAATTCTGACAATCCAAAATAAACCAGCAACTGGAGTGATGATCAGCACGGATGTTTTTGCAAACCAAGGAGTCTCCAGCCCAAATTTAGTGACTCATCTGCAACTCACAATTTGTGCTTTAATGAATTTCTAGTTTCTTCTCTGCTCCCCTATCTCAATTAGCAGTTGTAATTATCTGGATTACTGCTCCCTTTTGTACTCACAGTTACATGGTCCCAGGGCACAGGAGCTGGAGGATACATCAGATATTTCTGTATTGTTGTGTTTTGCACTTCTGGTGGTACACAAATTGTGGCCTGAACTTGTTTCAACTTATATTTCATAGAAAAATCTTTGGCCCATGAGCTCAACTGCAATATTAATGTTGGGGCTGTCATTTATTCAGCATGAGATGAAAGACAATAAACATATATTTAGAAAAGTATTCATACAAAGAGAGTTCACGCAGTGCCACAATGGGTACTGTGAGCAGAAAATATTTTAAATATTGTGACAGAACAGTTTGTATTAAGAATGAAGAGAGAGAAAAAGGATACATTCATTTAACTATGACAATTATCATTAGGCAATTAATGCTTTCTCCATCTGTGGTCAAAACCAGAAATTCTTTTCCATGAGAAGTGGCCACACATGATGACTGTAGATTTATTTTTATGTCTAGGAACAAGGATGAATGCAGAAATTAACAGCTTCTTTTTTTTTTAAATGTCTAAATGCTTAATTAGATGACAGAAAATTGACTGAAGGAATAAAGTAAACTTTAAATTCAGAGTGGGAACAATTCTTTTCAGTCTAAGCATAATAATAATAATTATAATAGTCAATTAAATTTGTGAGATAAATTTATAACTCTTTTATGCTGCTTGTTTTTTGTGTTTTTGCAGTTTTCTCAGCTTGGCTGATGACAATGATTCAACGTTTACATTTGCTTGTAGTCAATCTCATGTTTAAGCTACGGGAATTTGCAGCCAGAGGTTTCATACTCTGGCAGAGTGCTCTATTTACAGAGGACAAAAATCAATGTTCCCGTTCCTCTCAGATTTTTTCAAAAGGGGTTTTTTTTCCTGGTGTCTGTTTTTTTCTTGATGCACAACTGCACTTTTGGAACTTCCATAATATCATAGTGACTTTATGGTAACTTTCAAGGCATATTGAATCTTGGCTTCACACTCCCAGCATTTAACTGAGCCTATACAAAATCAGTATGCAGGGTAATAGCATGAAACTTGGATTAGCTAAAGCTTGAGGCATGATGTCTACCAGAGCATCAGATTTCTCTCGTGGCCATGCAGCAGGAAAAACTCCCAGATTTCAGGTTCAGAGCGTGAAAAGGATGTTTGTGTTGAGTTGGATACTGCTGCACAGAGCAGTTCTGCACCACGGGACCACGTGAGCACACAGGTGCACGGGGATTAATTTGGAAAGGTAATCCGTGGCCTGATCAGCAAAAGATTAAAATACTTGGAGTAAAAGCCAACTAGGGCACAGCAAAATGAGGGATGGAAATTACAGCAACATACTCCTGCTTTTCATCATTTATTCATTTATTCACTTACTCATCTTGACCATGGTGCTTGTGAAAGCAGAATGCAGTTTGCTTTTATGCATACCTTGCTGTACATAAATGCTTGTTTCTCAGTAGGATTAATATGCATTTCAGGGATAGGATCCAATATCTACTGAAATCAAAAGAGAAGTTTGTATTGATCTCCAGCTTATTTGAACCAGGTCCAGATCAGGGAAATAAGTGATACGTTCTGTGTTTCTGAGTGAAGGAACAGGCATCAATTTATGGTGCCACAGCTGGCTCCTGGCACTGGCTGTGCAGGGTAATTGCCAGTTGCTTTGGTAGGTTTGAATGAAATTAAGGCCTTTGGGGTGGAAAAGTATGTACAAGCCATAGATGTTTTATGTGAAAAATCTTACTTTTCATATGGACTGTGACAGCAAAGAACCAGGGGGTTAGAAAGTGCCATTTGTGTGCCAGAGCTCCTGCCAAGTCCCTGTGTGTGGGTACCACCAGCACAGCCAGCAGAACAAGCCATTATCTGCATGAGTCCCTTGGCAAAGGCAGAGTTTGTGCAGAAAGGGAGATCAAGTTTGCTTTCTGAGAGTGAAGCTGGGCTGGACACAAGCACAGTGTAGGGGAGAGATGGCAGCACAGCCCTTAACGTGCAGGGGGGTTACAGCAGGGGGTGAATAAATGTGGGCTCCTACATGTGTTTGCTAAGATAGATAAGTTAGAGGAGGCAGAGATTTAAGAGCCAATAAACCCTAAATAGAAGGCAGACCTGTCTGCTGTGATGAGGTAGTCATTTAGGCCCTTAACAAGTGTCACTGCAGTAATTAGAATATACTGAGAAATCTGATTGGAATTTCTGCATGATGAGAGCATTGCCAACTGCTTTTGATGCTGGCTGATAGCACCAGTAACAGGCTGGCAACACCTGTTCCCAATTCTTTACCAGCAAAATGGGAAGATGCTTTTGAGTGGGTTTATCCTTTAGCATCTCCCCTTTCATTTCCAGCCTCTTAGATCCTTTGTAAACAAATAAACAGCAGTGACATTTTAAAGGGTTAGTTGTGCCAGACATTGCTCAAGCTCAGTTAAGAAGAGGTGCCATATATATATTTTTATATAAAATTCTTCATCTCCATATTACATTTGCTGTTAAGGTTTGGATTCACTTTGCAACTTTTCAAAGTGGTACTGTTTCATTCTGATGTTTTTCATAAGCACTGGCAAAGGGTTTTGCTCTCCTCTCTCTGGAGTTTCAGCTTGCTTGAAACAAAAAAAAAAGATTATTTGTTGTAGATCAATACTCCCTTAAGATGTGAACTCAGCAGCTCTTACATGTGAAGCAAGATTTGGCCTGGCCAGGACTCTGATGTTGGATCTCAAGGGCTGCAGAAATTGTGACGAAGAATCAATACCCAGAACACTCTCTCACAGCCCTGTGCAGCCTCTCACCATCTGCTTTTGTCTTGCTGTAACTGGAGGTAGTTTTCTGCAAATGACATGCAAAATGGAGGAACGA
This sequence comes from Pyrgilauda ruficollis, assembly GCF_017590135.1. NCBI lineage: Eukaryota > Metazoa > Chordata > Aves > Passeriformes > Passeridae > Pyrgilauda > Pyrgilauda ruficollis. The sequence goes on from NW_024515431.1 coordinate 213,280, forward strand.
AGGAAATTCACATGGCAGTTTCAGTGCTGGGCAGGATTGTAAGTTTGCTCCCAGGGGTGGGGTTTGGCTGTCAGCAATGATATTCTTCTGTCCTAAACTGCTCTTGGAGGGAGCACTCACAGACTCACCCCTCTCAGCTGGGATGTGCTCCTCCCTTTTGCTGTTTAAGCAGAGGCTGTGTCACCCTAGGTATGCCCGAGTTATAGGCTGGATAAAGTAAACAATTTTGTACAGCATTTTGGGGTGAAATGAGCAGTTTCAAGCCCTGCAAATGTGTGCACAGTACTTTGCTCTCCTAAAAACTGTATCTGTTCCTGGTTGTGAACAAGCTGAGCTTTCCTGTGCCTTTTTGATATCCTTACAAGAAAATGAGTCAGGATTATGCTGCTGGACATGCACAGCCAGCTTTCTGTCCCTCAGGGCATGAAGGACTCTAAATATATGCATAGATATGTGTTCAGAGATGGGGCTATTTTTGTATCATCTCAAATGGAACTGTTCTCAGCCATTCAGCCAGGTTGGAGATGCAGGGCAAGCTGAACATCTCTGCAGCCAAGTGCTGGGGGTCAGTATTTACAAGGCAAGCAGGAATCCTGTTGTGTTTATTAATGATCTGAGATGCGCAGAAAGTCGGCAAATGGCTGGATATTCATAAAACAGAGGAGAAGTTCAGATGCTGCATACTGGGATGTTACAGTTCTGTTCCTGTGAGGACCTTCTGCCTTAGTGTGGTGAATGACCTTCTCATTTATGGGATCCCTCTCTGTTCTTCTCTCCAGGCTATTGTTCTTCTGTGTTAATTAAAACCCAGGCAATTAAGTACACAAATGTGCACTCAAGCTGCTGTGCACACCCAGCTGAAAGCAGGGCCAAATGGCCAGAAACAAGTTAGTGGACACATGAGCTTTGTCACTGGAATAGAATGACTGGGTATGAAACTCATGAGTGGGAAGAAAAGTGACATTTAAATTATGCTGCTGTTCCTCCTACAGGCTTTTGACAGGGTATTGTCAGAAAGGAAACTAAATGCACTTAAATGCAACGCTTGAAAATAATAACTTAATGTGTTTGAGTCTTAAATGAAAAGTGAACCCTGTGAGTCTCCACGATTCCACCATGACTTTGACATGGAAAGTCAACACTACAACTCCTCAGATCTTCAGTGCAAGAACTTGCATCCTTAAATGCTGGCCTTGTGCCATTTCTATTCAACCCACACAAAAGAATTAGTCATGAGGAGAGTGCAACAGCTGGCAAAAAAAGGGGGAAAAAATCCAAAACTAAAAAAAAAAAAGCATGAGCAGCTAACTTCATTGTCATGGGTAAAAGACAGCAATGAATCACAGGCAAGAGCAGAACTACCAGGGGGAAAAACAACCTGAAATAAAGGTGATTCAAATGTAATGTCAGGGTCTCTCGAGGAAGCGATCCACAGATGGACAGAGAAGTGGAGAAGAAATGGCTTCAGACAGGTAAAGGCTAATTTTTGATGTTGGAAAGAAAGCTTTATCCTTCTTGTCTCAGGCCCCAGATTTAAAAGGGTATTTATCCATGGGGTTAACTTCATCTGCTCCACTAACTGCACTCCAGCGAGAGATAAGGAGATAATTAAAATTACCACCATGCTTAATCAACTTGCCAGCATAGGGATACTCTCTTGAATTGGGGCACAATTAAATTAAGCTTAGCTTCTTCCAAATATATGCAAGAAGTAGACATCTGGCAAAGTCTAGCTGCAAATGCACAGAGCTGCATTATGACACTCTCCAAGGACAAGGGAAATGAAAAGTGAAAGGATTTGGGAGAGCAAGAGTCCTGCCAACTCCTTTAGTCTTCATCTTGCAATGCAGCCTATCCATCCCACAAAAAAATATTAGTGATTTCACTAATTTATTGGTAAACCAGTAACCTGGTGATTTCCCTTCTTTGCCCATATATGCATAAATACATATGAAAATGCATGCATGTATGCTAATGAAGGTTATTTTACAATATTTCCATAAGCATCTCTAACCATTGTGTTTCACAATTTATAACTGCAATTAAAAGGTCAGGAAATGGTATTAAAGGCAGCACACTAATTGAGCTAATCAGCGACAAGATCAAGGCCCTCCTGGCCTTGAAATCTATAGCTCCATGAAAGGGAGTCTGTGAATATTTGCTGAATCTAAGGATATTAATAATCAGCTGTTACAGTTCTGTCCATCTACAAGGACATCAGGGACTTAATTTTCACAATATGCCCGAAGGTAAATAGCAGAATCTCCATTCATTTTGCTGAATCAGAAAGTTAAGAAGACCTGCTGAAGCCTCAGATGGAGCTAGTTATAGCCAGAGTTTATGTTGCAAATTACTGAACCCCCAATAAAGAAAAAAAAAAGACAATTTGGCTTGGGACTGATAAACTTGTGTGACAGCCAGTGATGCTCTCACTCTCTGAAAAGCCAGAAAAAAACCCAAAGAACCTATTGGGCACATTTTTAAATTATGTTTACCTTGAACAGGCATCAGCCCACTCCTTTCACTTAACTATGTGAAGAAAGATAATAATACTCATTTTCCTCTACCCAGACTGTAGGAGTAGTGAGTTCATTCACTGTTTTCTGCTTTTCTGTGTTCTCTATGTAATTTACTGTTTCATACATGTGGAGAAGGTTGTAGAAGTACTGTTAGAGGTTGAAAAAATGACTTGTTAATTTATTCCATAGTGAGATATCACTTGAAGGCTTTGGAATTGCACTGTCTCCTGAATTCCCAAGTTTCCCAAGTTTCCTTGTTATAGCCTGAGCAGTAAAGCATATTTAGAGAGCTCCACTTTCAGGACACCATCCTCCTTTTCCAACAGGTCCTTCCTCTTCCTGGGATCCTGTTGACCTTGTCCTGTTCCTCCTGGCAAGTGTGTGGAGTGTCACTGGCTAATGGAACACTGAAACCATCCATGTTTCTGTAAGGGGCAGCAGCAAGCCCTGAAACTCCTGCTGGGGCAGAATTTGCCACTAGTGCCAGTTCCTAGCCCAAATCTCACCAGGCTTGACCTAGAAGAGGTTGTAGGCTTGAAGCCAAAAAGTTCATTATTGGAAAGGTAGTTCTGGAGAGGGGGACGGGAGGGGAGGGGAAGCAAAAATTAATTTGTTGTCTGAAATCCTATTCTTTGAGATGAGAGCACATTTTGCTGAAAAGTTTAAGTGATTAGCATGTTATCAAAACTGTCCATGCTGGACTACTTTCCCAGAGAAAAAAAACTGAATGCTTTCATTAATAGTAATACCAGACAACCATTCTGACATGCTGATTTTTATTTTCATCCATCAAAGAACCGAGCTTGTGAGAGGAAGAACATTCTAATATCCCCACCATCTTTTCCTCTTCCCTTTCAAACTGAACAGAGCACAGCTCCTCATTTTTCTGTTGTGTTGAGCCTCTCTTTTACAACAGTGGGTTGTGAAACCAGAACTCCCACTGACACAGGATCAGAGACAGGCTTAAGATTTTAGAGGTGGTTCTGAAGTCCTGAGAAGCCCTTCAAAAGCTGTGTGCTTTTAGCTGGGCTGAATCACTACTGTCTTCAGATCTAATCTTTCCAGCAATTGATTTTCCCTTTATCCTCTGTGACCAAACTTCTCCCATGGGAGGAATTATGGTTCCAGCTTTCCTAAAATTCTGTAATTCTTATTCCCAGGGTGGCACAAAAATGGGTCACACTTTGAATCCTGTTTACACTAGCTCTGCAAACTTATTCATGGCTTTTCTCATGCAGATGGTTGCATGTAAGAAAACATATTTGTTAGATGTAAATTTTAGCTGCTTGGGGTCTCTGTCTCTGTGTAATATCCAGCCTAATGTCAGCAAAGGACAACATTTATGTTTTCATTTAAATATAAAGTAAGCAGATGGGACTTCTCTCATCCATGGAGTAGTAAATTAAAACCAAAAGTAACAATTTTTTTAATGTTGTGCTCTGCTGGGATGAGGGCTTGGCGTTATGACATCTGCTCTGGTTTGAGGATTCCAGGAGCTGCTGTACAGCATTTTCTGTAACACTGAGATGAATTCTGCTAATATCATTTTGCATAATCCTGTGAAACATGCACACAGAAAGTCTGTGCTGCCCCCCTCCCCTCAGAATACAGCTCAGTACAGACCTGGATGCTTCCACAGCATATGTCAATAATGATCACCATGGCTGAAACACTCTCAGACAAAACCCAATTCAGATTATCTGAGCAGAGAGACAGTGGAAGAGAGAAGAAAAGAGGTACCAGTCTGCCAAGCTGTATCTTAGTATCCCAAGTAAACAGCTTTTCCTCAGTAAAATTTAGAATGCAAATTTTTTGTGAATCTGCCAACCATTACAGCAAATTATTGAGATTCCACTGAATATTCACAGAATCACTGAGGTTGGAAAAGCCCTCCCAGCCCATGGAGTCCCAGCTGTGCCCATTGCCCACCTTGTCCCCAGCCCTGAGTGCCACCTCCAGCCCTTCCTGGGACACCTGCAGGGATGGGCACTCCAAAGCTGCCTGGGCAGCCCCTGCCAAGGCCTGAGCAGCCTTTCCGTGGGGAAATTCCTGCTGGTGTCCACCCTGAGCCTGCCCTGGCCCAGCCTGAGGCCGTTCCCTCTGCTCCTGTCCCTGTTCCTGGGAGCACAGCCCGACCCCCGGCTGTCCCCTCCTGGCAGGAGTTGTGCAGAGCCAGAAGGGCCCCCCTGAGCCTCCTTTTCTCCAGGCTGAGCCCCTTCCCAGCTCCCTCAGCTGCCCCTCACATGACAGAATCTCTAGAGTACCTTCCAGATGTTTCTTCAATAGAGAGATGTCTTATTGTGCAAAGAAACTATCAATATTAACTTAATTTTTGTCCTTTAATTATAAACGGCTAAAACTTTTCCTCATTAACCAGACACAAAGCATGACTAGTAAATGATTAGATCATCTTGGAGAGTTCAACACAACCTGCCACAGATATGGCTTAAAACTGAAATGCTTCTTCCATCTGTATAATCCAGATTGCACTGAGGGTGCTTAGGAAGCAGATATTCTCTTGGATCTTTCAGGTAAACAAATCCAGACAAAATACAGGTTCTTCTTATAGATTCACATGACTTTTTACTTTTTTATTTTCCTAATTTTTTTAATTAACACTCTCAACCTGACAGGAAGTGCCTCTTTCAGTAAGATTGTGTTAGGCATTCAAAAACAGTCCCCTTTTACTTCTCTCTGAGGAGAAAGAACAGTGGGTGACACTAAGGGGCAGGAGAAAACAACAATTGTGTGTTTATTTCAAGGCTGTGCAATTACTTTTGTTGATGTTTTTGTTCTGTGACAATAATGATACAATCTCTCACACAAATACAATAAATACTTAATATTGTGAATGATGATATTTTAGAGAATCACATTGAGAGAAGGAAAAAAATCTTATTTGGTCTCAAGTGTTCATATAAATTTGCTGTGCAAAAGGAAATATGATGAATAAATATGTTACATAGACTTCTAAGGGTAATTTCATATACATAGAGACCCTGGGACTGGGGCTCTGTGCAGGTGCGGAGCAACATTAAAATTTATGCAATTGTAGAATTTAATCCTTTATGGAAAATGAACTTTCCTCCTGAATCAGCCAGAATGTCTGAGCTTCTAGCAGCAGTAGCTGGTACATCATGTGCAGAGGTCTCTGAGCTGCCTCCTTCCCAGACACCTGCACATATTCCCCACTAGCCTTGGTCAACATTAACATTTTTTCATCAAGAATTTTAAGCAAGGAGAACTTAAGAATTTTTTTCTTTTTTTTTTCTTTTTTTTTTTTTTTCATTGGAGCTTTTGTTGTGGGAATAAAGTGGAGTGCAGAAGCATGGAGAGAGGGCCATTTAATAACACACCCATTTGGAAACCTGAGGGATAAGGAATATCTTAAATGCCACTTCCTTCTGCAGATTTGAGCTAAGGAGAAGTGCTAATTTTCATTGATGGTTTCTTCTGAAAAAATAAGGAACATTTCCTTCTTTGAGACAGATGGCTGAAATGGAGATGTTTCCTCTTCTACCCTCATTTACCTCAGCAGCTAAACTGCTCACTGAAGAGGTAGGGCACTTCAGATCACAGCTTCTTCTATCCAGGGAACTGAAATTCAAATTTAAATGCTTCTCAGTCTTTCTGGAGAGTGCTTCATCAGCAGTGTGTGCTTCACCCTGCATCTCTGTAAGCACAGGAAGGAGTGTTCTCCTTCAGTGTTTAAGGGAAGCTGCTTATTTTGCATGATATACTAATTTGGAAGCAGATGCACACCTTTACATTCTAATCCTACAGTTAGGAAGGAGGAAAAATGTAGGTTCAGATTCCCTAAAACATGGGAAGTCATTCCAATAAGACCCTCCTGCACTCTGCTGTGTTCTGCAAACTGGATATAAGGAGTTACCATTAATTATCACTCCTACATTCTTCTAATCCCACATTTTAAAGTTCTCATGGAATTTTAAAGTTCTCGTGAAATTAAAAATGAGCATTTTGTGTTGAAACAGTTTTGTTCCTTAGTAATAATGGAGAAAATAGCAGCTGGTCTTTGCAAGTAGCAATCCCATGTGGACTCTGGAAATACATTTGATTGTCTTTAGGGCAAGAACTAATTCAGAGAAAGGCTCTTTATTTGCCACCTGTGAGCCTTGACCTTGACCTGGAAAGTCTATCCTCACTGTTGCATGAGGGGCAATTAAACTTCTGTGAAGCAAAACCTCCCTATCATAGCAAAGTATGTCAAGTGTATCAGAGCTCGAACCTCCAACCTCATTTTATTCCCTTTAAATGTGCCAAGCTGCCTCATGTTAATTTGAATAAACTGAGAACAACAGCATTTAATAGCTTTGGAAAACTTGAAAGTTCCTTTAAGGGTAGCTAGGATTTATTTATGTTGAGGGGAATGCAGGTTTCCAAAATAGATAAGACACAGATTTCCAGCGTGAGGAGTGGGGATCAGACACAGTACTGGGGCCAGGGTTATTTAATATCTTCATTAATGACTTAAATGAAGGGATGGAGTTGGTGGACTTTAAGGTCTCTTCCAACACACACCACCCCATGATTTTATGATTTTATAATTAAACTACATTTGTCTAAGAAGTTCTGTGCCTGTGATCTAATACAACTTAGGGAAAAGTTCAGAGCCTGTTTTACACAGGGAGGAGGGCAGGCTGGAGCACACACGTGATCTGTTCTATTAGGGCAGCTCAGCTGATGGGAAGTCATTTATTAAGCTCCATTACCTGGTGGTTAAAGCACGGATCACTGCTGTCTCTCACAAACGCACAGAAGGTGGGGAGTGTGCCCATCCAGAGCGCTGATTTCTTACATAAGGCAAAGGTGCTTTTCAAATTCCTGTGGATCCATGAACACTCAGATTCGTGTTTGGTATGAAGGAGCACAATGCGAGATCTCATCTTTTGAGTTTTGTTAGCAGCGTCTGACCATCACAAACATTAGCAAGTCTCCAAGAAATGCAGGTAGTCACTGTTTTGCTGTGGTCTGTGATTAAATATGCTTTGTTTTCTGTTATACCCAAACGAAACATATTCAGAACCCCCTTTTTATCTGACATCCATAAAGACGTGAACGTTTACAAGAGGAAAGAGAATCCTTGATGCTGAAATGTAACTCAGCTTACAGTTTTTCCTGGTGAAATCAATTCTTCTGGAATGCTGGGTCCCAGGGTTTGCAGTTCTGCCTTGATCCCATTCACAATTTCCCACGAGAGCCTTTCTGAAACGCTGCTGGTGAGGAGGGAGCTGAGCAGGAGCAACCCTTGCTGCCTGAGCAAAACTCAGCATGACACAAAGCATCCAGCTCAGCCTCCTTTAGGGTGTTTAAGACACAGACCTCATTTTTCTGGATGAAAAGCAGTGACACTGCCAGCAGCAGCTGTGTCAGCTCAGGTTCTCCCTGCAGGAGGGACCTACAGGGCTGGAGAGGGGGAGGCACAAATGGCAGAGCCCACTTTTAACCCCACCAAAAAGTTCCCAGTGACTGTCCAAATCACAGCAAATGACACTGATCAATAGTGAAAAGTATAGAACCATTAGGATCTGTTTAAAGTGGGGAGCTCAGCTTGCATCCAGAGCATCAATACCTCCAAGTGGATGAACAATGAACGGCTTGGTCTGGTATCTTAATCACAAAAAATATTCCAGAGGAAAAAATTGAAACCCAGTTTAGGTAAGTAGAAAAGAGTAGTGTTTTGAACAGAAAAACCTTTACCCTCCTCCCAGAAAAACCTTAATTGAATCATATCTAACACAGTTAAATCACAATGTTTTATATCCAGTTCATCCCCATGAAAAGGTTTTGTTTCTTTATTGTGTTTACTTTTATGGGAAAAATTACATGTAGCAGTTTTTAAGAACTCAAATATCAGAATAAGGTAGAACTACTTTTAAAGAAGAAAAAAAGAAGGAATTTTGAGGAGACACACACAATACAAAATACATTATTTCAAAGTAGACTATATTAATATTTCATATTGCTTAGCACTAAGATAATCATTACAGGGCAGGACCTGCATCATGCCATAACCATTGATAAATTAGAAATTAATGAAAGACAAAATATTAAAAAAGTCTTTATTATACTTATTTATTGTATTTGAAGCATGACTTCCTTGTAGTCATTAAGTACAATGAAATTCATCACATTTTTCAACTCACTTTAGATATATTTGGATATTCCTCAAGCCATTTAAATAATAGTGATGGCTATAAATAAATTTAGCATTTCCCCAGCACTTATTATTATTGGAATGTCTCTATGAACAATGCTGCTTTTGTTAACTTGGGACCAATTAATAAAGCAGTGCCTGCCATGATCTGTAGATCATCAAAACACTGATTAAGAAGGCTGTAGCAGCTTTGGTTTTCTCTCTAAAGAAGTGATCATTTTCACTCCCTGCTGGAGAAACAAGAATTTGCCTACAAACACTGCCTACCGTTTAAAGGAAAGGAAAAGGTGTGGCTTGCTAACTACTGCTAGGGGGAAGTTATTTTTTTCTTTATTTCCAAGAGTATTACTTTTTGTCCACCTATTTATAAAAGTAGCAGATACTTCATGGTCCATGTTTCATACTTTTTAGTCCACCACCACATATTCTATAATAAGTTCCAGTTGAAGTCCAGTGTGATGTGTCTGTTGTGACTCAGTTGGAAATGCTGCATCTCTACTCAGCTTTGCTAAAAAAGGTGCTGAAATCTATACCCAAGCAAAAGGAGAGGGAAAGGGAGAGGGAAAGGCTCCTGCTCGGCATTATCGATGGCAAACTGCTGTTCTGGGTTGGCACAGTTCAAGGGAACCGAAACAGGGAAGGTGCAGTTCAGCAGAGGCGGGTGAGGAGCTGCAGCCAGGGCCGTGTTTTCCCAGGACTGCAATTTCCCCACTCACGCCTCCTCTGTCTCTTGGAACTCTTACGTGAATCCAATCTCTTCAGTCGCTCGGATGTTTTTCCTGATCGCCCCCCCATCATCCCAGTGAGAGCCTTGGCTGTGCCTTGAGCAGCTCCGCACGGGCTGAGTCTCGCTTGGTGGAGTGCCAGAAGAATGATGCAAACAGCTGGAGATGGCCCGTGATGAAGATTACAAGTAGCGCTTAAATGGCTTTATTCCCGTGACCCGGTTCATTTCCTGAGCGCACCGGGTACAAATCCCGTTCTGCCTGCTGCACGGCGCGTTTGCCATCGGGGCAGCTCCGCTGTCAGAGGCAGACACGAGCGGAGCCGTGCCAAGGCCGGCTGCCAGCGCGCCCGGCCCTGCCCGGCTCCCCGCGCCGAGCTCACCTGCCGCAGCTCGCTCCCAGCCCGAGCCGCAGCTGCGTTCAGCAGCCATGCACAGCTATTCCGGGTCCTGCATGGGAAATCCTGCTAATTGGGTAAACCCACTCTAGTGTACAGGCACCAACTGGCAGACACAACTTTCACAATGAGAGAGATCCATAATTTTCAAATGTAACTAACAATTTGTGACAATAAAGCAGCAACGGGAGCCAAGATGCTGGCACTTCTACTTGTCACCTCTTTCAAGCACAGTAACTAGAATTTGCATTTGTTTCCTTTCCAAAGGCAGTTACTTATTTATAAAGTAGGCATTTAATGCTTGCAGTTTCTTTGGCACGATTTTATTTTAGGCAAAGTCTCTAAAGAGTTTAGTGTTGTCTCTCTTAAGGAAAGTACTCAAAGACTACCTAATTAATGCTGCATCAAACCAGAGAAATGGCATCATCCACTCACACAACAGAGACCAGAACTGTCTCAAAAAGGGTAAATAACAACTGTGAAACAAGAAAGTGAAGACGATGGGAGTGTACAAAATTATGGGTGACACAGACACAGTAAATCAAGAATTCTTGTTTAAACTTCCTAATGGTGACAAGGGCAATGTGTTTCAAACCTACAGAAGCCAGGAGTCCATTGTCATTCATGATGCAGTGTCTTGGTCAAATGGCTGCATCTCTGTCTCCTTTGTCCCAAGCATATTCCTGGCTTGTAGGGCGCCTTCGAGGGGATTTTTTTGTTTTTTTTTTTTTTTTCATTTTTAGACCAGGCCCTGGGCTACGACATGCAGGATATCAATCATTCTTTCCCTGGAGGTTGAACTCCCCCAAAAAATTCTATGCATGAAGGAAGGTCAGCGCCAGAATAACATTTTTAGAAGAAAAGTATACTTTGCTTGGCATTTGACTGTGGGCATAAATCTTTAAAGAGAAAAAAGAAAACAAAAAAGGACAGAAACTTGCAGGGGGGAGGTTTTGAAATGTTGCCTTAAGCAGGGAAGGAGTGGCTGGATTAAGCAAGGGCAGCTTTTTCAGGTCGCCTGTGTGCATGATCCTGGTTGCCGGTGGCAGGGGCGGCCAGGTGAGCCCGAGGCAGGTGGGGACACCGCCCTGAGCCGGGGCTGTCAGCGAGCCCCGAGCGGGCTCCAGACACTCGGCGTGGCCGCGAGCCCTGGAGCCGCTCCTGCGCTGCTCCCAGCGCTCCACCGGGCAGCAAAGCCTCACCATCTCTTCTGTCAAAAACTCCTGCTTCACCTGTTGCTCTTCTGCTGTTTGTGGATTTTTTTTTAAATTTTTTTTTTGTGTGATTCCTTAATTATTCCTTGTCAGAACAAGTTTGGTAGGCTGTCTGGAAAAGGAGGCTGGAGTCATTAAATCTAACAGTTCTGATATGGCTTCTGAACAGCTCCTAAGTGCCAATTGATGGATGGCTGTCTGGAACAATATCCTCATTCTTGCTGATATTCCCCACCAAATCCAAGTCATACAAAGTGTCTCAGAATCCCAGCAATCACCTATTAGCAATAAATTATTCTGTGGCACTCCAGATCTCTTTCAATCCTTTCCAATGCACCAACTCCATATGGCATTTGGAAAGGATTAGGCATCATATGGATAATGTGCACATTTGGAGTTTTGTTAAAAATGAGAGGAAGGGAAAGAGACCCCAAAGCCAAGTTTCACTGTTAGGGGAATAATGCAGAGGGTAGAATCCCCTCTCTGTGGATTATTGGGGATTAGGTGACCTCTTTAAGGTCCTTTCAGGTTTAGGGTTTTGTCCATGCCCTCCATCTCTCATCCATTCCCATCGTCTCCACCCTGATTTAAGTAAAAAATGGGTTTTTGAAATGTCTGTGAAGCATCTGTTAGTGCCCACTGCCAAAGGAAGCTGAACTACATGTCCAACCAGCTTAGACAACTCCTATGGTTTTTTTGGCCACTTTAATGAAACAAAAAAAATGTAGAACTCATTCGGAAAAATCCTGTAAACCAAGAAAAAGTTTAATTTTCAAAACCCAACTTGAATTTTATGAAGATAATTCATATCAAATATTATATAGGGAGAGGTTGCTCTATTTCATTCAGCTTCTAGAGAAAAATAATTATGCTCTTTACAATTTGAAGTGCATTTGTATTCCTTCCAAATAGTCCTATTACAACAAATGAAGTACTTACTATACATCTTTTTCCTGCTGCTTTTCAACTTAAATTTAATTTTCACATAGATTTATTTAAAACAATTCTCAACATGACTCAGCCAAATGATGAATTTATTGAGGGTTGAGTAAATGTGCAATCCAGTTGAAGTTAAAAATGGCTGCTTTGTAATTCTGTGCCTAAATGAAATTATCCATTGTAGCCGGCTATGGTTCATCCATTTAAAGTCTATTTCTTGAGGCACATATTCAATCTTTAACAGAAAGAAAGCATTGTGAAAATATGTTGTTAACAGGGAAATGTATATATACATATATAGCATTAATATTAAGCAAATGTTTTAATTTATTGTTTCTGCTGTCTGAGCCAGCTTGAGAAGTTATTGGTGTACACACTTTGTGTGTGCACAGAATACACTGCACGTATAAATGATGGCTCATTTTTATGGCTCATAATACATGACTGTCTCTGTCCAAATGCAAATAGTTTAAATTTAAGAAGGAAAGCTTAATCAAATGAATTGTAGAGCATAAAAATATTTGTAATGAGATCTCATTGCGAAGAGTTTTGTGATTTGTATTGATGATAGAACAGACTATGTGAGGATTGTGCCTGAGGCAAGGTGTGATTCTGTTTTCCGCTGTTGGCACAAAATCAGCAGTTACATCAGAGATAAGTCTAAAATCAGCCTGTCTTTCATAAGGAATGCTTGGGTTCAGCATCAGATGTTTCTAAATTCACCAGTTTTAAGAGTGGGGCCCAAAATTTTTCTGAGAGGATGCATCACTGAGTTTTCAGGTGGCTGCCCAGCATGGAGGTGCATTCAACTCTCTTCTTATTTGGGGGTTTTGATCAACCACACAAAGTTAGGTCAGGATAAAGGTAATTTCTCCAAATATATAAACACTGAGGATCTCTGTCCATATCACCATGGCTGTGTAGCATCTACAGACTTGGTGTGTAATCCAAAATCCACTTCATTTTGTGGATGAATTTCCATCCCCACCATTCTGGATGAGATCTCTATTTCCTCCTTTAGATGTAGTTTGTGCTGTTTATCCAGTAATGTCCTGACTCATATAGAGGGATTTCCATAACTGCCTTTGCAAGAACTCATAGAAAGGTGAGAAGACACAATTTCACATCCTCAGCCATTCCCAGGCTCTCAAAGTCCAGCTGCGTTCCATTGTTTCCATTGCAGCCCATCCAGCATGCAAATGAGACTCCAGACTCACAAATTATTGAGAGCAGAACTATTTTATTCTTTCTTTAAACAAGACCAAGAAAAGCACAAACTGTTTCATCTTCCTTCCCAAGCATTGGCTGGTGTTCAAAGGCTGACAGCTGCATGCTAAGGAGATGGACTAGCCATGGAATTCTGACAAGGTGAGGAGGGCCTGGGAGGGAGCTGGCTCTGGGTATGTCTTTAACCCCAAACCATGAGGAAAAGGCAGCAGTTGCCTCCAAGGGCTCTCCTGTGTTTTGGGCAGATGCTGAACCCTGTCTGTTATCACAGCCTACCTGACTCAGTGTAAGATCTCAGCCTATTCTACTCTAGAAGAAATTCTTCATGGCTGCAGTGTTACCTCTTGATACAGGATTAATGGAGTGCAGCAAATACTCAGATATTGATTATGAGGACTCATTTTTCATTGTAGATATCTCCTGCCTACTAAGCTCTACAACCAAGTCTGGAATTTAAAACAGTACTATGTTCAAAACACCAGAATCAAGAACTCTCTTGCTTCTTGTTGCTTTACTTACTTTAAATCACAGAGGATGTACTAAGGAAAAGCTAAAAGATTTTGATTTGTTATTAAGCCATGGATGTTAATCAGATCCTGGTTTAAAATCCTTTAATCTGACTATCAGAACTTTCCAACCAATATATTTTATTGCCATGCTGGCCCATCAAAAAAGTAGATTTGTGTCACACAACCAGCATTTCCTGACAAGCCTACAAAAACATATGGAGGCCCTCATAGTTTGACTACTGGTCTTCTCAGATTTGGGTACATTCCCCACATGGCAGCACAAGGGGTTGCTTTCTTTGGGGAATTTTATGCTCATGAGTACAGTTCCAAAATAGTACTGGAGCTTGGACTGATATGAAAACCTCTAGCATTCCTGGATTCTTCACAAGGCTCATTAAATATTTGAAGTTGATAGAACAGTCTGTTTTGTCTTCTGTACTCAGGGACATGGAAGGTAAAGATGGCATTTGGGTTTTGTTATTTTGAAATCAGCCAGTGAAAGGGCCTGCCATAAAAAAAGCTTATGAATAAATTAATGCATCTGACAAAGAAGTTAATGATCATATGGACTGAGCCCAAATTCATGATCAATGAATCATGTAGGCTGCTCTGTTTAGGCTTTGGCAAATCAATACTCCATTTTGTTAAACAAGTAAAATAGATTTTTTTGGGGGGTACTCTGGGATAATTTTTAAATATAAAGTGTCAGACAAAGAAATCTTATGGGGTGTTTGATAGTATTGCTTGGAGCTTTCCAAATTTCTTTCTTTTTGGAATTTATTGTCTTGTTATGCTTCTTAGCAGGTGCCAACACACAGCAGATAAGCAGTTACAAGAAAGAACCAGTAAAAATTAGAAGGCTCTTTTGTAGGTACAGAGCTGTGAAAAAGCCCATGACATTGCAGATTTATTAGTATGGTCTAATTATAGAATCACAGAATTATTTAGGCTGGAGAAGACCTTTGAGATCATCCAGTCCAACCATGAAGCATGCCACTGCCTTAGACTGCTGTTAAAAGAAGTGGGATTGGTCAATGGGAGGAGCCTCTCCATTTTATTCTCTCCCTGGGTTTGTAACACCCAGCACATGAATGGTTTTATTTTTTCCTTTATCATCTTATGTTGGAGTTTTATTTGAGGCTGGTGGTTAAATTGTCCCTCAGGGTCCAGCCACACCTGTAGTAGGCAAAAAACTCCAGCACATAGCCTGTTGTTTTTGTGTGATAGAAAGTATAAAAATCAAGATTCCTAAAGGGATTTAGGTACACAGTGATGCAGATAGATCCTGCTCAAGGGCTAAGAAATAAATTTGGAATTTTCTATTGGGCAGAAAGATTATGCCAATTCCACAGAAAGAAATTTAAGTAAATAATATGGGCTCCTGAGGGCGGATAAACTGGCAACAGGTTTTCAAGAAAACTGGATTCTTTTTTGAAAACTACTCCTGCAATATCACATTCAAAGGAATAAATATCAAGTTCTGATTCTTGCCCCCACAGCATTTTCAGAGTGGGTAGAGAAGGTGAGGTGATTAATTCCTGAGGAATGTAATCCTGCTCCTCAGTTTACATTCTGCTCCAGTAATACTGTAGATCCCACCAGACATCCACGTGGGCTTGGAATGCCATCACAGTTCCCTAATTCTGGGCCCAAAATTATTGGGTCACAGCTGGTGCTATGAAGGGAATTAGTATTGCCGATTTTGCAGCTGTCCTCTAGTTCCAGCAAACTCCTGAAATTCCTGGGACGCAATGAATGAAGAAAAAATAACTTGAGAAGAGAACAGAAAGTTTTTCCTTTTTAGGGCAATGACAGTGTCCTGCACTTGATATTGCCTGGCCAAGAGTCCTGGAACGCTGCTCCTGGAGAGATGTAAGCACAGACACAATGCCAAATCTGATTACATAGATCAAAGTGGTCTGCTGCTACAAAGCTCTGAGAACTCACAGCTCACATTGGCAGAATTAGATTTGTGGCTAAGTGGAATTTTTCATCATCACAGCAATTTGTTTTGGTACTTAAGGATGAATGTAGGGGCCTAACTTTAAGTAGCCAACATTGAACGCCTTGCTTTTCTAAGAAAAGCCACTGCTGCCCAGCTTCCCAGTTATTTATTACCTTCAGCAGCACATCTTATTAGAGAGAGTGTTCAGAACCATTGTCCAGTAGAAGAACAACCAGTACTGAGATTGGAATAAGAAATGACCCCTTTCCCTTGCCCTGTTGGCCTCTGGTCTTTCATCGAGTTTATCTACGCAAATACTGCCCTGCTAGAAAATTACTCTGGGATTTTAATAAGGAAGCTGAACAAGAAGCTGCTGCTGAACCCTGAATTAGGCATTCTGGATGGTCACTGCATTGAGTCAGCAAAGAAAAGAAAATAACTGTTCGGCAAAGGATAAATTATTATGTCCTAAAATGGTTTATGTTCCCTTGGCTATTTGTAGTGAGTGATTGAAAGTCAGGTAGAGGACACAAGCTATTGAACAGATCACTGGGGACTCTCCCAGCTTTAGGCTGCTAAAAATCTTCACAAGTGTATCAGAAAATTCTCTGCAGAACAGGACAAAATGGATACTATTCTCAGGCTGAGACCACCCAGAGACAAATACTCTCTCCATTAAAACAGAAACAAAGGCCTCCCAGCACATCCTAAAATTAGGCATTTTTGCCTATTCTACCATTCTCCCTGCCTGCAGTATTACATGTTGCTGAAGGTGTTTTTAAAATCCAAGCAGAGCTCAATATTAATAGTGACAGAGTTAGTTACTGTCCTTTATCAACCTGGGATCAAATGTTCCAAGGAAAAATCAATGGAGTGTTTCCCCACAGTGTTTCTGAAAGCAAGATCAAATACCTGCAGCAGATAAAATGATTGTGTTTTCCCAAGCCATTAGCATGATTCAAGTGAAACGCTCCTAAAATAACTTCATGCAGAATCAGTGGTTTCTAAAAGAGCATTTCAATTTCATTTGCCTATAAATATTTCCATTTTGGCATTTCTTTAATGCAGCTGTATCAAAAGCCCTGTGTCAGGCTGGTCCAGGCCATTGCATCACCTCCAGAGTTAGAGGGTGCACTCTTACCCACTAGAGGATTGCTGAGTGGACTCAAGCTCAGTGTGTTGGGGCTGGACTGGCTCATCTTGAAGGTCTCTTCCAACCCTGATGCTTCTATGACAGGGCTGAAGCCCCTCTCAGCTGGGGCTCTTCTCCAGGCTGAGCAGCCCCAGCTCCCTCAGCCTTTCCTGGGCATTGAGATGCTCCAGGCCCTTGCTCAGCTCCAGGAGCTCCTGGCCCTGCTGTGCTGAGTATCCAGAGCTGGACACAGCACTCCAGTACTTCCATAAATAAAAGACTAAAAGTTACACAAAACATGAGAGAATTAACATTAAATCTATAGAAAAACTATGGATTTGAGGCAATAGAAAGATTGAATTTGCCAACAGTTTGGATGGCAGAGCTGGAATGTCTCACATATTTTAATGTGACCTCACTTGTTTTACTTACAGGTTCTTGCAGAAAGTTGTATCCAGGACCCTGCTGCTGCATGAGTCAGTGAAAACCCTCTCCATTGCACAGCTCTCAACAGAAGCTTGTACACATCCATGAGCAGGACTTGTACATATCCTTGTACACATCCACAAGTGGGACTTGCACATATCCTTGTACATATTCATGAGCAGGACCTCTAAAGTCTGCAGTTTTCCGTAGGTAATTTCAGTAGGTATTGCATGGGGTAGGAGTACAGAAAGGGGACAAAAAACTGTGAGAGAAACAATGATGTACAGAGTGTTTTTCAGATCAGTTGTACTGATGCTTTGCCTCATTCAAGCAGTCTTTTTGACAGTGTGGAGAAAGAGCTCTGATGGCCACAGCAAGAGAGTAAGACCTGGAAATCTCCAGTTCAGAGAAAGCTCAGCGTGTAATAGAAAGCAAGCTGCCTGCATCTATCCCCAAGACAGAGATTTCACTCATCATTGTTACAGAATGAAAAATTTAAGAAAGCCCCAAGAGAAGAATTTTCTTATTTTATTCAAACGAAGCTTCCATCTGAAGGCACATATGCCACCATATGGGATACATTTCAGGCATTCATTAGGAGAAGAATAATTAGTCTAGCATCATACCAGGAAGAAAGGAAGAGACCCAGAGGATAATTACTTTAGAAACAGAAATAAAGGACCTTGAAACTAAATTTGCTAGGGACAAGTCTATGAAAAATTAAAAAAAAGGAACCTTATTTATGGGAATTTGAATTCTGTTATCAAGGCGAAGAGGAAAAGGGGCATGCACATGACAGGATTATTTTTAGCTTGGGGAGAAGCTGGTACATTATTGTTTCAATGATTATGGAAAACATGTAGTCTCATATTTCAGCCATTCACCACAAGCAAGAAGCCTCTTCTGTAGTGCAAAAGAGATTAAACACTTCCACATTATCCTGGGAAGAACTGCTCTGTGTGTCCTCTCTTTGCAAATACACCATTAATAGTGCTACTGGTCATGGGCTTTAAATGCAACTGTGACCCTTTAAAGGTTGTCAAAAAGGATTATTCCTTTGTAGAGCGTCCTATGAAACGGCCTGCAAGAAAGAGAAATATCTGTATTATGTAAATAAAGCACAGATTGAATAACAGGAGAATAAAGAAGGCTCAAAAGTATGTCAGACAGGGATTTTTCTGTGAGCAATTAAACACACTGAGATAGAGCTCTCTATACATCAACTTAATCCTAACCATGCATTGAGCCAACTTATCTGTACTTCACCTTCTGGAGGGGAACAGGTAGACACATTATATTGAATAAAAGCCATGCATTGTATAGTGCACCACAGTCTGTCTCTCAAGCCTCAGGCCCTAAGTAACTAACCCTAATTAACTGTTGAGTTTGGAGTTTCTGTGCTACTCAAAAGGCCCATGGGAAGTGAACAGCGACAAGATTTGGCCCTTGAAAAGAAGCACTGGTAACTGGATTCCTCCTCTTCATGCCAGGAAACACCTGATATTCTGCAGCACTGAAATTGTAATGGGAAGTAAAGACTTGTCTAAGTAAAATCCTTTGATTGGGACAGCGGTCAAAGGGACAGGACTTTGATGTTTGGAGCTCTTTGCAGCAAAGAATAAAATGAGATCTCGCATTGCTGTGTGTGAGACAGATGGTTTGGGATATGACAGTGGTTCATTCATATTGGGAGCACTTGTTACAATGCATTATCTTTCAAAGATACAGAGAAAGCTATCTAACATTTTGTGACTCACCTACAGTATAAACAAGATAATTACCTGGTTCACCTGCTAGAGCTGGGAGATCGATTATGGAAGCTAATTAGAGACCTGTTTTAAGCAGATATGAACTCATGAGTTTTTGTTATGGGTTCTTCTCCTCTTAACACGCCACAGAGAAAATCATAGAACAACAGTGATTAGCCTTATTTCATTTTTATTGCTTCTCCCATTCAGAGTGAAACCACAGAAAGTCAAAAGTGTAGCTAATTTACATTAGCAAGCTAGAAAATGTAAGTTAATTTCCTTGCTTTACTACTTAGAAAGCTCTGCCAGAGCATTAATGTCAAAGGAAAACAAAGAAAAAATACGTATCCATATGGAATATGAATATAGCTCATGGTAGCTTGATAAACACTGGCAGAGAACACTATCACACTTGCAAGGAGGTAACAGATGTTGGTAGTGATCTTTTGAGCTCTTGGTTACTAGTACATATCAGCAGTGCAGCAGAGAGATGTACCAGGTTGGGATGCTTGGTTTTGGTTTGGTTTGGATTTTTTAATTTTATTTTTCTGGAACAGGAGAATGCTTCTGTCTCCTTTAAGTAGCAGTATTCTTTGTTCCAAAAGCAGAATATCCCTAGCACTGCCCACAAATTCCTGACTGTTCATATCTGAACACATCATATGTCTGTGATCTGCACTCAATTCCCAGATCCATGTGTGCTGTCACACTCCAGCAGGAATAACTGCAGAATCTGTTGAGTCTGCAAATTTCACACAGCATTTCTGCCCACATGTGGGATGAAAAACACAAATGACTTTGGGAAGGCAGAAAGACTTCAATAATTAGTGCTTAATTCCTGAGTGCCCTGCTGTCTTCCAGCTCACTGGGGTGACAAAGATCTGACAGATCTACCAGGCTTGAGTGTGAGCTGGCACTGCCATCTGGAAACTCCAAGGAGTGAAATGTGGCCTGAACTGTACCTTTTTAGACACCTACAGCAGAGCTGCAAAAAGACCTTGGCATTTTAGCCACACTATTGTAAACTAAACCCTGCATCCATCAGGAAGCTCTAAATAATTTAGATTTTCAATAAGTCCTTTACAGATTCTTTATGAGAAGGTTTGCCCAAATATTGCAGACACCAAGCAGTGAGGCACAAAACTGTGTGAGCTGGGAGGTACAGGTTGGGTATTTCATCTGACATGTGCACAGCTAAGGGAGGCATCATTCAAAGACCTTGTCTGCCATGAACAGGTTGTACACAAAACATGAAGCATCCCCTGCTCCTCTCCTGAGTGCTGACTGAGCACCAAACTGCACCTCTGTGAATCCTGTCACAGCTGGTTCATTCATACTTACCTGGTCACTGAATCAGTGGAAGGAACATGAGTCAGTGACTGGTTCTAGTGAGCAGAGCACTAACTTGAGTAAGGAAAATGTTAGCTCACATTTGCTCCCTCCATTCTTTTTAAATAATAACCTTTATAGTTTATGTAAATTCAATAATGGAAATAAGTTATTGTATTTTAATCAGCTTGGGGTGAAGTCCTGCCCCAAAACATGATATACATGCTGTTTCAGGCAATCTGGTAGGTGACACTCTCCCTCTAATCTTAATCCTAATCCTGGAAAGTGTCTCCAAAACAATAAATACTCTAGGCTGGATGACAAGAGATCAGCCAGCCTGGCTGTTCTGGATCAGACCAATCTATTGATGTCCAAGCTTCCTCCTGAGACTCACTGTCCAGTGAAGCCCATGCAAGTGAGATACATCATGAAACATAAACTGCTAACAGAGTTAAACCAGAACAAAACCCCCAGATATTCAGCACTGAAGGATATGAATTGTCATTGCATGTGTCCTGAAGCAGAAATGGAGATGGAGAGGGTGCAATGGATGGAGACAGACTCTGTAGCTGTACAGTGACATCCCTGCTCTGCCCTCACTCAAAGAATTTCAGTTCCTACAGAATTCATCAGGAAGCAAGAAAAACCTTTACAGTCTTAAAAGTACTTAATTACTGGACTTACCTGCCTGGCATAGTATTTTTTTGTATCTATGACTCTTGCACATACAGATACACAGTTGCTTATCAATGATATTAATACTTCTGCAAAAGCTGGACAGTAATAGAGCTAAATGTGCTGCTTAATTGTCTCAGTGATGGAGTCATATTTACAGCATTTGCTTTCTAAACCCATTTATTCCATGAAAACCTACACAACCTGGATAAAAAAACACCTAATCCTGACAGTGCCCAGCTCCATGGGCACAAGGGGAGTTCCCTATCTGAGCACAGAGCTGCGCTTCCCCCGCCTGACTCCTCAGTACACCCTGGGCTAGGACAGAAACCCCAGCCAAGCTCCTGAGCAGCCCTTTCCTGGCCATTGTGGGTTCAAATACAATACCTGTTTTGGGAGATGAAAACTGCTCACAGGCAAGGAGCCAGACTTAGGGATGGGTAATGCTTAGAATATCTTAGAGTGAACCTATATGAGTGTGGTGGGTTTAGTGTGCAAAATTAAGACAATTCTTTATTGAAAAATACATCAAATATTTGACTAAATGATTTTATTTATGCTGCCAGAATGGTGTAATGTAAGAAACGACCCTGTTGTCACACAAGGATATACGTGAGATCTAATTTGAACAAGGTCACAGTACATCTGCTCCTCACAGTCCTTGATCTCCTTGGTGCTGTGCAGCCCTTCAGAGGGGCCTCAACAGCTGGGAGGGATGGGCAGGGAAAAAACATCTGAAATTCAACCAAGGCAAATGCGGGTGCTGCTCCTGGGCAGGAAGAAGCCCAGCACCAGCACAGGCTGGGGGGACCTGCTGGAGCAGATCTGGGGGAAGGACCTGGGGGTGCTGGGGACACAGCAGGCCCAGGCTCTGCTCCGGGCCCAGCCATGGCCCCAGAGCCACGGGCAGGGCTGAGCCCAGGAGCTGCCCCTGCCCAGGAGGCAGAGCTGCTGCCCTGGGCAGTGCCAGCCCTGAGCAGATGGGGCAGAGAGGCTGTGCAGTCTCCTCCCTGGGGACATTGCAGAGCCACAGGGACACACTGCTGTGCCTGTGCTCTGGGATGGTGCTGCTGGAGCAGGGAGGTGGCACCAGAGCAGCCCCGTGGGACCCTCCAGCCTCACTCATCCTGGGATTGTGGAATTCCATGGTCTCCTGTAGCCAAATTAGCACCTCTCACTAAAAGATTCCCCAGATGCAGCCCACAAAATGAGAAGGGAATCCAAAACATCTTAGGCCCTGAGAGGACAGAATGGTGGGTAAATTGGGAAGTAAAATCCTTTTCTCATTGAACACAGCAATCTGTGGGCATGTAAAATTCTAACAGTAAATATAATACTGCACTTTAAAGTAGGTCTGACAGCAAGACCAAACTGTGCTTGTGTTTAATGGTCATTCATCTCTGCTGAGAAAAGGACTGACAGTTCTCGCTTTCCTTTTGACTTAGAGATCCAGGGCAAGTGTTCACAAGAGCCAAAAACAGGTTATCAGTGCACCAGTGCAAGATGTCAAGGAAAACTCTTACTGAAATCAAAGTAAGAAAGGGAAAAAATGAAAAAACCTGTCTGAATGCCACCCAACAACACAGAGTTAAGGAATGGGGAGAGGAATATTATATTTAAGAGACCAGAGTTATATCAATGTGGAGGTTCTATGTAGTTGGTCTTTATCAATCAGACAAAGGCTGGATTTCCACCTTAGTTTCTTAAATACCCCACACAATAATTAATTTATCTGATATGGGACATTCAGGGATCTTATCCCTGAACAAGGTGATTTGTATAAATTTAAAAGCAAATGCCTTGGCAAAAGACGGGGTTGATCACTATTTCAAAGCTCTTATTTTTCCTCTACTCTTAAGGCTTGGGAAATTATTTATTTGACAATCTGAAAATAAAACTTGAGCTGTATTAGCATGTAGACTGCTCAATAAAAGGGAAAAAAAAGTGAGAGAGAGGATTAATAAATTACATGCTGAAATGGGAAACAAGATTAGAGGTGACATTTTGGCAACATCTTCCTCATAGTGAAGGAAAAAAATGAAACAAGATTAGTTGGAGAGGAAGGAGGGAGTCAATCAGTAGGAAAAATGAATTTAGAAAAAGTGAGAAAGCCTGTGAAAAATTGAGGAGTTGATTGGGATAAAGGGTACAATAAAAATTCTCCGTGGCAAGGAGGGACATTGCTGCTCTCCAAAGGAAACCCTCAGAGAAACAGGGGGGAGAAGTGGGCTGGGGGATACTGGGCTGGTGGCAGAGAGCCCAAGGGAGGGGACAGCAGTAAAACTGGGGCTGTTCCTGGTGCCACCAAGGCAAGAGCAGCAGGGTCCCCAAGGCTGTGTCCATTTCCTCACCTCTCCTGTGCTGCCAGGGTACAAGGAGACATAAACACAGCCACAGCAGCATTTGCAGACAGAGGCAAGGCTGGATTTTCAGTTTGTTTGTTTTCATGGCTCACCATTGATAGATTATATCCTACAGCTCATCTCCAATCTGCATATCAGGCTTCCTCCAGCACATTACTATGGCAACACCTTCTGGATCAGGGATATTGGACATCACTGGCTCTTTCTGCTTTCAGCAGCAAGCCAAAGGAGGGCTCCAGCCTCGGGCTGCTCCTCTGCCAGCCACTGGATCTCTCCTCCTTCAGCTTCCCCACCTCCACCACCAGGTCTTGGCTCCTGCAGCTTCCTCTCTCACTGTTAGGATCATTTTTCCGCCCCCCCCTTGCTCCCTGTCTTGTAGTGGCTGCTTGAAACTTGTCCTAAGGATGAACACATCTTGAGGTGCAGTTTAAGAAGCTGCACCTCAACT
Organism: Pyrgilauda ruficollis; assembly: GCF_017590135.1. Lineage (NCBI taxonomy): Eukaryota > Metazoa > Chordata > Aves > Passeriformes > Passeridae > Pyrgilauda > Pyrgilauda ruficollis. Next base: position 237,054 of record NW_024515431.1, read on the forward strand.
GCTAGACCCAGATTATCATCTGAAGCTGATAATTATTGCTAATTGTGTGTGCTTACAACATGGTAAGGCTACCAGGAAAGTAAAGTTTGCATGCTAGATGTGCTGTGAACAAGCTTGAGACCAAGACCAAAATATTTTATAGTGATAAAAATAAACCTTTTTGGGACAAGCATTGCAAGAGCTACTATTTGGTCATTCTTCAGTGTCACTTTTAGTCCCTGATTGTCTCAGGCCTCCAGCCAGTCATCTGTGGGATCCTAAGGGAAAAAGAAAAAACCAAGAAGAAAAAAATTAAGATCTAAAAATTCCTTTGGATTGAGCCTATTCAAATTTACAGGAATCATTCTACGACAACCCTGGTTGGGCCTTCCACAAAGATCTGACATGGGCTCATTGAATGTGAGAACCTGCTGGAATTCATCTCTATGTGAGCAATCACCTGAAGAAAATGATTCCCCCTGACAAGAGCACATCTCAGTGCCTTCGCAGGTATCAGTAAAATACCCATTATACTTTCTTGCATTCTTCTGCAAAACACAGAGCTCAGGAGATGTATTCTGTATGCAGGAGCAATTATTATCCTCTAAAATGCTCATGTTCCAACAGCAGTTCCTCCACAGCAGCTGAGAAACAAGGCAGGTGATTTCCCCCTGTAATTTAAAAGGAGGATTTAACAAGTAACAGGCTGCCATGCCTTACAAATGTTGACTTTTGGAATCATAATTCCTGTAACTTCAACTTCACTAAAGTTACATCAATTTGTCAATGGAATTGAGAGTATAAAAGGTAAATGTATAAAAGGAATTAATGTATAAAAGGTAAATTTTTATGTCCTAAATCATCAGGAATATTATACTTCTGAAATATTTATTAACCTTGAGAATTTGAAATGAATGCATGGTTTTCTTATGGTCTTAATGGGGCATCATGTCACCTAAACCCAAAATGCATGTAGATATCCTGTATTTTCATTTATTGCCAGCCTATTAACATCATTTTACTTTTCAAGAGTATTTTATTTTGAAAGATATTTTTTTCCTAGATTGTATCACAACCCACTGTTAATTAGGACAAGAGACAAATTTGCCTTTATTTTCCTTTCTCAATAAGTGTTCTTTATTCCCTATTAGTTTCCCACAGAGAATTTTTTTTTAATGAAGAGGCTTTGTTTTAGAGTTTGTAATCTCCTAGACAGACTTTATAATGATGAAATGTAAGTGTCTTTCCTACAATAACCTGCTGTGTTTGGAAAGCTTCACATAAGGCAAGGGGTTAAGTAAATCTCCAGTTCCCTGGGGGTCAGTTTGCAGAACATGCAGGTACACACATTGTTTAATCTCTTAAAACTCTGCAAATGGAGCTTATCCTCTTGGCCTACTTGCTCTTTAAAGTGGCGGCAAAAATATTCTAAAATAAGAGCAACAGTTCAGTAGGGGCAATGTCAGGCAGCCCCTGACCACATGCAAAATTCCCAGAAGTGTTTGTTGGATGATTGAATCAGAAACCCTGGTTTGGGTTGGGAGGGACCTTAAATCTCACCCCATACCACCCCTGCCATGGACAGGGTCACCCCCCCTTAGATCAGGTTGCTCCAAGCCCCATCCAGCCTGGCCTTGGACACCTTCACTTCCACACCTCTGATCTGCCATCAAAACTCTGTTGCACACCTACAAACTCACCATTGTTTAAAGAGGTTCCCAAGAGAATAAAAATTCCTTAATTTTTAATCCGTCTTGATGAAAGACCTTAAGGCAAGATTCAGCACTGAAAGCTGACAAAACTTTTGTTAGAGAACACATAAGAAATACAGTTGAGTCTTGACATCACCACTTGAAGGCTTTATGTTGTCAAAACACAACCAGAGAGTCAACATTCCCAATTTCAACCCTGCATGGCTGGACATTTAACCATGCACTGAGTGCACATGTGTTAGCTGAGTGACTCACACTTGTATCAAGAAGTTTTCAAGACACTGGACCAGGTTTTTTTCTTTTACTGACCCTAAAAAAATCTTATTACTTCCAGTAATCCAGCCAAAAATGCACCTGATATAGTGTTGCCTTCACAGCTGGAATGAAGAGCCCAGTGCTGTACAAATCAGAAGTTAAATTCCAAGCCTGTAAGATGCAAAGGAGAAAGTTTCTTTTGGAAAGGTACATCAGGAAATGTTTAGCATTTTGTGCATTTTGGAGATACAAATATAATACAGAATTAATAGTAATGAAATAAAAAATTGGCAGGAAGAACCAATGATTTGAAAAAGACAAAGGACCAGACATGAAAGTTAATGACCACACTTTTCAGTCACTTTGATATAAATTCTGAAAAGGAAGGAATTACTAAAATATGGCATAGCAGTAGAAGTACAATTTGCACATAATGTAATGAAGAAGAAAAATTAAAAGAGAATCAATGATATTTGGCAGAAAGCCAGACATGATGAAACTACTGGATAAAAATGGCCCCATTATTTTCATTTTTTATCTGAAAAGTGGAAGATTTCTAAGTGAGGATATTGAACTGGAGATTTAGAAAAGTCATGTAAGTGTTGGATAAAAGGAAATTGGATAAAGAAATCAAGGAAGAAGATGCAGAAGAAAAATTGTTCCTGAACATTAATGCCATGTCCTAGAGGGTAATACATAGCAGGACATCCAGCAGCAAGCACTGTAATAAAATCTCTAAATGCAAAAAGCAATCAAAGTTTGAGCTAAAACACTCACAAACACAGGGGTACATAAGAGTAAATGAAGGTAAAAGACTGTAACAATGATGAAAGAAAAGGGAATAGGCAGGAATTGTATTTGAAATGGGTTTTAGAATATGCATAAGAAAAGAAAAGAGCTTTACAAGGGCTTGGAGGAGTACTGTAGCAGGGAAAAGACATACAGAACACAAAATAAATTATTTTGCCAGGGGATGACACTAAAAAAAAAAAAATTGTATTAAAAAATGCCAGAGAGATATCAAAGGGAATCAGTTTCATATAAAAGAGGATCAAGAAATAACAGTACCTGAAGATTGACACGGCTTTAGAGTGAGCAGAGAGCTGTCCCAGAATTCCACATAAAATGGCACTGGGTCAGGTAAGACTCAGAGAGCTGCACAGATGAAACTACTTGAGGAAATAATTATAAGGACCCCACCATCAATATTCTAGGAGAGAGTCTGGTGAAATTCACCCCTGTATAGAGGATCTTTGCAAGTTCCTGGCACTATTTAAATTTCAAGTTTTGCAATTAGAGTTCCCCAACTCTCATAATAGAACTCAGAAGAAATGATGAATACTATGAACAGCCAGGAGTTAAAATTTGTAGAGATGACACAATTTCTTAGGATGTACAAGATGACAGGACAATTTCTGGCCGTGTGATTACTCAAAGCTGAATTACACAAAGTGAAATGACACGGAGCTGGAAAGAATTACTCAAGCATCTTCTACTCATTGCTAACTTCTAAATTAACTTCTTACAATAAAGAGCAACAAAAGAATCTCATTAATTTTGGACTCTTCAATGGAATCTTATTACAAAGAAGAGAGAACCATTCTACAATTTCTTTAAATTGCTGCACATTGAGAGAGAGGAGCTGTAAAGACATGGTGCATGTGTGTGCATGTATTTGTGATTATTGCCAGTCTCCCTTGCAAAATTCGTTTGCAATGTGATTAATAATACATGGTCAGATGCACTTTGTATCCAGCTGAATGCTATAAAGCATGGAAGATAGGAAGTGGAGAAGGTGATGGTGTAAAACAAAAAATCTGGGCAGATAAAGCATCTCACTGATTTCTTATTCTTCATTCTCTGAAAATTGCAAATAGCCTTTAGAATTCCTCAGGTGTGAGGAGCTAAATCAGATGAGTCACAGAAAGCAGAGAGAACAGTAAGTCACGGCAACTCCTAGAGCTGCACCAAACCTGTAATTACACAACAGACCTTCCAACCAAGGTTCCCAAATGTATTAGAAGGCAAAGTGATTGGGAGCCAAAAAATCTGACAAAGGGAGGATATTCAGGGTTCCAAAAACTTGATTATTCAAAGGGAGCTTAGGTGCAAACTTCTGTGCCCTCCCAGCTCCTCAGCAGGGCCCTGGGAAGACACAGCCAAGCTCTTTGTTAAGGCTGAGCACAGCCTTGCACACAGACATCAACTCCCAGTGCTGACCATGAAATCTAAGGGGGGAGAGCAAACAGACACCATAATATTTAAATTGGGTTGTATTAAAAATGAAAAATGAATGGGGAAAACTCTGTATGCCTGTTACAGCAATGGCTCCTTGGCTGGTGTCCCTGCTAGAAAAACACTTGTCCCCTTCTGTGGGGTATGAGGGCACTGCCAGAGGAAACTCATACCTCTGATATTTAATTTACTGCATGACAGAATACTTTGGAATGAAGCCTTTGCTTCTCTAAATAATCTTCCCTCCCCCACTGCAATCATTGTCTTTGTAATATTTTATGGCGTGTCATATAACACTCTGTGATATTGTCCTACAGGGGATGTGACTACACTGCTGAAATGAAATACCTGTGTGGTGTTCCTTGCCCACAGAACCATTGGAGCAGTGGAAGATGAGGCGTTGTGCATTTCTCAGTATTTTATTTTGATTTTTTTTCTATTTTTGTAATAAAGAGCGAAAAAAAAAAAAAGCAAAGGAAACAAGCTTCACATAGATTTAGGACTTCAGGGAGAAGAATATAGCTATTCCATCTATTTTATAAATGCAAATATGCTTATAACATTGATCTCAACATTGTAAATCAATAATACCCAGAGCTTCCCTGTCCCCCACAGATTGTCTGCAAATTATAAATGGTGGTTACAAAAGTATAATCATGATGAAATATTTTCAAATCTCATATTCTACTCATGCTGTAATTCAAAAAAGAAGCAGATATCTTGGAAGTTAGAGTTTTGATGTTTTAATGAGTGCACTATGTTTTTTCTAGTGAAGCACAACCAATTAAATTGAGCATCCAATCTTTTGCTGAAGGAACAGTCTGCAGCTTCTAAATGACTGCAATTCTCTCTTTTGCCATTATAGGAAAATATTTTTATCCTGTCACCAGGCTCAGTGCACTGAGAAGCATGAAGCAGCTGACAGATAACATAAGTAGTATTCAATATAATCAGATTGGGCTGTGCATCTGACACAAGGAGCCATTGGGATGCACAAGGAAACACAAGATCATATCTTGGAATTCCATCTTTTACTGGGGGGTAAAAAAACCAATCTTTCTCATCTTTTCCAAAACTTCAGTCCTGATCAAAGTAGCCTTTTGGAAGTGTTTGCAGATTCTTAGCTGTGTTTGCTGAAAACCTTGCCTACTAAATATTTCAGAAATCCAAAAGTCACTAGAGAACATCTCTGCTAGAAAATGTGACATGCTGCATGTCAGATAATGCAGACTTAGAGCTTAGCTAAGAATCTTGAGCATCTACATTTTGGATTGTATTGAATTTAGGACAGATTTATCTGTCTCCTACAGAAAGACTAGAAGACCAAGAATCCACACCACTCCAAGCTTGATCCTTCTATCTATCCACCTCCCTCAGATTCTGGAGAGAAGGAAAGATGAAGGTCACATTTCTCCTTTTTGCTCCTTGGGATCCATGTCTGGATTCAGCAATGGGCCAGCAAAACAGCCAGATCATTAAAATTATAGAATCACAGAATGACTTGAGTTGGAGGGGATCTTAAAGATCATCTCATTCCATGGGCAGGGACACCTTCCACTGCCCCAGGCTGCTCCCAGCCCCAGTGTCCAACCTGGCCTTGGACACTGCCAGGGATCCAGGGGCAGCCACAGCTGCTCTGGGCACCCTGTGCCAGGGCCTGCCCACCCTGCCAGGGAACAATTCCTTCCTAAGATCCTATCAAACCTTATTCTGTGTCAGTGGGAAGCCATTCCCTCTTGTCCTGTCACTCCAGTCCCATGGAAATTGTCTTTCTCCATCCTTCTTTAGGCTCTCTTCAGGCCCTGCAGGGCCACCCTGAGCTCAGCCCAAAGCTTCTCCTGTGCAGGTGAACAATCCCATCTGTGCCAGCCTTTCCTCCCAGCAGAGCTGCTCCATCCTCTGCTCATCCTGGAGCCTCCTCTGGGCTCTCTGAGCAGCTCCAGGTCCCTCCTGCGCTGCCCAGGCTGGGGCAGCTCTGCAGCTGGGCTCTCATCTGAGTCAGGCAGAAAAATGTGGGTAGGAACTCAGGCTGCTGTCAGGCAGAGATAGACACACTTTAGAAAGTGATAGGCAGATACTATAAAGCTCAGTGTAAATAAAATATCTCAGTGAGAAGCATAATTAATTAGTTGATGTGTTCATAGCAGACCCTGAGCAGTAAGTCCTTTTGCCTGCTTATTCATAGGCAATGATACTGAACACACTGGACACTTACTTCTCCACTGATAAATGCTCAGGTTTAGTCTCTGCCATTTAAAATAAGAGTATTTTGAAATCTTCCTTGTGCTGTAGAGAATGGAGGTATGGGAAGGTAATTACAGTGCTAATAAATAAGACAAGTAATTTTACCACTTGATTAGCAGAGTTTGAACATTATCAAACACCTTTCTTGCTGGCTGCTTTACAGTTAAGCCACATGCAAGCTTCAAGTTAAGAGGAATACTTTTATTTTTACAGTAGGACAGCTAGCCAGTTGTTTTCTGACTTCTGAAACCACACAGAAGATAGAAAGCTTTGGAAGATGTTGAAGGCAGACATGAGCCTGAGGACAGACTCCATCAATAACTCAGGAAACAGATGTTGCAGTGTTTGTTTAGGCTTTCCAAACTAGTCTGATTTTTTTTTACTTTAGTTTCAGAACTTCTTTTCCATGTTCATTTGTTTATTTTTGTTAAAAAGCTTCACATTTCTGCTAGGGAAAAGAAAACCAACCACAAGATCACACCCAAAACACCTGTGTGTTTGCTTTGCTAAGCCCAGAGATGACACCAGCTTCATGCTGCTGCTCTTTGTGCATCTATTGCAATATTTGGGAGATGCTGGTGCTTTTTAATGAAGCTGTTCTCCCAGTAAGCCCCTGGGAAAGGAAATGCTGTTACAGACAGTTTACAGGCAGAGAGATGAAGTACAGAGGGACACAGCACAGAGCTGAGCAGGGACTTGAAATCACCTTTGAATTTATGGGGCTTGAACTTCTCTCTGAGGGACTTCCCAGTCCTTTCTGCTCCTCTGACCCCCCTGTGCCCCTTCCCACAGTCAGCTGCCCAGCACCAGAGCCTCTGCTCCATCATGTTCTCCATCTCATTTCCCTCTGGGTGTGAGACCACTAAATCATTTAAATCATCTGGGACTTCTCAGAGAGTTAAATGGAAGAAGGCACATTCTGAGTGCAAGCATTCCTGACACACCAGCCTGCCAGACAGTCAGCCTCTTCGATGGCACACAGGTAGCGGGATGGAAAAAAACCCTGAAATTACAGAACTGGGTTTCAGAAGTGTCACAGAGATGGTTTTCCATGCTTTTTGGACTCTTCACAGAGCAAGGGATTCCTGGGAATATGGTGGATATTTTCAGCTGTGTTTTACCTGATTCACGATGGCTGCTGGAGAAATTTTTTCAGTGTAAAGGCATTTACTAATGTTTTAAACTTGGGTAAATATCTGTGAATATGGCAATATAGTGATAGAATAAGAGCAATATAGTATTAAGTTATACACCAAATGTATTATATGACACTATAGAAATACATATACCAACATAAAAGTAGAAGAGCATCTCAGCCCCTGAGGTTTTGGGTACAGCTTGCACTTTATCTCTGAGGAAAATAATAGCTTCTTTTTCAAAGCATGACAGAGCACATGGTGGGAATCTTGGGGTGTCCTGTGTAGGGACAGGAGCTGGACTGGGATGATCCTTGTGGGCCCCCTCCAACTTGGAATATTCTATGATTTAATTGTAAGCTGACTCTGTAATTCTCCATCAAACGATGTTCTTGCTTCATAAGCCCTCTGAAAACTTCCCTTGTGTTTCATATGAAGAGCCAATAATTGGCCTTATTTAGTTTAGATGAAATAAATAATTTCACAGCCACTTCTCATATAATAAGGTTGGCCGCAGCCTCTTTTTTTCTCTTCAGCTTGTATATTTTTGTTTGGAGTGAACATAAAAGAGCATTTTCTTGCCTGCTGAGTGTTCATTAAAACCACTTCCAAATCTTTGCAGCCATTAGGGTCTTCACTATGTTCTGATCTTCTGGCATATTGATTTAACTGTAAAAACAACCCATTCTTCAAATGATAATAGTAGTTATTAACTGAAAGTTATGAAGGACAACTCTTCATCTAAAGTCCTCAACTACTTGAAAAGGTTTAATAAAATAACCAATCAAAAACCAGAAGACCTCTAAAGAAACAAGAGTAAGCCACTATAAAAATCACATTCTTTCTCCCAGAAGTGCATTTCAAACTGCACTATGTATTACCTATGTGGAAATTTCTTATTTGTTCCTCATGGTTGTATGAACCTGCTCCTTGAGCTGGGACAGCTCTGACAATGGCATTAATGAGGAATAGAAACACCTTGTGGATAAATGGGGAACTCCAGAGCTCTGGTGTTTCCAAAGAGGCACTATTAGAAGCAGGTAAGAAGAACATTATATAACTAAGCAAGAATAGCATTTCCAAGTTTCCATTTGGAAGTTGTTTTCAAACTTTCAGTTCCTCTTCCATTGAAGCCTAAGAAATATTCCCTTTGTAAGGTTATAATTTGATATTCTTTTGGGTTGGGAGTCTGAGCAAAATTATTGGTGAGCTTTCCAGCACTCAGACTGCTCGAGGATGTCTTCCTCTGCTGAGGCAATGCACTGCTCACTGCAGCTGATGTTGCTGTGCTGCTCAAAGGATATGAATATGGTAAAGTCATAGAAAAAATAAAAAGAATATTATTGCTAACAATCAGACAAGCTGATAAAAGTTCTCTCTCCCTACCTCACCTCTGCTCTGATTGGGTACTGCTGATTTCTTCTCAGAGAAAGAGTTAAGAACAATTATGATAAAATTACGGAAGTCATAACTTGAATGTCAAGACAGAAATATTGCGGTGCAGACCACTGCAATAAATGTTAAACTGTTGTCAAGAAAGAGCTAGATAAATTATATAATCCATTCTCCACATCTTACTGAGCATACAGAGCTGTAACTATTCTTCTATTAGGTCTGCCTAGGCTGACAAATTGTATGCTAATGGATAAAATCTTAATCACAGAAATAAGGGCATGAAAATCATTCACTTTAGCTAAGATGCTTCATAATTTTCAGTTACTCTTTCACTTGTCTTAACTCATATTGGTAGTTCAGTCACACACCTCATCATCCCCTGAAAACTCAACAACCTCAGCAACTCCTCTGTAAAATTTTCCTTTTAACTCCAGTTTACTATTGATGCCTCTCTGAAGAATTTTGTGTTACTGTACATTAAGGCCATCCTATAAAAACACAATTTATTTTACTACATTATAAAAGAATGCCAGTTATCCTGCCACATCTGTGTTATCTGTGGGGCCCTGTGGGAAATAGTGGTGCAATAGCAGGGAATATGTTACAGTTTATTTGGAAGCATTTTTACAGTCACCAGGTGAGCGAGTAATAGCTCACATGAAAATGGGTGTCTCGGTGCCTTATCTTGAAGATAGGGATGACTGTGTGCACAGAGCATCAGCAACTGCTATTGAATTTCTGTGGCCAATCTAGCTGGATAACTAAGGGAAATAAGTAATGGAAATGGAGGTTCCTATTAGAAGTAAGCTGGGGAGCTTTCACCAGGAAAGGACCCTGTGAGCAGCTGAATCCGAGCGGTTTAGTTCCGTTATCAGATGTTGACCATGGCTCTGTACACGGGGGAGGCTGCAGTGATTTGAGCCCAGCCTTGCTCAGGCAGACTCTGCTGGAGCCTGGCTACACCAACTGCAGAGCTGGGACACCTCCAATTCAGCAGGATTCCTCAAAGTCATAACTTAAATTACCATAATCTTCTGACCGGGATTTAATGAGAGAGATTGAGCAAGGCAAGTATCCCTTAATGAGGGAAGGCAAGAGCACATGAAACCGAGGAGTTTTTCCTGTTGAAAGCAAGATCTCATTCCTGACTTGGGAAGAGATGAGTAGTACATTACAGGAAAATACTTTTTAGACTTTGAGGAGCTTTCTCTACCCCCTGCTGATCTGCCTAGGGGGGTTTTGCTCTCTCAGTCTCACTCTCTGAACTGCACAGTCTCCAGCTAGGAGGCAGGAGAAGGACTTACTCCTTTCTTACCTGCTAACATTACATGCACACAGACTATTAGTGCTTGGCTTCAAGAGGGAGTGTGCTCTGCCAAAACTTTTACTGTCTCAGCTCATGGGCATGGAGGATCACTTCTTTACTTGTAAGACTGCCTGAATTTTTCTCGTGAAAATAATCTAAAGTAAAGTGAAAATTTAAAGAAATAAACAAAATTTGCTTTGTACTAAAGCATTTTGAAAAAAGCCAAATTATATTCTTTCTCCTCTGAAGAAAAATACTTTCAAAAATAAAAGTGCAACAGCTCAGACATACCCCTGAAAAAGAGGATCTGTTGGAAAATGTTAGTTACCTCTAGGTGGATTTAAGAGTTCACTCTGTCTCCCCCACACGCACTGACAATGCCCTAAAAAAACAACATACGAACTTATTTCCTGGCCACACGTTAGTTTTAATGGCTCTTTTTTTGGTTGGTTGATTTTATTTCTTGTTTTAGGCAGTTTTCAGGAAATCTTAAGCTTTCCTCCCATTTCCTAGTTCTAATTATTCTGCATACACTTGTGATATATCAAGAGCTCCATTTCCACAACCCGGGTCTCTAACGATGTGTTGTTCACAACTGGTGATCACCCTAAGGTTTGTAATGCTATAAATAGAAGTTGAGAAGCAAGGCACATCCCTGTTGTAACGATGTGCTGAACAAACAAAAGGCATTCCTTTGTATTCAGTAAATGGACTATTATCTGGTCCTTCAGTACTCAGATGCTTTCCCTTAGTAAAAAAATGTAATAGATAATTTTACAGCTGAATAACATTTGACCTTGGAACTGCTCATTGAAATCAATGAGGCAAGCTGATTTTTATGCAGCATCTATGCACTAAAAAGGCACTTTAGGCAATTCCAAACATGAGACAGCATAGCAGGAAACACTGAGTGTTCCTTGAAACATGAAAGAGCTTGCATGCTCTACAAGGCTTGTAGATACTTCTTTGTACACTTCTAAACAAGTGTTATGTGTTTTATCATAGTGGGACTCATAAAAAACATCCACAATTGCTGCGTGTACAAGGAGATGCAGTGATCCTAAGAGTTTCATCACAGCAGACTATTTCTAGCAGTTTGGGTATTTTTTAATTGAAAAATGTCTCCAAGGACTAACAGCATGGGTTGTTGGGGTTTTTTTTCCTTTTTCCCAAGACAACCACTACTGCTAAATGGACTTGTTTTCATAAGAGCTCAGCTGAAACCTCCTATGATAGACTCATATTATTAATATTAAATCTCAGCATTTTGAGCTTGGAAATCCATACCCATACCACACTATTAATGTGGCAGCACATCTTTTAAATATAATGGATTTTATTTGTAGTTTAATTCTTCTTTGTTGCTTGAAGACACCCTTCACCAAAAAGCAAAATCCTTGATCAAGCTATTGAATGTGTAGGAATTCTGATGATTTCCTATTCATGGAATAAATCCCCACATAAATATGTTTGTGTATTTAACAGAGTCCTAATTTCTGGACACCCTAATCTGCAGAACAACTCTGGTCTGGACTGAATTAATGGCTTTTTAAGGTATAAAAGCCAGTGTGTAAAGGAATTCCAACATACATGTGAGTTTGAAATCAAATAGGAAATCTGGGGAAAACCAAAGTACTGCTTCTACACAACTGGTCACCCTCCTTGTCAGACACATTTAGTGTAACAATCTTCAGCAACATTTTCCCCAGAGAAAGCAAACCCACACTTGATCCCTGGCACCTGAGGTTCTGCTGGAAGCCCACCAAAGATCACATTTCAGTTTTGAAACACCAAGTTCTATGACATGGATCAATTAACCCCTGCAGGACACAAATTAAAAATTAATTTTTTGCTGATTATTATACACTTAATTCATTTTCAAGAACAATTCACTAGAGCATAAATGTCAATTTCATTATTTTTTTTAACTAGGATTCAATTTTGCATTTCTATCATATTCAAAAAAATAATTTTCAATGTAACTCAGTGGGATATTCATATGTGCTCAGAAGCTAATGAGGTATGGGAAATAGATATGCTATCATAAAAGGAAAATTACTAAATGAGAAAAAAAGATTTTTAAAAGGATCTCTTAGAGTGAAAAAGAAAATTTCATCACCAAATGGGACTGCTTCTTCACTATATCTCTGGTTTTTGTCATCCCAAGTGGCCTGTTCATTTATGTAACTATTTTGGAACATTCTCCTTCTTTTACTGATTGAAAGAATCCTGTTCATTAAACATCTTTGTAAAGAAGTGTTAAAAAAAAAAAAAAAACCAAGGTAAAGAATTGTATAAAGATCATTTGAAAAAATAAAGCTGTGCTCATTCTCTTTTGTTAATTCTGGTCTGACTGCAGCACATAAGTGGTTCTCTAGAGCAGACCCACAGTGAGGGGAGCTGCTCAGGAGCACTCCCTCGTTACTGCTCAGTGAGCTGAGAATTCTCCTTCTCCTCCTGTGGCCCGAGTGCCCCTTTCTCCCTCAGACAGACTGGCTGCTCAATGCTTTCCCAGCTCCTTACCAAATTCCAGTTTTAATGAAATCTCTGTTTGGCTTAGATTTGCCTGCTTGCACACTAAATTCTGGCAACTGCACGAAGATGGGATCATTTTGAGGGCTGATGCGAAGGCTCAGCTATTCCAGGTGAACACGTGCTCTGGTGTTATGATGACCCTGATGAAAATCTGGACTCCAATTTAAGGTCTGACCCTCCAACCAACTGGCAACAGTTGTTGGAAAAGTACTGTTACATCTGAATTAAAAATTCTCTTTAATTAAAATCTACATGTTCAGAGAAAGTTAGTGAGAGATGTCTCCAAGCAGGGTAAGAAAAATACATATTCATATTCTGATAAGGCAATCAAGATGTTGATGTTAATATTAGAGCAATAACTTTAATTGTATTTCAGCAAACGAATGGCAATTAGAAAACAAATTATCTCAGAGAAGCATGTCTGCTGCACAGCTTAGCCCCCAAGGCAAGCCAAAAGCTAAACCTTTTTCTTGAATTTTAATGCAGAAGATAAATAGACACACCTCTGGAATTATTCTAAACAGAAATACCATAAACTGTTTAAAGTTACTCTGAGACACAAAAGTAAAAAATTCCTTTCCTCTTGAAGTGGGGTCTTTGTTGCCACAAGAAACATTAGCATGCAAGAGTAAAATATTGCTCTGCTTTAAAGATGAGGAAATGTAACAGATGTTGGCCATGTTCATTAAAGAGCATTTGTGGTTTAACTGTCCTGGTTTGACTTCCCCAGCACCCGAGTCCCTGCTGCCACACTCACTTCTCCCATGCTGGGATGCGGGAGACAGGCAGGAGTGTCAAAGTGAGAAAACTCGTGGGTTGAGATAAAGACAGTTTAATAGCAAAGCAAAAGCCATGCACACAAGCAGAGCAAAACAAGGAATTAATTCCCTGCTTCCCACGGGCAGGCAGGTGGAAGCAATCCCCAGGAGGGCAGGGCCACATCCCATGGAATGGTTCCTCAGGAACACAAACACATTCACTCCAAACATCACCCCCTTCCTTCCTTTTTCACCCCATTTTACATACTGAGAATGAAGCCACATGGTCTGGAATGTCCCCTGGGTAATTGGCGTCACCTGTCCTGGCTGTATCTCCTCTTGACTCCAGGACATCTAAACTACAATATCATAACTATACATCACTAAAGATTTTCTTAATATCCACACAATAGTTATCTCTTAATTGCGAGAGCCAATCATCTCATTATCCATCTATAACACCCCCCCTGCCCCCCTGCTGGTGGGATGAGGAGCTGGAAGCTCCTTGGCTTTCTGTAAGCCCTGCCCAGCAACAGCCAACACATCCCTGTGCTACCAACATTCTGATCCCAGACCCAAACCACAGCACTGGAACAGCTACCATGAGGAAAATCAACTTCAGCCCAGCCCAACCCAGCACAGAAGAGTAAATGATTTCCATTAGAGTAAGATATAGAACAAATGCAGTATGAATGATCCAAGGTGAATTTCTGTACTACCTCTCAGTGCTCTGCTGCTGCACAGTGACAAACCACAGCTACAGCTACGTTGTTTTCTGACAGAAATAAATACTCCCCCTGCTTTGTATCTGATCTAAAAAAATAGTGCTGATAGGGTTCCTTGAATCCTGTATCACCTGGAAAGGCCATGGCCAGCCAGAGTACAACTGTGTGTGCCAAGAACTAAACCAGATTTTCACCAGTGCAATTGAGAACTAAAATCTGGTGTAACATTTCCATATGCAAAGTTATCTCCTGTGAGAAAAATGCCTCCTTCCAACAAGAACATACTCCTGTTTCAAGCCATCAGTGTTTTTCCTTCTCCCCAGTCCATTCCCCTGGGACAACATACCACATCTGTCAGGATGAAAGTCTGTTTCTGTGATCCATTCACCTCACTGCTCTAGACTTTCTGGTCTGTGTGACTTGGCATTGACTGTATTTTGCTAAAAGAGTGGTAGCACTGCTCAGGCATTACTCAGCTCTCTGTGGTTTCAGTCATGCTATTTAGAAAATTTATCAAATCCTTGTATCAAGCCTGAATGGTTTTAATGATGCTGCAGCAGAACCCACACAGATTGCAACAGATCATTACAATTTTCAAACATCAAATTACACATAAATGGTGAAAAGATGGCCTGCAACTGAGATCTTGATCCTTAAAAATCTTCTTGCTCAGAAAGGAAATCAGGGACAATTTCTCATTGTACCTGCAATGTAACAGTCCATCTTGGTTCTACAAAGCAATTAAGTACCTCATTAACTTTAAGCACCTGTTTAATTCCCATGGATTTGAAACCACTGGGAGTTAGCTGCTTGCTCCTGAATTTGTGCAGGAAAAACATGATTGTTAAAAGTTTGGTGGGGGGGGGGGAAAAAAGAGGATTATCTGCTAAACTTCTTTCAGTCTGGTTTAATAAACTTTATGGCACTTGAAATTCATCTTTGTCACACAAAGAATCAGACTGGACCACAAATGCTTGATGATATTTAGGCTGTGTCATCACACAATGCATCAGACATTACGTGGTCACAAGAGTCTATTCAGAATTTGGCATTTTACTGATGCAGTCTCATCTGATGGCTACTGGCAAAGCAAGAAAGAAAGGCCTAGAGAAAAAAAGAGTAATAGACATCTTCTTCGTGGAGTCTTTCAGGAGACTGACCAAAATATTTTTAATGAACACAATATTCTTTCTTTTTAACTTGAGTTTTACTCTGAGGACTCCAAGATCTGCATGAAAAACATGAGATTTATTGTCAAGAATGTCAAGCTGGTGGTGGCCAGGTGTTTTACAGCATTTTAAACACAGTCACATAAGATATATCACCCTCAAAGTATCTGTGTTCTCATTGAAGGAACAGCTGATAAAATACAGACTGAGGCTACAAAGGTGTAGCAGAGACTCTTCCAAGGAGCACCAGGTAAATTGTAGGCTGTATTTTGCAGAAAATTAAACATCCAGTGCCAGATCTCCAGGAAATATGTCCAAAGGAATAGCTAAGGAACCGCTCACTAAACTACCCACAACCACCTTTACGCTACCAAATATATCAAAGGGTTTCATTCTACATTGTGAGCTTCATCATGATGCACCAATGCATATACAAATATCTCAATAAATAAAAGATGTCCTCTGGACTGCTGAGCAATTCAGAGCACATATCTGAAAGTTTTCTCTCTCCTATTCTGAAATAACCATATCTTTTATTGTCTTGGTTATCTAAGCACATCTCTTTTTGCACAACATATTGATCATAGTGCTTTGCTCATAGAAGCTCTTTATGTTCCCAGGTGATTAGAGGGTCTCTTTCTTCTGAACAGTGAGGTAAAACCCCAGATCTCAGACACTGCCCCATTCAGCTGGTGCTATCAGTGATGCAGCACATGGCAGACAACTTGTTAGCTTCACAGTAGTCATTTAAGCCACAGTGTCTCACCCACAGCACTAAGTCCTTTTCAGGACTAGTGAATTCCTAGCCAGGAATTCAACTTTGGCAATAAAACATTGGAAATTTGGCTTATTGTTAATTTTTGGTAGCATTATCATTTAAATTAATCCATGGTGGATCAATAAGTCTTCCACCAAAAGTGACGTATTTTTTATGTCATGTACTATTTGCAAAAGTTGGGGGGTTTAAACTGTTTTTTGTTTAGCTTTCCAAATGTAAATTACTTTTCCAGTAACCTTTTCAAGCAGTACACTCTCTTAAAATGTATTGTGAGCACCACTTCTCAAATATGTCTG
Organism: Pyrgilauda ruficollis; assembly: GCF_017590135.1. Classification (NCBI taxonomy): domain Eukaryota; kingdom Metazoa; phylum Chordata; class Aves; order Passeriformes; family Passeridae; genus Pyrgilauda; species Pyrgilauda ruficollis. The sequence goes on from NW_024515431.1 coordinate 253,577, forward strand.
CATTGCCTTAACAACAAAAGACAGTGAAAAGCTGCTGAGGAGAATCCAAAGGGCCATTGGATTAAAATTCATGAATGGCAGTTTCTCCCTTCAGTGTCAGAAGTAATTGCATACACACTGAACATTAGAGCAGTTCCAGAAGTCGCAAACACATTATAAGCAGAAATTCAAATGGGTTGCAATCCTTCTCATCTGCTAATGTCTTTCTGCATCTTATTCACTTCTTTCTAGCCTTAAAACTGTGATTGAAGTGGTCACATGATTTAGGTAACCGTCTAAATCAGAAAAACTTAATTATTTCCAACGTTGGCGATGCTTTAAGAAATATGTCTGATAAAAACAGTGCTCCTACTGATGTCATGTGAGCATGGGTCAAATGGGAAAAGGTCCTGTAGTGACTCCTAAGCCACAAGCTGAATATGAAAATGTATTAAACACACACATAATTCACATTTTTCTATCTATTATCATACTTTTTTTGTCTATTTAAGACAAACAACTTTTATTGAGCACACCAGCTTCTATTTAGACTCTTGGCACAACAGCTTCTTAGATTTACAGCACAGTGTGTTAAAATTCACAGGGAAGCTTCAGTGTAGAGCACACTCCACATTTTCCGTATTTTAAAAAATGTTTTGAAAACAAATCCATCACATTTAGCATTTGTACATGGTACTTAGCTGACAGGCTTAAATGTTACTGAGTGACAGAACTGGTACAAACCCGACTGCAGCCCTGCCTATTGCAGCAATTTGAAAGTCAAGGGGACCCTTTCTAGTCTGGGAGGAAATAAGAGATTTTTCCCCTAAAAAAGAGAAGCCAGTTTCTTTTGCTGGGGTTTTAAAACAACAGTAACAGCACAGACCAAACACCATGGGCCTACATTTAATATAAGGCTTCTATATGATACAACTGATCCATCCAATCTGTGTGTACATGCACTCGATTAAAGTGTTACTCAGAAACCCTCCTCACACAGAAATATAAATGCAGGTTTTGCAAGTGCCAGGTAGAAGCCATCCTACTTTTTCTGAAAAGGAAAGGTGGCAACTGATGCTGGTTTCACACTGGTATTTCACAGTGGGAGAGAAGAAATCTCTAGACTACCTACTTGAATTAGGTACTTTTCTTAACTTTAATTAAATTAAATAATCTTTTTAGTACAAAGAGAACAAAAGAGAGGGAGAAAGATAAATGAGGAAGTGGAATTCAACACAATTTTATTGCACGTACTATTGTGTCCTTTGCCCTCATAATATCCAACTGTAAAATGCTCTCTAAAAGCAAAAATGAATTATTTTATTAAAAGTTTATTAATTAATCATATCTTTTTTACAGACTGATTATTTAATTTTAGTCATCAATGGGAATGTTGAGCTCCTTAATATCAGACTGAGCCATGTAAGAAAAGAGCATTAATTAGTTTCATTCCAAAAGGCAGGTGGAAAAGGCAATTAAATGATCTAACGCAGGCAGGTTAGGCCCTGATCTCATGTGAAAGATCATTATTGTCTTTCTTTTGCATGACTTAGTTAAAATCTGACTGTTCTCCAAGTTACTTTGTGGCCCACAGGAAAGAAGATTAATAAATAAATACAAGGAGTGGAGGTTTCACTCCAGCTCCCAGTGCTCAGGTGCCACCAGCACGAGGATGCTGTAAGAGCTGCCATGCTTTGACACCCACCTTGGCAGGTTTATCCCAGAACAAAGATTTAATGGGAATGGAAATGGAATGCAACCCTTAACCCTGCAGGGAATGCTCCCCAACATTTTTATGGCACAATCCTCATTTCCAATAACACCTTGTACTGTTGTTCTGTGGAGAAGCCTGATGATCTTAGCTGCCCTTTCTGGTTATTTTCTTCCCATTTATTACATGGGAATTCTGAAAAGTTTACAGTGGCAAAGCCCCCTTGATTCTCTTGGAAAGGTTTGGATGAGAATTAGGAGTGTCTGTGGGAGTGGATGTCTGAGAGGACAGAGACCACAGAATCACAGAAGATGCTGACTTGGAAGGGATCCATCAGGATCACCCAGTCCAGCTCCTGTCCCTGCCCAGACCCCCCAGCAATCCCCCCTGTGCATCCCTGGCAGCGCTGTCCAAACGCTCCTGGAGCTCTGGCAGCCTCGGGGCTGTGCCCGTTCCCTGGGAGCCTGGGCAGTGCCGGCACCTCTGGGGGAAGCAGAACCTTTCCCTGATCTCCAACCTAACTCTGCCCTGACACGACTCCAGGCTGTTCCGCCAGCTCCTGTCCCCATCCCACAGGGGAGAGATGAGTGTCTGCCCTCCTCTCACCCTCCTGAGGAAGCTGTAGCTGCCATGGGTCTCAGTCCCCTGCAGCTGAACACACCAAGGGCCTCTGCCCCATGTGCCTTCCCCTCCAGAGGAATGAAAGAGAGAAGGGAAATGTGGCCGGGAAATTGGGATAAAAAGGGAGGCTGCGTCCTCCAAAAATGTGAGAGATCCCAGGGGAATGCCCCATGGCCTCTCCCTTTCTTCAAATAAAGTAAAAGGACTCCTCTGTCTCCTTTTTGGACATAAATCTCTGATGTTTGTGGATTAATTTTCCTAACACCCTTGAGGCCCTTCGCCATCCCCACAGTCTGCTTTGGGTACTGTGCAATAGTTTAATGTATTTTTTAATATATTCTGGTGACCACAATACTCAAGGTGAAGCCACCCCAACTCTCTCAGAGCAGGACAATCCCCTCACAGGCCTGGCCAGCAATGCTGGGCCTGATGTCCCCAGGACAGGGATGTCCCTGCTGGCTCCAGGGCACTGCTGACTCCTGTGCTGCGGTGCACATGTACATGTGCATAACGTGTGAAGTGAAAGACAGCTGTGACAGGATGCAGCACAGATTAATGTTTGAGTGTGCAGAAAACCGCCAAAAGAAGTTAAATGTGCAAAAATGACATGCCCCAGGGCACAGGGACTGAGAAGGGCTTCCTCTGATGCCCGTCCCTTTGATACGTGTTAGCAAAAACAAAGCAAGACATGCAATGGCACAGACCCATTACTAATGGATACAATATTCTAAAATAGTAATGCAAAAACATCAGTAAATGTGTCTGAAGCAGTTGAGGAGAGTCCTTGAGTCATACACAAACCCAGTATTATTTTACTCAACAGTGCACCTACATTGACAAAACTGGCCAATTAGTTATCAGGAGAAAGAAGTGGTTAGCACCTTCTCAGGTCACTTAAAAGTGAATAGTAACTCTGATGTACTATAATTAAGGAAGATAACACCACCAAAGGTTGAGATGTTGAGGGCAAAAGACTGAGTCTTTTAAAAAGAAATGGAGTTTTACAACTCAGAAAATTCAGTTCTTCTAACAGGACAAATTTTAATTACTGTTACCTCACAGAATGTTCTTGGATTATATTCTCAGCATAAACGTCTCAGCAGCCAGAAGCAGAAATATTTTAAATATTTCAAACTTCAGTAAAGAATATGAAGATCAAAGAACAAGCAAAGCTGTTCCCTGGACAAGAAAGGAGCAAGCCAAGTCCTGCAGTGCCATTCCCATACTCTGCCCATGGACAGCAGCCACGCAGACAGGTGTTGATGGTGACTGACTATATTTATTCTAAAGAGTGACATCCCTCTTCTGCCAGGCACGAGGTGTGTGACTGCATCTGTTCACCCCGCTAAGGCAGCACGCAGGCAGAGGACAGAAGACAGGGCTGCCATAAAATGAAATGTTAATTAGTGCACAGAGTCCCATTTGAGCCATCAGCAGGTCTGAATTTCACAAGGATCAGCCTATCACAGGTTCCCCCGAAGAGGATGAAGGTGTGCACTTGGTGTTAATGAGGGGAAAAACACATTAGAGATTAGGACCTAAGTCTCACGGATATCTCTGGGTCCTTAAACAGCTGATGGCAACAAACATCCACTACCCATGTCCACACATATTTATTCTCACACCTTCACACACACAGACACAGATACACCTGCTCATTTTTGTGTCTGCCAGTGTACAAACACCTCCTGCCTCCAAACCCTTAATTTTTTATGAAACATCTGGAAAACAAAATTCCTATATTAAACTTTGTGCATTAGTTAAGTGCAAAGATCAGAGGAATATGAACTTAAACTGTGATCTTGGCATGAATATAAATGAATATAATAGATAATGATAGAAAATAAATGAATATTTTCCCATGGTATCATTCATGGGAAGTATCAAGCTGATTTCCAGGAGAATCATCAAATAATACAACACTTGTAGAATTCACACAGAGGTCTGAGATACACAAAACTAATTTAGGAATATTCCTTGTTTTGCAGCTTAGTAATTGACTTTACACTGTGCTTTTGACTTAATTTAGTTTTTAGGGTCTTTAGGGCACCCAGAACAACTGCTAGTTGGAATACTTTAGCAAAGGAAAACAACAATTTGGATATCTGCACATTTATATGGTCAATTGTGTTTATTCATTAATACATCTTCAAATGCTACTATACTATTATGGATATACATATTTAGTGTATAAATATAAATAAGTTTCCTGACTTCCCTGACTAATTTGGTTATCAATCAGGACTTTTTTCTGACGTAACCAATCCTGTCTTATGTTCTATTCTAATTACTGACCTCTGTGGGCCCTGTTAAAGGTGAAAAGGAAATTGTCAAGTCCTCAGAGATCTTTAAAAAATAATTTTAAATATTTTGAATTTTAAAATATTTAATTCTCCTATCCCCCCCCCCCCAAAAAAAAGGCAAAAACCAACAAAAAATCTGTTTTCTAAAATAAGGCAGTGAAACAAGTTTACATAGATTAATATTGATTAACTTTTTTTCATACTTTGGCTACAGATGTTCTACTTTTTCCCTATTTTTTGGGATCTGTTAGTGCAATTCTTTTACTCTTCAAATAAGGCAGCTCCACCAGATACAAGACTGAGTTATTCTTGACCGCATATTTTGAGGATCTAAAAAGATATTCTGTAAAACAATGCATTTGCCTTGCTGTGCCTACAGCACAAGTAAAACACCTTATTTTAAGTTCTCATGATGTATACCTAGAAGTTATAAAGTGAAATTGGTCATTTGTGTGTTTCATGGGTAGACAAAAAGCCCAAATCTGTGTTTTGAAGGCAATTTCCTGGCTAAGGTAATGCACAGCTACTGGCAAAAGGCAACGAGTTTGACCACCCACTAAATTCACAACAGGGACGCTGATGAACATGGCTCCAAGACACAATAAATTAGTAATAACCTCCATTATTATACCCCCAAAGTAAAAGTTTGCCAGAAGGGAATATGCAGTAAAAGTAGCACTCTAAGCTTTGTTCTGATAAATCTATATTTTAATGGCAGCTTCTGTACATTTTGTCTTCATTGCATGAACTGCCAGTTACCTACAAACTCTTTGTTTCAGTATTTCATGGCTTTTATGCAAATATTTGATGTTAATAGCATAATATTTTTATTGGTTTGCTTTGTATAGTTTTGCTGAGTTGCATTGTGGAGTCATTAAAAATGAATAGCCAAAATAAAAATATTTCATATTGGAAACCATACTTAAAAATTAATGGTATGTTAGCAAAAGACTGTTTCCCACAGTTTCACAAACACAGCAAAAACTTCATCAGAGAATGGTTAATCAGCTGAAGACAGTATTTATCTGTGCCCTTTCTACATTTGGTAACAGTCCCTATAGTTTAAGCTATAGAGGGCTGCCCACAGAGCCCAGACAGTGCAAAAGTGGCTTAAAACTCCCCTCTCCTCTGCTGTGTGCTGCCAGCTGGAGACCCAGCCTGTCCTTCCCTTCTACTCACAGTGCTCAGGAGAATAGAAAATAACTTTCACCAAATCTTTGTGCTTTGGACAAATTACAATTTTGATTTGTCTGATAATAGATACTCCACTAAAAAAGATATTTGGGATAGCCAACAGAGAAGGGTAATGACTCTTGTTTCAAGAAAGCAAAAGAAAAACCCCACAGATTGCACAAAGTGAATTCACATGAGGCACTGAGCCATGGGATTCCTCACTTTTCTCCTTTATGGATGGGCTGCAAGTCCATCAGTCTCCTACAACCAGGAGTGGACTTCCTCACTGACACAACTTATCCAGGGGATTCACTGTGTGCTTTAACTGAAGTACGTGGGGGAAAAAAAGCAAAACCATAATGTACTTCTAAGGGTGCAAAAAGTTATTCAACACACTGGAAAATAAAGAGTGATATAACAAAGGGCAGTGATTATCCCATGCTGATTTTGCATTCTTAATTGCTCACAGGTATTTGTAAGTCAGCACATGGAAGTCTTCATAGAGACAGAGAGAGGAAGGGAGAGGGAAAATGAAAAATAACCATGAGAAGAAATGGGTATACAGATATGGCAAATTCACAAACTTACAGAATCACCAAGTTGGAAGAGACCTTAAAGACCATCGAGTCCAACCCAGCCCCAACACCCCAACTAAACCCTGGCACCCAGTGCCACATCCAGGCTTTGTTAAACACACCCAGGGATGGTGACTGCACCACCTCCCTGGGCAGCCATTCCAGAACTTTAGCACTCTTTCTGTAAAAAACTTTTTCCTAATATCCAACATATAGTTCCCTTGGTGCAGCTTGAGACTGTGTCCTCTGGTTCCGTCATTGCTGCCTGAAGAAAGAGACCAACCCCAGCTGAGCACAGGCACCTTTCAGGAGCTGTGCAGAGTGATGAGGGCACCCCTGAGTCTCCTTTTCTCCAGGCTGAGCACCCCCAGCTCCCTCAGTCCTTCTTCATATGGCAAAAGAAACTGAAGTTGACAGTCCCAGAGTCAGATTCCATACTTAGAGTAGGAAAGTTTTGTTCTCCTGAAACCCCTGCCACCACCTTGCCTGTCGTTTTCATCCCCTTAAATCATACTGATACCAGCAAAGGAATTGGCAGCTGAGACTCTTCTCATGGGTAGGTTTGAATTAGGCAAATTACGCACCCCCTTATTTTCCCAAGGGATCAGCTTCAATTCAACCCACTGTATGAATCTCAGAGAGTTCAACAAATGATTAGGAAAGCTCAGCCATCTCATTTGGAAACAGTCCAATTTACATTCCCCAAACTTGCACAGAGCCTCAAACCTTTGCAGTCTCAAACCTTTCACTGAGGTGGACTCTGCATCTGCAAGTCAGAAAGCCAGTGATTGATTACTGAAATTCTCTCCAGTACACAGTGAACATCAAACAAAAGTGTGTGCCCTGTTGGTATTGATTTGGAGCTGATGATCTCATTAGAAACCCCTAATTCTCAACATTGCTTTGGTCTACATAATCTTTAATTTATTTTTAAAAAGCTGATTGGCCCACTATTTCAGCTTCATGACTGTCCTGTCGTCTTATGAGACAACTCCTTTAGTCTTTGAGCATTTAAAAGGTCATTAATCCAAATGCTAATGCAATCAATACTATATTAAATAAATTATAAAAACTAAATTAATATTAGGTAACCTGATGCCATGAGGTTTTGAAATGTGCTTGTTGTCAGCGCATTTAAAATGATAAATTAAAACAGCGCACCTTTCAAAAAATTATCCCCAGGAAGCTTTTAAGATTATTTCCTCCACAATTTAAATCATGAAACAGTAAGGAAAATATATATTATTTACCTTTTAGTTGAGTTAGCTTTTATACTGATGCTAGTTTTTAAAAAAGAAACATATATAGTTAAAATTGAATTTTAAACACAAGTGGAAAACTGTAAGTTGAGTGAATTTGGCCTTAGAAACAGAACACTTCTGTCTCATGTGCTGTGGGTGGAGGGTGATACCCTGTTAGCTGGAGTTGGAGGAGATCAGACTTGGCACATGCCTCTATTTCATACCCCAAAACCCCACAGATTTGATACAGATACATATTATTTTCTATTCTGAGAGCATAAACATTCTCTCAGTTGTGTTATCTAAGCTGGCCCAGGTAGCCTGCATATTCATGTGGAATCCTAGTGTTTCCATGCTCATAAACCGCCAGTGGTTCTGTTGTTTGTGCATTTGTAAACAATCCTGGTCTCAAATCTGAGCAGCCAGTGTGCACCACTGTAATAATTTACATCTCACAGAGATGATGGCATGAAACCAGTATTTGCTGAAAGTTTTAGAAAGAGCATTCACATTTTGAAATGCATTTATTTAACAGACTTTCAAAGAAAAAAGCTAGTTGAGAAATCAATGTACATCCGCCCTCCAGCATCTACCCGCCTTGCATCCTGTGGATTTTAAACCTGAGGCATGAGGAAGTTTATTCAATTTTTTTTTTTTTTTTTTTTTAATCTTGGGTAATAAAAACTGAGCTCTTGAAGCTACACTCTTAAAATTTTTTCCCTTTTATCACCATTGGAAAATCCTGTATATCTTCAGTGCTTGTCTCTGCAGTCTCTGTGCTATTTACCTTCCCTGTCATATTTTCTGTCTGTATCCATGTCATTGTCTGGGTCACTCCTTTCTGCATCTTTGTCTTGAATGATAAACAATCGATGTGGACTGGCAGTCCAGGGTGGTTCCTTTCAAATACCTCCAGTAGCTGATACTGATCATTTAAAGTCTTTCTATTGAGCAGCAGTTTAAAAAAAATGCCTTTTTGGCAACAATATCTATCTTATTATCACTGATATTCATTTCCCAGGCATTGGCTGGACCAGCATTTTAGGGTTTATGTGCTCACCTTCCAGGTCCTTCATTAGCCTGGCTTTCTCCTGGTCTGCTGACTAATCTAAACACAGAAACTGCCAGCTGAAAGGTTCCACCAAAGCATTTAGGAGGAAAAAAAATCCAAAATCCAAAAACAAAAGGCTCACAAATCTTAACCATCCAAAAAAAAAAAAAAAAAAAAAATTGTATCCACAACATGAAGACTTGTGCTTTTTGCTCCTGTAAAAGGAATAGTGTACAGATTTCAGCATTTGGCTATTCATCTGTTGACTTCACATCAAACATCTATACACCAAAATTCAGCTATGAACATATTACTTGGGAGAAATTGTCAAGGAATGAGGACTGTGTCTGATAAAGGGGAAAATTCCCCACAGAAAATAATGTTGTACAGATGCACAGATTATTGCTATGTAATGATGGCAATCTCAAAAAATCACAGCCAGCAATACAACTGAAGTGAGTGATCCTTGTTCAGGCAAGAAAAAAACAAAATACAGATTGATGAGAAAATCTCTTGTTAGAGAAAAATAGTATTTGCTTGCAGAATCTGCACCTTATCTACTATATTAATTTCCTTACAGTGGCTCTTTCCCTTATAATCATTAGCAAAATACCATTTTAGCAGGCCAGAATCTTGGAAAAAAGATCTGTGGAAGGAGTGGGAAAACATATGCCAAGGTTGATTTTGGTTTATAAACTAATAGAAAACAGCCTAGTGTAAGCTGTTCTAGATTTAAGATTAAAGATGTTTTGGCTGAAGAAAGAATATTTTAGTGGAGCAGAGCTGAACTGCAGTGGATCAGCTTTTGACTGGCTGGCAGCTGATATGAAGAGTGTGGCCAGGATGGGTGAAAGTGAGTATTTATGGCTCAGCAATGGTTGCTTGTTCAACCTCATCCCAGAATCATTAAATCTGGAAAAGGCCTCCAAGATCATCCACTCCACCCTTTGGCTGGATCCCACCACTTCCACTAAACCATACCACATAGCTGATATGGTGCCACATCTACTCATTTTTTCAACAGCTACAGGGATGGGGACTCCAACACCACCCTGGGTAGCCCATTTTATGCTTGACCACCCTTCCCATGAAGAAATTTTCCCTAATAACCAACTTTAACTTCCCCTGGCCAGCCTGAGGCCGTTCCCTCTGCTCCTGTCCCTGTTCCTGGGAGCACAGCCCGACCCCCGGCTGTCCCCTCCTGGCAGGAGTTGTGCAGAGCCAGAAGGGCCCCCTGAGCCTCCTTTTCTCCAGGCTGAGCCCCTTTCCAGCTCCCTCAGCCCCTCCTGGGGCTCCGGCCCCTTCCCAGCTCCGTTCCCTTCCCTGGACACGCTCCAGCCCCTCCAGGGCTCTGGTGGCCATGACAGGCCCAGAAGCGGCCACAGCCCTCGAGGTCCCTCAGCAGGGCCAGCCCAGGGGACGGGCCCTGCCCTGGGCCCGCTGCCACCCCAGGGCTGGCACAGCCCAGGTGCCACCGGCCTCTGGCACTCCTGGCTTTGTGTCCTGCCCCTGTCACCAGCACCCCCAGGGCCTTTGCCCCCAGCAGCTTTCCAGCCCCTGTGCCCCAGCCCAGCTCCATGGGGTTGGGGTGACCCCAGGGCAGGACCCGGCACTTGGCCCTGTTGTCCCTCAGCCCATGGATCCAGCCTGTCCGGATGCAGATGATTTCCCAAGTGTGCTGTTTTGAGGAGTAGGAGTAGGATCTTTCTTCATTTAGGAAAGAATGAGAGCAAAGCAATAAGTGAAGAGAGCCATGCCCTGTGCACAGAATGAGGAGTGGCTGCTGTCAGTGCGCTGAGCAGTAACAAGGCTCCAAGGAAAGCAAGGCTCCTGCTCACAGCCAGGCTCAGCACACACAGCTCCCAGCATGAGCTGATGGAATGGTTCCTGCTCCTGCTCAGAGGCAATATTCCCACAGCAACAACCCTTCCTGTTGGGAGTTTTCTCACCAAACTGATAAATTATGACAAACAAGGGGCTTTAGAGATAATTTTCCTTAATGGAAAACTCCAATAAGAAGCTAATCATACTTGGATATAAAAACATTTTATTTTACATCATTTTGCTTTCTTTTTTCCCACTGAATTTTTATGTTCCCAAGTGTCTTGTTTCAAATATCTTGGGTATTTTGCAACGCTACCCACAAGGGGTGATATAATGAGTACAGGGAGAACGTAACTAAGTGATGTGTAACAAAGTAGTGCTCATTTGTAGGTTGAATCATAAAAAAGAAATTTTTTAGAGGAATATTGCACAGAACAGAGAGGATTGGAAATAGCAATGTGGAGCTGAGTAGTAATGGTGAGAATATTAAGAAATTACAAGGTGCAAGGGTCTCAATTTAGAAGAGATTAATTTCAGAACACTCAAGTATTGCCAGTCCTCCTCAAGCCAAGCATTGGGGTACGCAGCAAATGCAAATCACCATGGAAACATCTTCAGGTCATCCCGAAGCAAACACTGGGGCTGAGCTCCCACCTGGTGCAGTGTGCTGTGTGTGATGCCAGCACTCAGCTGGGCCAGGCTGCAGAGCAGGGAAAGATTCTGCTTCCCCAGAGGTGCTGGCACTGCCCAGACTCCCAGGGAATGGGCACAGCCCCGAGGCTGCCAGAGCTCCAGGAGTGCTTGGACAGCGCTGCCAGGGATGCACAGGGGGGACTGCTGGGAGGTCTGCAGGGACAGGAGTCAGACTCAATCCTTGTTCGTCCCACCCAACTCAGGATGTTCTGTGATTCAAAGGCTGCTCAAAGTTCCAAGGGGCGCTATTTGGTTTGCTTCAGGAACAAAATATTCATTTTGCTTTACTAAGAAGTCACCATCTTGCATCACATTTTTGTGCAGCGTAATGTCAAATTACCAAGAAAATTATTTCTGAAGATTTTGATGATTATTTAAAAACTTTGTCAATACACAGTTTTGAGTTTCCCCTAATTCCTGAAAATTAGAGTCAGGAGGGCTTCAAACAGGTAATGTATTTGCAGCATTTCTTCAGCAGAGGCACTCAAAGTGGAGGGAGCAGTTCCTAATCTGAAGTGCCAGTGCAGGGTAGTCTTTCACCCTGCATCTCTTGCTGCACAGATTGCCAGTTTCTCTGGAACAACAGAGCACTTACTTGCAGGGATTCAGGAGTAAATTTGCAAGACTGCTATGAGTGAGAGCATCCTCATGCTGCAAGATTCATGTGCTTCTCACTTCAGGCATAAATCACCTACATGTCAAAAATTAAGATTACCTTGATGAGAATAAAGTTATTCTTTTTTTTCCCTTCTACATCAAGGCTACCACAAGCTAACAGTGGATGTATTTTGATTTTTCTTCAAGGATGTTGTTGGTAAAGGGTGAAACCCCTTCCCCAGAGTGGTTCCAACACAGGGCTTTTCCTGGCTAATCAGCAGCAGACCAACAGAACAGCTGAAAGAATATTTTCAATTTGCTTTTTCATAAGAATCTACTGACATCTGAAAAGGTAAAAAGGCCTTAACAATATCTAAGACACCATAAACATCAAAGAAGTGTACACAAAGCTTTGTTCTGTGTCCTTAAAAGGTGCCTATTTTTCACCTGGTACTGAATCAGCTGCCCTGTCTCACAAACAGGAGGATCAGAGCAAAAGGAACATGTAAGAATGAGATCTGTCCTCATCCACAACATGAGCAACTCCTGCTTATCGAGGACAAAATGTGAATTTATGAGACAAAAATGTCCCAACCAACATTTTAATTTCTGATTTCAACCATGTAAAAATTTGTAGAAATATCACAAACCACGTTCATTTTAATTTTTAATATTTGTTTTTAAAATAATAGTTTAGCAAATAAATTTGCTAAATCTTTTAGAATCCCAAGTATAGCTTATTCATGCAATGTCTTGTGTATAAAAAGAGAGCAATGAGCCATGATGACTGGAACTGGAGAAATAATAACAGATGTCAGAATAGAGTGATATGGGCATTGCCTGGGTAGTAGGTTTTAATGTATCATAGTACTGGTTTTCAAGTTGGTTTGATAAAGACTTTTTTTTTTTTCCTAGTGCTATTGAATTATTATTATAAGGCAAACACTATTTTAATGAAACAGAAGGAATCTCAGATTCCTCCTTGGTCTCCTTTGTGTGTTCTCCAGGGAATGCATCTCCCACTTGGCCAATGTCAGGAACACATTGTTCTCTCTGGTTACAGCAGCCCCACAAATATTTGAGGGCACATTTGCATCCTTTGCATCTCCACACAAACACAGCAACTACAGAGAACACGGCTCTAAGTGATTTTTAACCCTGTTCATCAAATGCCAGTTTAACATCAAAGTTTCACGCTCTGTTAATATCCTAACTGACAAATTTAAGAGACAGCCTTTGCTATGAGTTTGTCTTAAAAGCAATGCAAGGCAGGATTAACTTTGTCATTCTGCAGAAGAAAGGGAATGTGATTTCTAACATGCTCTTGGTGAGCTGGGGAGGAAAGCAAGCACACAGCACATTACAATGACTTGAACGACTTGACAGCTGTTAGCTAAACAATACAACATTAATTTTCAACATTTTTGCACATGGCTGGGTGAGAGATCCCTTAATCCCAGTTCCTATTCTACTTCTGCCTCATTGTTGCTGTTTCCCTTTGTATCACCTATTATAATCAGTTTCTGCTGTATACTCCCTTTCACCTTATTATTGTCACAAAAGTAAGGTATGAGGTTAATTCAGACTCACTTCCCCGGGGTACATTAAGATGGATTTAAGTACTTTATTGAGACAGTCTGACTTCAAAAGCTGCTTTATCAGTTCCTACCAGAGAGAGAGACCCATCCATGACAGCAGTAAACTAACCATAAATTTTCATATTCTATATGCTGAGTGACATTCAAAAGCAGAACTATTGATTTTGTCATTTACGAATGGATTTAGTCAAATTAGTCTTTTCATTGTGCACAATAAGACAGCTTTGTTATTAGGAATTAGAGGATAAAACTGTGTGGAACAAATGAAACTGCCATTTTTGGGATCCTCAGCACAAATTCAATAAGCTTTAGTTATGCCACCCTGATCATTTTGCTCACGACCAGCTACTCTCCATACTTTGATTGTCTTCAAAGGAAAGGAAAAGTGGCCTCTGCCTTCAAGAGGCACTTTCAGAAGACTTAACCTTTCAAAGAGCTCTCATGTCTTTTCCTTTGAAAGAGCTAATAACTTGTTTGCTGAAACGGCAGGAGTATTTACAGGCACACTTGAAATCAGACAAAGATTACACAGGGAAATAAACAGAGAGACTGTCACTGTCAACAATAAATTAAGTTTGAGCTAAAAACATAAAATGTTTAGAGTGGAGCAGACATCAGTCAGCATTACACTACTCAAGCCTCTGAACTTTTCCACACACAATGAGCACTGATGGGCCCTGGTTACCTCTCCCTGAAGAGCCACTCCAGATGGTTATTGCAGGATCTCGGCTGCATTGCTGGAAACAACAAGGCTGACACTTGTATCCTGATTTTCCTCCCCTCTGTGTGGTGCCTGGCAGATACACACCAGCTCACAAGTGGATAGAGAGCAGAGTGTCAGATGGAAAGCCACTGGGGAGGAGGAGCTGTGTGCCAGCCTTGGTCTGAGTGATTTGGTGTTTGTGCAGCCAAATGCATGCACAAGTGGGTCTGCATAGAAATAGCAGGATGAAAAAAATTAAAACGTCTCAACCAGCCCAGCATTTGATACTTCTTAATTATTTATTTGAAAAGTTGATGCATCTAAGCTTGACTTTTCCATTTGGTAATGCAGAAAGGCCGTGACTTTTAACTTCCTTCACTGTTGCAACATTATTTTCTAACAACTCCTGAGTCCAGGTTTTTTTAATGTATTTTACATGCTACAAGAGAAATTACAAGGCCCATGCTACATCTACACTCTGCACAGGGCACCTGTGTATTCAGATATTTGCTTGGAAATGTGAACTGGTAACATTTTGAAAACCTTAATTTCTGAATGTATTGTGGTCCTAGAGATTTATGTCTTTGTCCAGAGATGCCAGACACCAAGTGAAAAGAAGTGAATTCTAAATATAAACAGTTTCAGTCTCTAATTCCCTTCACTTTCAGAAAGAAATGTATCTCTAACAAAACTGATGGATGCCTGTGGAGCAAATCCAGTGCTTCTGGCTGCCTTTTCTAGGAGCAGTTCTGCCAGCAATGCAGGAGCAGAGCCAGCCCTAGGAGCTGTAGGTTACGCAGTGCACATCCAACCCACTGAGCCCTAAAAGCAGCAGTCAGTGCAGGTGGAAAGCAGCTTTACAGTGCATACACAGAGTCACATCTTTGTCAAAGGCTTTGGTGATGCACAACACATCTTTCAGGGCAGGAAAATATCATCAGTGTTTAGAGGTATGTTGCAGTTTGCAGAAGTATGTTTGAAAGGATCTTTTTTAGAAGTCTGCAGCACAACCCAAAAGCCAGGTACTAATCACTTGACAGCTTTGCTTTTTTTCATTTTACAGCCAACTCTTGGCTGCAGACATTGTCCCCACACCAGAGGTGGAGAAGGGGAAGTGGATGTTTGTGCCAACACCTTCAGGGTTAATCCCTGCCTGCTAAATGGAATTAATTGGCTCTGGGGTAGGGACAAAAGCCTGGGAGCTGGGCTAGCTCTGGCTGCTGAGTGTTTGGATGTTCCTCAGCAGCATTTACTCAGGTTCTGACTGCAGCTGTGCAGTTCAGTGCTGGTTCCATGGCTTGTGCAAACTCCTGCAGCCCAGGCAGGGCAGAGCCAGCGTGGGACCAGGCAAGTCCCTCAGTTCAGACTTCATAAAACCAACAACTCCTTTGGCCTAACATGGCAAACCTCTCTCACAATTCAGTGAGGAGAACAAGCCTGCCTGGGAGAATATACACTGGCTACTTCATGGCCAAGTAAGCAATACCTTGACTATAAAATTTATGATCTGTTAAACACAGCAGATTATTTCTTATTAATATATTTATATTTCTCATATGAACCATGTTAAAATGAATGGAGTTTAGCCATTTCCACCAAAGGATAATGTGATTAACTTTCTCAAATATCTCAAATAAATGGATAGCTATGGGCCATGGAAAAGAAAAAGGACATTGAAGGAGGATCCTGAGTGAAATAACTGGGAAGTTTATTGTTAATTATCACAGGAATGGAATAAGGCTTACTATCTCAGCTTAGGTCTGAAGATGAGCAATCTTTTGTGATAAATGAACAGATTACTTTCCTGGAGACAGTATCAAACTCAACATCAAATTAAAGAAAAAGAAAACCCACTGATGCATGTTTAGCCATGTTTATGCAAAGCAGGAATAGAGCATAGGCTTAATTATAACCATAACCTTGGGCACTGAGTCTGAAGAAGATGCAAAAAATTGAATACATTGATGTGCTTCACTAAATAGGAATAAAAGGGAAGAGAGTAGCTGAGGTACCAAGCCAAGGTGAGGAACCCTCAGTGGTTTCAGCTTTAAGTATAGCACAATGTGAATGTTTATTGGGCTCTGTGCTATTTTCAGTGTATGAATTGTTTAACAGGAGCAGAGTAAAACCATCCTTTGTCTTCCAATGTCACACACCATTAGACAGAACAGGTGCTTTAAAATAGGGCATTAATGACTTTAGAGACACAAAGTAATTATACATAATAATAACAACAATAACAACCATCACTAGCCTGAAGTTTGTGTAACTTAAGCAGAAATATGTAAAGACATGACTTAAGCTGTTCATCAAAGCAATACTTAATTGTAACACTTGTGGAAAGAGAGCAACTGCTTCACTTGCTGCTGTAGCTTTCAGTTCTACCATGTTATTTATATCAGGTTATCCACATAAGAAGGATGAGTATCATGCTCTCCAGCCCTGCTGGAGGTTAGGATGTACTAGAACAAACACTTGAGACCATTTTCAGGAAGATATTTTGTCAGTCTCCTAACAGAGATTGTTACTGGAACACACCATTTCTTTTGCTGCTGAAAAAAAATGTAGCTTTTTAGCTACACCATAAAAATCTCTGACAGTCTGGGACTTATTTTGCAAATGCTTCAGACAAGAGGATTTTAATCATGAACTTTAATGTGTTTAAGAATGGAGTCCTAAATAATTCTGCCCTTTTACAGCTGATAAACTGTGTAAGCTCAACTGATGTGTTATTCAAAAGTGACCCTGCCAAAGAAAAAATAAATAGATCATACAATCTCTAGCATCATAATTTGGAATATCAAAGGCATTTCTATAACAGGTTTGTTTATGCAGCAGTAATTTTGCTCTCCATTTTCCCTTGTGATTAACTAATAATAGCAAAATGTTCTCACAGAGAAAAAGATCCAGCTGCAAACAAATGTTATACCCTTGGAGGCTTCTGTTTTCCCCTATGGAAATGCACTGGATGATGTTATGTAGCTATAATAAAAGATCCCCCATAATAGTGCTGCCTACGAGTTTATTTAGAAAGAAAAGTCTCAGACATTCTGACAAATGTGCAAGTGTGTTTAAAAAGGCACCCTGAAAACTGATGATTTGCTGAACCTAAAAATCCTTGAAGAATTATGCTAGCAAATGACAGATTTGAGGTATAGAATATTACCCACGGTATTATTTTAAGAGTGGAGTCTAAATTCTGGTTTCTTTGTATTGCTAACTTAAGTCTTTGTAAGACTCTATTTACAACCTGACATCTGAAAACGGATACAGTGAAAATGAAATCCTTTCTTCAACTTTTATGGTAATTTCAACATTTTTCTTATGTGCTGTCCTTCCCCTAAAATAACTCACTCACTGACAAAAAGCTATTTGAATAATCTTTCAATATACAAGTTTCTGCAGAATGGAAGCTAAAGAATAAAGGAAGGAGCTGAATACCCAAGTGCAGTGTGAGGCATTAGGATGCAGGGAGGTGATGTGATTCCCTGCACAGGTTTTCACTGTTGGAAAGGAATCCTCATCAGGAGAAATCAACCCTGAGCCTGCAGTGCTGCACATTGAGTATGAGGCATTTATCATCAAAGGTCTCTGAAGATATTTGGCCTTATTCTTGTTAGGACAAAAAGAAACAAAAGAAGTTATTGCATCTTAATTAAGGGTAAACACTGGTAGGCATCTGTTATCTACAAGGAGAGATGTGTGTCTGAATATGACTAGATCTAATCTGAAATGAGTGCTGAGATTAGCCAAAATTCTCCAGACATTATCTCTGTGTAGGACTGTTTCTATAATCTTGTTCTAAGGCTAAGATCAATGAAGCCTTAAAGAAGGATTTACTGATGCTGATAGGATTTTCTCTTTCAGATAGATTGTTAGGTGAAAAAAGCCATATTAATAGGAATACATTCAAAAGTTTCTTGATGGTGGACTCACACTGCATGAAATATTTCTACTGTAAAACAATTCTTTATTAAAGTACATAACACTCTTTCATACTGGCAGCGCTACTTCTGGAAAAATGTGATTTTTTCTGAGCATAAGATCCCAAATCTAAATTGCAAAGGAAGGAGATTTGGGCAAAGGTTAAAGCTAATGAATATACTGAAATCTGTCTCAGCTAGATGGATTTTATCTTAAGATAATATCTCTTCATATGCTTTCAAACACCCCAGCATGTTGGTGACACTTTTATCTCTGCAAGGATTATTTTCCTTAGCAGCAAGAGGCTTCTAGACAATCACTGTCCACACACTACAGCCCTCTGCTGAAACACCCTCAGCTCAGGCATGTGAGAGAGTAAACATTTTTTCTCAATGTTTTTTTTGATCCCAACTAATCCATGAAAAAAGCAGAATCTGCAGATAATCTATCAATCATTGTTGCCATAAAATAAAATCCCAAGCTCCCCCCTGTTTCCTGAAATATCCAAAAACTGTTTAACAGCAGTAATCTCACATGACAACTACTCTGCATTACTTTTATTCCAAATTTGAGTAATACCAAATAATTATTATGCATTAATACTACACATAAGTGCTGCTGTCCACCAGATTTTCAAATTAGATGTATTTCTTTCCCTACGTAGCAACTAGAATGAGAGAGTTCTTCTAGGAATTGTTGGACAGCATCCCAGTGCAAAGGAGAAGGAAGGTGGGTTCCAGGACAGACAGACAGACAGACAGCAACAGCTGAAATGGAAAAAAGAGACAGAGGTGTGGATGGGAAAGACAGATGGAGCAAGTGAGAAAGGAAGAAAGACCTGGCAGAGAAGGATGTGGGGGAAGGTTGGAGAAAACTGGAAATAGGTTAAGAGACCTATTAAGAGTACAGTAGACTGTGGTTCACTAAAAAAACCCCAAACAAACAAAAACAACAACAACAACAAAAAACAAACAAACAAACAAAACCAACTAGGAAAAAAAAATCTTGGGCACCTCCTGCAATAACAAAGAAGTTTTTTTTTTTTAGTGAACAGATTGCCCAATTCAGCAGCAGGGGTGCAGTGGTGCCATCAGGTAGAAGAGAAGGAAAATTCAGGAGTTCCCAAGGTACTGTGATGCTCAGATTGAACACCTCTAGACTGCACTGAGAGTGCAGAACTGCAGGGAACCAAAAACTCCATGGCTGCAAACTCAGGTAAGAGATCTGTACACAGAAAGATAATTCAGAGCTAATCAGTACAAATTGCCTGAAAGAAATTTGGTGGGCTGTGCTAGGGATAAATCCACAAGTCAAAAAGCACTCCTGGGTTTTTTATCCACATCCCAGGGCACTTACCTCTCACCAGCCATGATGGGCATTTTAAAAATCCCAGAGAAGATGAGAGCCACATCCTCAGTTCAGCTGAGCTGTTTCACATCTGAGACATCTCTTCACATCTGATTCAACTCAGGAAATATTACTAGAAAGAGATTTGAAAGGAAAATATATTTTAGTGTCCCACAGAGCACTGAGATTTCAAAATACTCCCCTGAAACAGCAATTTTCGGAAACAAAGATCAGGAGAGTACTAAAAAAGAAGACTAAAAAAAGGGGGAAGCTCTTGAAATGTGAAAACTGAAAAGTGTCCACTTGTAGTCTGCTTATCAAGTGTTGGTCTGGAATGTGAAAAGGATGCTCTGATTTTCACACAGCAATTCAAATCTTGAAAATGCTTTTCCAATCCAGAACAATTGCTTTCAAATTGCTTTGCTTTTGAGAAGGTAATATTCCTGTTTAAAAAGAAAAAATGTTTAAAATTTCTGATATAGAACATCTCTGCATATAGAATATAATCAAAAAAATGGTCACTCATGGAAAATGTACAGGATTAAATGGTTAACACTCCCTATCTCCTACAAAGTAGTCTTCAATGATTTTAAAAGTGAGGGTCTTAACTGTATGGAAAAGATTATAAAATTCCCTGCTTGGGAAGAGCTGGGCTCAGCAATTCATAGAGTGACAGTGTGGGTGTACCAGCAGTCACACCATCATGTGCAAAACATTTTAAACATTGCTTGTAAAATATTGAGCATATAAATATTTTGAAGTAATTGCTTTCGTATTTGTTTAGTAATTTAGATTGAAGAAAAACCATATTATGGGTAACATAATCGGGTAAGCATGCTGTTGATTTTTTTTCTTGTGTCTTTCATATATACTCATTTCTCTTCAAAGAAAATACACTAATAATGTTGATGTCCTACCTTCCAACACACAAGAACTTGCCTGAGGTTTAATTGTAGGACTGAAGTGGCTCAGGCAGAAATAAATAGTATTTTAATGGTCCTTTCCAGGTAAATGATATGTGTGTACATAGCAGAAACAATTTCCTGCCTCCCCCTGGTAAACAATGTATTTAAAGAGGAGTCCTATAAATGTGTATTAGGTGTGGACTGTCTTTGAGGGAACACTTTCTAGCTAAAAACCTATTTATAAATGCTTTAAAATCCATACAGTCAGTGACCAAAGTGTAATAGTTCTTTTTGGAGTTGTTCCAGCTCTTGTGCACATACATATTTAAGGTGTATAAGCTGTGTACTACTTAGGTTAAACAGGCATGCACACCAATAAACCCTGACTCTGGGAAAGACAAGAAACATGCACTGTCTGAAATGCATCAGACTCTTTGCCCAAAATTATTGCTTTCCTTTCACTTTGATTTGAAAGCACTCCACATCTTTCTGAGTAGGAAATACTCAGAACCCATCAGATCCACAGGATACAAAAAGACTTTAAGGAGTCCAATGGAGAGGTTGTTTAAAATGCCTTTATTTAAGGACAGGAGCCTGAACACATGCACAGCTCTATTTGCAGATAAAAACCCTGGGCAAGGGGTGGTTGACAGTATTAAAAGGGGAGAGTGGGAGCTGCTAAATACACACAGTCCCTCAGAATTCACCCAATGCCCATTTCCAGTTTGCTTTGCTGTGACACACAAAAAAATGAAGGGAAAGTGACCCTGCAACACTTTCCTGTGCTTTTAGCAAGCAGTGGAAGGTCTGGTCCCTCACATTTACACAATTGTACATGGATGATGCTAATTCTTCCTGGGTTTAAAGTGGGAAATATACCCCCCACTCTGGAGCAGGATCTGACACTTCTTTTCTACCCAGAACAACTCAAGTTGTTTCACTCACAAATCCCATGGAAAATGGAGTTTCTACTGTGAAATCCTTTTTAACCTCAGCAATGGCAGCACACATGACACCTCTGAAATATTATTTTATGCTAATTGCATGATCCAAAGCTGCTCTTTGAGGTGTTTGTTTGCTTTTTACTGGTTGTGCTGCAGAGGAGGATGATTCTGACTTCTCCAGTCATATTCTGTGCTTGTCCCATGCAGTTCCAGAGTGTGACTATCCCTGAATACAAGCAACAATTATGGTACACACTCCCCTTGCCTCCTGACATGCTGCTCCTGCTGTTTAGGGTGACACTCAGAGACAATAAATCACAACCCTCTGAGTTCCAAAGATCCAAAAAAGTATATTCTTTATTGTTTTCTAAGGAGAAAATGAGGCTTTAATACTGTATTGAGACAAAACTTGTAATAAGTTTATTAAAAAAAAAATTGCCTGGCTTTCATTAAGGTTCCTTTAATAATACGAAAACCAAAGAAAAAATCCCCAACCCAAAATTTGCCACATCTGCCTAGCTCTAAACATCCCAAGCCTTTGGAGCTGAGCCATGTGTGTCAGGAAGATGAAGTAAAATGTCTATCTACACTCTTGACCTTGGTAAAGAAAAGTTTCCTTAGCTCCATTCCCAATTTAATCTCCCAGGACTTCTCTGCCTTCTCCAAGGCAGCAGGAACCCATCTTCAAAAGGTCCCTTGAAGCAGGAATTCTGAATTAAAGGAAGATAAGTCCTATTTATGTATCCAGGACTAGAGACTAGCATCTAAGTGTGGCTTTAGTCTCTACTTAATCTCTAAATAGACCCATTTGATATTCTTCCAATTCTGATTCAATCAAAGGCTGAGAGATGTTTGGGAATTGCTGCTCTCAATGGCTGTCAAGAGGATTTTCAAGTAATCTTGATTCTATTAAATGACAATGCCCTGTTTATTTTAATGGGCCAAATGTTGGTTAGATGCACATAAAATACCTGGGTAAAGATTAGAAAATCAGGTCATCAGCTTTCAAGCCTTTTGGGGGTAGAGAAAGAGGGGTACTCCTCAGTGCCCCTAAATCTGCATGGAAACAATTGCACTTGAGGCAGCTGTGTTCCAGGGGAGAGTTTTCAAGCTGCAAACAGGCTCAAATGTCTGCCTTTGTGTTTGAGTGAAGTGGTTGGTCCTGAAAGCAATTTGACACATTTTATTCAGTTATCAGCTGCTGCTAGCATAAACAGTTTAGAAAATCTCCACTCAAGCCCGTGTGTGATCATCTGGGCTGGATGAAACAGAACGGTATGGGGCTGTTTGGGAGAGCAATGAGCACTCGCTGGAGTTCAGAATCTCATATTGCTCAGATGAATCAGGGAAAACATTGGGTGTACTGTGATTTGTGACAGATCAGCTGGAGTGAAAGCACATTCTTCTGCTCAGCCCTATTAGCAGAGTGCTGTTCTTTTTCCACACTGTATCAAACCTCCTGTTTTCTGTTTTATTTTTCTGTGCCTATTGTGCATTTTTGAGTTTTACAGTTCACATAAGGGGTCAGATCCTGAGAGAAGATGAGCAATTGCTATGCACACTGCCTTAAATAGGTGCTCCAGAAAACCTGCCTCTGTTTAAAATTCAGTTGTCTTTACATACTGTTTACATCAGACTCATTGCTGGGTTTTTGAAACAAGGGGGAGGCAATTGCCTTGAATAACATATTATTTCCTACTGTGTACATAAACTGGAAAGCATTCTGTGTCCTTTTTACCACAAAACAATTTTTCTATGTTCAGTTAATATATTTTTACCTTCTAAATTTCTGATAACTAGCACAGGAAACAGAACTGAGGAGGCTGATTCTTTTTCGGATGGATGAAAACCTGTGAATTTCATTCTGAAAAATTAGTGACTGAAGTAAAAGCCAGAGCAAAAAGCCAGGACTTACAGTTACTGCTGGGTTTGGAAGAACTATGAGATTCTAGAATTGCCTGCAAGGTATTCATTACGGGTTCCAAATGTACAAAATACTAAACTCCAACCTCCTTGACATTTCACATCCTTCAGTCAGCTTTGATTTTTGGATCTACATAAGCAGGCTCTGGAGTTGGTGCTTTTATTGTGATTGAGTAATCAGTGACATAAACAGCCAAACAGAGCAGCAAGAAAACTTCACTGAAAAAGTGGACTCTACAAAGGGTTGTTGGGAAGTCAGCTTTCCTGATGGAACAGCCTTATTCCTCAATAATTTCCCATTCTTGTTTACTCTGGGGGAAGTACTGAGGGAGGATCTTCCCTCTCCTCCAAGTTCTGCCCAGAAATTCTCTATTATTTGCAGGCAGGCTGTGTTTGGGTGTTTAGCAGAGATCATCCCTCAGCTGTGCACACCCACCTGGACTCAGCATTATTTGTGTGGGATCTCTGTTCTCTACAGCTGTCATTAAAGTATTTTGCATGATACCTGCTCTTAGAGATATCACATTCTCTTATCTTGAATCATATTAAATATATCCTTAGAAGTTGTGGGTTTGCCAAGAGGCTTCCTGAGGCCTTAATCTCAGCTTGGGAAAGGAACCGACTCTTTTAGAGAAAACTCTTCAGTGGTGCATATGGAAAAGAATGATAAATAGTGCCACCAGCTATTTGTGAGACTTGCAATAGTGTTCCTTCAAGTGATAGAACAATATTCTCTAAGAACATTACAAGTGATAGTAACTGCCATAAATTAAAATAAGTATTAAATGCAGTGACAGCAACATTTTGAAAGTGTTTTCAGCTTAATAACAAGGAAAATTCAGCGTTAGATTCTTGAACTGGATGAGAAATAGTTATTACTTTACTACCCACACTGTGAGATGCTGAAGAGAGGTTTCAGGTGAAATTTTCATTTTTAATAAATTTCATACGATTCAAAGAATAACATCATTTTGCGTTAGCTCAGTTGCACAAATTCATGCTATAAGCATTAAAAATATGTTTTCATGTCAAGCCTTAATTGCTGTCACAAAAATTATGTTGAAATCATCCACAGAACATGATTCTGTAGAGTTCTATAAGAGCTCCTTACCTGATGGATAAAATAGGTTGAAAAGGAGGGAACTAATAATTTTCTACTGCTATAGATGAAGTGTGTTATATAACCAGTTATATAACTTAACTCTGCACAGACCTCTGCACAAACCACCCACCTCCAGTCACCACCTCCTGTACAGAAGATTGGCTGAGCACTTTTCTTCTGCACATGGTCATGGAATGGCCTGGACTGGAATGGACCTTAAAGCCCATCCAGTGGCATCCCTGCCATGGCAGGGACACCTTGCACTGTCCCAGGTGCTCCCAGCCCCAGTGTCCAGCCTGGCCTTGGGCACTGCCAGGGATCCAGGGGCAGCCACAGCTGCTCTGGGCACCCTGTGCCAGGGCCTGCCCACCCTGCCAGGGAACAATTCCTCATTCCCAATCTCCCATCCAGCCCTGCCCTCTGGCACTGGGAGCCATTCCCTGGCTCCTGTCACTAAGGTGTTGTCCCTCTCTGGTTTCCCTGCAGCCTCTCAGACCCTGGAAGGAGCTGTGGGGTTTCCACACAACTTCTTCTCTCCAGGCTGAGCTGTCCCAGCTCTCCCAGCCTGGCTCCCCAGGGGAGGTGCTCCAGTGCCCTCAGCACCTCTGTGAGCTCCCCACAGCACCATGACAATGACTACCAGGTACCATTCAACACATGGAAAAATACCAAACAACTCACCCTGCCAAAAACCAACCAGCCAAGCAACCGCCCCAGGCACCTGCAGAGCTGATCAGGGAATGGTGCCTGCCTTCACAGCCATCTTCTCTGCTCTCACTTCATTCCTGTTTCTACAGCATTCGAGAAATCTTTTGAAGCTGGCACATCTTATTTATTCATTCACTCATAATCCCTTGAGGGACATAAAATAAACTGAATTTGTGCCCTTTCAGAGGTGCACATCTATTATTTCCACAGTTATCAGCATTCCACTCAATGGGAAGGTGCCACTCTTGCAGCAGTGCTGTGCAGGAGCGATGGGATTTGGCTCTGAGAATGGTTTGACATTTAAAGTTGCATTGACTCATCCCGGTTTGGGGCATCTCTGTGAGCTCTCCAAATGTACAACAGAAATACCTCCATCGATCTCGGGAGGTTCAGCACTGCCCAGATCCATCAGCTGGATTGCACTGCAGGCCTTCAGCTGCCCAGAGCTGCAGAGAGGCAGCTGTGCCTGCATTTGGCTCTCCCCTGGGGCTGGGAATGCTGCAAACTTCACAGAGATTTCCCATCAGCTCAGCTGCCCAATGTGTCAACTGGTGCTGTGCAAACTGGCACAGCACAGCTTTGTTTGGCTGAATGGTTAGCATTTAAAACACATTCCAGACAAGGTCCTTGGCAAACTGCAAGCAAAGACTGTGCTTTGATTTTTCCCTTTTGTAACCACATATCCCAGCTCCTGTTTTCCTCCTGCAGCTCCAGTTTCACAGGCAGGCAGCACTGTAGTCATTCAGCTCCAATTTTTCCCAGCTGCCCCAAATTCATTAGCCTCTTGCACACAGCCTGACTTAAGTCAAGAACTTGGTGTTTATTAGTGGAAAGCTGAGCAGTAAAATTTCTGTGTTGAGGCTTGGACACAGAGCACTACAGCCAACACACTTCCTGACAAAAATGCATCATCTTATACCAGCTGCACCAAAAAAATGTCCACAACTCTGTGTGATAAAATAGGTAATCAGATGTGCAAAGCTCTGCTGTCTGTAATCCTGTGTGGATGTATCTGTTTTTATCAAAATGCAGATATAAAGCAATACAAACAAATAAGCACAGGAGGAATATAGGAAGGTACAGCTGTATTTTGCATTGAGTGTCAGGGGTTAGGTTAGGAGTACAATACCAATAAAATGTTACTGCTGGTGATGGACATGGGTTCTGCTTTGTACAGCTTTTTAAATCTCTCTTCAGAGACTTCACTGCAGAGGTTTTGATCTGGGGCTCCTGGCTGCACAAAGAGTGCAGCCACCCAAGGTCATGCAGCAAGTCAGTAGTTTAATTAGGACTTGATCTCAGAATTTTTCTAGTTCTTGGCTACTTGCTCTAACAAGCAGCTGCTACAGCCTTATAAAGATATTTATTTAGATGGTCTGTGGCCAAGAATGAAACCTATTCCAGGCATCTGTGGTCACCACTCATTCTGTTATTCCAAAATCTAGATAAATCACCACACAGTGAAGTGTTTGGATAGCAGTTTCATAAGAAGGGATTTGGGAGTTACAGTGGGTTGCAAGCTGGACACGAATCATCGCTTAGGTGTTGCACAAAAGGAAACTCCATACTGGGATTATAAGCAAAACTCTGACCTGCAGGACACAGAGAGAAATCTCTGAGCTCAGCTCAGCACTCACAAGTCCTCAGTTAATTTAAGTCCACTTTTGGGAAACACACTTGGAGAGACACAAATGAATTTGAGAGAACCCAGAAGTGAGAAAAAAAAAATTATCAGGGACTGAGAAACACAGCCGACAGGAAAAAAAAAAAAATGAATAGAGAATTCAATCTGCTCACCAAGCTGTGGTGCGTAGGGCAACAAGCCGAGGGATTACACTGCAACAAAAAAGGTTTTGCTTAGAGAGCAGAGAGAACCTGCAGAAAGGGGAACAATAGAGGGTGAAATGGGTTCATTTGTGAGCCACCCTGTCACAAGGAGCACAGCAGACACTGAAAGAACACAGCTGAACTGGATTTTGTGGTTCTTTCCAGCACTGCAGGGTGCTGGAATGTACTGGTATGATAAAACCTCAACCACCATTTATGCATTTCAAACATTGAACTATACTTCGTGTGACATCTCAGTGGTCACTGGTGTCCTCAAAGTACTGGAAAAATCAGTGTTCATCTCTCTCCCATCCACACTTGGGACTATGTTATTCAAGTATCCATGCAGAGGTGTCCTCTGATACACAACTCACCTCCTGTGCCACAATTTTTGTCACACCCCAGGCTCAGAAAGGTGTTTTGTCTTTGGTTAACCCCAGGGAAGTTTTTCTCAGCCCATTTCTTAATACTGGTCAAACAGATCAATTATTCCACATGGTGTGGTGTAATCCACCAGCTTGCTGAGGGTTTTGTCTGAACAAACAGGTCATCACTGACTGCTCAGATGACAGCAGCCCTTTGTTAGGATCAGCTCCTGAGGAAGATAACTCCTGACCACCAGCTGGGCTCTGAGCCAGCTCCTGGTAGTTAGATGCCATAAGATCCATATTTCCTTAACAGACCAGCATGTGAGAGAGCTCAGGAGAACCTCATGGAATTAATAACTTGTGCTCCCATGGATTTCCCCAATCCCCATTCCCATACAAAAAACTCTCTGTGGGTGAAGAGACCAAGCTGTAGCTTTAGTGACATGAACAGTTTGGGAGTGGGAAGAAAATATATACAATATTTCATTCAGAAGCACCAAATCAGATGTCCACAAACAGGAGAAATTAGGCTTCAAGTGATATTCTGCAAAGGTGTTGACACACACTATGCCTTGACAGCCCAGCTGGTAAATGTGGATGTCATTCAATGCTCGAATTTCCCAATGAATGGCATGCCAAACTCTCACTAGAATAAGAAATTGTACACCAAATGTCAATCATTCATTATTTTCTAACTCTCTAAAGAGTATTTTTCATTCAGTTTGGCATTTCTAAAGGAAAAATCCCGCCATGCCTCTATGAATGAAAATGCTGCACCTTCATATCAAGGCAAGGCTGACACGATGTGCAGCCAGGCTTCTCTGAGGGATGGCCATGTGCAGGATATGGAAATGGGAATGCTGGGAAGGAAAACAAAAGCCTCATTAGAGCGCTATTGAATTTAACAAAGAAATGAAAATGGAACCTAGTCTATGTTCTTCTTTTTCCCTGTTCATTTTTATTTTCTAGATTATCAGCCTAGGAGGGAGGAGGAAAAAAAGCAAGTGCAGAAATCCCTCCAAATGACATAATCAATAACTCAAAGTGACTGGAATGAATAATGCAGTATCTTGCCTAGATTTTACATCTGTTATAAGCTGCTTAAGTAATGTATTCTGAAGTATAGAAGGACAATCACAATGTCTGTGTGCATGTTAGTGAGGGGATGTTAGAAAATAGAAAGAGCACATAAGAGTTAGAGGGGAAATTTAGCTCCTAAAAATAGTAGGGTCTCCAATTTTCTTAGTTTGAGGGACATTGTTTAAAGTAATTGAAGTGACTTTTGATATCAATTTATTTGACTCCTTCAGTTCTTGTTGACCTGCTGCAACAACACAGAATCCTCCACCCACAACAAAGTTCGACCACCCAAGCAATTATACTCAAATTGACCACAACCTGAGCTTATGTGAAACATTTTCAAAAAAATAAATCTTTCTAGGAAAATATTTTACATATTTTCAACAATTGTACTTATTTCAATGTCATGTTTTAAATCAGGTTTTGTTTAAAACTGTAGTTCAGTTATCAATATTAATATTACTAAGAACTTGGAGTGGAACAAACTGTGTTTGACCTATTTTTTGTCCTTTTTAAAACTGTGAACAACAGCCAGTTACTTGTACTCTGCAGAGGAACATCAGTCACCCAAAGCCTTTTGTGAAGTGAATTCTAGTTTACACATTCCCGTCATGTTTTGTGCTTTCCACTCCTGGAAGCAGCGAAATTTCAAATAATTCCAAGTGTGCAACACAGACGGGAACAGAGAAAGGCAAACACCCAGCCCAGGTGAGGGGAAGGCAGAGCCGGGGGAAGGAGCCTGTCCTGATGTTTGCTCCCTGCCCTTTCAGCCTCTCCCAAACGGCAGAGCCGAGCTCCTCCCTGAGCCAGGCACTGTCCTGGAAGGTGTGCTAAGGACATCTGCTGCCCCAGGCAGGAGCTCTCAGCACAACGTGTGCCTTGAAAAATGTCAGCAGATAAGGGATGAATGAAGGTGCGTGTGACCTTCCTTGTGTGAGGGCTTGGAGCAGTCAAAAACTCAGAGAAAAGGCATTTATTTTTCCCCCTGTTGTGTGTTAAACTGTTGCTTTTAGCGGGGGCATGATGAAGAGCCATCAGTTCTGCCACAGACCTTCTTAAAGAAGAATAACTTAAGGTATTATGGATATGATTCAGTACACTAATATGCTATTTTCACCCAAACCAGTGGTTGTCTCAGCATAATACAATGCCAAAATCATCTCCAGCCTGTTCTGTTCATAGTGAACAAACAAATGATCTGAGTAAAGTCAGTGTCTGTACAGACACAAGAACTCATCAGGTCTTAATTTTAACAGCAGCCATTTGACTATTTCCAGTTTCACCATGCCCAAGAACTCATAGAACTCTAAGAATATTTCCAGGCAGCATATGAAGGAAAGAAAAAAAAAAAAAAAAAAAAAAAAAAAAATAAAGCAGGGGATTTTTTTAGGCTCAAATGGATTTTAGAAAATACATCTTTTTCTCACAGAGAAAGGAAAGTAATCCAACAAATTGTTTTTGCCCTATGTGCAACATTCTCCTCCTGAAATAATGCATTGGAGTGATAGATTGAGTAAAGCATAAAAATTAAAAAAAGAAAGAAAAGAAGGCTAAGATTCATGGTGTTTCCAGGGAAGTTACTTATCCAATTATACATAAAATCATGCATGGCTAAAGCACACAGGTACACAGGGAGCCCCCAGCTATCTCTACTGCCAGGAAAAAAACTGTATTCTTAAGGAAAATCTTTCAGTTCTTCCTAAATCTCCATGAACACCAAAGCCAACAGTGAGACCCAAACAATCAGAAAGCTCACCTGCAGCTGGTGCTGCCTCTGCACCAGCAGGATGTGCTGACACCTGCAGCATGGGTCATTCCTTCCCTAGGAGCTGGAATTCCCTGAAATTCTTCCAGGAGCAAGGAATTGCCAGATTTTCCATATTCCTGCAGCAGCTCAGCTCCTGGACACAGGGAAGGGGTTATTCTGCCATGTCTCCATCCAGGACCCTGAGTGCTGAAAACCATTTTTCCTTTTCTTTGCAATTATTACCAAATGTGACCAAATCTGTGAGCAGGCAAGCTACATAGTCCATTCTTTTCAAATACAGGCTCTGGGGTGATTAAAGGAAAAAGAAATAAATAAACAGGAAGCTTAGTTCTCAGTTTTGTGACCTATTTTTGTACCACTCATTTAAGACATAACCCCCTGTACCAACAAATCCAATTTTCCCTCATCTGCTAACCCAGAGAACAAAGCAGATGGATTCACAGTCATGCACAAGAACTTGTCATTACAGAACATAAGATGCCCTTCAGAGCATTAACTTGTGAAAATGCAGCAATGAGCTGTTCCTGGAGAGCTTTCTGGGAGCTCCCTCTCAGCCACTCCGTTGCCCAGACCCTGAGCAAAGTCCCATAACTCACATGTGTCCATGCCCCCATCATTATGGGATCAGCCTCACTCACAAACATTAATTCTGAGATTTATGGGTTGCAGGGCCAGAAAGAACTGTTGGGACAGTCCACACTGACCTTCCTCACCACGCAGACCAATAATTTTTGCATCAAGTCTGTCAGTTCTGCTGAGCTATAAAATCTCTCTCAGAACATTGTTTAGCCTTCACTAAAAGATTACAGCTGATGGGAATTCTAATCTGTCAGAAATGATGTCCTTGTTGGCCTTTTAAAACAGTCCCTCTGTTTCCATTCTGAATTGGTCTGGGTTTGGGTTCCACTCACTGTAACTTCTTAGATTTCTCACAAATTAAAGAGCAATCAGAAAATTCTTAGACATCAAGACAAGATAAAGTCTCCTTTTGAAAAAAGTTAAACAATTTGGCCTTTTCTTACCTTCCTTGCTGTGATCTATTTCATCAGTTTTCTGAACAGGCTTCTCCTTTAAATGTTTGCTGAGCTTTTACGATTCTTTTATTTCTTCTTTCCAATTTTATTTCTTTTTTAGTATTTGCCAATATTCAAAAATCCTTGTCTCCCCAGATCCACATACAGTGGAAATAAAATTGCTTTACTCCATAAATATTCACTATAAAATTAACGTAGGACACAATATTTGCTCTTGTGAGGAAAGGATCTGTTATGTCCAATTTTCAAATACAAAAATATAGACATAAAAGTGCTCTGAGTAACATCATAAAGGAAGCATGTGGCAGAATATGGACTTAAACACCTACCCAGCTCCAGCATAGCCATAAACACAAGATTATTCTACCCCTTAATTAAGCACAGAACAATTTCCAGCACTTAGAAAAGCAGATTAATGCAAGTTCTTAAGTCTGTTTGTGTCTTCTAATATTAATTATGATCAGCAGTTATGTTATTTATGACTTCTAACATACTGTGTGTTGTGTATACCAATTTTTCCCTACAAAAAAAAAAAAGAAAGATGCTGCTCAGTTTCTGAGATTTTCTGTACCAAAAAAAAATGTCTAAGAAGGAATTGTGCCTTAATTTCTTTACTGCTCTTCTGAGAAACACAAACCCACACTTGCCCTTTATCCACATCTCTACTGGCACCAGAGCACTGCTTCTTTCTGGCACTCCAGGTTGAGAGTCTGTCACCTCCAGGCTGAGGTGACACAGGATTTCTCCAGTGCTCTGCATCCTGCTGGCTCCAGCACCCCAAATGCTGTGGGTTCTTTGCTGTTAGAGGCTGCTACAGCTATTTAAAAAATGACAGAGGACTTATAGTCTGATGTGGTGGATAACAGAAACCAGCTAAAGAGATGATCCTGCGTATATCATATTATTTTTTTATTTTATAATTTATTTTTGCATTTAATATAATCGGTTTGTTTTCTTTTTTTTTTTTCCTTTTTTTTTTAGCAATTTGCTCTTTGCCAGAAATAGAAACCTTCAGTGCCCTGTACTAAAGCAGAGGAGTCGTGTTTCCTGTGACAATGAGCACTTCTAAAACACAACAGCTCGTGATCAGAAAGACTTCCCTGGTGATGCTGAGGCATTGGAAATAGTAGAGCAGAGCAATTTTGTTCTCATTGTTCTAGGGTCACACTATTCTCTCAAAAAAAGGGAGATGCATGGTGGCAGAAATGATAGATGGATCATCTTCCCCCCTCTCCCCTGACCTTCTGCAGACTTCTCCACCTTTCAATTTCTCGTCCCTCTGTGCAAATTATCTCCAGCAATGCAAGGCTTGCTTCTGTTACACCCTGATAATGAGGATTTTAAAAGTAGCTTTCCTTAGGAAAAGTTACTCACACTCATGCTTTCCAATTATTCTCATACTTAAGACTGAATTTTTACTTATTTTCAAAGGTTTATCTACAATGTGTTGAAGTGATTTTAATTATTCTATTTTATTATCATCCCGTATGCCCATACAGTGCATTAATCCTTCTTATACTGCCACAAATGCAGAGAAAAACTATCACAGTGATTTTGGGTTTAGTCCAAATTTACTGGCTAAGACTTCAGCTTGAACAGGAGTGCACTTTTATTACTTTTCTTTTTTTTTTTTTTAACTGAGATAGAAAAGGAATTGCTTCTGTGGCAGCTCAGGCAGTTTCCTTATGTACAATTTAAAAATTGCTGTATCATGTGTGCCACTGTAGATAGAACTGGGTAAGTCCCAGGTGAAAAACAATGCAGGGGGTTAAACCTCATGGCTTTTACTCAGACATGATTTTATGAACAAAAATTATCTGGACGCTGAGAAAATTAAATCATCATAAGAAGCAAGTTGTCCAGAGACAGAACAACCATTTTGCATTAAGATTTATTTGTTTTAGATATTGCTGTTGGGGGTATCTTGTAGGGATTTTAAGGCTTAAATGAAGGCAGATGGATAAAGAGAGAGCCATGTTTGGGGCCAGAAGGGAACTGAATGGACAAAAAGGCACAGCAAGCCAGATTCCATGGGCTGAGAGGGACAGGTCAGCCAAGACTCCCTTCACAAACCCAGGTCCTTTCTAGTTAAGTTCCCATTATTAGCTCCTTCCAAAAATCCAAGTCCTTTTCTTGGAGTTCAACTTTTCTTTAAAGTTTTTTTTTTGCTTTTGATTTTGAATGCTTTCACTAAATATTTTTATGTCTCGTCAGCACAGGAAGTTTTCCTCCCACTTTCTGTTCAGTATTTAGACATAACTGAGCTGCCTAACAAATTTAAATGACTGTGCTGGAGAAAGATGAAATTATATTATTCCCATTTTCAATCTTGTAAGGAGAAAATGAGTAACAAAAAAAATCAGAGAATGTAGGACAAGTGTCTGAATTCCTCATTTTGTGCCTCTTTCTGTACACTATGGTGTTTTAAATTTACTTCACAAGACATACTTCTAAATTACAGAAGCAGACTTCCATCCATAAAAGGAAATGTTAAAATTAAAGATTTTCTTACTGGGATAATTAAATTCAAATAAAGACTGAAAGGGTGTTTTGGTTTTTTTTTTTTTTTTTTTTAATTGCAGGAATATTTTTTTATAATCTTTAAAAAGAATAGCTAAGTCTGTAAAAACTAAAATAGGTTTCTTATCCAAATGCAATCCTTTAAAAATGGAATAAAAACAGAGGTACCATGGGGCAAATCTCATCTTCTGACTTATATTTAGCCTAAAAAAATACTAAAATGCAACTCAAAAAAAAAAAAAAAAAAAAAAAAAAAACAAAAAAAAAAAAAAAAAAAAAAAAAAAAAAAGCCAAAACTCTGGCATTTTAATGAGCAATTTGCACCTGTTAGGGCAGAAAACTTCATTGTCCACCAGAATTTGTTCCATACATTCTGGTCAAGAGAAAAACAAAGCAAACAAAAGATTCAGTCTTGTTTGTGTTTCTGTTCTCCCTTACAGAAGCAGATCTGGTTTGCAGGAAAACACGCTTGTGCCAACACTGTCCTTCAAAGCCTGGGGTGAACTTCCCCAGGTTTGTGCAGGTCTGTTCATGCTCAAATGACCCAGCAGGCAGCACAGGAAACTCAAGAAACGTTTTTAAGTTAATAAAACATTGAGCATGATAAATACATAAGAAATATGGCTAATCTAAGCCATGAAATATTTTATTTCATCCACAAAAATTATCAAAATGAATAGGAATTGAACTATTTTATGGGTGTTTCAACGTATTAAAATTAATCTTAAACAAGATGTTGCAATATGTCAAAACAGAAGGGACCATGATGCAGTAATTTATTGTACCCATACAACAATGAAAGGGGTACTGGTGCTGAATTCTTATATTATATTTTGCATCTCAACATATATTTATACAATTCCATTGTTCAGCTATGTGAATCAGACTTTTAATTAATATCTACCCTCAGTTAGCTTTGATATTGCCGGTTTAGTGCTGGATAAGATGTACATTTATATGCAAATGAAATTTCTTTCTTAAAATTTTCCTTAAAATAACTTTGCTTTGGGATAATTTAGGGGATGAGACAGAGAGATCCCTGTTTGTTTTTTCCATTTTTTTTGCAGTGCATGGCAAACATCTTGAAAATAAAGTTGTTTTATTGTTATTGTTATGCTTTGAGAGGTTATTTCATATCAAGCTAAACATTTTTACTGAGTGTCTATTCATCAAAGATTTCACCCTCTGAAGGTCACAGAAACAGTTTTGTTATACAATTGTTGATAGAAAGGTGATTTATTCTATGGCACACAAGATTTTTTCTCATTCCTCAGCCATCCTCTCCTTGGTGGATTCTCACTGCAGGACACTGAGGAGGTGCAGCTGAGCACCCACCTCCCCAAAGAGGAAATGCTGAGCTCTTGTCAGGTGAGAAAGTGAAGAAAGAGAACTCAGAAGGAAGAGTTCCACCCTGTGAGAGCAGCAATTCCTCAGGAAATCCCTCACTGAGCCTTTCCTGTGTGAGGAATCACCACAGCTCCACCTTATTGCCCAGGGGTTTAAAAGAAATGTGAGTGTGGGTCCCAGGACACACACCTGAGGGCTTAAACTGGGATTTCTCCATCACAGCTGGGTGAGCCACAACAATTTGCAGCAGTTTGAGACCAGTGTTGAAGTCAAGCCAGAGACTGACACAGATATTTGCCTTTCAGGTAATTAATTTCTATTATTTCCCCTCCTGCATCTTTCTTCTCCATGTACATAGAAAATGGGAGTGGTTTCCTTTGAAAACTTGAGTCTGGCTCTGCAGTGAGACCAATCTGAGATTCTTTCAGGAGTGTTTGGGAGTGTGTGTGTGTCTATTTAAAATCAGCAGATTATTCCAGATTCAGTGAAGGGGAAGCAAGGACACAGAAATATAAAAGCATGATTTTATTCATACCTAATTCAGAGAAAACTCTTGAACTTTGATCTGCTACAGCCCACTTAATTGACATCGTCATTAATCCCTGCTGGTCCCCCTTATCTTGACTGGAAATTCTCTCCTTTACTTTTCTGCAAAACTTTTATCAAGACTATCAAATCCAAATTGTTTAAAGGAGAGCTTATCAATCACCATGGTTTTGATGAGAAAACATTCTTGATCAGACCTAGTCACATTTTTTTTTTCCTCTGCCATCTGGCTGTATCCATCTGTTATCTGTTTTAAGATTAGAAGTGAGTTAGGACGGGGAGTGTCTTATTAATTTTTGTTTGTAAAACACTTAGCACAGGAGGGTCATGGTCCAAGCCAGAAAGAGGTTGCCATTTCTGCTCAATTCAAATAAATAAATGCAATAATCTACACCAACAAGTTCCCTGGCAGAGAAGTTCAGAAGGAAGGCAATGTGGCAGAATTTCCTATAGTCTCTTCCCTACAAACTGAATATTCTAGTCCTGGTCATGAAGTGAAATCCTGGCAATGGATTTGGATCCAGTTTGGTCCTGGGTCTGAATGCAAAGTAAGTACTTCAAAGTACTTATTTGCTGTGATATTTTTCCCCTAAATGTTAATAATATTTTCATTTTGCACAAAATGTTTCACAGAGATGTCCATGCCTCTGGTTGCATCCTTCACCCAGACATCCCTCTTGGGGTGTTGGCAGTAATTCTGTGCCAGAGGAACAGCAGATTTGTCTTTAGAAAGAAGCTGTGGCTCTGCTGGTAGATAAAACTAGCACTGGGAGATAAAAGGAACAATGGGAAGGTGTTTGCTTTGTCCCTTTCCTCTACAAGCCCCATCTTGCCTGTTCCTCAGAGCAGCTGAAGACAGGAGAATTCCTTTCCAGGAGGTGCACTGCTGGCTTTTAAGCAGCCTGCAGGGAGTGTGGGGTGTTCACTCTGCCCTGCACTGACCCTGCACATTCCCCACTGGAAGGGAGGATATTGCTTTGGTGGCACTGCTGGAACATTCAGCAATCCTGACTAATTCCAGCTCCACACTCCTTTATTAAGTGTTTTGTTTTGCTCGACCTCACATCATGGGATCATCTTGTCTACCTCTGACTTTTTCATTACCTTCCATTACCTCTCATTTCAGCTCTCCCTGCATTACTCTGTCATCTTCAGAGACTTGCACTCATAACACTCAGAATAATTAAGCGATCTGCATAGCAGTAATCCTGGTGCCCTCTGCAAAAATGCCCTGCCACCAGCTTTTAACTAAGAATGACAGGAATTCAGCCCTGAAGGCAGCTAAGTGAGCAGCTCCAGTTCTGAAAAGTCTCTCCTGGAATCTCAAAAGGTTTTAACCAGGATGGATGTCACTATTTTCAGGGAAGGTACATGAGCAAGTGCCTGCCAGAAGATGGCTATTTAGTGTTGCAATCCTGCAAAAGGATGGAAGGGAATTATTGCCTCATGTTTTCTTCATCTTTCCTACCTATGTCTCGGCATATAAGTCAAGATTTCATGTTATACTCTCATCTGTTTTTCCTACTGTTGTTCTCAGCCTCTTCCCAGAAGAATCACACATCACTGATATTTATTGTTTCAGAAGGAAAGGAAACTGAGGCACAGCAGTTCTCACCCTGGCTGCAGACAGGAGCCATTATTCCTTAGCCTTTCTACTGACAGCTTCTTTAGGTGCACCTCAATCAGGGTTTATTCAGCCAGTCCCCAGACCCAGGGGCAGCCAGCACCCCTCTCACCAGCTCAGGCTAAGGAGAGGAGCAGCTGAGCCTCCTGTGTGGCAGATAAAGTGCCCTGGGCTTGGGGCTGGCAGCACAGCAGGACACAGCTCCCACACCTCTTGGTGCAGCTGAGCACTCTGACACCTGGCATGCACTGAAGGAAAAATGTTTCACTACCCATTTTTTGGAAAAGGTAATTAAACTCAAATACAAAAAAAAAAAAAAAAACCCAAACAAAATCACAAAAACGTGAAGGAAACAAATGACTTGTTACAGTTGCTGTAGGGTAGAACTGAAATCCTTCACACTTTCTAAAAGTTCTTCAAGACTCTTTTCTTGGGGGATTTTTTTTTTTTTAACCTTTCTGTCCTTCACAAGATGCACTTCACTGCAGTGTTCAGGAATATTTCTGGGGTTTACAGGCACTGTAGTGCAGCTCAGCCTTTCCCCACCATCCCCTTCCTCCCCAGCAATCCCTGAGCACACCAGGCACTGTCTGCTCTTCATCTGTTGAACGCACACGCAGTTCAGCTTGTGGCACACTCTCCTGATGCCATTCCCAATTAGGGAGCCTATCATTCAGACATTTGCTTGCAGCTTCTCCACTTGTCATTGGAGTATTTTCCACAGTCCTGCACTTTAGTTCAGCTGCTCAGAGTGAAACCTGCGACCATTCTGAAAATTTTAGTTAAAGCAGGAAACCTTGAATCTCCAGTAGGCACAATCAATGTGATTTCCTACACAGAGCCAGAGAATCACAGAACTGTCAGGGTTGGAAGGGACCTCTGGAGATCCTCCAGTCCAGCCAGGGCAGGGTCACCTGGAGCGGGTGACACAGGGACATGCCCAGGTGGGTTGGGATGTGTCCAGAGAGGGAGAGTCCAGGCCCCCCTGGGCACCTGATCCAGGGCTCTGCCACCCTCCATGGAGAGGAGCTCTCCCCCAGCTGATGTGGAACTCCCTGGGGCTTTGTTTGTGTCCATGGCTCCCTGTCCTGTCACTGGGCACCCCTGGAAGGAGGCTGGCACCATCCTCTGCCAGCCCTCGGAGATACTGGTGAGGATTAATGACATCCCTCTCAGGCTCTTCTCCTCCCGGCTGACCAGGCCCAGCTCCCACAGCCTCTCCTCATCACAGAGATCCTCCAGACCCAAAGTCATCTTTGTGGCCTCTGCTGCACCCTCTCCAGCAGCTCCTTGACTTTCTTGAGGTTCCAGAGCTGGACACAGCCCTCCAGAGGTGCCTCCAGGGCCGAGCAGAGGGGCAGGATCCCTCCTGACCTGCTGCCCACACTTCCTGAGGCACTCCAGCTCTTTTCTTGATCCCTGTTGTTCTCTTATCCCCTAAAAACGCCTGATTCCCAGCACCAGAGATGTTTTTCCTTGCCCTTGCTTGCCTGTGTATTTCAAATATCTAATCCAAACTTTTTTGTGTCCTTGAAGCTGCTCCTATTTATTTTCTGAACTTTACTTCTTTACTAAATCACTTCAGGCTTCTGAGCTCTACAGATTGTCCTTTCTGGAAGTTTTGCTGCTCTGCTTGGTGCTTGTAGACTTTCAGGCCGCTGAGTTTTAAGCTTGGCTTAAAATATGGTCCATTTTACCATTGTTTGGGCTCTATTAAGACTATGCTGATACAAACAAACAAACAAAAAATCCAAATTGAAAAGGAAAAAAGTTGGCTAAATTCCTTAATCAGAATAATAGAAGTATTTTATCTACCCCTTCCCAGGGCAATGGACATTTTGGTTATGAGAGCTTGTGTTTAGCTACAGATGAATCTCCAGGGACTATAATGTGTGTGTCAAATAAAGCCACAAAGCAGAGCAGAAAGGTCACTGTGGTGCTCAGTGACAACTCCTTGCTGCACCAAGAGCTGCTCCTCCAGGCTTGCTTTAGAGTATGTGACCTGTCTTCTCCTTGCCCTAACTTAACACTCAAAAAAATTTGGATTTTTTTTTTTTTTGAGTTTCTGAAGAGATTTTAAGGATGTGCTAGGCCCTTACTTGCAGACTTGTCATGTTACTGAGAATTTTCCTTTTAAAGACAAAGTGCTAAAACTTTCACAAAATACCATTATTCCAGCAGTTGTTATTTTGAGAATGATAAACAAACAGAAATCAAAGTTGCAAGAATCTTAATAACACTCCAGGAGACAGCAACAATGCCAACCCATGGAAATCATTCAAAGACAGCAGTGTAACATTTATCTCAAAGTCCACAGAAACTCATCAGAGTCCATAAAAACAAGTAAACAGCTATATTAACGCTGAACAGTCACATTTCCAACAGGAAATTGAATCCTGTAATCAATGAGCACTTAAGAATTGCCATAATAGTTTAATGTGAATTTTCTTAAGAGTTTGATTCCAGAAATTAAGGCTAGGAAGGGCATCTGATACAAATGCTTCTTGAAAGGAATAATGACCAAATGGTTCCATTGTATGGCTTAAGAAAAAAAAAATCCTTAAACATCTGTAAATAACTCTAAACCAAGCTGTGTTTTATTTTTTTTTCACAGCTGGAATACTAGTTTTTATTACAGCTCAACTGGCATTGCAAATTAAAATCCATCTCTGTTTGTTAAACTGCTACTTAAAATGGCTTCCAGCAACTGTTACAGTTGGATATTATGTTGTCATTTATGCATTAAGTGGGAATGGTTCAATAGCATGAATATTTAAAAACAAGTACATGGAAAGTATTTTAATTGGGTTGCCATTGCTAACTGCTGAGTTTTGTTCCCAAGGTTTGGTCAAAGCTCACTTAATTTTTCATTGCATAAGAAGCAGCATCCAGTGAATTAATGGAACGAGGACCCTTTGTAGGTGAATCTCAGGGTGTCTGATCATAGCAGAACGGCTCTGCACTTTTAATGGACAGCAATTAAAGTGCTCAGCAGACTTCTGCCATGCTGGTTAATCTGTTCTGAACAATTTGTTTGGTGAACTCTTCCTTAGAGTTGCTAAAGAGGGAAAAATCACCACATGATCATGAGCAGAGATTCTATAAAATGAATGTAAACACACTGTTATTTTGGCAGGGACTTTCAAAGGGCCACAAGGAAGCTGTGAATGAAAAACTGTATTTTCACTGCCCACTGCATCTCTAAAGCACCAACACCCATGAAAGCTGAGGTGAACTACTACAGAATAGACAGTTGTATGAGACTCTAGGTCTAATTTAATTTAAAATAATTACCTACAGGTAATACAACAGGCAATTGTCACAGGTGAACAGATTATTAATAAAGTAATTAGGCAGTTCTGAAAAATCACAGTGAATCTTCACCATCAGGTATGTTAACAGCTCTTAATGACTGACAGCAACTTCTTCAGATGTTGCTTCAAGTTTTTTGCCTTTAACCTATAAACCACATCCTGCAAGTGACAAGAGTCAGTCTCACCTGTTACTCAGAGACAGGATAACCAAGATATTCTTGTTAATGTTGTTCATGAATGTGCCCCCAGAACTTCTCACTTCACAGAAATCCCCATGATCCATGCACTGAAATTAATACTTTTAGGATCGCTGAGCAGTGGGACACTTTGTTAGGGACTTACCTGAAGAGCTATCAATTACTCAACCCTTAAGAGAAAAATCATATTTATTTACAAACCAAATAAGTTTTCATAAATGTCAAATTATTCCTAAATATCATTAAAGTTCAAAAGGGCCTAAAATACAGCCCATATTTCCTTTGAAAATCTGTCCACCCATCTATGTGCCTGAGACATTAGAGTTGGATTTTAAAAACCCTCGTGGGTCCCTGCCAGTTCAGAATATTCTGTCATTCTGTGGCACCCTTACCAGAATTTTTTGTTTTCAAGCCACTTTCCCTTTTATTGGAAACCTTCATTGGAGGAGAGCTGCTCCTCATGGTGAGCACTGGATTACTGCATGCCAGGAGACCTCTCAGCCTTTCCAGCTTTCTTTGATATCAGGTGTTCCTGGCAACCTCTGCAGAGAGTGGGAATTCCCTCATTCACACAGTGAGTGAGAAAACAGCAAAAGCAGGAATATGATGTTCAGGAAGTCTGGCGGAAAAAGAGCGGCTGATATGTAATATCAAATCTGCACCCATGTTTGGGGAGTTGAATCAAACATATCTTGAATGCTGCTCATCAAGCCCATTATTTTAGGAGAGCAGTAGGACAAGCCAGAGAAGTGACACTTCTGCTTCACCAAACCTGGCACAAGGAGAAGCTGAATCCATTTCTCTATTTCATATCTGTTCTGCCATACAGGATGACTTTAAGCAGCAGTGTCATTTGTTATTATGTTTTATTGCTTAAATGGGCAATTTCCCAACTTAGTGAGGCCTTGGGAAGCTCCTCAAACACAGACCCAACCAGGGAACTTGCCTCTCTCTGGCTTGCACTGGCTGAACACTCTGCTCTCCAGCTGACCTTCAGGAAACAGCCCCGTTGGAAGAGTGCCTCACTCCAGGTCTGTGACTCACAATTTAATTACATTACAGAAGGGTATGATCTGAGAGGCTGATGCTGTTTTTATTCCAACCACTGAGCTCCTTGCCAGCTCAGTTATCAGCCCTCACTGGGCTGAACGGTCCCTTGGGCTCTGTGGTGGCAGTGCTCACAGAGCTGGTGCTGCTGTTTTTCCTGAGGCTGCTCCTCTGCAAGGAGCCCTGACAGGGCAGGGGAAAGGGGGATGGATGCCCAGGCATGCAAATCAGCCAGGCAGGGCTTAACCTGTGACCTGCTTTACAAATTCTGAAATGTTGCTGAGACAAAACTGCTCAGTTTATACCTAAAACCCCAAACTGATCCTAAACTTCTCACGCAGTGTTAACCTGGAGAGGGGCTTTGGACAATGGCCTGGAGGGACAGGAGCCAGGGAATGGCTCCCAGTGCCAGAGGGCAGGGCTGGATGGGAGATTGGGAATGAGGAATTGTTCCCTGGCAGGGTGGGCAGGCCCTGGCACAGGGTGCCCAGAGCAGCTGTGGCTGCCCCTGGATCCCTGGCAGTGCCCAAGGCCAGGCTGGACACTGGGGCTGGGAGCAGCCTGGGACAGTGCAAGGTGTCCCTGCCCAAGGCAAGGGGTGGAATGAGATGATCCTTAAGGCCCTTTAAATCCAAACCACTCTGTGATTCCATAATTCTGATTACACTGATTACAGAAAACATCCAGAATTGTTAATGCAAACATTTCTGGCTACTGCAGGGCATAACACTCCAAAAGAGACCTGCATGCACTGGAAATTCTTTTGTTTGAACACTTCTTTTTGAATCTCATGAAACTGGTTTACTAGAAATTTAATTAAGAAAAAAACTGGTTTCCCTATTAGAGAAGAGCACTGCTACAGAAAGTTTAATATTCCTTCCCCAGAAAGGAAGCATGAAAATATAAAGTTACTTCTAAAATGTACCAATATTTATTCAGCTTTATTTGTGACACAGGTCACAGTAACAGTATTTCCCAGTTATGCCCTAAACCAAAATTAAGTTTTCTATTATTC
Source organism: Pyrgilauda ruficollis (assembly GCF_017590135.1). Taxonomy (NCBI): domain Eukaryota; kingdom Metazoa; phylum Chordata; class Aves; order Passeriformes; family Passeridae; genus Pyrgilauda; species Pyrgilauda ruficollis. The sequence continues at coordinate 296,186 of NW_024515431.1, forward strand.
CAGTCCTTCCCAGGAGCATGGAGCAGGTTATTTCCTTGCTGTTTTATAAATACTGTGTTAACCTGACAATTTCTTACACAAGATCTTTTTCCTAACTAGGGAAAGGGTTCCTGCCAACACAAAATGGGGGGTTATAAAACCCTAAAAAAGGGTAAGGCCTTTGTAGCTGTGTTCCCTGGCAGATGTGCTGGACAGAGGGTGCAGAGCTGAGCTGAAGGCTGTGCTGTCATCCTCAGACCAGGGTCCATCTGGTCCACACGTCCAACACAACCAGCACAGCGCTCCAGGGAGAACATTTTAATAAACAGCTACAAGTTAATTTTCACCAAGCTGATACTGACACTCTCTTAACACACAGCAAGTTTCATCTCCACAGTATTAATTGTTACAAATACATAACAGATAAACAGCTCAATCCCAGGCCTTGAGGTCCCTCTCCACTCATGTACCTACACAGTTTAAAAGGCTGGGACCTTAAAATTCAGCCTTTCAAATGAATGGCATTTCTTCAGCCATTAAAATGAATGGCACTTATAAATTCAGAAAGGACAAAGCCCAGACAGGATGCAGTAACATCTGATTAACAGGTCACAGGATTCCTTCAAAGCAACCCCTTTAAAATTTGGATTTTAAAGATCCTTAAAAAAATATTTTGGATTTTAAAGATCCTTTTTTAGATCCATTGTACCTAAAAAAACCTCAACCAACCAAGAAAAACCCCAAAATTAAATTGACATAGAGTGCCATCAACTATTGGCAAATGGCCTCAATTTTTACTTACCTTCTCTGAAAAACAAAACTCACTTCATTTCTCAAGTAAACTTCCCCAGTTTTAACATACAGCCTTTGAACATCTTTTGTCTCCTAGGCTAGGAAGCCAACTGCCCCCTTCTAGATACTTATTGACTCTGAATAGATCTCATGATTTAATGAAATAAAAAATCAGACCACAGAGAAGAACAAGAGGCTCCAATAATGTGCAATGACAGAAATTATAGAGGGCAAAAAAAAAAAAAATGCAAATATTTATCTGCTAAGTGAGAATTAAATAAAATTCAGACATCTAAATACTGGCAACATCTTGCTGTTAATACAGGAATAGCTTATTGCACAGAAACCCTAACTATTTACTTTCACTGATGCCCAGATTGTGCCCCTGTGTATTTCTAGAACCGAACAGTTTGATCCCTGGCTAACTCAAAAGCCAGATCTCAACACAAAAGCAAGGTACCCACTGCCAGTGGGCCTTGCTTTGGAAGGGTTCACAAATCATTCTTCACCAAAAAAACTCAGGATAAATCCACAGAGAAGGCAGTGACAGCTTTAAACCCAAGCAGGGCTGAAACAGGAGGGGGAACTGTGCTCCTGGCTCCCCTCCTGTGTCTGAACACACTCCTGAAGAGCAGCACCCTTTGTCTGCCCAAAACCACATTTCCACCTTCCAGAAAATAGAAACACCACAAGCAAGCTTAAATCTTACCAGCAATGAAAACAACATAAATCCTGCTTCATCCTGTGATCCAACGGCTCTCCACTTAGGGCTTGGATGCTGTGAAAATCCTGGAGAAGACACTCACCTTCACTGTGGGGGAAATAAGCAGCAAGAGTAGAACAAAAGATTCTAGTTGAAAACTGAGTGTTATGAAGTAGATTATACCTTATTTTGCATTTCAGTGTTGTCTGACAGATAAATAACTGTACATCATTTATTGACAGCACTGCTTATCCTGGTCACTCCCTGGTCATTCCCTCCCCAGGTGCATTCAGCACTCTGGTGGGAGCACACATGGCACTGATTTTCCAGCTTGAGCTCCCAGATTTTCAGAACACCTTTTTCTTTATAGTTGGAAATCTCTCCTACTGAAAGCATATTGAAATGCTTGTGGTCAGAAGTGAAAAACAAACTGTTTTCACCCACTCTGCCAAGTGTCCTGGGTTGTTTTGGAAGCACGCCCATCTAAATCACTCATCTTTTTCAGCACATCCAAACTTTCATTATGGATTTTATGCATTTCTAAACTGATAAGGTTAAAAAAAAAAATAAAAAAATTAAAAAAAAAGGGAAAAAGTGAAGTAGAAGCCAGAGTCTGTACTTTCAAGGCTCCAGGAAGATTTGACTTTGTAGCAATTCCCCAGCTGTAATTGCCTTACCAGACAGTTTAAATCCATTTAGAAAGTTCCATGTTAACTCTGTAGCCTCAAGAGCCTTGTCTCCAGAAATAGCTGCTGTTTGAACTGCAGCTGCGAGAGGATATTTTAAATCAAGTCTGTGCCTGCTTTTTTACCTGGGGAGGCTGTGTATTGAGATGGGCACTTCAGGGACAGGACAGGCTGCACACAGCTCAAGCCAGGCCAGCTGGGGCCATGGCTCAGCTGGAAGGCAGCTCTGGGAGCTGCCCAGAGTCACCCAAAAGGTGACACAGGAGCCACACACCAAGCCTGTGTACGCTGCAGTTTAACCCCCATCACTGCAACCAAAGGCGTGGACCTGGAGTTGTTGTTCCCTGTACAACTAAACCACACATGCAATATTTTTAGCTGTCTTTTGATTTGAAACTGTGGGTAATTAAATCCTAGTGCAGGTCTAATACTTCAGTGTGCTCCCTCTAATCATAATTACCACATTTACAGAGAGCTACAGGCACCAGGCTGTTACAACAAGAGATGATTTTGTCTATAACTCCACAAGATAATTGTTTACAAATAAGATTGAAAGCTACAGTTGGTGAACAAGTTCAAGCCCTATTTTGAAGTCAGTAGGAGAAGGAACAGCCTGGTGCTGTGAAGCAGGAAAAAGGAAGGTTAGATCACACACAGCCTGGCCTTTATCATCACACTCCCAGAACGTCACTCTTACACCCTCACTTGGCATCCTTGACTCTGGTGGTTTCATTATTGTGGTGAGGAGAACATAAAGGACATCCTCCACTCAGGAACACTCAGACAAATCAAAACGATTTTGAAACAAATGTCGTGGTGAGCAAATTCATTCAAGCTGTAGAGCCCAGTTCAGTTTCTTCAATGTTTTTAGAGGGTGATAGACTGGAGGATTCCTGTTCCATTGCCAAGCTGTTGCACATATACACCCCCCCAGTGGTTCTGCACGGAGAACTGCAGCTTGGAGGGACATTTCCTGCAGCACAGCAGCTCCACTGGAGAGATCCAGGTTTAAATGCAGCATGAGCTCCCCCCAGAACAGAGGGACTGGGGCTCAGGTCAGCCCAGCACTGAGGTGAGCTAATATCAAAACCCCATTGTGATTGATCCGTGCCAGGCTTTCAATTTTTCTCCTGAAATCTGGGCTAGGCTGGGCTGCTGCCCAGTGGAATTCAGTCAAATCACTCTTGCACAATGCTTGCCCACAGCCCATCCAACCCTCAACAGTGCTTCCACTGATTGCAAACGCTGTAATCAATGGCCAAAACAAATTAAAGAGAGGGATAAAGAGTCATCTGCCAGCACTTGTATGTTTTTTATTTTTTATCTTCCAAAGGCTTCTAGCAATTAATTTGTTGGAAGTTTTATTGTTATCAAGTGAACACTTTATTTTGTGGGACACTGTGGGTAAAAGCTGTAATGCAAACAAACAATGGCTGCTATGCCATAAATCTGCCTCCAAATCTCACTCATGCACTGAGGGTTTAAGATCTCTCTAAAGTAACATATTTGTTTACTGGTAAGGGGAAAAGGTCCTTCTGTAAGTACTACATACATTGAAAATTTAGACACAGTAAAAATGGCACTTGGCAAAGTATCATTAGAAATGCTGTGATCTGTGGTTGCATAATTAAGGGAGAATCATTTAATGCTTATTGATGAAGGGATATAGAAATATTAGAAGCCACCAGCATGTCCTTCACTCTCAAGGGTGGCATAAAGTGCAATGAGCTGGAGTACAGCAGTAAGGATGCTCTCCACACACCCCCTGCACCCACCAGGCAGTGAAGGGATCACACACTGCACTGGTTTGTTTCTTTTTCCTTCTGATACACCTCTTTGAATGTTCTTCATCAGCCCTTCACCAGAACTCTCAACAGCCACTGGGTATTCCAAATCGTGGAATGTCCTGAGCTGGAAGGGACCCACAGAGGTCACCAAAATCCAGTTCCTGGGTTAGTGTCACTTCAGAGGCTCCTGCCAACACTGCTGAGGGCAGCCACACCTTCTGCTCATGGCCAAAATCCTGTGTGGCACCCAATGCTGCCTGTAGGCAGGAACAGCACTAAATAAATAGAACAGCACAGAAATCTTAGATAGATATCACAGCCATGTGTTCACCTGGAAATGAGAGACACAGAGATGACTCTGACAGAGTGTTGCTACATCAACCAATCTAAAGTTGGGGGGAAAGGGGAGTAAAAAATCCTTCTCTCTCAGGATGTGGCAGTGAGGAGGGAATGCTAACTAGCTGGTATAATCACACCTGCTTTTAACACTCTCTTCCCTTTTAGAGGAAATTATTAACTCCACAGGGCAAGGCAGAACATCCAGAACGAAGCATGGAATCGAGCAGCGTGGATCTCACAGCACCTGTAAGCAGGTTTGCATTGTTTAAGTAATTATGTTTTGGATGGATATTGCATAAATAATATTGAATTTTCATATTTGATCACAGCTGCCACTTCCACAATGCAATTTCCACGAGGATGAAGAGCAAATTCTGACAGGAAAGTGTTGACCCTCCTAGGTAATAACGCACTGCTGACTGTGATAACTCCTGTGCTCTGTAAAAAAAGCAACTTGTGTATCAAGGACAACTTAATAACAAAAAAAAAAGCAAAAGCCAATGGTTGTGTAAAGAAAATGTTCAGGCATGAGGATAATTGTCCACAGAGCATTACAGCTAAACCAGCAATTTTACCTGGTACTGCAGCATCCTACCTGAAGCTTTTAAAGGACAACTAAAATCTGTCTAAAATAAAGAAATGCCAAAAGAGACTTTTTGCATCTGGAAAAAATGTATCAATGCATTTGGCATTAATGTCTACACCGTTTAAGACAAATCACCAATAACATCCTTTGAAAAGTGGATTACAACCACAAAAGTGGTCAGGCATTCTGCTCCTGACTTCTGTTTCAATAGAAACAAAACAAAGCTCAGTCTTTGCTCCAAGTACACTCTGAGCGCATATTGAAATGGTTTCTGTTTCAAAAGGAAAGTGATATTGCAACTTCAGTCCTTGAAATTTATTTACTAATTCACATACCCCATAATTAGTGCTCAATGAGAGCAATCTCTTTTCAGACCTAGCACAGAATTAACAAGGACTTGATGCATAAATTTTCCTACAAAAATTAATAGATTTTGTCCTTTTTCCATTACAGATTGTGGCAAAACTCCAATAATGATGAGCAAACTCCTAATAATATTTAACTGTCAGATGATTACTATGTTGCAATTCCATTAGTAATTAAAACTAAATGGCACTTAGGTAATGTATTATCTTCTACCTTTCCTAATACCTGCCCTTTCCAACTAAGGGTCAAATTAATGTCAGGGTATCTGAAAAATTCTGCAAAATGTGTTTTCTGTCTATTTATCCCTATAACACGTCGGCCAAAGCCCTTAAGCACAATGCATCATCTGGGTGAGAACCAGAATAACCTCCAGCCTCAAGAAAATTGATTTAGTGAAAATGAAAGTTCCTGAGCCTCTCCTTTCCCTGCATCTGCTCTTCCAGCTGAATTCCTGAGCAGCAGGTGCGGGTGGCATCCTGCTCCCCCGGCCCTGGCAAGCGCAGCTCAGGTGGAGCCACTCCTGCCTCCCTGCCACGCCTCAGGCTCAGCTCCTGGCCCTGGGCTCTGCCTGGGGAGCAGCCAAAGCCGGGCTCTGCAGCAGCCCGGTAACCCCGGCAGGGCAGGGGATGCGCATTCCAGCCGCTCAGGGCACGCCCGACACAGATCCTTAGCCCTGTGACTCCGCTGATTGAAGCTCCTCTGCAGGAGGCAGCTGGGCCGGGGGGGAAATGTCACTGTGCCAAGGGAGGTTCTGCTGTAGCTCCAAGACAATTACAGCATTTCCAACAAACCCCACTGCAGGCCTTTCTGGGGATGAGACCAGGTTCTGGTTCCTAATATTTCATAAGTGTTTTTTTTCTTTTTTTTTTTTTTTTTTTTTTTTTTTTTTGTTTTAATCAATAGATATAAGATAGATAAGATAATAGGTAATAACATAATAGATAATACTCAATAGATATTTCTCAATCTCAGTCCTGCCCAATTAAAGTAATATAATGAAGTATCAGGTTCCTGAGAGCAGTAACAGTGTTAAGTGACAAACACAATTTTAGCACATGGTCTGCATTTGGTTACTACTCCCTCTCTAGTCCAGCCACTGCCAGTAATTTGTTACTGCACTACTCCCAGTTTAGCAGAAGCAATACAAGTGAAGTGTCTTATGAAATATGATGCTGTTGCTCATTCTAAACCCCTGTTTTCTCCTTTTTTTTTTTTTTTTTTTTTTTTTTTTTTTTTTTTTTTTTTTTGTAAAAAGCCTTGTAGGAAAATAGAAAGTTGCTTTTTTTGACAATTTATTTTCAAGACATTTTAGAAGAAAGATGGGAACCCCAGAAAAATTCTGACCTCTCACAGCCCTTGTGTAAGATCTTCTGCTCTGCTGTTGCAACAAACCCCGTAAGGAAATTCCAGGTTTTGGCTATCAGTGCCAAAACCACTGCAACTGGGCCAGTTTAACTGTGCAATGATGCACTCAATGAGTTTGGATATTGAAAGTGTAAATCAGCGTTAATAATCATCACAAGGATTTGAGACCACAACTTGGCAATAGGGGTTTTAAACCCCTTAAAAATATGTAAAGCCTTTAAAAAATATTTATTACACACTTTTGAACAAACCAAGTTCCTCTGCAATATATGCCAGAAATGCACATTCTGATGGAGAGCTTTGGATATGTATAATGGGGAAAAAAAATTACATCGGCACACAAACAAAAAAATAATTTTGAGATTCAAAATCCATTCTGGTGGAGAGTGGAACTGAGTCAGTGGTGTTTTGATCAGAGAAGATTGGCCCTACCAGGTAGGACATAATGTTTTGGTTGTACTTTCTCAGGTGACAACAGGAGCCCATTTAGCCAGACAATGCTGGAGGCTGATCCTTAACCAAAGGAGTTTCAAAAATGTGCCCAGGAAAGTACAAGATTAAACTTGTAAACTTGACTCAGCAGACCTTCAGCTAGCACAGATCTGCAGAGCTCCACAGATCAGGAAACAGGCCCATGGCTAAACTAAATTGATTTAACTTTCATTTTAAACCTTTACTAGTTAAAGACACTTATAGAAGTGGAGGGTTCTGGCTTACTTTTTTTAAAAGTATTTTTTGCATTATGCTTTTGTGTATTTGTGTCTAAGTTTTCCTTCTACTTTTTCCTCCCAGGAAATCAAGGAGAACTAAATATAAGCCCAGTGTTGTCTCGTTCCTTTCCTTTCTTCATTCACTCATTCCTAATTTTATTTAACATCCTGAAATTTGACATGGGACAAAGCATTACAAGAAAATGGAAAAAGCCAACACCACATTAGGAACCAGAAGGAGAACAGAACTTTGATAATTTCTTTGTTACTTCCAAATAAATGAGCAAAAGATAAACACACAGTCCTGTAGAGACAGGCCTGCATTGAAGCTGACAAAAGGCTTTCCTTGGTGATTTGTTATTGTTCCATTTAAAATATTTTAAAAGTTTGACTGCAAGAAGAAGCAATTCCACTTGTGCCAGAAGTGGTCTCCTCCCACTCGGCCTCTACTGTTTTTACTGAGCTCCTGGTAGTTTATAAATTATGAATTTTATTTAAGAATTTGCAGACATGTATTTTCTTTGTAAAGAGGGAGCAAGAGCTTATTATTTATCCTTTGATGTATGCCCATACAGCACAATGAAATCACAGCCTTTATAATATCCTGTACGTTCCCAGCACTTGACCCAAATGTATTGAAACAAGCAGTATTATTTGTGCGTGTGAAAAATAATATCTCCCCACACCTCACACCTCTTCTCTTTTCTTGAGGTCTTTTATAGCTCAAAATAGCCAAGCTTATCTCGCTGCCAGCATCCTCAGCTCATCTCAGTGTTCAGGGAGATAAGATTAGAGGCCTTGATCCTCCTGCTGTTAGAACAAGACCTCAATCTCTCACTGTCTCTATTTAATCAGGTTCCTATTTTAGCTGCCACAAAGCTGTCAACAAAAGAAAATAAACTATACCCCATCAAGGGGTTAAATTGGATTTCACAATGTGCAAATGCTCGTCCGAACAAAATTCCACCTGCACCCTCCATCAGGCAAATTAGTTCTGACTTTTAATTTATTTCTCTAGGAAATGGAAAGGTATGGCATACCCAAAGTCAATAGGGAATAAAGAACGAGGTGTAATCAGCCTGCTCACTAATTCAGAGCCCTCTTCTCTGTCAGCTTTAATAGATTTCACACCACACAATTTATAGAATGTAAGATGTATCTTTTCTGGTCCATGCTTTATTTTGGACTTGTCTAGTTAATGGTGCAAACAAGTGACAAGTGATGTTTGTTTGATGCAACAGTGCCTGGAGGACACACACACTGCTTGGGCACATTTTGGACACTCTGTTTTGCTACTCCAGACTCTAACAGGACTGGTTTTCATCTGGGACAAACTGCAGCACCACAATCCTGTTATGATTTGCTTGACCAGTAATTTATTCAGTTGTACCATGTAGATATAAAAAAAAAAACTGTAAATAATCACATGTACCTTAAAGAATATTTTTATTTCTTTGTTTCAAATCATTAATTAGTAGCATGCTACTAAAAATTTTTTTCCTCTTCTTGGATACTGATTATCATGTAGATAACAAATAATCATTTCTTATTCTTTCAATATATTCCTCCTGGTTTTCCCCTCTCTTTAATATTTCCTTAATTCCACCAGGTCATATCCAAAACCTGCTTTAATAGGTAACTCTCCTGGAAGAAGCAGAATGGATTGAGGTGAAATATCTCTAAGAAAACAAAAGGAGCCTTAGGAAAATGCTCATCTACCAAAAAACCTCACTGGCATAGCTGGTCTTGTGGCCCTTTTCAGTTTTTTGTTGGCCCTATAGCAAGGCAGAATTTGATCTGCAGCAGGGGCATTATTAAAGCCTAATCACAATCATAAAGCCCAAAATAAAACCAAAACTCCCATCTGAAGAAAACCCTTCAAACTCATTAATTTTCTGAACAGCACAGGACATCCAGACTGTCCAAGGTGCTCACACAAGGGTAAAGGTCATTTTCTCACTGCACAAAGGGTGGAACACCTCCTGCATCTTCCCCTTCCTCTCCAGTGCCGTGGTAGGGAACGTGTTCTTGCCTCCAGTGTGTTTATTGCTGTCTAGTTGGACATCTGCTGCCTTGCTGCTAACATCTGTCTACCTATGATCATGCAGTGTTAGGCATAATTTTGCCCTTAATAGCTTTCCTCAGGTTTTCTCTCTTTACCTCTGGTAGCCTGAATGTTGTGATCTGAAGAATAAAGCTGCTTTATTTTTGGGCTAATTAAGACACTCAGGTCCTCATAATTGCAAAAGCAATAGATGTGGATTCTGGACAAATTTTTTTTTTGTTGTTTTGCTTCAGGGTCCTTTTTCCACTGTGCAATGAGAATTAATCACGAGGATTTTAAAGGTCTTGGGAACACACCAAAAAATCAGGGCAAGGAAAAGCAAATTCTCTGAAGGAAGGAAACCAGTGGTGGGATTAAAAGGTAGATTACACCCTGCTAACAAATTCCCATGGAAGTTATTCTATTTATCCTCTTATAACAGCACAGGTCCGTGTTTTCCAGCAGAATGATTATCTGGAAATCAAATGCAAGTGCCTGAAGTAAACAAGGACAAACAAACTCCGTGTGGGGAGGACAAGGAGGATGAAGCAGACAGGCAGAGATGTAAATACACCATGCAAAGGCAGGTCCCACACAGCTCCCAGCCTTGCTGGGGGACCCTTCTGCACAGGGACCCTTCCCTTCAGCAATGTAGAGACCCAGACTGGGGTCAGAGCTGCATTTCACCTCCCTCAGGACAAAAATGCAATTTTTCAGCCAAAAAAAGAGCATTACTGGTATGGGGAGCAACAGCATGGAAAAAACAAATACTGGGATTTGCTATTGGTATTCAGCAGCTAAAAGATTTGGGACATCTACTGTGCAGGTCTGCACCTCAAAGAGCAGTTTTCCAGTTACTCACCAGGAGCTGGACACTGGGATAGGGAACACTGGGATATTCAGAGCTCAGCTGAGGATTCCTGAACCCACAGAAATGTTCTGAATCAGATTCTATTTGAAGATATCCACCAAGGAGATGATCTCAGCTATCTCACTATGGTTTATTTTGGATAGCTGAGAAATGTGAGGTGCTTGGCCACGAGCCAAATCACATCAAGTTCCCAAGCTTTTGTAATTAAAAAAAAAAAATAAATAAATAAAAGAAAAAAAGAAAAAAGCAGAAATAGCTTTTGGCCACAGTGTTTTATTTTACCTGAAATGAAAATTCGGTCGTTTGAAATGTATCTAATTTAGATTAGGATGCAAATTTACAATATACACTCAGCTAAATTTAGTTTATAAATATTTCTTTTAAAATGAAAAATTTAGAGATCCATTAAAACCATGTTTGGCATCAGCAAATAGTGGGGTTGATTTTTGAAAGGACCATGTTTCATTAAAAAACTGTCAATGTTTTCCCAACTCCAGTCCTATCCCAGACACCCCACACTACTGATCTACTGCTGATTTCAGGTATTGCTGGAAATATCTATGTGTAGAGTAGGAATTACTGGGATTTTATGGTATGGAAACATAATAGGGAAAAATTACTATTTGCATTCCCCAAATGCAAGTGTTGGAGTCCTCAGTCTCTGGGATTCACTAATCACTGCATCCCAGGCACTTTTTCACTCTGCTGCAAAGCTCAGGTACCCTCCCAGGCTCAGCAGAGAAGCAATCTGACAGGTACTGCCTAGTTAAATATGAGTTATCATCACCAGCACCACAACATATTATTAAAAGCTCCATAAACAGTCATGTATTTTGGAGAGGCACCAACTTCAGACATGGAATACATACAGCAAATATAAATTAACAGATTGCCTTTTGCTTTATAAATTAAAAGTATTTTGAGAAACAAAAAACCTATTCCACCTTAGTGGATTGGCTGAGAGGTAAGCCTCTGAAAAAGATGAGGCTTTAGTTTTGTTTGTGTTAAATATCCAAACATATTCACCAGGAGCCCAAAGGACTCACCAGACTATCCAGGTACTGCCAGCTCACTCCAAAGCAGGATTGGAGCAATGTTATTAAAAGTGGTAGGACTTCCCACCCACACTGCAGAAAGCTCCACTGCAAGAGGAGAAAAACACAAATTGCCTGCATACAAGGCTGACCCAGAAAGCTAAATCTTTTCCCCAGGAAAAACAGATAAACTCGTGCTTAGGTTCCTGTAGTGGCAGTGCAATCAGCTGTTACCTAATAGAGAGTGATGCTGGATCACTGAGTTTTCCCTGGAATTTAACATCTCTGCATGCAGTTCTTTCAATAAATAACCCAGCCCAGGTGGTAGAATAAAGAAGTCTGATGCAAAAAAAAAAAAAAAAAAAAAAAAACAAAAAAAAAAAAAAAATCAAACAAACAAACAAACAAAAGCAATCCTTTGATCTCAGTAATAACTAGAAAGTCAATCAAACATCCCCAGTGCTTTGTCTCACACATCAAGGCTTGAAATGCAGAGTTTGAAGCCAAGGACGGGTCAGTGCACAGAGCCAGCTGCCAATGCCTGGCACTCCTGACAATGCCTCTGTTCCCAGGACACTGGAAAACAGCCTAAAATGGGTCTAAACTGTGCTCTGCTAATTATGAGCACAGCAGCCACAGAGCATCAGCCCAACCCCTGTCAGAAAGGGACTGTTGGATAAAGGGAACCACACACTGTTAGCTCTCCACTCCCCAGCCGTCCAGGAGTGTGTAGGAGCAAAACATTTAATTTCCCAAAAGTTTCACTGAGTGTCAGGGGAAAAACAAATTAGCTATTTTATTACTCCAGGTGAAAAGAACTCTGAGCTCAGACCCTTCTCTCACCTCCTCACCTCGAGGTAGGTCTCAATTTAAGTGAAATTTCCCAATTTTACACCCCAGGATAACACGGCCCCAGGTATTTAAGGGATTTGGAAATCAGAAATGTAACAAGTAAACCACAATCCTGTAGCTGTAAATGGGGGCTAAATCCTCAGCCCCACTGTTATGTGCATTTAATCTAACAGGATTTTTAGAGCTTGGTTATCCACACTCCCACACAGGCATCCCATCAGTCCTTCCAGGATATTTGTTCTGCTCCCCTGAGTCTGGAATCACCACCACCACCAAGAAGGGTCTCCTCCTGCACAGTAGTGACTCTCCAGCACCACTTCCAAAGGGAACAAAACTCTCCTTTCCCTGCTTTGGCAGAACACATCTCCCCCAGACTAAAGTCCTTGCATTGTTACAGGCAATACTGAGATTAATTCAGTATCTCCTTGCCTGCCATCCCTTTCAAAGGGTTTCCTGGCTGTTTAGCACAGTAACTTTTAGCAGATTGACACCCCCCGTGTTTAATCTCTGTGCTGCTGTTCATTCAATGGACTGGTGTAATTTCTTCCCAATTCTAAAGGGCAGCACAAAGAAAAGTAATTTTCCCTGGTAATAAGATATACACACACAGAAGCCAAGAAGGGAAGGCACAAATAAAGCCAGATTATCTTGCAAAGTCTGTGGCTGCTCCTTAATGCTAATTTAAGTTCCCATCAATAGGCAGCTCCTACAACATGACACTTCAATACTGATTCACAGCAAATGCAGAAGTGGTAAGCTGAATCATCCAAATGAAATCCTCACTATCGGGCAGAGCAAATACAAGAACTCAAGCTCTTTCTCTTTACCACAGGCTTTGCTTTTTATCTGACACATACAGTACAGTTCTGACAAGGACACACAATGCACGGGGCCCACCTACCCAGGCTGGCTGCTCCTCTGGCCTGGGGCTGTGAAAAGAGCAATGAATCAGGGTTTGGTTATACAGGCAGTAGTCAGGGATTGCACTTTCTGGTGGGATTTCTGCATTTTTGGTGTGCTTTCAGAAGTTTCCATCCCATTTGCTCACTTCTCTGACTGGCCCGAAAGGTCTGAGTGCTCTTGGTTGGGTAAGGCCACAGAAGGAGCTGATGGGGACCTGGTGACAGAGAATTGTGGAATCAGTGAGGTTGGAAAAGACCTCCAAGGTCACTGAGTCCCACCTTCAAACAGGCACCACGCTGCCCACCACACCCCTCCACTCAGTGCCATTTCCACTTGGTTTTGGACACTTCAAGGGAAGGTGACTCCACCACCGCCACCCCTGGGGAGCCCCTTCCAGTGCTCAGCCACTCTTTGAATGAAGGAACTTTTCCTTGTATCCCAGCTGAGCCCCCCCTGGCACAGCTTGGGGCTGTTCCCTCTGGTCCTGTCCCTGTTCCCTGGGAGCAGAGTCTGATCCCCACCTCAGCACAGCCTCCTGTGCGCGACACCTTTGGCACAGAAACTCCTCTCGCCTTCTTGCCAAGGCACCGTGCACATTTATTTTTGCCTTCAGCTGCCCTGGCTGCTCCAGAGACTGAAGCTTCCAGAAGGAAGGCAGGAGTTACCAAATTTTGCTTTGCCCAAACAAAATTCCCAGCTGTGCTTATAGAACAAAATGAACAACCCTGTTCTGGCTGGTTGACACAAGTGAGGATACACAGCAGCTGGAAGAATATTACCCAGTTCTCCTAAGTCTATAAACATCTTACACCATGCCAGGCATTTTTATTTATTTATTTTTTTGATCATAGGAAAGGATAGAATAATGATATTCTTAGATAAAAGGAACTAATCCCACATAAAGCAGAGATCTTTGTTTAGGTCCAGGCATTTGAAAGTGCTTGAGATCCAGAGAAATCAAAGGCAGACTTAGCAGATCCTGAGGAGTGTAAAGTCCCCAGCAGTGCTTGTTGTGACATGGCCAGTGTTTCAAAAGCTCACAGCACACAAGGTTCTTGTGAACTCTTTTGAGAGCCCAGATCTAAGTATGGCATTAGGAGCTGCTGTGTGCTTAGCATACTTAAACATCAGCCCTCTATTGTGGGCACTTCTGAGCCCTTTTCAAAATCTGGCCTGCACTTTAGGCATCCAGCTTCACACATTGTTTCAGTCCTTGGAGGATTCAAGAGGTTTATAATGAATTTTTAAAATTGTGAAACTTCAATGAAAAGTGCCTTTTAACAGCTATATAAAGTAGGTTATCTCAGGCAACACATTTGTTATTGTTGCTACAGGAGGTATATGCCAACTATAAATACCATTTATTAGCAGTGAATGATAAAGCCTCAGTGTAACTGAAGGCTTAATAGCAGAATGAATTAACTCCTGCTCAGACTGCTGCAACTTTAATTCTAACTTGAGGCATTGTGGGGGAAAAAACCTCCAGCTCCTCAAGCATTTCACCAGTAAAGAGCAAAATGTAAACAACCAGCAAAAATAACAATAGCCACTGGCTACTGGTCATTGGTGTTTAGCAGTGAGGAGCTGCTCTAACACTTTATATAGAGATGTGATTGGTTCTGAAAATAGGAAGGCTTGATGGTAGTATTTCACTTTTATTCGCTGCCTTACCTCCACATTTGGATTAGCTCAGCCAACACCACATCCCCCATTTTGAAACTTCACAAGCAGAAGGAAGTGATGCAGTTTGAATATCTTTATATACCACAAGAGAAGAAAAAACTGTTTGCAAGAGTAAAAATATTAGAGAGGGGAAGGGGTAGGGGCAGTGGCGAGGAAAAGCCAAAAAAAATTGTCCTTCCTATTTACTCCAATTGCTGAAAGCCACCACACCCCTTTCTCCTGGAAGGCAGGGGGACACACAGACAGGTGACAGATGGAGGCACAAGAGGCCTTTAGAAACCCAAATCTAAACATTACAATTCAAGCCAGTCTCTGGGGTGTACCAGGGAGTGGCATGGAATACCTTTGTTTCGTGGACCAGGAAATACCTAAGATGAGATCCTCAACTAAAAGTCACAAAAGATATGGACCTACTGTCAAGGTGGAGATATAATTCCATAAATTGTATTTGAAAATTAAACAATTTTCTTAAATTTTATTTTATTTTAATTTTTATTTAATTTTATTAAAATTTTCTTAAACAATTTTCTTAGATTAATGAAACAATTAATTTTTTGCACGTCACTGTAACAGAATGAGTTGTCTTATGACTAAATTTGGATCTTCCAAACAAATTCTGAGGTTATCAAGGACCCCAAATTTGTCACATATTAACTTGGCCAAAAAACCCTAAATGTTGCCCATTTTTCTAACAGTTACCTGCAAACCCCTAAAAGCCACAGCCAGTTCTCATCCATTTGCACCAGCAAACTCACTCCCCTCCATGAGGGATCTCTCTGCGTCCCTTCCAAGTGTGACTGCAACAAAGACTCAACAGTTTGAAGGAATTTTGGCTGAAGTTTCAGGAGTGAAACAACAGAAGGTGTTTTCAATCAAGCAGAGCTGCAGTATTTTGCAGTGTGGAGGGTTCTATATAAAGTTACTCTGTTCACACTCTGCTGGTGACTCGTTAGGAATTGCGAGAAATAGAGAAGGAGACCAGCAGGATAACAACAAACTGCACGAGGGCAGGCAGTGCCAGGTCAGGGGGAATGGCTTTGATGCCTTGAAAGGCCACCTAGAACAGAGGTCAGGCAGAGTTAAAGAATAAAGCAGGGATTTGTTAGAAAGCCTCAATGACCCACCCTGGGCAGCACAGGAGCCCGGCCAGGGCTGCACCCAAGATGGACAATGGGTCACGAGTTTTCACACTTCTGTAAGTTTTGATTCATTACGTATTGGGGTTAATTGTCCAATTCCAGCTTCAGGTTATGCAGTCCCATCCTCCCAGATTGCTCTCCTCAATTCCCTGTTTACAACAATTTTGGGGCCTGAAGGTGCAGCAGTGTCCTTGGTTCTGGGGCTGGAAAAGGATTTTTGTGTTCTGTGTCATTGAGCTGTGAGGAGAACTTGCTAACCCTTCATGAGAACTTCAGAGTCACACACTAATGCAGTACAGAATCAGGAAAATATGAATGCTAAAACTTAAGGCTTCAAACTAAAACTTATCAGCTAAAACTTATCAGCTAAAACTTATCAGCTTCAAACTGACACAGGGCAGGGCTGGATGGGAGATTGGGAATGAGGAATTGTTCCCTGGCAGGGTGGGCAGGCCCTGGCACAGGGTGCCCAGAGCAGCTGTGGCTGCCCCTGGATCCCTGGCAGTGCCCAAGGCCAGGTTGGACACTGGGGCTGGGAGCAGCCTGGGACAGTGCAAGGTATCCTTCCACAGGGGTGGAAGAAGATGGTCCTTAAAATCCCTTCCAGCCCAAATCCTTCTGGGATTCCATGGAAACCCACACCCATCCCATCACCCGCTTGTCTCTCTCCCACGTAACTTCAGAGTTCAGCAGTTGCTCTTTGACTGTGTCCCCATCTAATCACTAAAATATTTGGGAACACTGGCTGAAATAGTTCCCATTTCTGCCCACAGAAGGCCCTGCTGCAGCAGAAATGCCACCTCCCAAAGCTGAGGGTGCCCCAGCCTCCCTGCACTGCTGAGAGCATCCTCAGAGGCAAAGATTAACCACGTTTGTAAATCAGATCCCTTGCCTTCACCATGGTTCTGATTTATGGTTTTGTAATCTTCATAGCCCAAATTGCAGGGAAGGAAAAATAGGTATTGGAAGAAGTCACAGCAGATGTGTTCACTTCTAAAAAAGAATGCACAACATGTGCTGCAAAATAAAAGCACCATTTGGCAACATAAAATATCTTGGCATCTGTGTGAATTTGTAACTGCAGTAAAATATTGATATGGCTGATAAAGTTGAAGTTCCAGTTCCTTTGCTCTTGCATGTCCATGCTTTTAGAGGAAGTTTCCTTTCCACACTGAGGGATTGTCTTTGTATATTCTAGGGTTTTTCAATAGCCTGATATATTTTGTCTGGTGAAATGGTAAAAAAAAAAAAAAAGAGGTTCTAGTAGCTGATCGACTTTTTTTGTGGCCTTATTCCATTGGGAAAATATTTGGGGAAAGGGGAAAAAAAAAAAAAAAAAAAAGAGCTTCTAGTAGCTGATCCTGACTTTTTTTGTGGCCTCATTCCATTGGGAAAATATTTTTTTTCTTTTTATTTTTCCTAAACCTAGTAATAAGAATGTTTAATTTTAAAAATAGCATGAAATTAGTGAATTCTTTTCTCTTCATTAAGAGTCCACATATTTCTTTTTAATTGCACTGAGAATTCTCATTCAGGTTGTAAATGTTCAGAAATCTCCTTTGCACAGAGAGTTTTCCATTGGGAGTGAGATAAAAACATACCAAAAGGGGATGATATATTTATGTGCCCAGGTCTGCCTCCGTGGTTTAGGCCATCATTTACAGGATCCATTTGTGAAGCTCACATCTGTTCCTGTCCCCTCCCAGCTCTGGGGCTCATCACTCACACTTTGCCAGCAGCTCAAGTTAAAAGGCTGCTACAGGAGCTTTGGAGCTGGCTGCAAACACCCGTGAATCCCAGAGTTTTGTTCATTCTTAGAGAGGAACTTTCTGTTCTGAGATAACTTGGGCATGAAAACAAACTCCTTCAGAAAATATGAATCAGAGCATTTGACCTCTGATGTACCCGGCTGGAACAGAGCAAGCACATAAAAATGAAGATGAATGAGCATTAATGTGTTAATATTTCTTCTGTTAAAGAAAACTGTCATTTTCCCCCTCCACAAGGCCTTAATCTCCATTTCAAAATCAGCTTTATCACTTCGGGATCTGTGACAAACCAATTTTGCCTCCTCCACACAACCAATCCCTGTGCACCATTAAAATAACACCACACCCAGGGTTTGAGAGAGCCCAAGATATTATGAATATTGAGAGTACTTCAAATGCAATTTCCTCCTCATAAAAAAACGTCCCTGTCTGTTCTGAGTGCTGATATAATATGTGGAGGCTGCAGGCTTGTTCCTTTAATCCAGAGCAATTAGTTTCTATCAAGTTACACTCCCACTCTGCAGAAGTTTTATAAAAGGGGTGGTGGTGTGTGTTTGAAGAAATTTTAGCTCCTTTAATCAGGATGAAAACAGCCATGAGACTCTCATGGGTCTGTATCAGGCTGTAAAAAAGTCTACTGCAATCATATTTGATGGCTCTGAAATATCTACTCTGTGCAAAAAGATATTTTTTTTCCTATTCAAGGTATGTGCTTACATTCCTCTTAGGCCTGTGACGTTCCTAGGCATCACTCCATCACTGAAGTGACAGAGTTTTGGAATTTTGGAAGTGTGGAAGTTTGAGGAAGACTGGCAATAAATAAAAAAAAAATATCATACAAGTTTACAGGTGGTAACAAATCAGAAGTTAAAGAGGAGCTGGCAGCCAGTGTGGAGTAGAAGAATTTCAGTTGTTACAGCAACTTAATTCCTGCAATTGCATTGCTCCATTCACCATGTCCTGCCTAACTTTGAGATGATTGGAGGGAGATTGCTTGTTGCTTTTTCCAAATGTCAGTTCTATGACTCTGAACTAGCACATGGGTGTTAATTAACCAGGCAGCTGCCCAGGTGGTTATCCTGGGACACCAGAGAGCCCCAGGTATGAACAGCACTCCTCTAGTGCAGGACCAGCCCCTGCAGAGGGGAGAAATGTTTGCTCTAGATCAGAGCCAGGGTGGAAAAAGCCCAAATTCAAGCAAAGAAAACAAATTTTAGTAGACAAGCTTGCTTTCTGCACAGGAGACATTTTTTGTGGTATGCACTACTTGGCCACAGAAAAATCCTTCCCATGAAATATTAAAAGTATTTCATTTAAGAATCAATCAATCTTCATGTTCAGAATTCATGCCCTTTTTGATATAAGGCTTGGATGCCTTCCTCAGATAACTGGCTAACAGCAAGTCAGCTACTGATACCTTCTCTCTTGTTTTTAATAAAAACTAAGTCAATAATAAATCTATCTGGCCATAAGCATTACATTACAAACATGAGCCCTACAGCAAATTATTGAATTTGTTCTGTTAAAGGAATTTCCCAGCTAAAACATTTTTGGGATCCATTATTATGACTGAAATTTTGTTCAGACAACATCAGTTGTAGAAAAAAAAAAAAAATCAGTTGTTTGTACCTGAATATACAGCTGTCTACAAAACATTTAAGTCCAGACAGAATATATTTTTATTCAAAAAGAAAAGGAGCAGTTATATTGTAGCTATGATTTAAAATACACAGCCTCCTTCCCATCCCCTTTTCTTGGAAGAGAGCTTTCTTCATTAAGAGGTGGATATGTGGATTCTTCATTAAGAGGTGGGTTAATGAGACTTTTTACTCCACATAAAGCTTAAAATGCTATTTTTTTGTCTTCCTGGAGGACAGGTAACTGCCAGCTATCAAGAGCAGGAATAATACAGTCAGCATTTCTGTAAAACAAAAGCTAAAAACAAGAGGGAAAGGGGCACATAAATGTGCCAAAAGCAGTAAAAGTGTAGCTGCTCCACGGGACACTGTGCCAGGCAGAGCAGCTCTCTGCTGTGCAGGGCAGGCCCATCACGTTGGTTTGATCCTCCCTCCCCTCACAGTCTATGCATCTGATCATCAGAAACAGCACAAGCTTCTCAAAATGTTCCCTGAGCAAACGTCTCCTCCTCTGGTTGAAGAGTGGACTCACCTGACCTTCACCCTGACCCTTGGCTCCTGCCTGGTGGCAGTGGAGCACCAAAGG
This sequence comes from Pyrgilauda ruficollis, assembly GCF_017590135.1. Taxonomy (NCBI): domain Eukaryota; kingdom Metazoa; phylum Chordata; class Aves; order Passeriformes; family Passeridae; genus Pyrgilauda; species Pyrgilauda ruficollis. Next base: position 316,017 of record NW_024515431.1, read on the forward strand.
CTGGGCAAGTGGAGCTGATGTTCAGAGGCAAAAGAAACTCATGGAATTCACAGAATTCACAGAATCACCAGGTTGGAAGAGACCTTCAAGCTCATCTAGTCCAACCCAGCCCCAACACCCCAACTAAACCCTGGCCCCCAGTGCCACATCCAGGCTTGTTTTAAACACATCCAGTGATGGTGACTGCACCACCTCCCTGGGCAGCCATTCCAGAACTTTGTCACTCTTTCTGTAAAAAACTTTTTCCTAATATCCAACCTATATTTCCCTTGGTGCAGCTTGAGACTGTGTCCTCTGGTTCTGTCAGTGCTGCCTGGAGAAAGAGCCCAGCCCCAGCTGAGCACAGGCACCTTTCAGGAGCTGTGCAGAGTGAAAAGGTCACCCCTGAGTCTTTTTTTTTTTCCAAGCTGAAGCTCTCACCAAGCTCTCCAAGCCTTTGCTGAGGGGTGTGTAGCTCTGGTTTTGTTTCCCTCCTGAATTTCAGCCTGTGGCTGAACAGAAGAGCAGCTGTTGGCTCTGGTGATGCTGTTCAGCCTCAGCGCTGCTGAGCAAACCAGAGCTGTGCTCAGAGCCTTCACTTCATCAGGTGCAGATTTGCAGGGCTGGGGCTGGGTGTCACCACATGGGCCTGCAGATCCTGGAGGTTTCTGTTGTGAGATGCATGCATTTGTTGAAATACCCACATACTTTACAACAAAGAGTTAGTGACTAAACCCAGCAGAAAGCAGTGGGATCTAGAGCAGGGGTTATGAAATCAGGATGTGCAGGTTTGTATTCCAGCCTTAGGGATAAGAGCTTTGTTACTTCATATTTGAGAATACTAAATAAAAGAGAATTTACTGTCAAACTGCACTGTAAAGGTTCTGCTGTTTCACCTGTCTTAGGTCTTCCTCTTGACCAGATCTTACTAGGAATAGCACCATCCCAAGGTGCTAGTTCCATGTTAATTATATTTAAATATGTTACATGAACTTAGATTGGACACAAGGGACTGTGTACTATGTAGGGTATTAAATTTGCTGACTTCATTTTCTAGATGTGCAGAATCGTGGTTAATTGTTTTTAATTTTTATGTGTTTCTATTTATAAAGTCACGAGGCTGCTTAGAATGTCCCCAGATATGTGATGCCACACCACTGAGCCCCTAGAGAATCTATCAGGAGGTAATCCTGACCATTCATATTTTGAAAGAGCAGCTTGAAAAAAGATAAACCAACATCCAGGAAAAAAAAAAAGAAAGAAAAAAAAAAGGCAAGCCCAACTCTGAAAATTGATTGGTACATCATGGATGAAATGATGGGAGAAACAACCAGCATGTATTAAAAGCCCACACATATGTCTTAAGTGAACAAACCTATTAACTCAGCTTCTTAGTCAATAGAAGAAAAGATAGATTGAAGGAAAACATTTTCCAGTGTATTATTAGAAATGCTAGCAGAGCTTGATCTTCATTTTGGTTGTTTTCCCTGAGTTCCTGTAGAAAGCAGAGTAATCATTACAGTTTCTTTTGTCTCCTATTACCTTAACAAAGCATTGGTGTTCCTAAATAAGTGACTTCTCCAAAACCCAAAAAGCAACAAGAAACCCTTAGAGAATGAATATGTTCTGTGCTTTCAAGTGAGGCTTTCCTGGCTGGTTTTGAAGGTTGGGAGGCCAACAGGTGAGGGGATGGCACGGTCCCTGGGCGTGCCCACATTTCAGAGGGGGGAACGAGCAGGTACCAGCACACCCCGTGTCTCTTCATCTCACCCAGCCCTGTGGAAACCCAGGGCACAGGGAATATTTCTCTGTCTGCTCTGGCGTGCCCTGACTTTGACCCTCATTCACGGAGAAAGCTTCCTAGATTTCAAGATAGACCAGAATCCACAAAAGTGTGAAATAGATTATAGAGAGCAGTGTAGGTGTATCAGGTGAGAAATTTAGGTTTTGGGAATTTTAGTATGTTGTGGATAGAAGCAAGATGGAGGGCACAGGGTGTTGTCCTGGGTTTCTTCTTCATGCTTCTTCTTCCTTCTTCTTCTTGGGTTTGGGTAGCATTTCGTAATTGGGCAGAAAAGCCCACATTGGGGCTTTTTAGGATCAGTTATTGGGTTACAAGGGAAAATAATCTAGATGTCAGTTCTTAATTGGATAGTTTAGTCTTAAAAGACCTTGTAACAAATAATTTGGAGCCTAACCAGGGTATCACCTATGCAGTGGAACCTGTGGAAAAAAAAAAAAATGGTACTTGAAGAGAAATGCAGTTCCAGCAGCTGAAAACTGCTGAACAAACTGAGGGTGACAGCACAGCCTGGGGAGAGCAGCGTGTTTGTGCTCAAAGAGCAGCTCCTGTGGGGAGCTCCTCCAGCTCAGGGCAAATAACAAAGAGCCCTGGTGGCAAATGGGCATGCGGGGAAATGGAGCAGAGTAAAAATCAGTGAGAAGCTGTCTCAGCCAAAACAACCCAGCAGAGCCCTCACCTGCCCAGGAGCTGCTCAGGGATGTCTGGGCTCCCTGCAAAGGTGACAGTGATGGGTCCCATCCCAGAGTCCCCGAGCTGCTCTGGTTATGGAAACTGCACCAAGGAGTACAAATGAAGCTGCTGAACTGCTCTGATGCCCGGGCTTACGTTCAGTTCTCAGCATCACACTGATAAAGCAGCTCTGTCATTATAAATGCCTTAATTTTCCTGTGAGTTATCAGACATTTCTGGCATTTCAGTGACATACAGGATTTTAAGCTATATTCCCTATGTCAGCCAAAAATGATGACATTTTTAGCTTGGGTAAGTCTGAGTATTTTTATTCATTGCCATTCCAAGTATATTCAAATGACTCAGAGGTACAGAATTGCAGTCATGTTTTAATTTTTGACCCTAATTAATTCACAAAGTTCATAACTATTCTTCTAGTCTGAAACTTGTTCTTAGCACTTAAACATCTACCTTATAGCTTTAAAGGCAAAATGAAAGCCTCAGCTCCTTCTCCTCTCTCATTAAGATGATTTGAATTATCTGGAATTTCCCCCACTCCCACAAATATCTTTCTATCAACTTTTTGTGACATAAATGAGTTGGGAGAAAGCTGCCTTCCACCAGTAACTAAACTGGAAGAAGGCTGAATCTGAACAACCTCAAACCACACCTTTGTCTTGAACTAAATGGATATGAACAGTGCTCCTGCTAGCACAGGAACAGCAGGGGACTTCTTGGTGTTCCTCAATGCAGAAGTACTTACTTTTAAATATTAAAAAATACAAAGTGCTGCCTGAGCACTGCACTTGACAACAACCCAAAGGGAGTAGCTGAAGCCAGTCTAACAAAGGCCAGGCCCAGCAGCAAAGCCCAGCAGGTCAGAGGGTTTCAGTTAAGCTGAGTGGATGCTCTGATGCTGTTCCCCCAGTCCTTGTGACCATGCAGGCCTTCAAAGTGTGACGAAAAAAACCCAAAAAGTGAGAAAGCAGCACTCCCTCTTTTCATGCCAGGGCTAGTGATGCTGTCACTTTTTTTTTTTTTTTTTTAATTTCCCAGAGGGGTTTCCTGGAGCTGTGTTTGTATTGTCACCACAGATCCCCAGCAAGTGGGTCACAGAGCACACAGAGAACCCCCAGACTGCTGGTGGGAGGCAAATAATCCTCCCCTGCCCAGGGCACAGCTACTGCTGCAGGAGATAATTAAACACTGCCTAGTGCTTTTTTCTCAGTGCTCTCAGGAAGGAGATTAAAAGAACAAGGCTTAGAACTAAATCCAGGGCTGCATTATTGCCTTGATATAGGTATAAATGGACAGGAGGGAATTCAAGTATCAGTGGGCTTTTGTGTGTTTCGAGAGAAATAAGAATTTTTAGGTTGGTATCAAAAATACTTGTCTGAAATTAATCAGGCAGCTAATTATGACAGCAGTTTCACTCTAACATCCCAGTGACTGCAGTGCCAGATCAGGACCGCCTGGCTTCTGTTTCACCACTAGGAAGACTTTTTTCTAAATTAAGCATCTCCCAGAAGAGCATTTTCTTTGTGAGGTAAATATTTAAAAAAATCTCTCCTTTTGGCACTTCCATTTTAATAGCACAGCACAGATCAGAAAAAAACGTTCAATTTTAGGTTACAAATTTCACTCTAGTAATTGTTTCTTACCAGGCTCAAAAACCTCCCCTCATTTTGAAATTTCAGTGTGTTACTTGCCATTTTCATTCTCTGGTATGCTTTTAACCAGCTCGTCTTCACTTCTGGGTAGTGTGCAAGAATGTGTCAATATTCCTGCCTTGTGGACGATGTGGAATCAAAGTTTTATTCCGTGTATATCAAATAGATGGTAAAAGTTCTACATATGAGATGGTAAAAGTTCTACATATGAGTTCTACATATAAATAAAATATTAATTAGGGAAAGAACAGTTAAATCACTTTACATAACATGCCTATAACACCTAAGCACAGCAGGTTAGTCCCATGTTTACAGGTTTTTTTTTGTTTGGTGCTTTTTCTATTGCAAGTTAGATCAAGAAGAAATGAGAATAAAAAGAAACACAACCGTTATTATTTTAAAATTCTGAATCATATTCTTTGGAAAGTTGATAAGCACATGAGGGCAGAGCTCATTAGATCAAGACTGCTGAAAGATAAAAATCCTCTTCAGCTACAAATCACTGGGAGCTGTTTAGGTAAGACAGCTTGTAAAGTCCTGTACAAAATCATAGACTCTCCTGGTGGTAACAAAAGTGAGTAGGTTTGAAAAGAAAAAGAGACAACAAAAAACCCCAGGATGAAAGGTGAACATGGAATGGACCTTGTGTGAGAGTCAGAGCTGGACCTTGTGTGAGAGTCAGAGCTGGCTGGTTAACCCTTTCAGCTGCTTGCTCCCTTCAGTATCTAATTCCTAAGGCACAGAAGGTTTCTGCCTTGTCTTGTAAGGTGTGTTACCCTGAGAGTATCTTCTATTTAATTCTGAGTCTAACCCAATGGGAACAGAAGGCAGAGTGAGAGAAATAAAGCCCCAGGATAACTGATGTAAGCGAAGAGTAAATCAGACTAATTCTGATGCCATCAGTGTCATTTCCAATTGCAAAACTGCAAAACACAAACCCCATCTTCCTCCAGACCAGGTCAGACCTCCCCACTCTGACAACGAACCTTGGTGTAGTCAATTCTCATTCTGGGTAACTTCTCTGGCTCCCCTGTTTTGTGCATCTCTGCTCTGACATTCCTGACATCCCTAAAACAAAGCACAGGGACTTTTTGGCTCTCAGATGCAGCTGCCATGAAAGCCCATGGAACAAAATTATTTTGTAACATTGTCCCAGCAATGACCTCAGTCCTGACAGAGGAGCTAATTCAATTCCAAGGACTCTCACTATCAGATGCTGTCAATTTGTCCCTTTTTTTTTTATACAGTAATATCTAATATGGAATAGAGATACTAGGAAGTGAGCTGAGACCAGCAGAATTTACTTTAATAAAGCGATAAGATGGCACTGAAATTTCTCCCCTAGAGGGAAAGAGACAATGTCTTTTCATTCACACACCTCAAAGGTTGTCAGTAAACAAAGTGCCATCACATAAGCTGGATTTCTGCTTGCAGTTGGGGCTAAAATATTTTAGGTGTATCTACTTCTGCTGGTGAAGAAATTTGAACTAAATGAAATTCTTGCATTTTTAATTCATGCATTATGAAGTAATCTCCTTTTCAGTGACACCTCAATTCAAAATTTCCACACACAACAGAATGGTTTGGGTTGGAAGTGACCTCAAAGATCATCTCATCCCAAACCCCTGCCCAGGCTGCTCCCAGCCCCAGTGTCCAACCTGGCCTTGAGCACTGCCAGGGATCCAGGGGCAGCCACAGCTGCTCTGGGCACCCTGTGCCAGGGCCTGCCCACCCTGCCAGGGAACAATTCCTCATTCCCAATTCCCATCTGAACCTCCAACCTGGCCTTGGGCACTGCCAGGGATCCAGGGGCAGCCACAGCTGCTCTGGGCACCCTGTGCCAGGGCCTGCCCACCCTGCCAGGGAACAATTCCCCATTCCCAATGCCCATCTGAACGCAGTGTCCTTCAGTTTAAGGTCCTTCCCCCTGGCTCTAGCACTACATGACCTTAGGAAAAGTCCCTGTCCAGCCTTCCTGTCAACAGCCTGCAGCTTTCCTGCAGTTGGATAACTCCAAACTGCATCCTGCTCTGTGTTTCAGAAAGCACCAGGGACTACCCAGCCTCACACAGCTCAGGTGGGGAGGCTGCAGCATCCAGAGCTGCCAAATAGATGCCCACGCTTCCAAACAATCCTATTATCTCATTTGGCCTGTCACACAAATTGGTGTGAGAGTAAATGCAAATTAAACACATTCAGACTGAGCCAAATTCACTGGCATGGCTGGAGGAGCAGGAGGAATGAAAGGCACTTTGTAAAACCAGGTGGTGCAAGGCAAAGGGGCTGAAAGGCTTTCGAAACTGGGAGAGAAGCTCAAAATAAAAGCACCAAAAAAACTCCAATTGGCTAAATACTGGAAAAGTCAAGCTTTTGGGAGACTCTGCTTATCTGAAAAGCACAACAAGAAATATAAAAAGTGAACTCAGGCAAGGATTGCAGCACAAAGTCTTGACACCACAGTCTGTTTTCCCATCAATGTATTTTGAATTCACCTGATATTGCCAGATGTGGTTATTCCTCAAATTTGAAACATGAGCCATTAACCCCCGTCACTCTCTCTTTTATGAAATTTTCCTTAATTATTCCTCTTTTTTTCCACTCTAGGTTGATTTTCCTTCCACTTAGTGATGCCAGTTTAGCTGCAATCTCACTTGGCTTTCACTGCAGCCCAGGGACTGACAAAGCTCCACCAGCAGTGACAATCCAAGTCTGGCTGGTCCCAGAGTAGGAGCTGAGCCTGTGTCCTTTCGCTCATGCCAGAGACAGAAAGGACAACTTTGGCCTGAATAATTTATCTTTGTTTATCTTGATTCGCCTCTGAGTGGGGGACATCAAATTTACACGCCAAACCTCAACACTGTGTTTTCCTTCTGCTTTTCTAAACTAATTGTTACATCTTCTGAGGGATTATCAAGTAGGATGTCTGTTGGAATGAACCAGGTGAGACTCCATTTCCTTCATGCAGGAAAAGCCCATTCTTTATTCACATAACTCATTTTTATACAGCTTTACAGACCTCGTATGTGACTCCAGTTGGTCAGTAGCTTTCTTGCTAATTACTCTATTGGTTAGAAAAAGGTATTTTACTTGTCCATCAAATCTCTATTCTTAAATTGTTTACCTATTTTCTTCACTGATTCTCATGGGATAGATGTAATGCTTATACCGGTGCTGGTTGTTTTTCACCCAGGAACAGATTGTTATGTTAACCAGCTGCTCACACCAGCATTGCTTTCACATGGGAACTTGCAAAGTGTTGGCTCGACAAGGGCAGCCACTGATATAACAGAGCAGGCCTGATTTTATGAGGCCTTTCTTTTATAATTTTTCTACTTTACTGCAACAGATATCCCCCCAAAAAACCCACAGCTCTTCTAAAAGAAATAATAAAGATGGCTACAATAATTTTTAAAATCTTTTCAGAGCCTTATAATATTTTTTTCTGCTGTATAAATGGGTTAAACTCTATTAATAAAGACCTGTGGGGAGGAAGTGCTTCAGTGGTGAAACATGAGTGTGAATTCCTCTGAGTATTTGTACAATTTCATCCCCACTAAACCCAAACAAACCTCTGATATTGCAGAAAGATCTTGACATGGATGATAAGATCCCAAAACGAGAGGGGAAAATTGTAAAAGCCTTGCCTTTGTCCTGGCCAGAGACTCCTCCAAAAGGGAGAGGAGGAGGCTGTTCATGGTGTGTGCTGTCCCAGAGCTCTGTGCCACACGGCCAGCACGTTTCCCCATGAGCAAGGGGCCCTTGGCAGCCTTTCCCTGCAGCACCAGTGCAGCCTGCTGCAGGCTGAAGGCTCCCAGGCTTGAAAAAACCCACAGCTCTTCTAAAAGAAATAATAAAGATGGCTACAATAATTTTTAAAATCTTTTCAGAGCCTTATAATATTTTTTTCTGCTGTATAAATGGGTTAAACTCTATTAATAAAGACCTGTGGGGAGGAAGTGCTTCAGTGGTGAAACATGAGTGTGAATTCCTCTGAGTATTTGTACAATTTCATCCCCACTAAACCCAAACAAACCTCTGATATTGCAGAAAGATCTTGACATGGATGATAAGATCCCAAAACGAGAGGGGAAAATTGTAAAAGCCTTGCCTTTGTCCTGGCCAGAGACTCCTCCAAAAGGGAGAGGAGGAGGCTGTTCATGGTGTGTGCTGTCCCAGAGCTCTGTGCCACACGGCCAGCACGTTTCCCCATGAGCAAGGGGCCCTTGGCAGCCTTTCCCTGCAGCACCAGTGCAGCCTGCTGCAGGCTGAAGGCTCCCAGGCTTGGGCACAAGGCTGAGAAATTCCATGCCAAGGCTGAGGCTCCCAGACAAAGAGGACATGTCTCTGTACATGAGGAGCAGCGAGGGATAATCCTCAAAAAGTTTCCAGCAGCACAGATATAGATCAGGTGAGTGTCCATGCTTTGCACTGAGCAAGCTGAAATCCCTGGTCCCCTTCTCCTGTTCTTTATGACCAGACAGAGAAAAGCACAAGTTGTAATGAGCTAGATGTTGTTGTCTTGATTTCCTTTAGGTTTTGTGTTTTGTTTTGTTTCCTGCAATATGTAATTATCTACAAACTTAAAAAAAAAAAAGAAAAAAGAAAAAAGAAGACATAGGTAGAGCTTCAGGCTTCACAGAGTGAGACTGTCAGAAGGTGTCTGTTGAGGTTTTTTGGGCTCCTTTGGTGCATCTCCCTAAGCCCAGAGCCCCAGCCTGGCACACAGATGGTTGCTCTGAAGGACTCAGCCCTCCCACACAGCAGGAATGGTGTAATGTCCCCTCAAACACACTTCTGCTGTGCAAATGGCACATGGAAATAGAATGTCTTTATGAAACATAGATGGACACGCCAGTTCTCGTGTCTGAGGGATGGGCAGAGGTTTCACACTGGCACAGGTCACAGACACCTCCAAAGCCTCCCCAGCACTGCAGACAGGGCTGGCCCAGCAGGGACCTGTGCCTCAGGACAATCCCAGCTCCCGAGGATTTCCAGCCCAAAGAGGGAGGATCAGAGAGCACTGGCCTGGGATCACAGCATCGCTCTGCAGGCTGCTGCCTCTGACAGCCTGGCAGGCTCAGTCCTCCCAGCACTTGCCAGCCTAGCAGCTCCCCAACTCCTCTCATTAGTGCCTTGCCACCAACACCAAATGCTACAGTTTTCTCACAGCCCAGGATTTATTATATTTACTTAGCATTTGCTGTGGGCTATTTAATAAACCATTCCATATTCATTTGTTGATACCTGTTTTCCAGTGCCCTTTTATTTTTCTCCAGCAGAACAGCCTCCTGGAAACATGTAGAATAATGGCCTATTCACAGCGTTAGCCCTAATTAGGAAGCATGTTTGCATTCTGAGGAGAAGGCAGAATCACATAAAAAGGGTTGTGTCTGCTGTTGGAGGCTTGCTTTAGTCTCACTCAGAACCCAGAGTGAGGCAGCAAAGTTTAAAGTATTTATGACAAGGCTGTGTGGAGTTCTCAGGCTGGCACAAAGTTATTGTGGGGAAGAAACATCCCTGACCTGCAGCACGAGCTCCTGCACTTGGATACAGAAGGGAAGGGAAGAGTGGGCACTGGAAGAAATCAGTTAATAAGTATTTTTACTGCAACACTATTTAGAAACTGTCCCAGATCAAACCAGGATTATTGTTCCAGGTATTCACAAACTCCTAAAGTGAATCCTGGCACAGAGCTGGACAATCTCTTTTACTCACTTCTAATATTCTCTCTAAGACTTTATTCCCAACCAATGTCAAGCCTGAAATTTGCAAGTAGGAGAGTAAACCACCTTTAGCAAAATTTTAGTGCATAGAATGACCTTAGATAGAGGAAAAAAAAAGTAATCTAAGCAGGTCCCAGGAAAAAAGAAAAAAATATTTTCCATTGACTGGTTTTAAAATATGCCTATGTCCTGCAGGAAACCTATCCATGTCAAAGGAAAGTCTGCAGGCATTGTAAGGGAAGGAAAACCAATTTCAGGTCAGTAAGAGCAGTTCTGAAGCTGCCACTCAGAGAGGCTCAGATTCCCAGCAGCAGACTGCACTGAGGAGACAGGATCTGGGCACCTAAGTCACAAACTTCAGTTTTGATATCCCTCTATCATTTGCAATTTCCCTTTCTAATCCTGATAGTGGCAAGGTTCTCTGGAGTTCCTTGACACAGTATAATGCCCTGCTTTTAGGAGACACCCGAGCTTGGTTTCTTGCTTGCCCTGTTTTTGCATGGGCAAAGCACTTTAGTGGAGATGAACTGGCTCTGGTGTCTCAGCTCCTCCACAGCTCCAGGGCAATCTACATAACACTGCTCTGTGCCATAGAAAGGATTACAGGCTTCTGCTGGTAAAGAGTAAAATGCTTTTATTGATAGACAAGGACATAAAAACCTAAATTCTGGCCTTGCATTGCTGCTAGAACCTTCCAACAGTACACATATTCAGCCTTGTCATCACCTGGGCTCCAAGCAGGTGCTGTGTACACCTAACCTCTCTCTGGAGAAGGACAGTAATGCTTAATATAAGCAGTGGGACAGTAGCTAAACCCTCAGCTGCAGAATTTCTAAGTGTAGCTCCACCTTCAGAATGGAAGGGTGGTTGGTTCACTACGTCCCATGAAAATACTCCAGGTCCTAATGAAGCCTGTGTGAGACAGGTTCTCCCCCAGTGCCAGTTTCAGTAATTCTCCACCCGAGCAGACTGCAGCAACAACAGTGTCACACAACTGGGGCACGCTGGCTCCCTGCTAAGTGTGTCTCTGGGTGGCCAAACCCTGTACATATTCACCTTAGAGCCCCCTCCTCCCTGAATATCACAGCAAAAACTCTCAATTTAGGGCTGCTCATTTTGCTAGCCACCAGAATTCCTAAATTGTTAGCAATCAAAGAGCCATTTCACAATGCCTGAGCCTCCAGCCCCAAACTGTTTCTGCAACAGTTGGAAGCAATCAATAAACTAATGAAAGTCAAAGTGGCTGTGAGGCAGCAAGGCTTCTGTGTACCTGCAGCTGAAGCTGTTCTTTTGGCACACTCCTCTTTCAACTAACAGGGATGATTTTGTCTTTTTCTGCAATTCTCTGATTCACTACATCAAAACCCATTGCCTTTGTGAGCGGCTTCGTTACAGAACGCCTTTCAAGAGGAGCAGCAGAAGAACACAACAACTATGTCAGGTCACAATTCCAGTTGGGCTGGAGCCTCTGAGAGAGGATAAAGAAAGGGCAGGGATGTGTGGTGCCAGACTTTGTGGCAGCCTGCAGCCATTTGTGTGCTCCACAGGGCTCCAGCAGACAGCTGGGGCTCCGGTGCATGGCTAATGCACACCAGGAATTCCTGCCGTCAGTCTGCCACGCAGGATTTCTGCAGGACACCTTTAACACCAGCTCACTTCTGCATTTTCAGCACTCGGACTGGAAGCTGTCTGGGCACAGCCCATCCGTTTGCTGCTGATTGCTCATTGCTCAGCACATTGATCCGTGGCTGAGGTTAGCAGGCACCGCACAGCCTGCTAACAAATCAGCCTAACGCCACCAGGCAACGTGCAAACGGCAGAGATGACAAAATCCTGCAGGCCCAGTAACTTTGGAATCAGCCCAGTAATGGCTCAGTGGAGTATTTCCAGCTCCCTGTGGTTTGGAGGAGTCAGGGTGGCAGCACAAGGCCACTGCCCCTTTGACAGCAGCAGAAATGGGGATAGGACCAAGATTCATTCTTTGGCATTCCCAGCCAAACTGGAGCCTGCTCATTCCAAAGCCTGTCCTAAAAACCCCTCCCACCTGGACAGAAATTACAGTACTTCATTTGAAAATAGGAAGCGAGAGGAAATGAACTTTGTGTCATGATTCCATTTTTAAAATTGTTAATAGCCTGAAAAATCAATCATTCTACAGTTTTTCCTTACTTACTATTTTTTCAGCAGGTAAAATGAATGCTTTAGAATGCTAAATCTTTTGATCACTGCAGAGGTGGACTGAGTCTCATTTTGTTTCTCTTGAACTACTTTTCAGTTATAAGAAGTATATTATGTAATTGTAAAAAACCAAAAAACCACTGTATTTGAAAGATCTGCTTAAGAGGAGATAGCTCTGTTAGCACTCACAACATCACAAGTCATTACTGTGACTGTTTTGATGCTCTGTTGCATCATTTCAGAGTTCATGTAGCCTTTCCTCAAAGTAATACTCACTTCTGAGTTAATTTTGAACTAATAATGCAAGTATTTCTTTGAACAAAAAGTTTTTTTCTGGAGTGACATGTTGCAGTCTCCAATTGCTTTCATCTCCCCCTTGAGATATTCTGATTTACAGAATATTTTATCTAGTTTTTACTAAATGTATATATACTTATATACATAAAATTCCTTTCAAAAGACAACCTCACATCTTAAGAGCTCTGAATATGCAGCAATGTAGGAGTTTGGATGAAAAAAAGGCTGAGAAGATTTAAGGAACAGAGTGGCATCTGCCACCTCAGTGTTTCCCCTAGAAATGGAGCAGGACATTGTACTCTTGGGAATTCATTCCTCTTGGCAAAATTCAGAACTCACCAGGACCCTGAAACTGAAAAAACGTCTCAATATTTACAGTTTTATACATACACATACCAATTCCTGTAAGAAAAATCGTGTAACTTAAAGGGGTTTTTTTATGGCTTCTGTTTGATTCCACCATGGTGATATTCACTATTTTAATTCTCAGGTCTTATACCTCCTCAGCAGTTCTTCTAGGACACAATTCATTTAAAGATATTCCCCTTAAGCATTCCAGCCTCTCATATAAAGTCTCAAATTCTAAGCACAAAGGGAAGACTGAGAAGGTGACAGGCAATACAACAGACTGAAAAATCACTGTTGCTGCTAATTCATTATTTTATAAAAGAAGTTCTACCTTTGGAAAAGTTGGTGCCTTATCAGTTTTCTGCTGTGCCCAATGGCAGGTTATAAAGCAGCTGGTTATTGGTGCTATTTATTTCTTTTTTTAAAGCAGAAATTAACTGATATTGGGTTCTCTCTGTTAGGTGTTACGCATATTTGTGCCTGATTTAAAAGTTTTAAGAACTTACTGGAAGAGAATGCGCAGATACAGAATATAATGATTGTTCTTAATTTGTGTTCCAGGAGCAGTTAGAAGTTCCAAACAAAATCAATGACTCAGGCAGATAGCAACAGCATGAACCCATTACAGGGCCATCTCTGCCATAAAACCAAATTTTACATGATACACAAAAAATGCAAGACCAGGAAAGGAGGAGGAAAAAAACGCCAAAACACTCTCTCTATTCAAAGTAGGAAAGATCAGGTTTTAAGACAAAAAAAGGACTTTGGTCTTGTAGAAGCGAATTAATTTCATACCGATTTTTAAAATTTCCTTTAAAAGCAATATTTCTGGATGGTACAACTCCCTGCCAGGAGGGGACAGCCGGGGGTCGGGCTGTGCTCCCAGGAACAGGGACAGGAGCAGAGGGAACGGCCTCAGGCTGGGCCAGGGCAGGCTCAGGGTGGACACCAGCAGGAATTTCCCCATGGAAAGAACTCCTCCCTTTGGAATTCCTTATTTTTGATAGCATTGCTTTGGGTCAGGTTGTGACATCAACTGAAAAGATGGAAATCAACCTTTTCGAAAGCCATGGGAGCTTCCCATTCTTTATTTTAAAAGCAACTTAAGGCTAAATAATTAAATGCTTCCATAAATCCTATGCAATAACAATTTATGGGTTACAGCTATACTTACACAGCTATACTTACAACAGTCCTTGAAATCAAAGATCCCTTTAAAAATTCTTAACAGCATAACACTTTGGAAATAATCTTATTCTACAGATCCAGAGTTTGCCAAACCTCATTTACTTTTAATGAGATGGCAGATATTTTACAGTGTATAAGATTTTCATACATTTTGTGATATAAAGGCTAATTACAGATTTGTGTCCCTTCTGTTCAGCTGGGAGTGCAACACTTTCCTGTAACATCATATTTAGAGGACTACCACTACACAATCCCCAAGGATTTCATTCCAAAATGGCAAATTATCCTTATTTAACTGTTTCAGAAAATGAAGGAAATTAGAATTCCCAGAGCAGCTTTATGATTTTTTTGCTTCAGAGTAAGGCAAATGACAGCTTGGCTCAGAGTTCTGCCACTCGATACCATGGCATCCACTGGCCAAGCCAACAGTGCAGACAGCTCTGGACTGCTAAAAAAATAAATAAAATAAACTAAACTAAACTAAAATAAAATAAAATAAAAGTCACTTATTCCTTTGTTGATTCCCCCTCTCATGAGAAATGTTTGTGTTTCAGCAGCTTTTTTTTGTGTTGGGGGAGAAAATGTATAATTTGGATTTCTCTTCCACTTCTCAGGTGGAATCTCCATCAAAGAACCGGAGGAATGCACTGTAAACCCAAAAAAGTCCAGGGCAAAACAGTTAGGTTTACATTGAAGTACTGCTCATGCTTCTGGGTAAATATCCAGGATATGAGCAAAAAGAATCATCTCTTCTTTTTTTAATATAATTTCCTTTAGTATCTGCCACAAAAGGCTCAGACACAGCACGCTTGAAAAGCCTGGTTATAACAAAAACATTGTCTGGAATGCTAATACAGAATCATTGCCTCCAGACATCTTCTTATCTTTGGCTATTTTAGATCTCCAAATCCAGGGATTCCTTTTGAATTCCTTGGAGAATGGGATCTGTTGCTTTCATCAGCAATATCAAAGGCTCACTTCCAGAATCTGCAGTGCTGATCTGCTGCTGGGCTTCTTGAAATGTTTATTTTTTCCATAAGCTTCCATTCCCCACTCACAAAGGAATTTCTGATTTTAGGCCCACATAAGATTTTCCCTATAATCATTAATACATCTTTAGAATCACCCAAAATTATCACAAAATCAATGAGTTAAGTGTTATTTGACTAAGTCAGTATTTCCTTTTCACCAAGTCCAAGGAAATTATATTGCAATAGAGCATTTGCCACAGTAACATTTTCATCATAACTAACACAGGCTAATATTCTGTGTAAAATTACTACCATGAATTAACTTTATGTCTGTAGAAAATGAGATTGTATGTAATTACTGATTTCCATTCACAATAAACTAAGCAAATTATCTTCACAAACATAAATGCACCATAAATTTGTTTTGAGTCATAATGAAGAAATAAATTTGTGAAAGAAATATGGACTGAATCTGCCAAATTATTGTAAATGATAGCTTCTTTAAAATTAAGGCATGTAATTGCAATTGGAAAATGTTATCCTCTTAATGGTTGTATTATTATTTAGGTAGACCAATAATCCTCTTTGCTGATGCCTCATTTCTAAACTATTGGCAGATTTTATGCATTTTAATATCAAAATGCCATGCAATCTATAAATAGAATGATTTACCATTTCCAGGATTAGGTTTGTCCTAATGAAGTCTAGAGGATTTTAAAAATGGGGATAAAAGTGCTCTGTAGAAAGTCTCACATTTTTTCTGCTCATATTACTTAACTGAGTGTGCTCATTCAATAGACAAGATTGTTTTAACATATGGTTCCCCAAGTTTAATGTTAATGAGTGAAAATCACTGTACTGAATATGACATTTTAAATCAAATAAAGCAATCAGTTTGATGATGTTTTAACAATTGCACATTACATCCTGCAATAAAATTGCAAAGTTAACTTCTTTAAAATGCCACAGAAA
Organism: Pyrgilauda ruficollis; assembly: GCF_017590135.1. NCBI lineage: Eukaryota > Metazoa > Chordata > Aves > Passeriformes > Passeridae > Pyrgilauda > Pyrgilauda ruficollis. The sequence goes on from NW_024515431.1 coordinate 331,816, forward strand.
TTAAAACACTTGTATTGTTTTAAGGCATCAGTATTATTTGACATTTCAAAAGCATTAAATCCTGTTTGATATGCCCTTTATCTTGTTGATGACCAGGCATTTTAAGACATTATTAAAAATTTCAACCACTTTTAGATAGCCAAGCTTGTAAAAATCTTAAAGTTCTGACGATATTTATTAATGTTCATAACACCAAAATATTTCTCAGTATAATGTTACTAAAAATGCAGATTGCTTCTCTCCAAAAACATATTTTTGCTCATAGCTATTATGTTTTGGGGTTTTTTTTTTTTGTCTTTGACTCGATAATCACAACAAAATCCCAGCTGCCATTTGGGGTAAGGGGCGATTTGGTTCAGAGACCCACACGAGGCAGCTGCAGCTGCTGCCAGCACTCCTCGGAGCTCTGCAGAACAGCCAAACAAGCACAGTGAGACTCAAAAAGGTGTCTGAAAGTCTTCTGTCTCACTGCCACACACTGGGAAAATGGGAGTCACCCTCCAGCCTGAGTGCCCAGTGCCTGCTCAGGCAGGGACCCAGCTTCTCTCCTTCCCTCTGCACCCACCCCAGCCCTGCCTTTGGGAAAGGGAACCTTCTTCCAAGGCTTTGTTTCGTGCTCGGACCAGTGCAGGTTGGAATTATCTTCAAATAAAATAGAGCTTCAAGGAAAATATAGGTTGGATATCGGGAAAAAGTTTTTTACAGAAAGGGTGATAAAGTTCTGGAATGGCTGCCCGGGGAGGTGGTGCAGTCACCATCCCTGGGTGTGTTTAACAAAGCCTGGATGTGGCACTGGGTGCCAGGGTTTAGTTGAGGTGTTGGGGCTGGGTTGAACTCGATGATCTTGAAGATCTCTTCCAACCTGGCCATTCTGTGAATTCTGTGAATTATTACAGAATTTCTATGCTTTAACCAAAGAAGTGAGAGAAGAAAACCATAGTCTTTGTCTGTAGTCCCCAAACACCCAAACCACTTCAGAAGAAAGCAAGTACTTTATCACTGAATTGTGGGAATTTCATTCTTTACTGGGCACCTCAGCACCACACCAGGGAGTGGGGAATCTCTCCCCCTTCCTCACCACCCACACTGGAAAAACAAAGCTGCAGCCAAGAAGGTGCCTGGTTGTACTTTGCACTTTCTCACTTCCACTGGGGCTAAGGCAGCCTCACCACATTTTTTGTGCAAATCAAATGGAGCTGGGTTGTGGCTGCAAAGCTTTGCTTTTCACCAGATTTTATTTTAATATCTTTTTTTTTTTTTCAAACAAGCAGAGTTGTAGTAACCTAAAGGTCACTACAGCTCTGGTGGCAACAGCTTCCAAACTGAATAAAAGCCATTTCCTAGGCCAACCACAAACTCTTGCCTGATATTACAGTGATGATGTAAAACATTTCAAAAAGCCAATTTTATTTATTTATGCAGCAGCCTCTGAAGTTAAAAAAAAAATAAGTTATCCTGAACTAAGCAGAAATTTAATGCTAAATATTGTGAATTTAAATTAAGTTTGTTTTAGGGGTGGTCCATGAATGTCACAAAAACCATCAGGTTCTGCACCCAGCTGTTTGTGCCACCTCTCTCCCCTGCAGGACCTCCAGCAGAACATTTCTGCAGACACACAGGAGGCTCCTGAGAGCCCATCCCCTCCTTGTGCTGCAGCATCCCAGGGCTGAGCCCTGCTCCCAGCTCTGAACTCCTGCCTTTATCAACAAGGCAAACACTCCAAGTGGCAGCAGCTGAGTCAGTGCTCCTGCCAAACCCTCCATAAACTGTGGAAGTAAAACAGGGTGTGCTGAGATTCCAGTGTAGTAAATTAGTCTGTAATGAGAAAGTGAGCCTCAGTCATCCAGATAATCCAGAGATCCACTCCTTTGCTGGCTGTCATAGGTGTGAAGAGAGAGCTTGAATCCTAAATGGAATCATTGAGTCAGTGTGGGTTTGAATTTTGTTGGGTGGTGCTGGAGGAACACAACTGGAGATGATCAGTAAGTGACATGAGTAATATCAGACAGCAACTGCAAACAACCTGAGAGGGACAGGTGTGTGCCACTGAGCAGAACCCACACGTGTCCAGCTCATTTCACTGTCCAGTGAGAGCAGGCAGAGAGCTCACTGAACTTGGGAAAAAGAGCAATTTAACCTGCAAGTCCCTATTCTCTTCACCCCATATGAACAATGGGGTTTGGCACTATGTACAAATCACTAAGTGCTTACTGACATTCCCAGCTTGGCTTCCCCCATCTTGTCCACTCAAATCAGGCTGTGCATGGTGCTGCAGGTCTGGCAGGGATCTGTGACACGGGAATATCTCTGTCCCACCAAGGGAGCGAGCTGGAAAGCCTCTCCAGCAGCACTGTCTTTTGGGCTTTGTGAACAAACTGCTCCCATGACAATTCCTTACCCCTTTATACAAATTAAATCCAGGTGTTTTAAACACTGAAATCCAGCTGTGGTTCAGTCTCAATGTCCATGAGCAAAATGTGCTAAAGATCCAGAAGTTGGAGACAGAGTAATGCCTGAATTGTTATTGGGGAGGAAAAGGTGGTTACCACTGGATTTCTTACTGCCCACCTCTTAAAGGGCAGCTAAAGGCTTATTCTGTACAGAAAGCTACTCCTTTACCAAATATTCTAGAAAAGTGTACAGCATTATTGCACAAATTAATATTTTCATAGCCTTTGGATTCTGGAATGAAGGTAAGTACTTTAAAATAGAGCTACTGCTCATAAATATGAATATCACCCCAAGTAGTTCAGTCCCAAGCCAGATATTTTCTATTCCATATGTAGGAAACCCAACAGATGCCTTGGAGACCTCACTGATAATCTCAGCCCTAGAGGGCTTCACTGCAGACCACCATGAATTTCCACAGTCCTGAAGCTATATTTTAACCCAGCACAGAACTGTAAAGACTTTCATGATGTAGAAGTGGAGACAAATATTTTCTTTCAATGAGGTGTCTGTGAGGATGGCTTAGCTGGATTGATTTATGAGACCACATCTCCTTTATGTCCTTTTTTCTCCATGTCCAATGTGTGGAAAATGTATTGTGTTCGATATGCAAGGCAGCTGCAGGGCTGATCAATTCATTAGAGCTCGCAGGGAAGGGCATTTTCAGGATCAGCAACATCCCAAGGACCAAGGCACTGCTCTGTAGCTGCTCCTTGTGTCTCCAGGGGAGGGATGAAGGGAATGTGCTCCTGGGGAAGCAGAGCCCTCAGCCCCAGGAATTCACAGCCTGCTGCTCCCATTTCAGGCTGCTACAAAACAGGACAGTGAGGGACAGAAAGTGGGAAATTGCATTACTCAAATTTAAATGCTTTCTTAGAAGCTTAAGAGTTGTAGTTGTGAATGAAGCAATTCTGGGACAAGGGCTGGAGGGGCACGAAAAATATCACAAGAAACAGTTCCTGGACACAAAAAGCATCTCTTCCACGAGACAATGAGCAATGTGACAGGAGCTGAAGAGCACCACTACAGCAGGATGTGTCTGTCACTCAGGCACAGATCTGTTTCTATAGAATACAGCTGAGAATGTACTGAGATATTGTTAAAAAACCCCAACAAACACAACAAAACCCAAACAACCCCCCCCCCCCCCCATCAAAGCTAAGCAAAAAGACAAACAAAAACTCTACAAAAAATACACAGCCACACACACAAATACACCCAGTCTTAGAAGACACAAGAAATGTCAGGAAAAGCCACATTAGCAGCATCTGCCAACAATGAATACTTATTTCTCCTTATTGCACAACAATCTGGAATTTAGAAACATCAGCCACAGACTGGTAGTGAGGAATTGAGGTGGAAAAATGTGAAATACTAGGAAAAACATTCCCAATGTAACAACATCTAACCTGGGACTGCACCACAAAAGTTTAAAAAAGAGTTGTTCCTAATGGTATTAACAGTGCTTTTTTTCCTACAAAATCCAGTGTAAATAAATGTGGTTGTAAATAAACAGCATCTGTCTCTGATGTTAAAGAATTTTCCTCAGAAAATTTGCCTTATTGAATAGAAAGCTGGATTTTTACCTATAGCAGTTCATAATTACAATCCAAATTTTTATCTGCCTGGCCTTCTTTACTGCATATATAAAATTCAGTTTCCAAAGTGAAAAAAGACCAAAAAAAGATTGGAGAGAGATATCTCAGAAAATTAATCCCAGAACATTATCTCAGCTCTTGCCCATGATGCAGACTCTGATTACATGATCACATATTTATGTCCTCAGCATCTGAGGCTTTCCATCCTGATCAAATAAGTTCCCAAATACCTCAAAGGCAGAGCTAAAAAACTCTTCCAACTTCATTGAAAGAATTGATAGGATCAAGTAAATGAGGCATTAAAATGACTCTGGTTTTGCAGATCATCACCTCTGCTTCAAGTTATAGCCTGAATTTGGCAAAAAAAGCAACAGCCAACCATGTGCTGACTCACCTCCACAGGCATCCTGGCTTTTGCAGGAGTCCTGGAAAGTTGGTGGCTTCTGATTTGCAAGCTTGGGAATGATATCTGGAAATATAGAGCTCTAACCAAAGGAGGATTCGGGATATAGAATAGTTGAGGAATAGTCAGGCAGCCAGGAATGGCTTTGAGGAACACATCTGGCTCATTTCATGTTGGATTCTATTTAGGGAATGAATTAAGGGTCTGATAATAAGCTGGAGGATAAAAATAATGTAAAAAAGTAATGAGTAAAGTTGTCAGGTTGCAAAACTTCAGTGATTCTCACCCAGGCAAACATCTGGACCCAATGCATGCACACACTTCAAGGACTTAAATTTCTCCTTCCCATTCAGGAGATCCTGATGGAAATTATAAAATTCCCAGTTTAACTGGGATACTAAGGGGCAAATAACTCATTTTAATGCAGAAGATACATTAGGGAGAATTGACTGTGATAACAAGGAGTATTTAAAAAATAAAAATTATGTTCAGTAATTAGAACATTGAATGAAAACTGAGAGAAAGAGAACAACTCCTCCACTTAATGCCTACATGGAATTATTACTTCCCTCCAGCTTCATATAAGCACTAGAGTCACAAAACAAAATAAGTTTTAAGAATGAGACAGTTTATACACACAAAAAATGCCTTTGTGGTGAGTGCCAACAAAGAACACATTGTACATTAATTGCTGGTCTCTCAGTCCAGACCATCTGTCTGTGGATGTAATGAAGCCTGGCAGCACTGCTGCTATTTGCTCAGGAACTAAAATTGGGTCTGAGCTAAGCCCTCCTCACTGCCTTGTTACACCCCCAGCTGGACTTTAGCAAGTGCAGCTCCCAAAGCCCAGCTCAGGGCAGGAGCCAGCCTGCTGGGCCTGCAGGGAGCCCGGAGGGTGTGAGCAGGGCTGCTGAGACAGCAGAGCCCCCCAAGGGGGCACAGAGCCCTGTCCCTGCTGTGCCTCCCCAGGGACAGCATGGCCACTGCACGGCCAGCCTGCCTCCAGCACTGCCGGGCCACTGCAGGGACAGCCCTGCAGGGACAGCACTGCAGGGACAGCACTGCAGGGACGGCCACTGCAGGGACAGCACTGCAGGGACAGCACTGCAGGGACAGCCCTGCAGGGACAGCACTGCAGGGACAGCACTGCAGGGACAGCACTGCAGGGACACCTGACTGCAGGGACAGCACTGCAGGGCTGCCGGTGCAAATCCAGCTGGGTGCGTGTCCATGGAAAAACATGGCACCTTCACACAGTGACACACTCACACAGTGACACACACAGTGGCACACTCAGTGACAGGGCATACTCACAGTGACATGGCACGCTCCCAGATGACATGGCACCTTCACACAGTGACATGGCACGTTCACAGAGTGACACACTCACACAGTAACACAGTCACACAGTGGCACACTCAGTGACAGGGCACACTCACACAGTGACACACTCACACAGTGGCACACAGTGACAGGGCACGCTCACACAGTGACACACTCACACAGTGACACACTCACAGTGACACGGCACGCTCGCAGAGCCCATGAGGAAATGTTCTTGCCCGCAGCTTTTGAGGGGCCAGCAGAGCGTGCAGCCCCGGGCAGGCTGCAGACTCCGGCTGCCCTGCGGTGCCCGCCCAGCCTGCAGGGTGGGTGTGCCGTGACCTCCAGGCTCACTCCCTGTGCCCCAGCCACCCCTGGGCAGCTGCTGAGCTGCTCTGCTGCCCAAGAGGAAGGGCTGAGCTGTCCCTGGGCGTGTGCCTGCCCTCCAGGCACTGCTGGCAAGGCAACACGACCCAGGCAGGATCTGTGCAGCTGGCTGGCAAAGCCAGACCTCGCTGCAGCTCTGTGGCAGCAGTCCAGTCACTGCTCCTGCTAACATACCAGTTTTAGGATCTGGGTGGCCAAAAAAAAGAGCCATTTTCATATAGATGTAATTGACACAGCTCTCTGAAAGGATGTGGCCATGTTGCTGCAAAGCTGCTCTTTGGAAAGCTGGATCCATCAGCTCCCAGCCTGCTGGGGAAGACTGATTACTTGTCATTATTTTCTGGCTTCAAGTCCAACTCGGAGAAGATAGAGGTTCTACTGCTTTCCAGATTTTTCCCCAGGAAATCTGTCCTGATCTCAGAAGGTTTGGTGTTTTTTCTTTTGTTTTTTTCTTTCTTTTTTTTTTTATTATTGTATTGCCAGAATCTTCTGAAGCACTCAGGTGTTTGGGATTCTAAACAACACACTGACATGGGGAGAAAACATTTTTCACCATTAATTAAAATCCTGCAAAGAACTTGTGACAGATGGAAGTGATTGAACCTATTGCTATAGGGAAAGGTCAATTCCATTACAATGATTTTTTCACTCCAAAAAATTAATTATTCATTGTTGAAGATACCACTGGAGAGTCTAAAGAGGATTTTTTCCCCCAAAGTCAGAACAAGCATTCAACGAGTTCCTATCAGATGGAAAAGGCACTCCTGCACTCAGACCAAAAAGCTGGAGAGAAGTTGTTCTGCCCCATCCATGTGCCTAGAAAAATGCTAAATTTTTTTCATTGATTCAAACTGATTTGCTATAACATCCAATGCATATTCAATTTCCAGAATTCCGTTCTAACAGGGGCACAGGTTTTGTGAAAATTTGGATGTTTTCCATTATATAAACTGGTTTTCATTTAATGGAATCAGAAAATATCTGGAGCTGGAAGGGACTCCAAGGACCATCCAGTCGAGCTCCTGTCTCTGCCCAGGACACCCCAACAATCCCATCCCATGCCTGAGAGTGTTGTCCAAACACTCCTGGAGCTCTGGCACCCTTCGTCTCTGCCCAGGACACCCCAACAATCCCATCCCATGCCTGAGAGTGTTGTCCAAACACTCCTGGAGCTCTAGCACCCTTGGGGCTGTGACCATTTTCCATGTGGATATTTAGATTTTTTCCTGAAAACAATATATGTATCTGTACCTGAGGGGGAAAAATATAAGTGTTGATAGCAACACTAAAAATGGAAATTAAAGATGAAAATCAGTATCTAATAGTGGGTTCCCCAGTGAAGAAAGAGACTGGAGAGTCCAGTGGAGAGCCACTGAGGTGACTGGGAGACCGGAGCCTGTCTCAGACAAGGAAAGGCTGGGAGAGCTGGGACTGGGAGAGCTCTTCAAAAGGAGATAAAGATCTGTAAAGCTCTAAAGGGAGGGGGTACAGAAGGTGGGCCAGGACCTTCCCAGAGGTGCTCAGTGACAGGCAATGGGCACAGGCTGAAACACAGGGGGTTCTACCAGAACATCTATTTAAAAATATATATACAAAAACACTATTTACTGTGAAGGTGACCAAGCACTGGTGCAGCTTGCCCAGAACAGTTGTGGAGATGCTTGGAGATATTCAAAAGTTATCTGATCCTGGTGACCCTTCTTGAGCAGTGGGATGGGACAAGAAGTCCTCTGGAGCTCTCTTCTCACCTCAACCTTAGGTCCTGTGATCCCAGGTGCTGGTTGTAAAGGGCTCTCCTGCAGGGAGAAATAGGTGGGAATGGGGACTCAGGAGAAAACCAGTGCTCCTCCTTGGGCACCTAAATGTGCTTCCCAAGCAGACAGCTCAGATCCTGAGGGTCAGACCTTGCTCTGGTGAACATCCCTCTGGGGTAGGGGAGTCTCCCCCCTTCCACTGTAACACCACAAATGTCTTGCTCCCTAAAAGCAGCTCCTGCCATTGATAACTCTGGTCTGAATCATCAACTCTATTCCACTGGGAAAACAAGATTTATTATTCCCCACGTTTCTCTTGACTTCTGATGTAATGGTCCAGCAAATGCCAACACCAGAGCACTCATCCTCTTTTGGCAAGAGGAACAGGAACAGTGGGTCAAGAGTTCCCAGAAAAATTGACAAAATTGTAACTCACCAATGGACAAAACAAATCTATTTTTCCAGGCTGCCTGTTCTTCCATGGTGTGAATTAAATGAAATCCCACAATAGCCAACATTTTTAGATGTCTGTATGAGCAAAGAGATGTGGCCTCCTTTTGCCACCCTGGGACTGCAGCAGCTGATAATGGAGTCAGTGGTATAATACCAACTCCAGATCTATTTGAGCACTGTCTGAAACCTGATTGTGCATGACTCTCAGAGAGCATAAGCCATGAAAAGTACCTTTGATACAGCCTAAAACTCCCCAATCTTTTTCATTTTTATAGTTTCATAGTCTTGCAAGCTTGAAAATTCCTTAGAGAACATGTGGTAAAACAAAAAAACACGAATGTAAGTAACACATTTTTTGCAATTGGTGCCAGCCCAATGGGACTGAAAATGTGTTGTGCAAAGATATAGGGAAGCAGAGAGGACAAGAATACCCTTCTTTCAGAAAGTTAGAAGTTCAACATCTCTTCATGAGACATGAAAAAAAAAAAAAAAGATGAAAAATATGAAGCTACGTAATGTATCTCACTGAAATCTTCAGCCTGACCCAAGGACCAGAATCTCATTTGCTTTATGACACTTTAAACCTTCCACTAACAAATCAGAAACAAACACAAAGAATTTGCACCCAAAGCTGCTCTGAAATGTTCTGGCAGAATAAAGTGACACATTTCATTATTTCTTAATCTTCTGTAAGTGTGGCCTGCAGCCAAAAGGACAGTCCTGGTTTCCAGAACTCTGATTCTCACATCTAATTGAGATCTAGTCCTAAACCAAAAGTTTATCCATTGCATCCACTTTCACTTGATTCCAAAGACCAGGAATTCACCTGATGACAATGATGGGGTTCAAGGGTGAGGCTGTGTTTTATCTACAGTTTACTCTGTAGAGTACAGCAGGACAGAAGGAGCTGGATCCCACCTAGAACAAGAGTCCCAAAGATAGATTATGCTTTGCTGCTAAATTTAACTTGTGAAAAAAGAACAGATCAAGCTTTTTGGAAGTCCAAGTGAGTATTTACAGGATTTCCATTTGGAGCTTTTGAGTCATCATATTTTCAATCTAGCCTGAAATTCCAAACAAAATTCTTAGTTTATCTTGGTTACTAGCTAACTTATGCCATTAAAAGATGGAATAAATATTTGCAAATGTTTGCAAATGTTTTCCAAATTTGTAAACTAAGAATGTGCATGACACTAAAAAAAGCCACTGCTTATAAAAAAATCCCTAAATCTCTAAATTGTCTACCCACCTTCCTTGCACTGGGACAAAAGGAGCAGTATTACAGAGGAAATATCAGTTTGGCTGCCTGAATATGTTGTTGATATAAAACAAACTGTTCTTACTTCCTGAACAATCCATTCCACATATTTCTTTTTAATGAGTCCTTGATGTAGAAAGGCAGAAAAACAGTCAAACATACCTCTGCAAAAGCAAAGATTCAGATCATTTTCCTATTATCTCCATTGCAATCAAATTACTTAAGAGCAGTATCTCTTTAGGATGATAGAAATGCATATTTTGATAGATTTCAAGGCCTCTCTAGCAAGGTCACTTCTAAATGAGATTAAATACTCCCATTTCAGTTTTCTGGTAGTCAGTGCACAATTTTTACACAAGGCAAAAACGTAGCTGGCCCTGACTTGAACAACATTGGGGGCAATAAAGACAAAGAAACATCTCACCCTCCTGTGTACTCTCTGCTAAGTGGCTTTGGGGAGCCACAGGAAAGCTCCCTGAAAATCTCTCTGCAATTATTTTTTGTGGTGATTGTGGAGAATGACATGTGGCAGGTAAAATACTCTGCAGACGCTGCTGAAAAGAGTGGCTAACCTGGAGAAGGGAGGATGGATGTACCCCAGTGCTCAGCAGACTGCCCAGAGCCGCCTCTGCAGGGCTCAGTGGAGCAGGCACTGCTCTGCCAGGGGGGAACAATTACCGGTTACAATATGGCTCAGAGTAAAAACCCACTGCAGCTGATGCAGGGATGAGAGGATGAAGTCTCCTTCAGATTCACTCCCAGCTGTGCTCTGTTTCATACACAATTTCTGCTCAGTAATAGTCCCATCATCCCCCAAAATTGTGCTGAGAGCATTTTTATCTGAAGTCCCAAATCTCAACCAGCCATGCCTTGGGAAGGTAAACAACAAGTCAAGATTTCCCATAGAAAAGTACCCAAAGCTGTAAAAAAACCTATCTTAGGCACAGTTATAGCTCAGTGAATAAAAACAAAGTGTAGATATTTCCACAAGTACATGTAGTTGATTCCAGTCCAACTGGAAGGATCTTAATCGTATTTACAAAGTCTCCCATTTATTCGTGAAAATACCTGTGATACACTAGGAAATACACTATGAAAATTTGGGATTATTTAACATCAATGTTAAGTCATTAATTTCAACGAGTACCTGAAATAAAAATATTTTGTTTCCAAGGTTATGGGTACTTGCAGAAATGTAAGAAAATTTCAGTACAAACTCAGTTTGCAAATGATTCTGGGACTAGCAAGCACTCAAAGACAAAAATAAATGTTCTCATGCAGACATATCAGTACTCACACAAACAAATCAGATCTCTTCATCATGTTTATTCATTAAAAAAAAAAAGCCTCTTTTAAAAAATGAGGTGTCTACAAGCTCTGCTAGAGTTTTTTTCTCCTTCCTCATGAAGGAAAGCTTATTTATGTGAGTAGCTTCTTGGGCTATTTGCATGACTGCCCATTTTGATGTCACTGAGATTTTACAGACTGAATGGGACTCCACACCAGCACTCTCTGGCTACCAGGGTCAGGTGAAAGGGGTAGGTAACTCAGTTCCAGTCCCACCTCCATTTCTGTTAAAGCAGGGTTAAGCCTGTTGCCTTAAAAACAGACAAAAATCCCCCTTGAAGCGCCAATGAAATGGTCCTGAACCCATGACTGTGACAAGAAGTGCTGCTTTGTCTGTGTCACAGGGCTCTCCTGATGGCACTGAGGGACCAGAGCTGTTCTGTGTCCTGCTCAGAGGAGAGGCAGGGCTGGGACCCAACCCCTGAGACACGATGCACTCAGCACACCTCTCCCACCTCCCCAAATGAAGCTCCAGCTCCCAACTGTGGTCACTCCCTGTATATGGTTTTACTGTACTCACCCCCTGTATATTGTTTTCTATGTTTCACACAAGCTGTCAACTGTGGTCACTCCCTCTATATGGTTTTACTGTACTCACCCCCTGTATATTGTTTGTTTTCTATGTTTCACACAAGCTGCCCATAGGTGGTGTCAAATAATCTTTATTAGAAGCTGTGATGGATGAGTAATGAGATGGTTGACTCTCACAATTAAAAGGCAAATATTATGTATATGTTAAGGGAAGCTTTATAGATTTATAGTTGTGTTTCACCCCCTTGCACTGTTATCAGGGGGTGGCCTGGCTTTGGGACATTTGGGAGGGTTGGCTCGTTACTATGGCAGCACCTGACCGCCAATCAAGATTTAAGGAAGTGATCTCTACCACAAGACAGCAAAGAAGGAGTCAATTGACAAGATTTTGGGAGGGGCTAAAGGGTTAAAAGGCAGAACATCCATTGTGTGGATGAGCACATGGTGGGAAAAAAAATCCTTTGCTCCCATTGCTGTAATATTTTCTCTATTCAGTCTTCTGTTGTATTTTTTGGATAAGGTTTTAATAAACCTTCTAAATTTTTGGAAGCGAGTAGCATTTCTCACAAAGCTTTTAGGAGAGCCGCTGGGCAGTGTGGTGGATAATCAGCATTTCTGTGCTGTCTGTTACTGGGTAGATGCTGGTTGCACGCCCTGGCACTGGGGGCTGTGCTGTGCCCAGGCTGGCAGTGGCCAGCACGTGCCCGTGGCCACAGTGATGAGCATGCAGCTGTTTAACACGGCCACAGTGAAGCGCTGAAAGTGCTGCAGGAGGAGAATGATTGCAGCCAGCAGGCATCCATCACCCGGCACTACAGAAATATAGAGTCATTGTAATAGAACAATATCACATGATAAATACCTTCCCCCTTGAAATCCTTGTGCCTCAGCGTTTAGGGATGATGTATGGCCAGGCTTCACCTTGACATTTTCCCCCTAGCAGCAGACTGTTGTCCTGTGGCATTTTTCTTTGAGGACACATCAGACAAATTTTTGGGGAGGAAGAACAGGAATGAACTTATATACTCCTGAAAGGAAAGAAACAACTACTATTTAAATGAAGAAGTTCAGGAGAGGAACACCTTTGTCTAATCAGAATTTTAGTATCAGAATGGCTTTGGTTTCCTTTTCTCAGGTAAGATTTACCAATATTCTCTCAGACCCTGATTTAGCGTATTTTTCCCCCACATTCCTCTCCAGGTTCCCAGGATCTCTCCTGACAGTTCTCTCTTTGTGGAGATGATTATTCCTAGGACAGGGAAAATAGTTCTTTGTAGAACTCCACAGCTGTTTGGTTTATGTGGGGACAAAAATCTGCTTCTTTTCTTACATCTCCATTGGACTGTTTGCTACAGCCATGGTTGTGAGGGAGGGAAAAAGCTCACTGGCCTGGCTTCAGCAGCTTACAGAAGGCAGAGTCTAAAGGACCTCAGGATTTATGCCTGTTAGAAACATCCTTTCCAAAAATTGTGGCTCCAACACCTTCCTACCACATTCTGATCCACAGAACACAAAATGTCTGTGAAAACTGTGACATTGTGACAGCTCAGGCTGTGAATTTTGCTCTTTTTTGTGAGGCATGGGGAAACTATGGAAAAGGAGCCCCATCACAGAGCATTGTTATGAGTTTATGGGCTGGAGACACATTTTTCTGGTGATATGGCATTAAAACTTTAAACAGTTATGTGCTTTAAGCAGCAAAGAGGAGACTAATGAGGTCCTCTCAAAAGTCAAACTTTCAGGTGGCTTCACAACTCCACGAAATTTTTGTGACTTGCTTCCCAGAGAAAGTAAAAAGAGGAATTTTAAAAAGAAATTGCTTTAATGCTATTCATTTCTCACCACCTGCAAAGCTATGCTGACTTACTGCTCAAGGTTTAAAGGCTTATGGATTGGGAAGGAGGCAAACAATAAACACCTTTTAGCAGCCTTGAAAAGAAAGTAGCACAGCTTAAAACTTTTCTCAGTGTTTTATCAGCCCACAGAATTTCTACTCTGAATTACAATAACAACCCCAAGTTTGAGCTGGAGTGATTGAGTATTCATGGCAAAAGCAGGTTATGGCAAGGCACTGCATTTTGTGGCATGAACTTCATCACTAAATGAAAGGTAATCCTGAAATGTGTAGCATAGGCTATATAAATCTATTTTTAAATTCAGAAGGGCTTAAAATAGGAAGAAAGGCAATGAAGCATTTTAAAGATGTTGAAAAAAAAACCTATTACACAGTGAAGTTCATTACCACTGGTAATACAATTGGATTTCACAAAACCAGTTTGTAAATAATTGCACATGAACTGCGCATGGTTGCTCACAGTTTACACATGATTACAGTTTGATTGCAGAGACAACCATACAAACAATGAGCTCAATTTACCCAATAGTTGTAGACATTTTGCAAATGGATTCTGTATACTTAAATCCATTTGGTTAAACGCACTCAGTAAATATTTTTCAGCTGGGAGCCCATGCAGGGAACTCGGTGAGGGTTTTCTATAGTTCAGTGCTCAGACATCAACAGAGATTCTTCTGCTGTTGTCTGACTCACCTGCTTTTCACATTTTCTTTTCTCCTCTCGTCTCTCTGTCATTTTTGTTTTGGGGGGACTGATCAAAAATCCATGACAGTCCATGCAGAACCCCCAGCAATAATATGTCCCAGGCTGTTCTGTCAGAAACTGGTGCCATGGACAATGACATGGAATTCACACCTATTCCCAGTGAATCCCCTATGAATTCCCTGTGAATTCCCTATTCCCACATATATTCACACCTGTTCTTCATGGAGTCCTGCTGCAGTGGCACAAGAGGGGACACTGCCTGATGCTGGGAGAGCTGCCGGGGCTGGATAAAGTTAAGTTAGAGCCTGAGAGTTGCCAGGAAGATGTGCCCAAAACACATCTGTGTTTCCATGCCTCTTAAGCCTGTCCCATCAGGCTGGAGCCCTCTCAGTCACAGGCTCTGCTGAGCTGCCAGGTCCTGACTGCCACTTTCACAGGCAGAAGCTTTCCAGAACACACAGGGCTCCTCCAGCCCTGGCTGGAGCCTGGAGAAGGCACAGCCTCAAGAGAGCAGAGTGGCCAAGTCTGCCAGGAGATTTCTGCCAGCTCAGGGTGGTGCCAGAATTTCAGGCAGTCATTAGATGGAAGAGCACCTGCAACACCTCAGGCGTGTAGGACAGAGAACATTCAGTATCAAGGAATTTGAAAAAATAATTAGTTATACTTTTTTTTTTTTTTTAAATAGGTGTTGGAACAGGGCAAGACAAGAATTTTCTCTCCTCACCAAAATGTTTCAACTGCTTTTTTTTTTTTCTTTTTTTTTAACCCCATCGCAAAAATAACAAATTAGGAAAGCTTAGGAAAGCTTCACCAAGCAAGGATGACTGTCTAACCGGTTCTTGATTTACACACAGACAGTGTAAATCTGCCCCCTTGGATGGGGATGGGGCAAGGGGAAGGTGTCCTCTGTAGTGGATAAGATTTTGATTTTGTCTTACATTGCTTTTCAAATCACCTACAAGAAAAAACAGTTATTTGTAAAGTGCTGAGAGAGCTACAGTCCTGGAAAAAAACATTTTAATGATAGATATAATTGAATGAGAAATAGTCTTTTGTTTCTCCCACCACAGTTTTTTATCCACATAATTAGCAAAATGAATCTCTACATGAGTTGCACCATGTCACACAACAAAGGCATCGATGACTCCAGAGTTCCTCTCACAGCCTCAAAAATTCTCTGTGTTGCTTAATGACACACCTTGGGTGAAATGGTGCCATTAGACAAAATTAAATTGCCAATCTACCCTATTCTTGTTTACAGTACATCCAAAAGCTCCAAAGCTTTTCGAAAGCAAGAAAGTCAGTGACTTTCTGCTGTGCTTAATATCTCGAGTGCTAGTAAAGGCCATCTCCAGACTGCAGCAGGCAAACATAATTCCTCTCAACTTAATGAAGTTATGCCTGTTTATACCAGCTTAGAATTTCATTCAGAATTGTGCTTTGGAGATAGGACTTCACAGTATGCTTAGCAGCTGCCTTCCAGTCATGCAAAGAATGTGGCCATTATTATAACTGAATATTATTTCGTTTAAACAGAGAGAATTATTAATTAGAAAAAATGCCCTCATTTTCAGGAGCACTAGAAAATATTCTTGTTAAAAATAAAAAACAACTTCTCTATTAATTATGTCCACTGAGACCAACACAGTAGCAAAACACCAACCATAACTTATTAGTTCAGAATAACTTGTAGAACTATTAAAGATCATCCTTACAAGAATTTTCAGGTATTCATTTCGGTTTATGCCTTTTATCTTGTGCAGTCATTACTTGTGTGTTTTATCCAAACAAAGAAATCTTGCTATTAAAATAGGACAGCATTAAATTAATATTTTTCTTTATTTTTGCTTTATGAAATCTAACTGGTTAACTGAAAATTAAGGTTCATTTAAAAAAATCCTGAATGAACAGGAAATACTGCAAATAACAAAGTGTACTCAGATTTATTGTGAAAACAGTTACAGATTCTGGCTAGCACCAAGTTTGGATGGCCAGCTTAACTGGACTGATTAATCTGGACTGGATACCTTTCCCAGGTTCTCTACTTTGAGTGCCCAGATACCACCAAAAAGAGCCTGACTGCCTTCATTTACTGAAAATTTGGGACATGAGTATTTCTCCTGTTCAAATGGTATGGGTATGTATAGTTTATGCGTTTTCTTCTTTACTATCCCTTAAAGAAAAATTTGGCTGTCAGAGTTGAAGACTTTATGATCCAGGTTCCTCCCTGAATTTCCACACATGACCACTTAAATCATCTATTCTCTTTGTAGGTTTTGTATGACAGCCATATTGCATAATCCACTGACAAAATTATTTAATGGATATTCAAGGATTTTTTTATTAGAAAATGAATTATGGATTATAGTAAAAGGAAGAAAATCAGAGAAGGAGCACTAGGCAAGCTGGTTCGACAGGTGCCAAGGAATGGAGAGAAAGGAACAGACAGTAGGGCAGTCGATGCACACCTGACAAAGGTGAAACTTAAGCAGATACTGGAGGACTGAGAGGCTGAAAATTTCCATACAGGACCATCTGAACAATGGGAAAGTTTGAAAAGAAAAGACAGAAACAAGAAACCTCAGCTGAAGAGTGAATGGAGCAGTGGAATCTGGTCCTTGCAAGCTTGCAATTGAGGTTCTTCGTGACCTCCAATATCTTGATCATTCCAGCTAGATTTAGCTGGTTGCAAATGCAAGAGCTGGCACATTCTGTGAGAATCCCACAGCCAAGTTACAGGACTGTGGTTTTCAGAGGTATCTATGTCTAGGTACCAAGCAGAGGAAAGCTTTGTCCTGTCTCTGGCAGGCCCACAGAAGTCCTGCTACAAGACCTCAGGTGTGTGGCTCAGTGTCTCATTGCCCAAGTTACTCCAGAACACATAAATCCCTTTGTGTCTACACCCAACACCACATTTCAAAGTCAGGGGGTGTTTTAAAGCAGCCAGTTTCCCCTTCAGAAAGGTGTGGCAGAGGTAGAAGCCAGCAAGCAGCAGGTCAGGACTGTGCAGGTGGAAAGCCCAGCTCCAGTGGAAGCTCCAGCCCCTTGGGAGCAGTGTGAGCCAAAGGAATGAGCACATTTTGCCCAAGAAGTGTGCAGATACAGGGTTTCATAACACACCAATTCATTACTCCAGGAGATAGTGTTCTTCCTCTCGTCAAATATTAATGATCATTTCAGGAAGTTTAAAAAATTGTCTCCAAGTAACTTCTCGCAGCCATTAATTAAAATAATGAGCACTATAATATTAAAAGTGTAATTCTCTTACGTGTCCTCAAGTGTTTGCCTAGAAGTCTCTGTCTGTGAGAGACCAAAAAAAAAAAAAAAAAAAGAGAAAAGAAAAGAAAATCTGAAAGAACAGCAAATTAAAAGTTGATGCTTGTATCACTGCTGGTCGAGTCTGTAATTCTCAGCTTGCAAATATGAAATTGGTTTGTTATCTTCTGCAGACAAGATGCCACAAGACTCCTGCTTTTCTCAGCACACCAACTCCCTGCCCCCAGCTCACAAACAATGTTTTCCATCACTGTGCTCCTCAGGAAAGGAGACAAGTCACAACCCACCTGTGCTGCTGCAGAAGTGCTGTAAATATATGTGTAAATGTAAGCAGAGGTTTTCAGAATTCAAAGCTTGCATTGAGCAGTTTGCATGGAAATGGAGAAGGATTCTGCATGTATTCACATGTGGATACCTCAAGAGATTTGTGTCTGCTGCCATTTTATCCCTCTGGCTTTTTATCCCTTGAGCACTGAAATGACAGAGGAAACCTGGTGCAAAGCCATAACTCTGTACATAACAATTCTAATACATAACAATTTTAAGTAAGTAAATACAAAGATTTGGAGAATCACTTAATAGAGGATGAAAATATGTGTTTACTTGTAATGGTCATGGTTTGCTGTTTTTTGTTGTGGTTTTTTTTTTCATTTAACAAACACACAAAGCATATCTCTTCAGTTATCTCTGTTCTAATAGGATTTTGATTTGCTATATAGCTTTGGTTCATTTGAAAACACATTTGAGAATGAATATAGAAGCCCTTGTCTCATCTCCACCTCCTTCAAGGGATATCTCTCATTAAGATGTTTGTGCAGGGTTCCCAGAAGCCTGTTTGGCAAAACAAAAATCCTTCCTTGACAGAGGTCAGCTTTCATCTCACACATTCACTGCAGCCACCCGGGTGAGTATGCAAACTAGACTACATTTGCACTGCTATTTCAAATTAAAACAGAATGGAACATCTCTGAAAGAGAGGCTTAGAGAAACTTCAGTTCTAAGCTGAGATGGTTGAAATATTCCTCTCACAGAGTGACATGGGTATTCCAGTCCTCTTAGCCAAAGGATGAAACTGAATTTCAATCTTTTCCTGAAGAAAAGTGTGAGAGCCCAGCCTGTCTTTTCCTTTGTCTTTCTTCAGTCTGAAGACTTTGCATTGGACTTGATGGAACAGAAACCAGGACACAACACAGGGCAAAATGCAAAACTCCAGGATTTGCATGGGGAATGTTTGCTCTGTGTGCTCTTCACACCCTGCTCTCAGCACAGCCATCAGTCCTGCACAGCCTTGGCTGTGTGAAAGCTTTTCTGGTAAAGCCAGATCACTGCAGAGAACAGCTAGCTCTAGCATAATTTCATCTTTTCAAGGTGAACCTGAAGGGTTCTCACACCTCAAGCTGCAAGTGCAGCTTATAATTGCAGCTGCATTTCTGCTCTCCACTGCTGATATGGCTGGGAAGAGGCAGAAATACTATATTTATGGGAAACTTCACCTTAAGTCTTCACTTCCCAAAGTTCTGAAAGTGCTGTGCTGCAATAAAACTACTTAAAATTGCACATTGCATTTTGCCATTCAGTTTGGCACAATGAGCTGCTCAGTGCTATTCCTGTAACTCTCAAAAGTATTGCTTCATTTAAATTACATTTTCACTGTTTTTTCTTTTATTCCTGGCTTAGTAATAATGTGAAATATTTTTGAATAAAAGGTGTAAACAAAGCTAAGTAGGCATCTGCATTGACATCACCTAAAGCATCTGTAATTATCTCTATTATTCCAATGAGAAAATTAGAGAGAAAACAAAATTGTGTGGGTTTGGGGGTGGTGGTGGTTACTGGGATTTTTTGGATTTGTTTTTTAAAACCTGATATGAAAATGGCTGAACTATCATGATAAGGTATCATCTGTTGCAAAAGATGATCAATTCAGGAGGGCAGTGACAGGCAGAGGTCCCAGGCCTCAGCTAAAACACAACTTTCAGGGAAAAGCCAAGTCACAATGTAATGATCCATAGGAGGGCATTTTAGGTAGAATTGATAGCAGTTATTAAAAAAATAAAAAAGTAGATGGTTGAGCCCATGGCTAAATTGAACATAGAGCTGTGAATGAAGCTTAGGCTCAGGAGACAAATTAAGGTATGATGAAAAGGTCTGTGCCATCAGATAAGAAAACACAGTTTTATTTTTACTCCTGGTCATAATAGTGAAAAGCCACGAAATTACTAAAAAAAGAAAATCATTCTCATCCAAACATAAGCAAAACCACAGTGTTTTAATACATTTTGTGCACTGACAAATATATATGACTGTAAAGTCTCTATTAAATAAAAGATCCAAATGATGTGCCAGTGGTTTCTTTGTTAAAATTTCAGCATAGTCCTAAAATTGTGTGGTTGAGAAGAAAATTTCAGTGGTTTTTGTTTTGGTTTTTTTTTTTTTTTTTTTTTTTTTTTTTTTTTTTTTTTTTTTTTGTTTGCTTGTCTTGGTGCTTTTATATTTAACCCAGTTATACATTACAAGAATGTCTATATATTGGTATTTTGTTGTAGAGCACATTACTGAGATTTTGCCAAAACCATGGAATAGTCTATACCAGATTCCACAAGGGAATATCTCAATTGCCTCATATCCTGGTCTGGGAGCACAAATAGGATGGAATGTGGCACCTCAGTAGCAGCACACACACACACAGTGCTCTACTCACTGAGACTGAGCCAATAGAGCCAGAACATAACAAGAACGAAAATAAAAGGGGCAAAAAGACTAAATTTTAAAAGAAAGAAAAATCACAGACCCTGCATCTGTTGGTATGTCCAAACTGAAATCCAGATGTGAAGAGGGCATTTTATGACTAAGATACAGCCAGCTGAGAAGCACAGAACATCCCCTGAAGAATGGATGACCAAAACAAGAACAGTAAATTGTTTGTTTAGACATAGAAAGCAAATGGATGGAGTTACTGCCAAGTCTGAAACTAATACTTAGACTTATAAATGTCAGGCTATATTATCCCAGCTGAGACCCTTTTTTCTTGCCATGTAATTCAGAATTTCTGCTTGTTGATCTTATGCACCTTGAAGCTATTAATGCATTAACAGAAAAGCTGATTTTTAAGGTAAATGCATGGTTCCTGGGGCCACGAATGCACTTGAAAACAATGATCTTGAGATTTCTGGTAAATGACTTCAGTTTATGTTTGTGCACTTGATGCTGTTTACATCTAACTCATTATATCTCTGCCTACTGTATAATCAAGAAGCAGGCACTACAAAATCACTCTGTGGTAGAGTTTTTGATCCACATTATCCTCAATGTTCTGAACCTTCACCCACCTCAAAATATCTGCAATGGTTTTCTGTTTTTTCTTCACAGTCCTGGAGTTTCTGTGGAGGGGCTGAGACCCCCCGCCCATTCTCCCACCTTCATGGCCTACAAACTCGATTTTCCTTCAGGGGAAAGCACCAACCTCCTGATCCCTCTGCCTGGATGCTCCTCAGTGCAATCCCCTCTATTTAAAGAGCTTTCTCAGGGGATGTTCCCAAACCTTTATTGTCAAAACCATGGGACAGGCTGCAAATCTGCAGTACAAGTACCTCTGGTCCTGGTCATGGCATGGAAATATTAGAAAGGGACAAGTCAGGAGGTACACTGAAGTTCACAGGATTTACTGCTCAAATCCTGTGGAGGTTGAAATTTATCTACAATTTAATACACTTCTGCAAAGTAAATATGTAATTAAACACACATTATTTCCCATACCAGGCTGATTTGATGGCTAATATACACCAGTTCTGATCACTACTTATTCAGACACACTGATCTGAAAAACATTTGAAAAGCAGTGCTGTAAGCAGCAAAGAGCATATTCACTATTCTAACAGCTCCCCCAAAAAATCTATTCTTCATTTACTTAAATTCTTCAAAGTCATGTTTCTCTTCTGCCACTAAGACTACTGAAAAAAAACCCTCAAATCATAAATCCTGTGTTGGTTTGAAGTATTCCAGGCAGAGCTTGGAATTTGGCCACTCCCATGGATCTTCATCACTATTAGCCTCCCTAAACAACCTCAAACAATAAATTGTGAAAATTGGGATGGCTGTATTGATTCAGCCCCAGCATCCCCCTGGCTCAGGGCTCTTCCTCAAGCCCTGACCACAGGTGGATACCTAGGAAAAAGCAACAACAATCATGACACCTTCCTTGACATTCCTCTTCCTTGCAGTCTCTGACCCTTCCTTGACTCAGGAGGTCTTCTGGGGCTATTATGGGTTGCCCGTTTAATAACCCACAACAAATCACTTCCCATTCCTGCCTGGTCTTTTGAGCTCACACGAATGTTTTTCATCCACAACATTCAATAAACATTTCCATTTCTGCAACATGTGGTGTGAAGAACCACTTTGTTCTGTCTCTTTTCTGGCTTTCATTAACTTGCTTTGATAGCTCCTACTTCTCATATTCAAACAGAAGGCAAATATAGGTCTTTATTCTCACTCTCCAGTCATGGCTCTGTAGTCATTAATTTCTCTTGAATCATGAATTTTTTCCTTGGTTTTGAGGAGCCTGAGCTTGCCCAGCAGAACAATGGGTGGGAGCCATTCCCTATCTTTGATCACACTCTCTTCCCTGAAATCTTTCCAGTTTTAATAAGTCCTTCTGAAGGAAGGAACCACAGCTGCAGTCACTCAAGATGTGGATGATCCACACTTTTTTCCACTCAGGATTTGTTCTGCTTTTGCTCTTAGAGCAAGCTTTAAGAAGTCCTAAATATCTGTTGCACTTTTTTGACTGCTGCCAAACACAAGGCTGATGGTTTCACTGTACTATTTAGCATAACTTCAATTTGTCATGGGACTTCTCTATATTTCATCCGATTTAACAGTCAGCTATTTGGGAACTTGCCATGTGGAAAATTTCTGTATTTTTCACTCTTTTGTTCCCTTTTAGCTTTGCTTTCACAGTTTCCATTAATTTATCCTGTGCTTGAACTTAAACCCACATGCATTTTCTTCTTAAAAATAAAGTAAGGGTGGACACAGATGAAGGCAAGAAAATCTTTTGGCACTCCTCGTTTCCAAAGGCACTTCATCAGAGCTCTGAGGTCAGTCCCATTGTCACAGATGGAAGTGTGCATTTAAGCACCATTAAACAAAACATTTATTCCAAATGCATCGTAATTACAGAAACACCTGTGCAAAACAACTCTGAAAAGACAGATTTTTGGAGCTGAGCAGCTCTGGCATTTCCCATGGAGGGACAGGAGACAGGTGAATAAAGCATAGTGGGGATGCAACACAAGATTTTCCAAAGCTTTCTTTGGCTGCTTTTTAGCAATATATTTATGTTAATTTTCAATATTAATCCTCACACAGTCTACAAATTATTTTTTTCAGGAAGAATTTCTTCACAGAGAAGGTGGTCAGGCATTGGAAGGGGTTGCCCAGGAAGGTGGTGGACTCACCATCCCTGGAATTGCCCAAGAAATGAGTGGATGTGGCCCTTCATGCTCTACTTCTTACTGAAGTAAGTTGAGAAATGATCAAAAGTTTGACTTGATTATCTTGGAGGGCTTTTCCAACCTAAATGATTCCATGAGTCCATGGTTCTATGATCAGGACAACCAAAATCAGATTTTCATAGGTGCCACTATTAAGGTGGTGCGACAGAAAACACTTTGAGAGGAACTTAGGAAAGGGTAGACTTCAGTAACAAAAAGATGTGAAGATCAATGAGAAAAGCAAATGGTAATTAAAAGTAAAGTAATTAAATTAGAAAACAAGCAAGTAACAGAACCCCCTTCTGCAATGAACAGTAAGAACATAAAGATGTATTTGAGAAGCCTGTGAGCTTCTCTGATGCTGAGGACAGCTATAAGCAGTTTCAATTAGCACCATTTAGAGATTCACTGCAGTTGATTTCAGAAGAATGAGCCCACTTTCCATAAGTGACTAATGGAGCTGACATTTGTAAACCATTATGGACCCCAAATTCTAATCACCATTTCTTCCACAAAAAGCTTTTTCATCCAGCTAAACTAGGCTGACTCCAAAAGTACATTTTAGAGTGATAATTAATTCAATGCCAAATGTGCCTGCAGTAAAAATACCTTTAGGGAATGAACACATAACAGTGTGTGTAGCTTTTAAATAAGTCGTCCACAGGGCTATGCCAATTTAAACGAATTAAAATAATTGTCAGTATGCTAGGTATGGAAATATTCTTTTTGTAAAACTGCTGTGAAATGCCCTGGAGGCTTGGGTGGCATAGCAAGAGAGATCCAGGCACTTACATCTTCTCTGTCCAGCTTGATAGAAATATCCTCAGGTGTTGTGGTGCATTCAGTGGTGTTGATATAATGGCATAATCCTGTTTTTTCCAGGCAGATGGATGTTGATGCAAACCAACACCCTGAAAGGCAGGGAGTCCATAACTGAGCATTCAAACAGATTCCTCTGCTCACTGTGGTTATCTCACTCAAATATTTCTGTTCAATCTTTCCCCCAGAAACGCAGACAGAAAAGGGAAAAGGGCAAAAAGTAACCATGAGATGCTTGTAAGTGGCAGCAGGCACAGAAGCTGCATCTGAACCTCCCCTGTGTAATTGGATCAATGTGGTTGAGGTGCCACTGATACACTTTGCTCTCCCCCTGCTGCCACCAGGGCTGGCTGGGACAGCTCCAGTTCCAGCAGCCTCACAGCCACTCAGGGCTCCTCAGTGTGCTGAGAGCTCCTCTAACAAGCAGCACTTTTTAGGCCCTTGCAGCTCTGTGATCTTGTGCCGCTTTGTTGAGCACCAGCGTTCAGCCTGGCGTTACCACCTGAGATCAATACCCACCCCAGGACCCACACACCCTGGCAGGGGAGAAAACTGAATTCATTGCTGCCTTTTGCACAGCAGACAGGAGCTCAGCATCTGGCCCAGCGTGGTCTGGATCAGCTTTTCAAAGACTAAAACACCAGAGCAGGGTTGTCCTCCCACAAGAACAGGTACTTTGGTTCCTAAAAATGCTGAGCTTAATGTGTGATTTTGTGCAGATCTTGCACAGATTCACGTAAAACAGACATTTAAAAAATATTTAAAATTTAATTTTTAATTTTTTTTTTAATTTTAAAAACTTTAAAAAGTCAAAAAACTTAAAAAACAAATTAAAACCAAAAAGCTCTCTGGGTTTTTCAGCACCACCACAGATCATCAGTGTCGCCCCTAATTTGTTTCAACAGGTTCAGAAGGTATCAAAAGAACAATATGAGCATTTTCCACCTGCTGCTGGTTGAAACAATAAAATTTAAATGGTCTAGACTTTACAGCTCTAAGAAATAAATTGTTTGAGAAGGGGAGCAAAATACTCTTCTATTTTAAACTAAATTTTTTACCAGATTATATAATGACATCTTACCCAGCCTAAGATTTCATAGCCCAGTTGGAATAGCATCAGTTTTCATTTCAAAATTTGCAACAAGTAAAGAAAGGGATTTATTCTACTCTACATTAAGACTGAGTATATAGCAGCCTATTAGAAAACAAAAACCTAAAAATTAATCACAACACTATCAAACAAGGACATTTGGGATGGCTTTCCAGACTCTTAGAAAGATAAATTTAAAAAACTCCTAATCATACCTCATGGAGAAAGAATATCTACAAAGTTAGTATTTCTATCTCAGATATACTGAAGAAGTTACTATATTTAGCAGGTCAAGGTATGCTGAAGGGAAAAGAAGAGATA
Source organism: Pyrgilauda ruficollis (assembly GCF_017590135.1). Lineage (NCBI taxonomy): Eukaryota > Metazoa > Chordata > Aves > Passeriformes > Passeridae > Pyrgilauda > Pyrgilauda ruficollis. The sequence continues at coordinate 356,879 of NW_024515431.1, forward strand.
ATCTAAAAAGTAGGAACAGATCTGGCCATCAGCTCCCAAACTCTCTTAAATATTTGAGTTTTAGTGTCTGCCCCTGCTCACATCTGCAGACACATATCCAAATTCTTGTCTTCTATACCTCAGAATGTTTCTAGTCACATATTCCAATTTAAATTCATTTCCACTTATGTTAAATACTTCTAGGCTTTACCTTAGAAAAGTGCTACACTAAGTGTTTCAATAAACAGCCATGTTCAACACACATTACACATCCATGAGTGTTCCCTTTCCAGCTTGATTTTATAAACCTATTTTCATCCCATATCAGGCACACATTTCTTTCAGTGCCCCAATGTTTTAAATTCTATAAAAGAGCTTAAGGGAAAAAAAATTGTAAATATTTGATTAATGTTTGGTTACTGGAAAAAAAAATTATGTGCATTTACATCAGCTGGTCTCAGAACATGTGAAACATGTAGACATGGATGTGTGAAAGCCCTTAGACATATTCTTGAAGAGTTAATGACAAAAATCTATTTGAAAATCTGATTATTTTTTTTTTTTGGCCAAAACTTTAGGTGATAGAAACTTCTCTCCTTTCTTACAGAAAGAAGATATAGGGAAACTTTCGATAAAAACTCTAAAAGGTTTCCTGTCCTGCCCCCCAGAAGATTCCCTCATGAATTTCCCGTTATGAGACCACCATCACCAGCCATTAGAGAAGAGAGCTGAGCAAGTGCAAACACAACATTTGAGCAGCCTTTGCCTTTTTCCAGCCTAAAGCACAGGCTACACCCACCTTTACCTGATGCAGCAAAGCTGAAGAATGAGAGCTTTGTCCTCTGGTTGTCCCCTGAGCTCCTGTACAGGGCTGAGTGTATTCTGGGGTTATTTCTGCCAGGGTTGTTTAATTTTGGAAGCACAGGCAGTAGCATGCATTTACCAAAGGGGAGCTTATTAGGAGGAGCTCTTTTTGTTTAATATGAGGACCACTCCTTTTGATGGGCATGGGGGATTAGACATTTAGCATTTCCTCTGAAGTAAAGCCTTTGAAAAAGGTATTAAATATAAGGCTTGGCAAGAAGAATAGGCAGCAAATAACACAAAGGGGAATTATTTTCTGAGATAACATTACAATTTGACACGTGGTATCTTTTTGTTTTACAAGCATATGCTTAAATGCAGCACTAAAGTGGGAAGATCAGAAGAGATAGCAAACCTGATTATTTAAACTTGCTGTTCTTTGAAAGCTGGCAGGCAAATTGACTTCTGTGACAAAGTCCTCTGCAGGTGCTTTGCACCAGACTTCACAGAGCAGTGCCCTGTCTGTCCCACTGAGAGTCAGATGGGACCCACAGGATGTCCTTCTCCAAGGGCACCCCGACCATGCCAGTGTCCTGGCAGGGAAGGATGAATTTCATCAGCTCAGAACCCACTTCTCCACCATCTGGTAAAGAGTTCCTAGTAAAGGAGCAGTCTTTTGGGGTTTTTTGTTTCATTTTGTATTTTGGTGGGGTATTTTGAGGTTTTGTTGTTGTTTGGTTTTTGGGTTTTTTTTTTGGTTTGGTTTGGGTTTTCTGTTTTGGTTTTTGTTTGTTTTGGTTTTTTTTGTTTGTTTTGGGTTTTGTTTTTGTTATTTTGTTTTGGTTTTGCTGTTGTTATTCTTCCATTAGTCAAAACATTAAGTGAGCAAACACACCTGAAGGAGATGATGAAATTCCTGTTTGGAATGGGATGGAATCACCATCTCATTGCTGACAATGGCAATTTTGCTTTTTCACTTCAGTAGGTGGAGGATTACACGCAACTCATTTCTTTAGCACATATTCTAATACCTTTAAAAGAACTATTTATATTGCATTCAATTTATTGCAGTAGATTTTATGTTCCCAAAGAATTTACACAGCCATATCCTAACAAAACGGTTTCTTTTAATGCAAGTGAGCATATGAATTTTATGCAGATCATTAACGTCTGTCATTTTCAAAATTGTCAATAAATTCTACTAAAAAATAAACCCCAAACCAACCCCTAGCTAGAAATGAAGTGCACTGCCTATAAATATTTTGTGAATTCCAGGAGACTGAGTTTCCACCAAAGAAAAAAACATTTCCTGCAATATTTTCTCCATTAATAGTGTATAAAAATGAAATGCAAATATTCAGACTCTTTGGTACTGTGGAATCATCCTTCTCAGTCTTCTCCAAACATTACCCTTCATGCTGAAAAAGGTCAAAGCTAATCCTCTCCCATGGATTGTTCTCTTTACTATGGAGGTGGCCATCTGTGCAAAAAGCTCTAACTTCTGCTCTAGCCTCGCTTTTTCCTAGAGTTCTTCCTCAAAGACTATCCTGCCTCTTCCATCTGTAGCTGTGAATGAAACACCAGTGCCTGCAGGTTCAAAGGAGACTTCTGCAGGCCTTTCCCTTCAAGCCCTCGAGCAGGGGTGGTGTTTCTTGGCCCTGGCCCTGTGCCACATTAGAATAGGTTTGAGCACCTTTGCCCTCTGACCGACCTCTGGATTCAGACGAGCTGATCTGCAGAATTAGCCTAATCAGAGTTCAGCTGCTGGGAACCTGGCACTTCATCCCTGTGCTGTCCACTTAATTTCGACTGATTTGCAAGGATAGCAGGATGTCCCTTTCTCATCTATGGTAAACAGAAGTGATTTCCTCTGCCTGATTGCCGGGATGCAATTTTTTCTCAATATCGTACAATTTTAACGATGTGCTAAAAATAAAATTTTCCTCATATAGATATGGTTCTACATTTGTCACCTCTGGTGATCCTCAAAATGCATTAAAAAAGGCTTAGAAAAATGGTTTCTTCTGGAGAATACACAAGTCTGAGTAAATGTCTATGTATACAAAGTATTTCTGGAAATGAAAGTGGATGAATAAAATACACTATAAAGAAAGAGAAATAGAAAGAGGATTAGCAGCAACCTTTTAGCTGTGAAGCTTTGGGATGCAGGAAAATTAAGGTTAGAGCAAAAATCCTGCTGAGTTAATATGTATGGAAAGATGAAAGAGAGAGGAGAAAGGGAGTGTGGCAAATGGGAGGGGGGAAAAAAGCTGCAAAAGGTCAAGTTGCATGCAGAAGAGGTGAGGATGGAATCAAAGGGTAGGAGCCATATGAGCCAAATCAAAGCAGAAAGGAGCCAAGGCTTGAAATAAGAACACTGATCATTTTGGAGATAGGTTATTGGATTAAACTGGAACAGTGTTATCACCTTGTCCAAGGAACAAGAAATGAATTAAAAGCATATAATGCAGGAGGCTGTCGAGGTGTATATTCTTTTTATATTTTTTCATTAGTGAGGTGCCTGCTTCTTTTGACTCTAATTTCTTTAGCCTCATTTGAAAGAACAATAAAGCTTTTCTTTTCATTTATGTTTATTTCCAGGACTCCTCAATTTATTCAGTGAATCCTCACCTATGTTGTTAATCACAAAGTCCCATTACTCCAACTTTCTGAATCTGACGGATATTGTGACTAAATTTTTTCAGAGGGACATGTGTGCTGAAGGAGGAAATTGATTAGTGCATTAACTAGTTCTCCAAGGAGAATTTGTGGCAGATGTCCTATTTTAGAAGTCTCGTCAGTGCAGAGGAAGCAATGCTAAACTGACATGGGAATGAGTAAAGATTAACTAATCTTGGTTTTTTTGCTGTACAGCCACACTTGAGAATTATGTTGCTTATTCCCTCAAAATGCTTTTTACTCTTAGAAAACCCTTCTGTGCCCCATGCAAAACATTTCTAATTGCTTCCTTCAAAAGCCTGCTTCCTCATCCCCATTTCTGCTTTCATTACATACCCGCTTTAGTGATTACAAAAAAGAAATAAAAATTGAAGAGTCCTCAGATACTTCGAAGACTTAAAAAAATAATAATTGATCTTGAGAAAATCTATGTTGCAAAGAGGACTTACCTCTGTGGAAAGTGATTTTGAAGTCCTTCTGCCACGTAAATTCAGACAGCAAGCAAAGGACTTTAAAAGGAATTGGATCAGGCTATGGATACCTGCTCCCCATTTTGTGCAAATTATACCAGCTGTATGTGTAAGAACAAAAAAATAGAACAGGTCTATAATACTAGACTTTATTGTCTGAAAAACACTATTGGCCCTTTCATCTCTGCAGATTTATATTCAGCAATACCTTTCTTTAAGCTATGCAAAAAAGCAAATACGTGATTAAATATTCAGTTCTGACATTAGCTTCACTGAAAGGGACGAATATTTTATGTACTGTAATAGTTACAATTGCTCATTAGGGCTTTGGAAACCAGAGGAGATCTGCTCTTGATACTTCTCTTACAGTTTTGATCAGGCAGGCTGTGCCATGTTCTGCAGCCATGGGTATTGGCTGTGTTCGTGCTCCCTGGTCACGGCACAGCCACGTTGGAATGCCCAGAAAAGCGTGGCAGCGTAATTCCCACAAACACTGAGCTTTAATCACCACTTGCATTCCTCCTGATTAGAGCACAGAACACAGAGCCCATTATCCAGCAGCCCTTCTAACAATTGCTTTTGATTCCAAACTGAGAAAACTCTGAAAAAGCTGCCTTTAAAAGCAGGGCCATCTGACTCGGAGCGCTCTCCTCATGTCAGAAAAATGTCCCACCAGTTCCTTCCTTCTACAGGACCCTTGAGAGCTTCAGAGTCTGAGGAACATCAAAAAAAGTAGGTGTTCAAGCTGTGGTTTTAGTGCCTGCCAACAATGCATACTAAATCAGATTGTTATCCTAATTCCACATAAACACAGAGTAATTAGGCAAAAACAAGGAAAAAACCCTTTAACAGGCTGTCATAAAACCCCAGCAGAGCTAAGCCTTTAGGAATCACTGCCATCTATAAGGGCAGGCATATATTCACCTTCTAACTGCTTAAATCACCTACATCACATCAGTGCACACCAATAGTCAGGTTTTGGGTTAACATCTACCTCCTGGAAATCACTATTTTGCTCAATAACACTGTCTCCATTTTTTCAAAGTATAAATAAATTAATGTTTTCTACTCATTTGGTATGGTGGTAAGTGATTTTTGTTGAATTATCTTGGACCAGCTGAAATGATTTGGATGCTGCAGGAAATGTTCTTGTAAAGCTGGTCCATGCAGGCATATGGACATCACAGGCTTCTGAACATCAGCAGTTTTCCTTCTGGAAGGTACTGGCGTACTTTGCTTACAAAACTGTGCACTCATGATATATATTCAAGCCATTAAGTAGTAAAAATCCAATGCTGAAAGTTGTACTGCATCTTAAAATAAATTACAGTGATAGCAATTCCTGCCATGGCTTTAGTAAAGTTCTAATAATTTGTCTATTAATAAAAACCCCACCCAAAAAACGAGGCAGCAATGAAATTTAGATTTTTATTTTGATCTTTATATCAAAAAAATCTCGACTACCTGTAGGCCAGGGCAAGATTTGTATCTGACGTAAAAAATAGCTGGTTTGTAAGGAAACCTAGAAAATGCATGTCCAAACCCCACTGCAGTGCAGCACTCTAGGTTTGCTTTGGTTTTGGTTTGCTTTTTTCAAATGATCACCTTGAATTATTGCTTCTGCTTTGTAAAAAACTTCAGAGTTACAAAGCCATCCAAAACCTGACTTGATTTTGACCTTGTGTGACAAAAAAACTTAAAAGCACTTGCAGGAGCCCCTGTGCTCTGGAGCCAGGCTGGGAGAGTTGGGGGTGTTCCCCTGGAGAGGAGGAGATCCAGGGAGAGCTCAGAGACCTTCCAGGGCCTAAAGGGGCTCCAGGAGAGCTGCAGAGGGACTGGGACAAGGCATGGAGGGACAGGAGCCAGGGAATGGCTCCCAGTGCCAGAGGGCAGGGCTGGATGGGAGATTGGGAATGAGGAATTGTTCCCTGGCAGGGTGGGCAGGCCCTGGCACAGGGTGCCCAGAGCAGCTGTGGCTGCCCCTGGATCCCTGGCAGTGCCCAAGGCCAGGCTGGACACTGGGGCTGGGAGCAGCCTGGGACACTGCAAGGTGTCCCTGCCATGGCAGGGGGGGCACTGGATGGGCTTTGAAGTGCCTCCCAACCCCAAACCTTTCCAAACATGATTCTGTGAAATGTGAGTCATCTTTTCAATGCTTTTCTTCCTTGCATTCCCAAAGAAAACGACACCCATCAGTATAAGTTTTTCTGTTGTTAAAGTCTTGGTGTTTGGTGCTTCAAATCCCTTGAACTTCCCAGGTGGCACCTCAGTCTGCAGCCCACGGGGACAAATGGAATGCAGATATATTCTTAAATTCTTTACTACTTTATGGTGCAAAGTAACATTTTCCCTCTATAGTGAAACTCTGGCACTGACAGGATGCATTCTGTATTGTTTACTATAAAAGAGAAAATTTATGTTTGGAAAAGCTTTTGAAATGCCATCTTTGTGAGTGTAAGCACACAAGTAAAATCAATACAAATTCAACACCCTGCTTCTTTTTGCAATTCAATAATAATAATATTAAAACTGTGTTTAAATGTCAAGGATGTTGGAAAAATTGAAGAGAAAATTACAGCAGCACTTCCTCCCCTGTGAAATTGGAATTCTTTCACTAATCCTGTAAACAAAAGCACTTATTTAATTGTGCTCATCTGTTCTAGAAGTACCTTATGACAAAGATGTCTCTGTAATAAGAATTAATTAAAATAAACCATCTGTTTGAAAAAAAAATCAAAATAAAAAGTATATGAAGCAAACCCACAGGGTAAAAGCCTTTTCTCAGTAAAGCCATTAGAATTTCATATGAACAAGATTTGGTTTTGGATTCCTATAGTGGCAGGGTGTAAATAATATTGTGTAGGGACACTGAAAGTGCTGAAGGTACTGGTAGTAATTTATTTGTTTATTTTGGACTTTATGCCAAAAGTCACCTCTGAGGGAAACAAAAGGCAAAAGCACCATTGAACTCCAGGAGCTCCCCTGGCAAGGAGCTCATGGGAGGAGCTCATGGAAGGTCTGCTGGAACAGAAGGGATCTGGTTCTGCTCCCTGGGCCAAGGCTGGGAAAGATCCAAATCAGGTGAAGGGAGACCCAGGCTCATTCATGACTGAAGGGAATTATCAGACTGGATAAAGGAAGTTAAAAATTGAAATGAAAGTCCAGAGAGGTCGGAATTATCAGCCTGACCACAACTAACATCAGAAAATATCTGTTCCTTTGGTTTCCTATGGTTTGCTATGGTAGCATCAGGTACCCACTCCTAACCAAAAGTCGTGCTGTTAAAGCTCACCCAAATCTTTACCTTACACATCTGTTTGTATATTGCATTTATATTTTATATATTACCCTTGGGATGAAGGAAATTTGGTCCCTGTTTGAATGAGATTACACCAAAAACATGCTAAATATGTGTAATGTTAATATGTTACTATGTTAAACAGCAACAATGAAAGAATCTTATTGGGACCTGCATTAAGGCTTTAATTTTATACTTTTTAAAATTTATTTTTACTTTGCATCTTTGTTGCAAAATAATGACTGATATTTCACACTACTTCTATGTATATTAGGGGAAGTCTGAAGTCTGTCTCCTCTGCTATTTGTCCTTCTAGAAATCTTCAGGCTGAAGGAAGATGAGCAGCACTTTTTCAGCTGACCCTGTATTTTTTATTTCCCTTTGTTTTCAGAGACATTCGTCTGCTACTGGGGCAACTATAAAAAATAAAAGACAGAAAATAACCAGATTCTTATTACCCCCAATACATGTTGTGCCCCCTACAAGCATATAGGTTAGATATTAAATACTTTTAACATTAAAACTAAATAATGCAGTGTTTCTGTATTTTTTTGGCAGCAATGCTATGTTTTTACAGCATTTTGGCATCATGTTCTGAGTGAATTTTGAGACACAAACAATTTTTTTTAATTAGAGGCTGTGGACCACTATCAGCCCAGCTATACATAAAGATATCAGAGGAAACTGGCAGCTTTCTCTTGTATTGAAAAGGGGGAATCCAGCAGGGAATCCAGCGGGATGCAGTGGGATACACCACCCCCTTTCCACTGCTGTTCACACTTGTGTTTACCTTCCACCACCCACAGCTGACAGGCTGCACACTTTTGGGTTTGAGGCAGAATTTTGACTCAGAACAATGAGTTCTATCCATGGAGTAGCTGATTTGGGCCATAAGTGCATTGCTCACAAGGGGAAATTAATCATTACCAGAGAACACTCCACCATAATGTTCACTCTGCTATAAAGCTGCTCCACTGGAGATGGGTTGGCATTTTCCAAGTCCTCATTAATACCAGTCAGAATAGAAATGCTTTTCAGCTTCTCTTATTTCATATATATTTATTTTGAAATTATGAAAAGTACCTTTGAAGCAGCAATTGTGTGAAGTGAGTGACCAGAACAACTTAAATGGAGAAGTATCATCGTTTTGATATATTACATTTCAAAACACCATACCTTGGGCAATACCTCACATGAGGATGTTACTGCACATTAATTTTGAGAATGTTAGGATCTGCCCACCACTATTTCAGCAGTAAATGCCATGGCAATAAAGAATAATCGCTGCAGTAGTCACACTATTATAGTTAGAGCTCTGTTGGAGTTTCCATTATAAGTTGTAAATGCTCTTTTTGAAGGATTTGCAACTTGGTGCTTTTGAATTCACATTGGGCTGCAACTTCACATGGGAAAGGATTAGTGTATATAATTGCTTCGGTTTTGTTTGATGTTTGGGTATACTGGCTGACAGAAAATAGACCAGCTCATTGAAACACCAGCCTTGCCTGCACACTGCTTTTTGCCCTAACTTTTTGATTACAGTGCAATTTTACCCAAGGATAATTACACTGGAACAGCCTCTCATGTAGCTCCAGTGTAAAGGTGTTCCACCAGTATAGCTGATTTCTTTAAATTTAGTGGAATGAACTGGTTTTTATGTCATGCCATTACATTCTTAAATCCTAACTATAGACCTTTTCTCACTGTATTTTAGCTATGCTGGCTTCTACATCAGCAGGATTAAAGTAGAACCCATGGAGGAAAGCCCTAAGATGATGCATTTGTTTACAGGAAGTGAGAAAACTGATACCTTTTCTCAAGTTGTTTCATCATGAAAAAAAAAAATGTGGTTTTATAGCTTCATGTTTTGGTTGGTTTATTTGAGAGGGTTATTTGGGAAAAGCAGCTTTTCATATTTTTACTTTTCTTCATTTTCCATTTGCAGTGCTGTAGTCTTAAAGCTTAAGAGTGTTCTGCTGAGAATTACTTATGCCTTAACAGAGCTTCAGCACTTTGAGTGATACATTAAATTGCTGGTACTTAAAATCACATGGGGTCCTGGAATGTGAAAGAACTCCATATCACATTTGGCAATGAGGAGCAGCAGGCATTGGAAACAATGAAAAATACCAGTAATTGGCCCAGGAGTTCACGTTTGACTTAATGGTCAAACTGTTAATATTTCCGAGTAAGGTGAAAAAACTTTAATAGAGGAGTTTGTAGCAGAATTGCTGTGAAACAAAAAGGATTCAGAAGTACCCTGTAATTATGAAAACCCAGACATACCAACAAATAATGAGAAAAAATGGGTGTAAAGGCTCTAATCTTCGGTAAATTGCACCAAAATGGGAGAAGAGCAGTATCATTACTGTATGAACAAAACTCCAGCTTCAGTGCAAAGCTTGTCGCATCTAATACAATCAGCTCTAAACATGATGCAGGGAATCATGACCCTACATCTCTACTGCCACACTAGACTTTGCTCACCCAAAAGAACATAATTAATTAATTTCAGCTGGAGGATGTTCTCCAGTTTCATAATTAATAACATGTACATCCACCACATTAACCCTCTGCAGCTGAAAAAGTATCTAAAGTGATTAGTAAAGGTAAATTAAGGATGATTTCCATCCAAAAATATGCTGGTACCAGTTGTAGTCAACTTTTAAAAAATCAAAACCATGTCAAAACGTTTTTATGGACAATGAAACACAAAGAACAGTGCATATATTACCAATAAGTATGTAGAATTTGAAACTAGATAAAAACTATACAGAAGGAAAAGAAACAAGGTATTAATTGGTTACAATGTGTTCTGCATCTGATATGGCTGAAGCATATCTAATATGGCTGTGATTTTCTATAGAATTTAATTTACTGAGCTTTAAGGAGACCTGAACAAAAAACAAAAGCAAAAACAAAAACAAAAAACAAACAAACAAAAAAAACAAAAAAAAAAAAAAAAAAAAAAAAACAACAACAAAAAAAAACCCCACCAAGAAAACCAATTTAAACCACAACCAAATATCAAAACTCCCAGATCAAACACTGCCAGTGATTTTTGTTGTGTCTTCAGGTGGGCTACAGTTTATTGGTTCATTACCTTTCCCATGTACAACAGGAGAGGGACTGGGAAGTCAGACACTTCTCAGCAAGGCTGTAATTGCTTTTGCCAGACTTGTTGGAGACAGTGCCAGTTTTCCTGTGGAACTCCCTGGGAACAGGGATGGGGATCATCAGCCTTCAGCTGGCAGAGGAGATGAGCATCTCCTCTGAAACTGCTTTTATTGAGAGACCTGATTCACAAATTCCATAATTCAATATCCCTCCCACCTACCTCCTCACACTCACACCAGGCTGTAGTAGCACATACTATAAGCTTTAAGAGGCAAGCCTTCAGCAAATTGCTGGTGTAATTGGAAAAAGGAAAAAAAAAAAAAAAAAAGAGGTTTTAGTCCCTAAAGTGTTAACAAAAGGTGAAATCATTAGAAAGCTGAGAGAACTGCAAGATCCTATTCTGTTAAAAAAGTTACCAGATGAGGCTATTTGGTCTATTGCAGGATTGCAGAAGAAAAATTGGTGTATTAGCAGTAGGGGCCAGAAAGGAGACACAAATAAGAAACAATCATTTTTACCCAGAGGTGAGAAAGTCTAGGGTATATGAGATCATTTTATTGAGTTCCATTATTCTGACTAAAATATTAATTTGGGGACCCACAGTGCTAGAGAAACATTGTGTTGGAAAATGCCTGTCTACGACTTTTCAAAGTTCATCCTCAAGGAGAAAACTGATTTTCTGTGCATCATTCTTGGAGAAATGAAGCTGCCTAAAGCATTTTATGTTCCCACCATTAACACCCCATATGCTTATACTGGCATGTGTTCAAACTGTCATTCTCTGTTGTACAGGCTGCTCACAGAAGAAAAATTATCAAAAAGGCATTTAACATATTTTAGCTTTGACCACATTTTAGCAGGTGTAAAAAAAAAAAATTAAGAGAAAGTTGCAGGTACCATAATGTTCCCAAAATGTAGCAAATATTCTGTTGAAGACCTGCTGTTCAACAGTAATTCCAGGATAGCCCTGTTTTGAAAATCAACCTCTAATATTTGTAGTTTGTCACACTGTGAATGCTGCCTACCCGACTGTGCACATGCCTGCTTTTTCCGGTGCTCTCTTGGACATATCAAAACGTATCACAGGTGAAAAATATGAAAAGAGGAGACTTTCCACTTAGAGGTCAAAAAAAAAAAAAAACCACCTAAAGAAAGCCCAAAACAAACGAACAAAAATAGGTATTTTTTTAATTCAGATCCCAAAATGTATAGGTTTGGTTTGGGCCAAACCCATTAAAGCTACTCAATCCATTTACAAACTTCTAAAGATTATTTTTGAAGCAGAAGTTTTTCAGTTAAAAGCAATTTTAAAGCACTGAACATTTTTATTCATATACTTCCAAATACTTCCCCTTATTGCCATGAACATTGTTATTTGAATGCAATGTACTGTCCCTGTTCTTTCCTCCACAAAATCCTATGAATATTTATGCATAGCTAGTCCTAGATTCATACTAAAAAATCTTTGTTTTCTCATGTTGCCATGATTTACCATAGAGCCATACATTGCATCTGTACCATTTCTGTGTCTGTACAGATAATAAATCTATGATATCTTAAATAAGGTTTGAACATTTCTGCTTTAACCAAAATTTAAAGCTGTGGTATTTAACAAAATGTTATAAAAGAGCATTGAAGCCCTTCCTACCTGAAAAAAAAAAAAAAAAAAAAAAAAAAAAAAGGATGGGCTTGTGCTTACAGAGCTACACAGAGCAATCCCACACAGAGGGAAAATAGAATGAAAGGTTCTGCCTCGAACCTCACAGAAAACACTGGGATATTCCAAAACATCTCCTCTTATCTGCAAAGCAGGTGGTGTTTTACCAGTTGCTGTATTCCCCACTGGTGTGTTTTCCACCTATAGCTTCCAGTGATAAATTGCATTTCATTGGCCGAGTTATTTCACAAAGCAGAGCACTAAAGGAAGATTTCTGAACAAGATGAGCCCATATAAACAGTCTGCCTTCATGGCACTCGTGTGGAGCCTCTCTCTGCTCATCACTTTGTTTATCCACATTCTGTACATGGCAATCCATCAGCGAATGTTGCATAGGAAGACTTCAAAACAGAAACAGCAGTACCCTGTTTACTGCAGAGTCAAACTTTGGCAAATAAGCCCCACCAGGCTTCTCTTGGAAAAGCTATCAGAATTACTTCTGTTTTCTTGCTTGAGATGAAAAGCCCCCTATTGGCTGCCAATATTTGTATATTTTTACATTTGCATTATCCGTGCGGGATTCAGTAGGCAGAGTTGGTCCAGGAGAAATAACAGATTTGTGTGCCCAGAAATACACATTTGGAGCACTGATAGCCTTTTTCTACACTACTGTGGGAACTTTCCTGAGAAAGGAGGCCCTAAAAATGCTGTAAAGATTTCATAAGTGCAATGCTCCCTGTGGAAGGGCAAAAGCTGTAAAGATTGGGCAGGTTTGCATCTCTGAATTCCGTGGTTTCAAAGGATCCAGTCACAGCCTGCTGTGTCTGAGGCTGTGCTTATTGTCTGCCTTTCAAGATGGCATTGCCAGGGCTTCCCAGAAAACATTCCCTACATCACACCAGTGCTGCTGCCTGCCCTTCAATCAGCCCAGGCAGGAAAAGAGGCTGCTGGAGATGCAAGTGCTTTACAAGAGCTTTAACTCTCAGCATCGCTCTGCCAAGCCATCCTCTGACAGACTGTGAGGCACAGAGTGGGGAACTCGGGCTGGGTAGGACACCCCATGCTCCTCTGATCTGTTTGTGTCCCTGCTTCAGCTGAGTTTGCTCATATTTGATGTTTTACTGACAAGGAGGATCGTGCTGCACTCACAGACAGACAAGCTACCTGGCTCATGCTGCTGGAAAGGGCCAGGAGGAAAGCAGGAAAAAATTACCAATAAAAATCCTGCAAAAAAGCTGAGTTTTCATTCTGATTTGGCGTTAATTAACGCTAGTCTTACAAGATTGGGCTAACTAGACAGGTGCAGCAGAAATTTACCCTGTGCTCAGCTGAAGGATCAGGACATCAAAGTCCTTGCTGTGAGGGACAGTTTTCCCTTATGTAAATTATCACACTGGTTTTGAAAGGCCAGCTGATGTCAGTAAGAATTGATAGGTCTGGCCCTACATTGATATTCTCTGAATGCTTTTGACATGATTTAGATTTTCACGTTATCGTTTGATCAATTGATTGATGCATACACACATATTGTCTTCCCAAGAGAAAATGAGATAATAAAGAATTACTGATGAATGAGTGATTACACATCTTTTTTGCACCAGGAATTTTTATCAAGCACTTAGAGATGAATATAAGCCAATAGTAGTAATAAACAGTCTTCATAAAAAGTGTGTTGCTGGAAATGCACTTAACTTATCAACACTATCATATCTAATTTTTAGCAATGCTATTTAGATTATTATATGTACTCTGGACAACCTATTACATTAGATCAGATGCTCAGAGAGACTTTTATTATAAATGGATGGCAGCTGAAATTCCATCTTAACATAAAGACTTATTGCTTGGCATTCAGATGGATTCTGTAATCCCAAGCTAATTGTTATACATTGAATTACCACATTTAATCATTAATGCTGCAGGGAGGCAGACATAAACAGATCATTGAGACTGGGATATGACTGTGGATTATTAACAGTACTATCCATTTTATTTTTCTGGATGTGTCTTTCAGTGTTGGTGCAGTGTATGCTATACAGAAAGTATTTTATTTCCATGCTGCTGCAGCACAAAGTGTTCCACAAAAAAATATAAAAGCTAAACCTGAGGCATCACAGAGATGCTCCAGGCCCTTGCTCAGCTCCAGGAGCTCCTGTCCCTGCTGTGCTGAGGATCCAGAGCTGGACACAGCCCCCAGAGGCGCCTCCAGGGCTGGGCACAGGGGCAGGATCACCCCTGAGCTGCTGCCAAGGCTCTGCTGTCCCCTCTCTGTATTGGTCACAGCCTGCTTGGTCTGAGCTTGTGTCTCTGCTTCTCTGTCCTCACACAATTTTTGTCACCTCTTCCCCTTTCTGTGCCAGGTGGGACACAAACCTGCCCAGGCCACTATTGCCCAGGACAATATTTCAGCAGCTCTATCATAAGCTGCTGAAATATTTTAAAATCTCCCTCCTTGTAATGAATCTGCAGTTTTAGTTCTAAACCACTATATACATGTGGTTGTAGGACTGTCCATTTTATTTATTAAAGTTTTTAGATTATTTCCAGTTCTAGTTGTTACTGGAGACTTTTCCACTCATCTGTACATTAATTTTTTGTCACAACAGGATACATTTGCCTCATACCTGTTCAGTGGTTTCAGATGCCTGTTCAATACATTTATCTCACATAAATTCAGCAGATTTAAGACTTCTCACTCTGTTTTGAGGGAGTACTTGGCTTTTCTTATAAACCTGTAATTTTCACTTTGAAGAAACACTTATACCTTCAGGGAGCATTGTATTTTTTTTCCAGTGCCTTTTAAATTTGTTTACTTTCTCAAGTACCAACAAAAACATTCTGTAGTATTGTAACCATCTCTTGTCATATCCAAAGAATATATTTTTACCAGACAAGAGCTTTAGTTTACTATGGAAATGTAATATGGTATCATTTATCTAATCTCTGTTCAAAATCCAGAAACATTATAGCAAAAATTTCCCTTAGGAAAAAAAAAAAAACAAAAACATTAAAGTAGAATTGCAATAAACTGTTCTTCATACATTTGTACTCCAAGAAGCCTCTTTTATATCACCTAATAAATCCAAGACCAACCATATCTTCATTTGCTCATTAGGTACTCAGTTTAAAAGAAGGGGAAAAATCAATACTTGTTCCTGTCTCATTTCTGAAGAATGGCACTGAGCCATTTGAGGTCTGGAATGCCTTCAAGTGAGTGACATGCTCAGATAAAGTTCAAAACCTCAATATCACCTCAGCTCATTTTGAACATCAGTCACAGGATTCTGATTTTTGATGGAATCAGAATTAGAGCAGAGGGAGAGAGGGAGGCACACACTGTGCCACAGAAGAATGGATATACTTTGGAGAAGGGAAAAATTCTTGCCATTCTTTAGCAAAATTCTATCACCAAACAAAATCTTGATTGTTCTTAGAGTTCATTTTCACTGTTATAGCTATTTGGATGGCAAGATTATACATATAAGGTAGATATAAAGATTGCACTTAGGTGAAATAGATGAGATCTATTAAAGATGCAAATCAGCTTAAAATATAGGAAAGTTTTAGATATGGCACCCTGTAGAATATTCTAAGGATTTATTTTTACTGCTTTCAACTGCATATATTTTACTTGAGAATTCAGAGAAAGGAGGCAATATTGCTTTACTGCTTTTCCAGAATCAGTGCTCTCTCAAGCAGTGTCAGAAAAACCCTATTGTGGTGTCTGGTTTTAAAAAAAAACATATTGACAAACAGAAAGGGCATTCAGGACTGAGGCCTTGGGAAGGCTGATCAATGAGAAAAGGCTTAAATAAATAAATAAATATGTATGGCTTATCTTAAAGGTGACTTTTACAAAACTTCGTATCACATCACTGTTAAAGCTGATTCTTAGGATGATTCTGGGCCAAACCAGAAAAAGCTGCCAAAGGAATTTAAAATTCAATTATCTATGTATATAACTATATACATTGCAGAAGAATCTTTCTTTTTCCAAATGATCATAGAAAGACAATCTTGTTTTAAACAAGTCATGTAATAATATTATGTAAATTTTACCACTGTAAAATATAGGTACTGAAAGATTTAATAGGATTTCTAGCATCTGACTTGATACAAGTATGAAACAAATGGACTTAATCATTAACAGGGTATGGTGAGGGCCAAATTGGGGCACAATCAGGCACTGTGCTTCTGCATTGTAGAGTTTGACTCTTCCAGATGGGACAGTTCTTGTGGATAGTGTCAGAAGGGCACTTCCAAAATTGAACTGCCAACATTATTGTGAAAAGGAGGATTTTTCAATTCTTCTCTTCATTGCCTTGTTATTTTTTTGAGGAAAGGTATGAATTGGAAATATATATATAAGAAACTGTGCTCTAGCATCGGGTCTTCAAACATTTAAGAGAATTAAAAAATAGGTTATGGCTCTAGGTGTCAGGATTCTTCAGAAATCTGTTCTTTTCCCTGCTCATTCACAGCCAGGATCCTCTGGGAAGGCAGAATTCTCATTCCTGCCAGCACCCAGTGGCTCTGGAAGCAGCAGTTCCCCAGCTCTGCTGGTCCTGGGTGGGAGGGTCGGGCTGTGCTGCTCCATGGGCACAGCATCACCCTTTGCTGTCACTGTCACCGTCACCTGGCATCGCTTCCCCGTGGTCAGGGTGCCTCGAGGGTCTGGCAGGTGGCAGACTGGGACAAACTGGGACAAACTGCCTCAGACTAAGCCCTCTCAGGCCAGGCTGCCAAAACCTGCAGCTCAGGTTTACACTGCCTCGCTGCCTGTGCTAATTGTACTTTCTTCCCATACATTTCTTTGTTGCCTGCAGAGTTTGCTGCCTGCTGCAGATGAACCCTGGGGAAAGAAGCAGCATTTTTCCATATGTACAGCTTTGACTAATGCCACCTTGGGTCCCAAATTCTAACTTGTCACCTCCCTGTCTGCTGGTGCAGGTGCTCAGCAGACAGACATATGATGCCTCTTACAGAGGATTAAAATGCCTATCTCTGAGAGACAAAAAGGGAATACTTTAATGTTTAATATTAAATCATTCTCCTAACTGGAGCAAAGCTATAAAAACAACAATAATAACAGACTCCTAGAGGAGCTGAGATTCTTTATCTGACAGAAGAGAATATGCAATTATAAAGCTATCAAAGCCTTAAAAATATAAATATGATTAAGAATAAAGATATGCTGAGAAAAATAGTGATGTAAACATTTCACAAATTTAAGATAACTGTGTAGTATTCTAATATCATAGAGTAATAGAATAATATGAAGGAATACACTCTGCCATAGTAAAAATGTGATCCCACAACTCCCAGTTTGCATGCAAGATGCAGAATCTCAGATATTTCACCTCTGTTGTGTTGCTCTCTCCAGTCAACATCCACCTAAGAAGAGACTTCACTAAGATTCACACAGAATTTTAACACCCACATTTGCAACAGGGGCTCACACTGGAGAGCTGAGAAAAGGAGCATTTGCAAGGCTGATGTAAGGAGGTAAAGCCAGAAATCCTCTCTCTCAGCAGGCTGATATTCTATTAATAAGTCACAAGGTAAAGCATATTAGTAGGTGAAAAATGCTGCTGTGAAAATTGTAAAGACAGTTCCACGTGGGTAATGCACCCACCCAAAGGAGTTCAATTGCATCAGTCCTGGGACCAGCAGGATGGGAGAGGGCCAGCAGAAATGAGATAATGCTTTATTTATCAGGGAGCGTCTCCTCTTTCCTCAATTCTCTGTCCTTTATAGAATTCTCTGGTAATTCCCATTGGGCACAGCCTTTCTTCAGTTTCAATTCATGTTCTCTTAAGTTCTGTGACACTGAATCAAGTGACTTTTGTCCAGCCACATCTTTATTCTTCCCACAATTGTGTGTCCTGCACTGCAATGCAGTAAAGTCTCCATCTCCTGCTTTTCAAGCTTTCCAGATCTCTAATGCCTGAGCCTTTGTTCCAGTGTCATTTGCAGAGCCCCATGCCTTCAGGATTAAATCTAGGAGCTCCTTTTCTTATCACTTATTGTGTTGTTCTCTAATTTAACAGAGCTATGGATACTTGCTATTTTGTATTAAATAGTAACCTTTTCACAATTTTTTATTTTCTTTTTTTTGTTACTTTTAGCATTTTCAGCATCTCCTTCCCATCTGCTATGTTCTGGCAGTATCCTGTGCCTTAACAAACGTTCTTGACAATAAAAAATAACAAAAAATGGTGTCCTGCTCCCTTCATCCATCAGTTTATACTCTCTTTGTTCATCACATATCTTCACTATTGAGGTTCTAGACATTTTTTTTCCCCTTTTCCAACATAGTGATAAATACCTTCTAATTTTCTTTTGGCCTTCCTGTGGGTTTTTATTTTCTACTAAAGTTTGTGCCACACACATACTTTTTTAAAAATTAAAAGATAATTCTCTAAAGTTTTTCTCTCTACTTTGTGCAGTGGAGTTGCAACATATATATGTAAAAATAATTTCCTTTTTGGCTGCTACAATCTCACTTAACTGTACCTAACTTTCAGGCTTTCCAAATTTTCTTCTCAGAGCTTCAGCCCTTATACCTTTGACTTTTACCATGCGAAACAGACAGATGAATTTTTCTCCTTCCAATGGATTTGAGTATATTTATAACCACCAGCTGTGGCTTGGTGTCTATCTCATGGGTTTGGGATACAAAACTTTGAGAGGGTAGAATTTTAGTAAGTCCCAAAGAAAATCTAGAAGTAGTAAGAGAACCAAGTAGTAAAGAAAACCAAGAAGTAGTAAAAAGCTCCTCCTTCATTATCCAAATCAGCTAATGTGATGGGTTCAGTTCTATGATTTTTCAGTTTTTTTTTCCCTTCCAGACTCACAAGGCATCACACAGTACCTGTTCTTTGTGTATGAAGTAGATTTATAGCCTCCATCAGCTTTTTGAAAACCAAAATTTAATATCATTATTTTAATCTTGTATTTCTCTAATTATTTGGAGCTATCTGGAAGTACTCCTTGGTTTGTCTCAATAGCTACCTTGGTATACAATACTGAATCTACCAACAGTAACACACTCCTGGGGGTTGCAAACACAGTTCAATAACATTTTTATTGACCAAAACCAAAGGGAAATTACTTGTGTCGCCAGCTTTCCATATGAGAGAAGTTGGTAGCAGCTGAATGGGTGGTATGAGAGTCTGCCATATTTAAAAATTTCAGTGATTCTAGGAAAGAAGCAGATAAAAATTTTGATGGAAGAAAATACAAAGGAGGGAGACAAAGAATCATGGTAACTTTATGGCAAAGGCTTATATTTTTTATATACGTAGGACAGAATACCTGATCCACCTCCCCGTTCTCCTTCACTCTTCAAACAATAATTTTTAAGGGAAAGGCTGGTTCAAAATGGTACCAAATGCACTTTTTCAGCAAAATTCCAAGTGACAAGGTTTCAGAAGGGCAACAGCAAGCTGTCAGTAAAAGGATAGGGCAATTAGGTGGAAATGCTACTTCATGTCAGCTTCTGGTACAACTAATGACATTTTGCACTTAAAAAAGATGCAGCTGAATTCTGAGTGACACTGGCTGTGGACTCAAGCTGGCATCATGCCACAGACTTTGGAGAGCTGCAGCACCTTAACCCAGCAGGCAATGAGGCAACTGGTCATAAATTGTCCATGGGATTTTTTCATGGCTTCTAAAAACTGTTCTGCTGCTTGGGCTAACATTTAGTCAAGCTCTGTATGAGGGCAGAAGCAGAAATTCAGTTCAGCTCTCATTGACCCTCAGACTCAGGGTTTTCACCAGCTTATGGGTAAAGTGCTTCCACATCAGTTGTGATTTTCCTAAAAAGAGTGTTAAGTATGAAAAGATAAACAATAATTGGCTCTAAAATTGCTGTCTAGAAATCTGTCACTAAAACCCCAGAAACCTGAAGTTCAGGGGGATCTTGCTGCTTGACCTTGAAGCTTTTTAGTCCCCCTTGGAGAAGGCCCCAGATTACATCACTCTTGACAAGCCTGACACCTAAACTCAGCTGAGATCCAGTCTAGGTACTCCGTATATTTGCTTTCCTCAGGAGTTGTTTCTTTTTTCAACTTGCCTATGATTCCCTGACTGGATATTGCTTCGAACCAGTGGCTTTTTCCTTGAAAAGCTGACAACAGTGGTTGTCCAAGCCAGGAGCTTCATTTTTTAGCATAGCTTAGTTTAATTATGAGCCTATTTAGCCTAAGTGTGATCCCTGGCTGGAGGGCTGGCGAGTTCCTTCTCCTCACAGTTAAAATACTCATTTATAAGTAGGTCTGTACTTACCTGCCTCCTCTATAGAAAATAAAACTGAATTTTATATTCTACAGGAATTGCATTCAAAAACAGAAAGGAGAAACAGGCCTTGGAGCAGGGACCAAATGTAATGAGCACCTTGAACACTGAACTGCCAAGTTATCCATCCTTTCTGACCTTGTGAGGTTTGAGCTTTTTTCCTGCACAAAGGTACTGCTCTGAGAGAACAGCAACATTCCCCACCTCCTGAGTAGCCTTATTTCTTGCAAGCCTTGTGTTTTGGGTACTCATCTGGAAGATAAAAGGTTAGGTTTGAAGTTCAGACAAGAGGGAATTGAATCTGTGCTTGCCTTTTACAGGGCAAGCATTCTTACCACTTGGCTATTGTGCAGGAAAGAAAGACTCGGTGTCTCCATCTTCAGCAGTGTTCTGAAAGGAAAACAGGAGCCCTGCTCAAAGGGACTGTGCTCCTGCTTTCAGCAAGGGCTGCTTGCTGAGGAGCTCAGCTTCTCACGGCCCACTCAGACCCACAGTAGATTAATATTTAGTCGTTTCACTTGCTGTTGGATAGCTGGAGCTTGACTGAAGGAGGAATTCTGTTGAGCCTAGTGGCTACTTCAGTCCCCATGTGATGAGCTCCTTCAGGCTGCAGAGGGGCTCCTGGGGAAGTAGAAGCCCTCTTCCCTAAGCCAAACTTTCCACTCCATGGACCAGGAGCTTAGAAAAGAGCCAGTGCAGCACCAAACCCTCACACCCCACCCTGTCACTCTTTATGAGAACACAGTTCAGAACTGGGACTTCCTGCATTTTCTTGGCTCATTTGTTCATTTAGGTTTTTACCTGTTGTTTTGGGTTTTATAATCCTTGCAATATGACTGTAAATTTATTTTTCTTTTTAAAATAATATCTGTGGATGCCAGCCGATCAAGGAGAGAGAAACGACAATCGTTTCTCACAGTGGCTTGTGAGAATTTTTAAGGAGTTATAAGAATGTGATAACTTGTTTGTATAAACAATCTGTAGGTGGTGTTTTTCCACCTTGTTTTCCTGTTCTTCTCAAGGACAGTGTGTGAGAAAGATGTTTTTTATTAATTAGCCAATCAAGTAGAATGTAACGTATCGGTCTATAAAAACCAAATAATCTTTTGTAATAAACCCTTCTTTTCTCCTCTTGCTTTGGATCTCTTGTCTGTTCTTGTGTCATTCTTGGCTCAAGGGTGACAAATATCATTTAGGTTTCCAAAAGGGAAGGTGTCTTCCTCTGATGTAGTTCAACATATACAAGACCCACAAAGTTTTTTGGACAAAACCCCTCACTACATCCAGAGATGTAGTAAATTATAGAGGCACCTGTGAGACAGAATCAAAAGTTATTTTTATAAAATATGACATGGTATGTTTATTGAAAAACACCTCCACCTCATGAATATTCCAGCAAGCTTTGACCCTTTCCAAATTTCCTCCAATGATGAAAAAATGCCATTTCTATGGGCTATTTTGTTTTGATACATGCAGTACTTAAATGACAGCTAGAAAAGCATAGCAACACATACATCACTAACTACTGATGGCACTGATGACAGAAATAGGTAAAGACCTGACTTATTCATTTATTTTTCAACTTTTCTATTTAAGGTATCCAAACATATTCAGATATTCTCAGCACTTCTGAAATAGAGCGTAGGGATGATGTGAAGTAATGACTACTGCCTAAAGAGCTGGAAAATATTTCTGATATTTCTTTTAACTGCAGGAAAGGTTCAGATTAGGCTGTTAGATAGAAAAAGATCTTATTTGGACAACCGGACAGAGTTGTCTGTTAAAATAAATGTTTGGATGAAGTGAAGAAATTTCGTAGGTTTTTATGGCCTGAAGAAGACACACTGCATTTGTGAATGGCTGAGATCCATGGTCCCCGGCAAAGGAGGAAAAATGTATACTCAGTTTCCCTAAAATCTGACAATAGAAATACAAATATACAGGCAAGATGGAACTTATCTTTTGCTTTAAGTTTTCCTCTCCAAAAAAAGCCTTCCTTACAATGAGGATGATAATGTGCAGATACCTGAACACTCAGCTCAGACATAGACCCTTGGTACTTCCTACAAAACCCTGGACACACTTTGTAATACATAAGCATCAGTTCCAAAAGAACATCAGAAAAGCAAAAGCTTTATGTGCTATTCTGGAATCCAGCAAAAAAATGCATAGCCTTAGGCACTGTATTTAAATGAGCCTTCCAAGATCCTCATGAATGTTAGCTCAGACAGAGTTTATCTACCAGGGGGAAACCAGAGATTCAGCTTCACTGCCAACTTTCTTAATAAACATGAGCCACTGGCATTGTCCAAAATAGAGCAGATAAGCAGAAGTTGCACATCCCACTCTTTATTATGCTATATTAAAGCTTAACACAGTGGAGGGAACAACATTTCAGAAGTTATTTACAGTGATGTGAATAATTTTGTTTATAAACAAATAAGCAATAAATGTCCTTATTCGGGAGATTAAAAATAAAGTTAGTTTTTACAAAAAATTCAAGCCAGATTTTTTTTCAAGCACTGATTACCAAAGAAATGTTAGTGCTTTTGGTGTGCTTAGTAGGTTATTTATTTGTTTCTGTTTCAATTAGTTAGTGCTCTGTGTGCATGTTAGAGAAAGGCTGCTGCTTTTAGACAACACAGAATGCACTGAATACAGCCTCACAGCCTGAAAAAAGAACATCTTTATGGGACACAAACCCACAGAATACAAACAATTAGGCCTATTTCATTATTTTCCAAGAGTCATCTCAAATAATAATACAAAAATCCTTTAAGAGACATACCAAATTTTACCAACTGAGCAGAGATTAGAAGACATTAAAAAAAAAAGAGATTTCAGCATAGCATCAACACAAATAATAGCCATACCAACAAAATATAACAGACAAAATACAAATCCCAAATGAGTACCACTAACACACAACATAATTAAAGACTTGAGACAATTAAAGAGAGTAGCTTAAACTCTCCCTAATTCAAGCAGCTATTGTCTGACCAGCATTCCATCTGATGTGGAAAAAAAAGCACTTGGATGCAGTAGAACTACTAAAGTTTGCTTGGCTTTTACCCTTTTCAGAGCACCAATTCCCACTGTTTTCAGCTTGTGGCAGCATCACGGTACCAGGATTAATTGCAATCATTTCCTAATGCAGCAATTTTAGCTTGAGACACTCTGAGCTCAGAGGACTGATCTTTGAGAGAGCCTGAAGTCCTGCTGGGTTCCCTCCCGAGGTGTTAGCACAGGCTGGGCACTGAAACCCATCAGTCTCAGTGGAGATGTGCAGCCAGACTCCCCAGAGGGACCCAGGACCCCACTCACCCCAGCTGGAGAAGGGCCCCACTGCCAGGTTCCCTGGGAGGAAGAATCATTTTTATTGGTGACCCCTACAAAATCCAAGGCTTTGGCATCATTTGCAGGTTGCCTTTCAACTCCCAGGTGTCTGTGAAACACCTGTGTAATTTGTGAGCCTTATCTCCAGGTCTGTTATACCCCAAAAAATCACCTTCCACAGACTCACAGAATCAATGAGATAGGAAGAGACCTCCAAGGTCCTCAAATCTATCCTCTGACCCAACATCACCATTTCTCTCTGCAGCCTAGACCAAAGGAGTGCCAGGGCTGAGCCTGCAGAGGGTAAAGAGGCATTTCCCTGCTGATCCACAGCCTGTGCTCCCAGAATTGGGAGATATTTTAGAAGAGACAGGCATTTCAAACCTCCCTTTATAGCTTTAATTAGCATGATTGTCTGCACAGATGTATTAATGGTAGTTTTCTTCACTCAGATCCAGAAATTAGGTTATAATAAATATCAACATTTTAAAAAAAACCCCGTTATATTGGCTCAGTATTTGCTCCTCACACAACCAATGACACACCCTACCAACCCTCCAGTTTTCTCTACAGTTTAGTGGAGAGTAGATCTGTGCATTTTCAAATACATTTTTTTTTGTCCATGAAAAGTTCCAGGAAAGCAGCACTTCTTTGATTTATACATTTTTACACATCAAAATAAACCAGCAGTGTTTCTTTTTGTGCCCAGCAAGCTGAAAGGGTGGAGTTTCAGGAGGCAGTTATTTAGGAGACCTGAAATAGTTTGAAAAAATGGTAAGCAAATTATATATTTTGACAATGCAAGTGTATTGGGGACTTGGTGGAAGTCCTGAAAATAGTAACAGCAACAATGTTTTTCTGATCTTTACTCCTTTAATTTTTCATGGAAAATATATTTGAATTCTTTAAAGTCATTGAGCTATTTATTTTTCTTAGAGGGGACTCTAACATGGATCCTCTGATCACTGCTAATTCTACTTTTTTTTTTTTTTTTCTAAATGAGAAAACAAATGACAAAAAGAAATGAGACAATTCTGAAATTTTGTGCAAAATCAATAGGCTTTACCTTTTTCTTATTTCTTACCTTCACTGGATATCTTTTTCATCTACCCACTAATCTAACTTTCTTTACATTTTGTTTTTACTTAAATAAACATTAAGCATACTTGCCTACAGTAAGCTCTCTTGTTTTATTCTCTTTGCTCTCCTTTCCTGTACAATAAATCCATTAATTTTTAATACTTTATTTTCTGAGTTTTCTCTTTTGTTATTTGATTCTTAATGAATTCTCTCTTAAGCTTACAATATCAATGCTTATTTATTATGGATGTATTGTACAGAAACATTTTTACTGTGATTTGATTTTTCATCAGAAGACCTTGAAGTTCACTTTATATAGAAGTAATGACAAAAAAAATCCTTGGGAAATAATCCACTCAAAATAAATATAGATAATTCAGGAGAGTAGAAAGAGACCCAAAGCAAGAAACAAGGAACAACAGTGGCAGTAAACTGGAAAAATATTTTTGGAAATAAAATAATTCCATTGTAAAAAAACAAGCTACACTAAATCTAGCATTCTTATGTGTTTTGGGGGGTTTGGGGGGTTTTGGGGGGAGTTTTGTTGGTTTTTTGGTCTTTTTTTTTTTTGGGGGGGGGGGGTTGTAGGGGGTTGTTTTTTTGATTCCAAGATAGGTTGTTTAAATTTTTTTATGCCAAAAATTTTCATGGAGATTGTGTCAGTCAAAGGAAAGTAATTTTATACATTTATATTTACACCAGGAAAAGAGAAAAGGTGTCTTGGTCAGTGGCACTACAGAACATCACTCCTGTATCTGTTCAGTTTATAGTCAGCTAGGAATGTAATTAATAAGAGATATAAGGAGGAGCAGAGCTCTGGGCAGTGCAGGAAACACTGATCAGAGAGCTGGTGCTGAGACACAGAGGAGTAAAAAGGTGTGGAGTGCTCCTGTGGTGCCTGGGTTCCCTAATCCCCTTTTCCCACGGTTTCTGGCTGTGTGTGCTGAAGTGGGAATGAAGGAAGATGCAGCTAGGTATTTTGATCCAAAGATTAGAATTTGAGAAATTTTAATGTTGAAATACTTTGAAGCTTCTGTAAGTATCACAAAATTCTAAATATTAAATACAGCAGTGGTTCCAGATACTGCCTGGTAGAAAATGTTTCTTAAATAAATATTTACTCCTGGTTTTTAAATGACAGTGCTTTGATAATATTTCCAACCCAGGCAGTGTTGGTCTGATTTTAGGTGATCTTGGTCAAGTTACTTAACTATTCTTAGCTCCTGTGATTTCCCAGCTAAGTGGAGGATTGTCAGGATAAATTCATTGATTGGGATCATTAAAAGGAGGCCCTATAGCTGGATTTTAGGCAGATTCACTGGATAGAGTAGTTTTCACAAGAGTAACAATAATGTTAAAATATGTCAGCAGTGTTTCATGGCATAATTGGACCAGGAAATAACAATGAAAAAAGAAAGAGTTGGGAAACTCATGAAGAAGTTTAAAATTTTAAACCAGAAACTTACCTGCCAATTTACACCAGTTCTTCCAGAACTCTTGAGTATAACTTGAAAATTTCCTGCATGTTTTCTGAATAATGGGGCAGAACAAACTCATCCTGTAAACAATTAATAGAATGTGGGGGGTTTTAAATTTTTGTCAGGACCAGCTTTTTTTTTTTTTTTTTTTTTTTTTTAATATATTGGAATAGGTACTTACCTGATTTTATAAAACAGTATTGGGTATTTCAGACACAAAAATTCTGCTTCTTTCTTACCAGAAATCAGGAAAACCTTGATGTTTTCATTTGGTGAAGCTGTTCTATTAACTGAAATGGATTCGTGTCCTCCTGAGTGTCAGTCTGAGCTCTGGATGCAAACAGATGCTGAAATGTCAGGAGGAAACTCAGCTGGAAGAGCTCCATCCCTTTTGAAGCCCTGGCCAGAATCTCCCCCTGGGTCACACTTGCTCAGAGCGCACAGCCAGCTCTGTCACACGAGCACAGCTGTGCCCTCCCCAGCCCTCCACCAGCCTGCCTCTGGATTTTCTGTTTGCAGCACAACTCCACGTGAGGAGAATTCCAGCTGGATTTGAGTATGGCAGCCCAGCCAAGCACCAGGCAATAACTGGTGGGGGTAATTTTGCCAGTGAAACAGGAGATAGCTGTGCATCCTCTGTGTCTTTTTTATAACACACCACTTGTGTTCTTTATGCTCACTCTGAAGAGTCAGGAGAAAAATTGGGCTATTTACACAAACCTGCCCCAAAGGGAGAACATTTGAAGAGACTCTTCCCTTCCTTTTTCACTTCTCCTTAATTTCTGGGAGTTAATCGTAACCAATGTAGTCTAGATATGAGAGACAGGAATCTGGACGGAGTAAATAAACCTCTTCCTCTAAACTTGGATTTCTCTTGCATATTAGGTTTTGTTGTCTCCTAGAAAAGCCTCTCAAACTTGTGATAAATCACATATAAATATTGGGACAGATACTTCTGTGTAAATACATCTGACTGTTCTGTGTGCACAAGTGTGATTTTTCACATTTAATGTGGGTCTTGTTTGTTTTCTCATGAAGGAGAAAGCTCGTCCTAGAAATTAAAGAATTGGTTTGGAACTTGAGTGACAGGAGCACTAACCTCAGCCTGGCTAAAACTTCCCATGCAGCTGGAAGTCACATCAGGCCACATGACTTCCAGCCACAGCTTCAGGCTGGCCATCCTGTTCTTGTTCTGAGTCCCCTGTGCCTTCACAGGAGTTGCTTTAGCTGAGAATTTCCAGCTGCCTTGGCACAGCCTTGGTGCCAGCTCATGCTTTCAGTAGGAGCCTTCCTGAGCTATAACTGCTCATTCCTACCTACACACATCTACTTTCACTGCAGATTTCTGCCATCAGAGAGTCAATGCAGCCAGAAATGATCAGAACTTTTCTTCATGCCTTGTAAGCACTAATGAAGATGTGCTCCTTTCAGAATCTGCTTTTGGTTAATGATATAGAGGGTGGAATTTATTGCCTGTGTAGCTGACATTTTTTACTATTTACATTCTATTGCTGGAAATGTTTCTTACCTCTTGGGTAAACATTATCAGGAATATACCATGTTTTTTCTCCAGACAAGGTCATGGATGAGAAATGAACAGAGATGCTGTCAGGCCCCGAATCCATGTAACAGTTTTGACTAGTTGTTTTCTAACATGCTGCTTTGCCACACAACAAGACAACTCGTTTGCCAAATAGGAGAGAGTGTAACAGTTGTTACCTTTCAACAACTCTTCATTTCTGATCAAAAGATAAGGAGGTAATTTTTTGAAATCTGTTAATCTGAAGAAGCTTAGCTGCTAATAGTTCCCAGAATCCTTTTGCTGTGTGTACCATGTTCAGTCTTTGCAATGATCAAAAGTGAGGGAGCTCTGCTGATCAAAACTAAAGGAACACGTTATTTTGACACTTCAAGATAAACTTTGCTTTCCATGCTGATGAGGATTCAGAAATTGTACATCATCCTACAACAATTCAGTAAGTCTGCTAAAGAATGCAAATCTTTCACCTTGTAAAACATCCATGGGGAGAGAGAACTTGGCGTCCTCCTTCAGGAGGAGAAGGGAATTCAAGTGCTGTAAATTATGTATAGCCAGACTGTATGTAAGAATAATATTTAATGTTTACACTTAATGTGAAAAAAATATGAATGTGAACCTTGCCTCTGGTAAATAGTAACTCTTGACAAAATAAATCTCCTAGTTACAGGCAGAGTTCATGTTTGCCTTTTAATTTTTGCTGGGGGGCGAGGTAGATTGAAATAATCACTGAAGAATGACTACATGTTTGCAGAAAAGAGGATTTCTCTTCAGCCACTTTAAGAAGAGCAGTGGGTCTGTGCCTGCTGTAGTTGGAATTTGTTCAGTGTCACATAAGCCAGACATCCTCAGTAGCACCTCTGCTCATGTATCACTTTGCACTAGGATTTTTCTCCATTTACCTACAAAGACCTACCTACAGCACCTACCACAAGTGCTGTTCAACACTTACATGGTTCTGTTCATACACAACATAGGGGATATTAAATTCATTTTTTTTAATTCCCACAAACTCACTGGAAATATTTGACAGAAAATGCCTGCATGAAAAAAGTCTGTGACATTCCAGGCATATGAGGAAACCAGCCCTGACCTTTCCCTTTGTATTGGTCGATGAAGGTGAAAAGCAGCTCCATTTATATCAGATCTCCCGCAGATACCAACTGTACATTATCCTATGGAGCTGCTGTGCTGAAAGACCAGTTAATTTGGGCAAATTCCTGAAGCTGTTCTGGCACCAGCAGATAATGGATTCAGTTCACCTTTGGATTTGTCTATCTTGGAGGAGAGAATAAAGGTCCCTCACAACATGGAGATTACTATCATAGCTTGGTGGTGGACCTTTAGCTTCTTAACACTGGAGGGGTTTCTTCTGCATTCTGGTGCAAAGATGGATCTGACAGAGAACAGAAAGGGTTTTTCCTTTTTAGTGTATATTTTTTTTTCTGGATCAGCAAGTACAACTGGCAACATGTTTATGTCAGAGGTTTTATTTCTAGGAAACTGTATGTGTGGGCTGACTAGAGCTGTTCAGGAAATTACAGCCATTTCATACAGTCATTTCTGCAAAATATGTAAAAAAAATATAAAACCTCTATGCCCTCATTGATATGTTTGAATCATCTGTCACTTACTTCATCATGGCAACTCCTCTAAATAAACTGTCCTCATTTTTGCTCTTTGGACTTGCTGCTGTGGATACTTTGCTAACACCCAGAAGAGCTACACTTAGGATTGACTGTAGAGCTGTGCCTAATTTTGCTTCTAGTAGCTCAGCACTATCACGTTCTCTCCTGCCTCTTGTCCCTCTGCTCTTTCCAGTCCCGTAATCACATTCTCTTTATTTTCAGATGTGTGTGCCTGGAAGGATCCTTCTGATCTCATATGCAGGCACCCTCTCTCTTCCTTTGAATTCCTTGCTGAAACATTTCTTCAGACAATTATTTCTACCCTTTATTTATAATCAGTGATCTCTGCTGAACTGTTGCCTCTTGTCTTGTCTTGTTTTTATCTCATATCAGATTATAAGATCTTTGAGTAAGGGAATATGTCTTGCTATGTCTTTGTAAAATGCTTTATAAACTTGCAGTGACAGCCACGATAATTCCTGGTACATTTCCACTCAGATCAAGGAATTACTGCTTACTGATTCTGGGCAGCACACGCTCCCACGGGCTAGTGAATTCAGGTTTATCAGGGCACTAGACTATCCTGATAATTAAAATTTGCTATTGTGATCATCAGAAGTGGTGTGACGGCTCCTGGCATTAATTCAGCGCCGCTGCTCTGACCTGAATACGTCCGTCAGCGGCTCCGATCGAGCGGGGCGCGCTGCCTGCTCCGGCAGCGGGGCTGGGGAGCAGCAAGGGGGAAAGAGGGAGCCTACTGCCTCTGCCTGATTGCTAGACTTGCCTTTCCTTTTCTTTTTTCCCTGCCTTTTCATTGTACTTGAAAAATAATTTCTGTCAGATGTTAAGAAAGGCAAGGCTTCCATCTCCAGCTCCGTGGCGAGGGAGCTGCATGGAAGCAACCAGAACTTCCTTCTGAGGCATCATTTTCTTTACAAAAATGCAGAGAGGCCAATTGTTCTCTGGGAGTGAAAAGTTAAAAGCTGACCTGCCATACAGTCTTAATGGCTGTATATGCTGCTTGTTTTATACTATTTATCAGAAATTCCAAGCTCATTTCTGTGCCTTACCAGAGCACATTCAAGTTAGGATTTCACGACACTTCCTAGGAGGGAGGCTAATAAATTACAATAAAACATTATATTGTACCTCCAAGTTGTCAGTGACCGAATGCTTAAATTGCAGTAACTAGCAAGTGATATTTTTCTTGGTGGAAAACAAAGGAATTTTTCTCCCCAGTATTGCAGTATGAGGTTTAGAGCAAATCATGGGATTCATTCAGTACTATAAATATAATCTGCTTGTAATATGTATTACAGTCCTCATTAAACTTTTAAGAATAGCTACAATATTTTCTGTGCAAACAGCCCTCTCCCCTCTAACTTTCATCTTATATCCATCAGCAGAAAGCTGAGCTGAATCTCTTCATAAAATGAACGCATCCCTTGCCTGTCCTCCCTTGTCACCTTTCTTAGTTTGCTACTCAGAAATAGAGCTGGGTCACTAACTCAGGAAGCTCTGCATGTACTACTGGTTTCCAAAAGGCTTTGTAAATTTTCTTAGAGACAAGGGTACCTTCTCCATCACATTTGGCCCCATGAAAACTCATATCAAGTATTTCCTTGCAAACCCATTAGCAGTGATTTGCAATAGTCCAATTTAGAGGCCACTTAAGCATGAAAACAGTGTACAAGAAAGTGTATAATGAAACAATATCAGTAATAGCATTTTTAAATGAACAATGTCAGTAATAGCATATTTTAAATGTTTCATTAAGTCTGAATTGTTATATTCTAGTGCTGCTGTGAAGTAACTGCTATTTTCACTAAGATTCCTTTTATAACTGTGCTACTGAGGCACAGAAACCAAAAGATGATAAAAGTCAAAATATTTTTATTAATCATGTGTTTTAGAACATTTGTATACTGGATGACTTGGTTTATATGTCTTTATATAATCAATAATCCTAGATTAGATCCAATTAATATAAATTCAGTGTGTTTTTTATGGAGGCAGTGTGAGGAGGAACATTTTGTAGTCTTGCATATTAAATTAAAACAATTAAAACACTTCTTTATTGCTTTCAGAAAACTATTATCCCAGCAACATAGATTGTCAGTTTCCTGATTTAAAGGCATGAAGCAAACAAACATTTCCATCATAACCGATCAATTATTTTGTTCTTGCTAAGCAAAGCTGTCCAGTTCCCTGGGCTGTGCTTTCTGTATTGCCAAGTGGCACCAGGTCAGCCACTTCCTGGAGAAAACTCGGGAGGGGGACATGGCTCAGACACATTTCTCTCCTTAGGGCACATATGGTGGTGGGAGAGAAGGGGTGTTCTTTTGGGACAGCTCTTCCCAAAAACATTACATGGAGGCCTTCAGTTTTTTCTGACTTTTCCCTAGCTGAAGTGAGATAGTGAGGCAGCACCAGACCCAAAATACTCTGAGTTAAACCCAAAATATTCTTGGCCTAGGTGGCACTGCCTTGTTTACAACAATACCCAATTTAGCAGTACATTAGCTGGATTTAATTGTTGAACAGCACAAACTGATCTCATTCCACCAACACAGTATGGCCATGGAAGCTCCTACCAGCTGAGGATCTGGTCTTCATTCTGCAATGAAACTGCAGATTATTCAAGAACACTGCAGTACTGAGACCTGGTTAAAAATTGTTTGGGTAGTTGTTGGTTTTTCCTACTTTTCTCCAGCAAAGGCCAGTACAACAGACCCCCTGAAAACTGATTTGGCTTTTGGAAGCAGCAGTTTTGAATCTGTGAGCTTCTGAAAACTGGAATGCTTTTGGCTGTAAACTGTTTCCAAAAGAAAAAAACAGCAAAGCTCTGGACTACATATTTCTATTATTATCTTATAAGGAATCAATCCAAGGTAGATGAGAAGACATGAGCTTCCAGAACCAGCAGAGAGTCAGGGCCTTGTCCTGGGTAGCTGGACTGGCTGTGCACCCACAGTAATGTTTATAGGGATCCTCAGCATTTGAGTTCCTGGCTGAGGCCAGGGACGGCTCAGGCAGCCCTGTCCTCAAACCCTCATGCAATGACAGAGCTTTAGAAAAAAGAGAGAGAAGAGAAGAGAAGAGAAGAGAAGAGAAGAGAAGAGAAGAGAAGAGAAGAGAAAGGAAGGAAGGAAGGAAGGAAGGAAGAGAAAGAAAGAAAGAAAGAAAGAAAGAAAGAAAGAAAGAAAGAAAGAAAGAAAGAAAGAAAGAGAAAGAAAGAAAGAAAGAGAGAAAGAAAACCTACATGAGGTAATGGAGATTTTGCTATATCATCTAATAAAAACATTGTTGCTTTAGTGTCAGTTTACACTTTGCTGGCTCCAGATTCCACCTCATCAGATCAATTTTGCTTTCAGCCACCAGGACAGAGTAATCCCATAAGCACTGTCTGGACTGCAAGAGCTCTCTTGTCTTCTGATCATCTGTTGCAGGCAATCAATCAGTTCAATCTGCCTGAATGGCTCTGATTTTACTTTGCTCTGGAGCTCTGCATTTCCTTCCAGGGGAAAGCATTGGCATGCAATGCCAGGAGCTTTGTGTGTGAAGCCAGAGTGTTCCTGCTCAGCCTTCAGTCTCATCAGTTAGAGCTGTAGCTGGCCTTTGTTTCTTACAAAACATCTTATAGTCAACTAAGCTTTAAAATACTAGCATGGCTCCAGGAAGAAAAAGAAATAATTAAATCAGCTGATACCTATCAATATACATTTCAACAGTCATTTCAGACTGCAAGATTCATCTTGTCCTTAAATCAATATTTGAGGGAAATATGAGCTTTCTAGAGGCTCTAAATCCAATAGAAATACCACCCATCCAGCATCTTAAATTTTTAAAGAATTAACTTCTGTGATTATGTGGCCTAAATACAAAGTTAAAAAATATTCTTAGGGATGTTTCTTGTGGGTCTTAGCCCACAAAATTGACCAGCATAGGAGAAAACAAGGAGTATCTAACAGTATAGCATTTTGGAGTTGTTTGCTTCATTGGACATGCCTTTTATCGTGCATCTCTGACAAGCAAGGTTAAAAAAAGCAATACTGAAACTGTAAAACACCTCTCCTCTTATTCACACCTAATTATACTGTCTGCTCATTGTACTCAGTATCTCAGAGGACCATGGATATTATTGGTGATTTATCATCACCCCATTGACAGTGCTGTGGCATTACTGCAGAAAAGAAGCCAAATTCAACCTTCAGGTCATACCTCTGAAATTGTGTGCTGGTTAGAATCCATCTAATGGACCTGTTTATGACACAATAATTCCTTTCCATTTGGGCTGCATCTGCTCAACTTATCAAATAATTTTTGAGGACTTAGTGCTTTATGTGGTTTAGTCCCCAGGAGCACAGAACAGCACTGCCAGCTGAAGGTTACCATAGGGAGATACTAAAAAAATAGGATGTTTTTCTCTTCTGAGGGCGAAAGGAAATAATGTGTGTGACAGGCTGGAAGAGGATGGATATATTTGTAAACTGTGACAATAAAAGTTAACACTATAGCAGGAATAAATCAAGCATTCAAGCAGCAGCTCTGGCAAATACACACTCCAGCAGTACTGCACTAGAAGAGTGAGCTTCCCTATGACAAAGTCATGCCAAATTTAGAGGCTAAGGATACTTTTGTTCCACCTGCCTGTACAAGACTAAAATATAATATTTATTGCTTGTATTGAACTGCTTCTGCACATCTGCAGTAGGAAACTTCTGGATGCACTTTTGTAAATAATGGATTGTCTAAAGAGGTGGAATTCTTATGGCTCCTGCTCTGCAGCTGCATAGTTACAAAATCCTGTTTGTTTATTTCTTTCCTTTTCTTTGTCACCTGCCATGCTTTGATCCGGTTACTCCTGAACGGAGCATGGGTGCCCTTTCTAATCAGACCTTGCAAAGCCTTGTGCAACTTGGCTGAGACTTCACACTCAAGGCCCTTCACCTCAAAATGTCTGATCAGAGTAAATAGCAGAGAGACAACACTCGCTAGATATGTATGTCTTGCCACTAATGATGGTGGGAGCTATTATATGGAGGTCCTCTCTCTGATGCCCTTGATACATATATGGCAGGAGTCATTTTCACTGCCAGCTTATCTTTCCACTGTCAGACTTTCAGCTTTAATAGGCTCATTAATCATCTGTGTCACTCACTTTCCATTCCTTCCCTGAAGCTGCTCAGCAAAAGTTCTGCTGCTGTGTTTTGCCAGTACCTCAGTGTTTTGACAAGGGGATGTAAATGCTGCTGTCGAGGGGCTGCTGAACCAGAGAAAGGTTTAATTGGGTTCAATAAGTATCACAGTCTTTGGATGCTGATGAAGAGCAATAATGTATTTGCCTCAGAGATGGACCCAGGGGAAAGCAGGTTCTGTTTATCATCTGGATCAGGCCTTTTCTTGGCCTGGCAGTTTGGGCTATTTCTCCCCGAGCACCTTTCATTTCCCTTGAGTTAGCTGCCTGCACTATTTCATCCCAGTTTGACTGCCCTCATACAGGGTAGAGTGTGACTCCCTCAAGATTGATGGTCATGGATTTCCACCTTTAATTTTCATCCCTGTCTTCACATTTGACCTAAAAAAAATATATTTACTGGTTCTCAGTTTTCTTTTTGCATTTATAATCAATCATACTCAATGTGTTACTTAATCCCAAGTCTGGTATTACTAGCTCTCTTTGTGGTGGGGCCATATTCTAATAGTCTTATATTAGAGCAGAAATCAAACCAGCAGTGTTAGCATTTCCAGCTTCAGCATTTGGGGGCGGGGGGGTTAAGAATACCAATATTTTTACCCCCTCTTTTTGAACTATTTTAATCTCATTTACCTTGTTTTACACCCTAGTTAATTACATTTCCATTGTTTGGGGTTTTTTGGTTAGTATTATATTGCACCTTTATTTTTTAATATTTTGTAAATATCTGAAGAAGAATAAAAACCTTCTGAGCTTTACAGTCACCTTCTCAATTCTCCTTCTAACCCTTCTTCCTAACACTGAAGCACGAAGCTTCATGATAAAGAGAATATTACATTGAAAAAGATCCCACTAGAAATCATGGATTGATTTTAAAGCATCAGGTCTCGTCAATTATTACTCACATATCTGAAATCTAAATGAGGACTGAAGGTCCTTAAGTCAAGCCTTGCAGTATCCACATTTTAGTTACTGATCCCAGGCCTGGAGTAGAGGTTTAAATGCCTCAGTTCACAGGCATGACCTCACACAGGACACAGGATGACAGAAAGCTTTGGGTCCTCTCCAAAACAGCCACAACAAACTTCAGACATCCAGAGATGAACCTGGATAATCCTGGGTACAGGGAGTTTATTAAAGGCTTTAGGGAGTTGCCTTAATTTAGGATGCAGAGCCCAGAAATTGCTTGAGAATAAAGATACCTGTATCTCTTTCCTTCCCTCCCCTGAGAGATTAAAGCAGGAAGAGCTTTCCCACACACTGCCTGAGGTGTAAAAGCAGCCAGATAAACACACTGATGATCTGGGAGAGCTCTGAGAAGAGTGCCCAAACACCACTGAGGCTACTGTGGTGGTGACACCCTGGAAAAATAGATATCTGAACAGATAATGCTCCAAAATGCAGCAGCTTAGGGACAAAGACAAGGAATATCACAGCTTTTAGGGCATTTCTGTAGAAGACAGAAGTCCCTATTAAATTTCTAGTTAAGGCTAAGCCTCAGCTGAAGGAGAGAGGAGAACCAGAGAACAGAAGGAGTGAAGAAAACCACAATCCATCCAGCCCTTACATTGTTGTGACAAACAAATGTCTAGGTCCTGCAAGTTCTGAGTTTAAGCTCTGATTACAGTAAAATCAGCAGGAAAATACCTCAAAAGCCTGGCTTAGTTAACTGATCTGTTCTAACAAGAAAACCAGTTTATCAGCCTTTGGAAAACAACACCAACCTACTCCACTTGGCCTCGAGAGAAGTGTTGAATTTTGTGTAATCCCAGCTCATTCATCTTCCACAGGATTTTTAATTCATGGCTTCTAAAGGTGTCATTTGGTTCTGTCAAAAGCATCCTAAACTCCCTGCATTTTGCGTGGGTTGAAGTTTCTGCCGAAGCTGATGAGTTTTTGAAGATTTAAGCAATGCTCACTGTCTGTACGTGCATTCAAATAAGCATTAGCAACGTAAAACTGAAGTGTCAAGCACTTCCAAGCAGTGAATGCTTCATTTCAGCCATAAATATATGTTGTCAGAGGTCATTAACTTTCCTATTGTAATAGATTAAGCAGTTTTCTCTATACTCTGAGAGCTGACAGCATCTCTGTAATCTCTGAGGGGGTCTGGAGTCCTCACAGGAACATTTAGGGAACTACTGGAGCAGTGGGGTGGTCCAGAGGCACTTCAATTTTTAGGTCAGGAGTTTCATACCTCATTTTTTAAAAAGTGCTTTACCACCATGAGATGGAGGAACTGTGAGCTGATGTTTCTCGGTGTTCTCCAACTTTCAAACACTTAAATACTCCCTTCCCATTCATCTTTCTTCTCATGACTGTTGACTGGTTTAAGAACTCCCACTTCTCCTAAAAGCTGAAAGAGAAGAGACATTGTTCCGTGCCCAGAATCATCACTGTGGATATGGGTTTGCTTGAGGAAATGTGTGACAACAGAGGCTCAGGGATAAGCACGACCCCTGAACAAACACGAGACATTTCAACAGATTTGTTAAGGAAAATAGAGTTACATACACAAGACACCCTGTATTTATAATAGACATGAGTTATAATGGCCTTGGTTCCATACATGAGAAAGCAAATATAAAGGAAAAGCTAATTAAAAAAAAAAAAAAAAAAGATAATTAAAACCAAACTAGTGAGATCCAGCTTCTTCTCATCAGCTTTCAGTCTTTTCCCAAATCAGCACTAATTCAGGGATTCCTTGGGGGAAGCTGAGAGTTTAAAGTATTCAAGACAAATTCCCTCTTCTGCTGCCTTCCACTGTGTTCAGAAAGAATTGGCACTCTAGAAATGTGCAGTTCACAGAGTATATTTTTCATTAGTGGGAGAATTTAGACGAATGAGAAAAAAACACATTGACTATTCAATGGACAGTCAGGAAAGAGAAAAAAAGTAGTCAGGAGAAAAAATCCAGATTGGGTGTCAGGTTTTTGTTAGCCAGCTGGCAAAAGAGCAGCAGGAAGAATAAGATGAATATTACTAGAATGTGTTGTAATAAATATTCTTTTGATTTATTTTTTAATTCAAGCTAAGACTTTTACAGCTGCATGAACTATTTTGTTTGACTGAGCTTGACATGATCTGTGTGGTTAATGATGTATATTTTCATCATAAGTGCCTCTTAATATGTGCTGTGTTCGAAAGAATTGAGACAGCACCTCTTGTTTTCTCAAATTCTTAAGGAGGAGGGATGTGAGCATCCCCTAAATCACTCCAAATTCATTCCATAAGTTTTACAAGCCATTTACAGTAGCCAATAAATACCTGCCATGGTGGGAATGCAACACTTGGCCAGCTTTTGATACTTTACAACAAAGGGCGCTATACTTTATAAATACCCTCAGTGAGGGGTGTAAGACTGGCAATATCAGGGTGGAATAATTCACCTTATTTAATTACACTGGCAGCAGAAATTGGAGTTGAAAAGAATCTGGTGTCTTAACTTTCCAGGAGTCTTTTAAATTTAAAAGACCCAGCAGATGCTGGTGTCAGGGTAAATTTCTGGTAAATTTGAATCAATCCTTAAAGTAGCTGTAGCTTGGTTTAGCAGAACAACTCTTTTTTTTTATCATTTGAATTCCAAAAGAAATAGTAGTGAGGCAAGAGCCATACCAGTTTCCTCTCGTTTGAAATGGCAAATATTTACATTTTTGTTAAAGGCAGCATGTAAAAAAATAAAATAATAAAAAATAAAGTGGTATTCCTTCAACTGCTAGGCTCCTCCCCTGAAAAAGCAGAATTGTGCTGCTAATCAGATAATCTTGGGGAATAACTGAGCAATGTGTCAACCACGAGAGGAAATAAAACGAACAGCTGCAATTGGATTATGCATTCCTCTCATTATCCAGATTCGAATGCCTGATGAACACGGTGTGTGCAATGAAAGGATGGCAATGCTGCATATAAAGCAGCAAATCAAAGCGTCTGGGTTCAGACGATGCTGGACCGAGCCTGCAGGCACAGCCCCGGGCCGGGGATGCTCAGGGAGCTGCTGCTCCTCCCGGAGCCCGGGGACACCTCCGTGTCCCAGGCAGCTCCTCCCGGTGCTCTGCTGCTCCGGGGAAGGGAATAAATGATTGCAGCTGACATCCCTCTTCATGCCTGGCCAGCTCTTCTGATCATTAGTAAGCAGTGGTGTGGCGCCAATTCTGTGCCCATTCTCTGCCAATTCCTTCGCAGGAGGAGTATCTGGAAAGCAGAGTCAGGATCTTGCGCTGCTGCTGGAGCTGAGCTCGGGCAGGCATTAGCCAGTGGAGGAGAAACTCTGCTTGGCTGGTTAAAGAAATAATATCTCCAGTAGAGAGGAGAGGGCATGTCATTGCCATGAGAATTGCTGTTCGTATCTCCATAGAGCTACAAAGCTCTGTGAGCTGAGACAATAATGTGGGAGTGCTGTTCTTGGGTGACTGGGAGAAAATCTTAATTTATCCCCCGAGATTATCACCTGTGTATCAATGTGGGTAATCCAGAAGGTTGAGGGGATTTTATTCACTCTGCCTTCCCTTAGGATGCAGCTGTGAACTTGGATCTGTTGGTGTTTGACAGAGAGACATTACAACCTATCACCACCAAGATCATGTTTGATTAATATTTACTAGGACTGACTGAATAATACTCCTGAGAAAAGTACAAACTCTCTTCTAATCTCAGGAGCAAAAGCAAGCAGTTGTCATTGCAAGACTCAAAATTCTTCCAATTAAAAAAAAAAAAAAGTACAAAAATCCTAAGCACCAGTTATTGGCAAGGAATAAAATCTCTTTGGTTTGCTTTGGCTTGCTACATTAGTTTAATGTAGAGAAAGACAACAATTAAAGCTATGGTAAAAAGCAACTTCTAACACTATTTCTAGCTATCTAAATACATTGAATACAGAATAAATACACCTAAATACAGAAAAAAATAGCTCTTTTCCTTCTTTTGCTCAACAGAAAAGTGCTGAAACTTCAGGAGTGTTTTGTGCTGAAATTGGAACTAACACACACAAATAAACTGCAGCCAACAGAAATATTTTCTTTCAGATTAGAAGACATAAGGTAAGAGATATAATGCACATAATCTGTGCACAGAGGAAAGCAAATGCCCTAAAAACTAAGACACAAAAATTAAATAACGTAACTTGTCTTACCACAAATCACCCAAGACTTCCACAGGTGTACAACCTCATTCAGTCACATGAAAAATGTCACCAAGATATCAAAAAGCTGCCTTTCCTTCTGAAAAAGTCAAGAAAATTACCTCATATTAAGAGCAAGTAATAAATAGGAATTTCCTAATAAATGCAGCAGTTTTCTATTATTGGATAATATAAGAATTTGAGATTATTCCTAGGTTGTACTGGCACATATTTATGATATTGAAGGCTACACCCCCATTGGTTTAGTTGTTATTTTCTACTGGTCATCCTTCCAAGAAACAGTACATGTTATGCTTTTCTTGAACTCTAATCCCTGCAGTAGAACAGCTACTAGGTTTTCTGGGCTCAAAAGTAAAATGTGTGCTCCCACATCCCATGGAAGTCAGCTGAAATAAAGTGCTTTTTATGAAGCACTGTATCCCTGTTCTCCCTGGTTTATTATTTTCCGATCCTCAGTAGAAAAAGGCAGCCAGCCTGGAAATACTCATTTGTTGTTTATCTGTAAAATGGTGCCATTGTATCCTTTATATTTTCCTCAATATGCAGATCAGTATACAGATGATGCTGTCAGGTTTGGGCTCTTTCCTAAAGCCAACAGAAATAGCTCAAAACTTTGCTGCCAAGTGACTCATATCTATACAGAAACAACATTCAGGAACATGAAACCACACCGAGAATTGGGTAGTTTGACTAATAAGTGAACTGTACAAGAATACATCTCTTACAGCAGTTGTTTCTTGCTAAGACACCCATTTCTTCTTTGCTTGAATTATTTTCCTCACTGAATGATGCCTCAGCCCCAAAGCCTTCTGCTACAGGCGAACATCACTGCAGTCAGCAGAGCTGAGCTTGTCTCAAGGCTTTGGACTGATTAAATATTTGGTAACTTAAGTTAATAATGAAAAACCTGTTCTGGATTAGAGCTTAGTATCAAACACATGGACATGGTGATGCCTCAGGTTTAGCTTCTATATTTTTCAGATTCTGTGCTGCCAAAGCACAAAACTGTGTGG
The DNA here is from genome assembly GCF_017590135.1 of Pyrgilauda ruficollis. Taxonomy (NCBI): domain Eukaryota; kingdom Metazoa; phylum Chordata; class Aves; order Passeriformes; family Passeridae; genus Pyrgilauda; species Pyrgilauda ruficollis. The sequence continues at coordinate 397,590 of NW_024515431.1, forward strand.
GTCTGAGCTTCATATTAGGGATGGTAAGCCCTCTGCACAGAGTAGGGAGACAAAACAATTCCTGCTCTAGCTGGGGACCAAGGACAAATGATCCAAATCTCAGGCCCAAGAGCACAAACAATGTGGACTGAAGAGAGAAGAACAAGAAGGATGGAACTTCATGGGCTAAAGCTGTAACTGGACAATTAACTCCAATATGCAAATGGAGCAGAACTGATCACAGTGAGAGACCCCGTGAGCGCTCGTGCATTTTGTGACCATTTTGGTTCACCTTGGGTGCAGCCCTGGCTGGGTTCTTGTGCTGCCCAAGGTGGATCCATTGAGGCTTTTTAGTAAAAATCTACTTTATTCTGTAGCTCCATCAACCCTCCGTTCTAAGACAAGCCTTCATAAGGCATCAGTGGTCAGGCAGAAGTTTCTCCATATGATGGACTGAGAAGAAACACCTTGCTGGTACACCATACTGGTGCCAGTTATAATCCTGATGTACTTTAAAAAGCAACATAAGTGAATAAACTTTCCAAACTTGCAGAGATTTACAAAGACAAATATCCACATGCAAGAAGTATTCGCTTTATGAGGCCCGAGAGACTTGCTTTTATGGGTAAGCATTCGTTAAGCAAATTGCCAGCTACTTTATCCAGGTGCACAGAGCAGCCACATAAAGGAAGAGAATTGGTTTCTGAAAGCAGAGCAGAGCTGCTGAAGTAATGCCAAACAAGGAAGGGGCAACCCCATCCGGCAGAGTAAGCAAAGGATGCCATGGATCCATAAGCAAGTAACTAAGCCACCCACACGCTGCAGAGTCTGCCAAGACAGATGGTGCTACTTGTGAAATATCTTCAGATGTTCCTCAGAGTTTACAGCTTATATTTTATGGTGGAAATAAATGAAAAAAAGGAAAAAAAAAAAAGTAGTCTTTTATTCCTTAGATTTTATTGGCTACAAATGTTATGTTATGTCCTTTTAAATCAGCCTACAGAAAGATCTGCTCTTAATTAAACTCTTTAAATAATTGGTGGATTTTAACTTGCCTGTGGAGGTTTGATCTTCAGCCTCGTAATTCAATCTCAAAGGCTTAATCCCCATTTAGTTTAGTTAATCATTGTGCAAATGCCCAATTAGGAGCTCTCCATATCTTTTGGGCCTGTTCAAGCTCAAAATACCTGTGCTAAATAAAAACACTTACAAAAACTGTGGGGTTTTAAACTGCCCTAATGGTGTTTGACATCCTGCTTCTAAAAGATTATATTGTGGCATTTATATTTTAGATGTCACTGGAGCAGCTACCTGTGCTTGCCTTCCCAGTTTGGGGATATGAGTAAAGAGGGCAGTGGAGTCTGCAGACCACTTGGAACTTGGAAGTTGTAGGATATTTTCTCAATAATGAGTTTCTTTACTTCCACTTGTTTATACGGTACAGTTCTCTTTAAGATAATTTTGTTTAATTGTCAGGTCACTGGCATTCATGAGACTAAGTTTTATAAGCACAAGAGGAAAAGAACAGACCTTTTGATATCATCTGGTTGTTGGGGGTTGTTTTTTTTCAGAAAATGCAATATTTATCAAGCAGACAATTCTAAGAGTACACTACAAAAGAGGATTTCACCCAGACAGGCTCTCAGCTTCAACAAAAACACTCACTTTTCTTACAAGACACTCAGTAGGAACTTGCAGGAGTCCCCCAAAACAGCAAGTACCAAAAGGCAGGTGAGATGATGCCTTGAAGCAGGACAATCCCACATTGTGTCCATGGGGAGGCAGCCCCTGAGCAGGGCAGGAGCTGCTGCCAGTCCAGAGGGAAATGCAGAGTCACCCACAGGAGACAGAGCTGCTGAGTCCCCTCTCGGAGCCCTGGGGACACAGAAAGGGCTCTGCTGGAGCTCTCAGCGCCCACCAGTGTTTGTAGGGCATCTGGAGGACTGGTCAAAGCTGACAATAAACTCTTATGGTCTCCAAATAGTTTTCCTTGTTTTCAATTCACGTTTTTTCTCATCAGAATCTCTCCCCATCTCGCCTTTTGTCAGCACTCAGTTCAAGGTATTAACAGCATTCAGTAGAGGGAAAAAAGGCACAGAGCTATCACTTAACTTCATGGCATTACCATTCTGTACCAGTTATTTTGGTTTAGAAACCCACACACATTCATCACAATCATACTCATTTTTCCACCAAGGATGAGGTCTACAAAGATGAGGAGCTACTATTTTTCAGCTTGTGTGCACTAAACCTGTGTCTATTCTGTGCTAAAATTATGGTTTTTAATCTCATAATCACTGATGAACAGTCTGAAAGCTTTATGTCAGCACACTTTGATGAAAAATATGCATATAAAGATACTCCTATTTCGTGGCTTTTTGTTACTGTTCCTTTTAAAATGAGCTCAAGATCTCTTACATCCCCCATCTGGAACAGTTATAGATATATTTAAGAGCTGAAAACTGACATTTCAAAGTTCAGCTCAGTCAGCTTTTAAGCCATCCAAGGAACATCTTTTTCTCTTATTCCCATTCTGAAGAGTCTGTTGTGTTTTTTAAATAGTCCTTTTTTTTTTTTTTTTTTTTTTTTTTTTTTTTTTTTTTTTTTAAGGCATTGCAATTTGAAAACCAACAGTACACTGAATATTGTTCTATTTTATGTTTGTGGGAAGACTGACATGAAAGGAGTAATCGGCTTTTGTGTTTCCATCCCACTGGAGCCCACTGGAATCTCCTCTCTGAGAGCCTCCAGTGGCCAGCTACCACAGCATTCACTGTCCAGCACAAGGATAACCTGGCCTTCCTTCCCACACTCTTTAGTCCCACTCTTCCTGAGCAATCAGAATGAAAAATTAAGAATAAAATGAACGAATGAACAAATTAAAAATACAGTAATCCAGCAAGTATTTTGAAAGGATTAGTCCCAAAGCCCAATTCCTATTTTATGGTCATTTAGCCTGTCTCCCCAGAGCTCAACCATCTGACAGGAGCTTGGGGAGCCATCCAGCTGTTTCCAGTCCCCAGCTACCACAAGGATTTTTCCTTTGTCCTCCTTTTCAGCAGGCAGCTGAGCTAAACTCTCAGCAGGATTGATGCCTGTATCAAGACAGGGTTAATTAGTCCTCCTCATTAACCTGTTATGAGCCAATGCAGCACTGAGAGGACCCCATCTCCATGGGCTTTTATCTGTCTGACCACCAAAAATCTGTGTAAGTTCCACCCTAACAAATCTCTTTGGCACACTCAGCCAGCCACAGAGGTGCTGCTCAGAGGGTTCAAACACAACTTTGGAATATTGGGGGCTGGTTTCACCTCCTTCAAAGGAGGAAGGATTGCTTGAGAATCAGGATCCATACCCAGTCCCTGCTTAATGATTTCTCCTCATGAAAGATGGGTGTAAGTCAGCACTTGCTCTGCTAGGAGATAAATTCACTCTCCTGAGCACTTGTGGGCATCTACGGAGCTGTTTCACTTTCAAGGAGAGAAAGTATTCAAACCATGAGGCAGGCTTAAACACATTTCAACTTTCTCCCCTCCCACAGCAATTCAGTCAGCTCTGTCTTGTATATCCTTGTATATCTTCTTTTCCAAATAGCATATGGAACCTTATCCACCAGCCTGTGCATGAGCCTGCTTTGTTTGCCATGTGCTTCAGTTTAAAGGAGGCTGGAATTTTCCCTGACACTTTAGGTGCAATGATCAGGACTGTGTATGAGCCCTGCCAGAGTGTTACACAGAGCCCCTCTCCCTGTGCAAGGTCACATATGTACAAACAGAACTGCCTCTGTGAATGCTTCAATATGTTAACCAAGGAAATATTTCAGCTAATTAATTCAGACAGAATCGCTTGGAAAAATCAAATATTCCTTATTGCAGGAAGCTGAGAGGCTCTATGGAGGTCTGGATGTTGGCAAGCAGAAATAATTTTATATCTTTAAATGGTACTGGAAAGGGCAAATTGACAGTCTGGAGATGTCACTTCATCTACAGAAAGAGATATGAAAGATTCCCTATGATCTGACTAGCACCAGAGCTGGGGTGAAAGGACACTGAGTCATTTTTCAAGGCAGGAATAAATCAGCTGCATTCTGCTTACATTTATTACCTATCTGCACATATTCCCAGAACTGAGCTTGCTTTTGCCCTCTCTTGCTATGGCCATTAGTTCGCTTGTTCACTGATGAACCCCCTCACATTTGAGGTCCTTTTTACCACTTCCTTATAAAAATTATTGGCTAATTACTGCCTAAATGACTGTATTGATTTCAGGACCTGTCTAAGCAAAAACCCAACAAGCAGCCTCAGGAACACAAAATTTCCTCAATGCTTTGATTGTTCAGACAGTATTTCCTCAGCCTTTTTTCTCCTGACAGTCCTAATAAAAGCTGTTATCTCTGATTTATTTGGAGGTATGAGCAATATCACCAAATATCACCTGTTTTCAATGCAGCTCCTATAAGACAAGATGCAGGAAGTTATTCCCAGTACCAATCACTCTGATGGAACATCCCGTTATCCAAAATCAGAACAATACATTCAGAAAAAGGCTATTAAATGCACCCCCCAGCAAGGGCTGCATTTGTTTACTGTGTCTTCCTTAGTCCATGGAAGTAACTGCCTTGAAGAACAGACAGTGAGACTTCTCCTAAAAGCAGTGAAAACCACCCAAAAATCTGCAAAAGAAATGAAGTATGTTAAAGCTTTAAAGCAAAAAAAAAAAAAAATACTCCATATATCTTAAAAGGCTAAATGCTGTTTCCATGAAGAATCTCAGTTAATTTTCACTAAAAGCAGCTCCAAATCTTTAAAAGTAGGAAAAGAATATCTGTTTCAGCAGCCACATGCTTTCAGTAGATTACTTCTCTCTGTCTCAGAGATACAACTTTTATTTTGGCAACATCTTGTAATGTGTGGTGAAAAAAAAAATTACCTTTCAGTTTTAGTCACAGAACTTTATAACTGTGACTCAAGATAACTTTAAAACATAAAATCTTTTTCCAACATCTTGTAATGTGTGGTGAAAAAAAAAAAAAATTACCTTTCAATTTTAGTCACAGAACTTTATAACTATGACTCAAGATAACTTTAAAACATAACATCTTTTTTCAGGCCTTTGGTAACACAAGTTACAAAGATTCACATTTGGAATTTATTTTATTATATTTTGTGTGTGAGGACAGGTCTTTGATGGGCCAGCAGCAGCGTGGAGCTGGTCTGTGTGTGCGGAGGTTGAGAGCGGAGCCGCGCTCAGCTCAGCGGGAGCAGGCCCGCGGCCCCTCAGGTCAGCACCATCTGAGGCGCTCGCTGCGCCAGCTCTGGTTTGTGGCTCTCTCTCAAAATGAACTCTGGTGCTCAGTTCAAATGGTTCAGCAGCAAATTGATCTTGCCAAGTTCACACGAGCCCAAACTCCTGCAAGAATTTCCTCCTTTCCTTAGACCCTGTGCTTTCTTCATTAACTTTGATACAGGTTCCCTGCCTCACTTCTGCTGTTCCTTGTGCTTATCTTTGTGCAGGGTAGTCAGCAGCTTCACCCTTTCAGCAGCTTATCCAAGCTTACTCTGTAAAAGCTGCTCTCATCCCCAGCTAGGAAGAATCACTCTGTATCAAAGGTGAGGCTCGATGCAGTCAGCTTCCACAGGCCAGTCAAGCTCAGGGATCTGGGAACTGCTGGTGGTGCCAGGGACCTTGGCTAGGCTGCAAGTCTCTGCAAGCCTCTCCCAGTCAACCTGTGGTTTGTGTTGACAAGTGAAAGGGATTTTGGCTATGAGACTCCTAAGGGCTATCTTGTTCTCTGAATAGGGAATATTTCCATTTCCCTATTCTCTGAATGGCGTAATTAAATGGGGATCAGGAAAAGGTTCTTCCCCCAGAGAGTGCTCCCCAGAGGGTGCTGGCACTGCCCAGGCTCCCAGGGAATGGGCACAGCCCCGAGGCTGCCAGAGCTCCAGGAGTGCTTGGACAGCGCTGCCAGGGATGCACAGGGGGATTGCTGGGGGATCTGGGCAGGGACAGGGGCTGGGTCAGGGATCCCTGTGGGGCCCTTCCAGCTTAGGACATTCTCTGAATCTATGAACAAAAAACCCACATCAGCAATGGGGTAGGGTTTCTTTCCACTTTTGAGGTAATTTGTTTTAAGGAGGAATTCCCTGTTTCTCTAGGTGGTGGAAAGGTCACTTTGGCCGACACACGTCTAACAGAAGCAGTCTTGCAGTCACCCACCAAAGAGAAGACCCTTCCAGCTCATGTAGACATGGCCAGCACTGATAGCACTGAGGTGAGTGAATTCCTTCCTGGAATGCCACTCCCTTCCCCCAGACTGAGAGGCACAGACATTTAACTTTGGTTAGATGTGTAAATTCAGCTCCGGCAATTTGTACCCAGTTATTCTGCTAGTACGGTGAGGGGCATAGCCGTACTCACACCCCTCTGAGTGTGCCACCCTCTTGGAATAAACTTCAGCAAGCCGCTCCCCAGAGCTCCAACATGAGCCCTGTTTAGACCCAGATCAAAGGCCCTCTGTGGTTTAAGGTGGCTTCTTTGGCTTTGCACTGAAATGGAGCAGAGGAGATGGACTTAAACTGCTCTGAGCAGGAAAGCAGCGAGAGGCAGCACAGCTTGGTGCAGCAGCTCTTTTCTGGGGCATTGCTCCTCTGGCATTTTCCAGGCTGGAGTAAAATTCCACATCCCCTGATTTCATACCTGTGTTATAAACTGTGGGCCAGAGCCAAATTCTCCATGTGCTGTACAAACAGTTCCAAGACTGGCTGGGCCTGGCTGGGTCTGGGGACCTGCAAGGGAAGGAAAGTGAGGGGAATGTCACTGTGGATGAGAAACACACGAGGGGTGAAGGCTGGAGGCCAAAGGGAGAAACAGAGCTGTAAAATGATCAGAGTCTGTGGTGCAAACATCCTCTGAACTCTGTGTTTCTCTTCTAATCAGCTGCTTGGTTTTTTTCTCTTCTTCCTCTGCCCACATTAACTGTTCCTTGTGGACAGAACTCTTTCAAGTTTATTTTTCTGGGTTGGTTTGGGTTTTGATTTTGTGTTTTTTTCTTATTTGGATCCATGCTTTCTGTTTGCAGACTTTGGTAACCCACCCCATTTATCTGTGCTAAATGATTCAGGACCCAACAGCATCTAGCTTCACTTACTTGACTTCTATTTTAATACTGGAAATAAATGTGATTAAATAATAAATTTGATTGTCTACTTAAGAAGTGTTTGTCTCCTCAAGTCTAATGCTAATTTCTTGCTTTCTTAAATCTTTCTTTCTTTTAATATGACAGGTATCATAGGAAATTGCTCACTAAACCAGAAGCAGATTTAATAAAAACCTTTCCACACACTCAATACTGACTACTTTAAATCTATGCAAGCAAAAATTAAGAGCTATCATTCAGACTTGTGTTTTCAAACACATAAGGGATCTTTCTTAGGAAAGTTTCTGATTTTAAACATACACAGGCTGTAGTTCTCTGTTTCACTACCCAGGGTTCAGGAGTAAAATAATTTTGATACAGCTAAGTTAGTGCAAGGATTACAAAAACATTTTCCGTGGTAAGACAAGGGGTTTACTTCTTGTACGCTGGGAAAAAAATTGGGATCAATAAAAGCCTTTACAATGCATTACAGTGAAGAAAAAAATAATTTGTGTAGAAGTTACTGTGAGCTTTAGACTAATGGTCATAACCATAAATTATATTGAAAAACAGATAAAATTAAATAAAGACTTGCGAAGTATAAATTTGCTGCTGGCAATCTAAAAAGGATTTTCTTGTTACTTGCCCATGGGATTTGGGGTTCTATCAAGGAAGCTTTCCTACTTGTCATACATCATTTCAAAGAGACATATATAGCCTGGAAACTGCTTTAAGGCAGCTGCAAGCAAGTGTCACTTTGAGTTAAATGCATTATTAAACTGTTGGGAAATTTCACATCATGGGTCATTTATCTATGCTAAATGGGTCAAAAGCCTCTACACATGCCTAGATAAATGAGAGAGAAGAGCAAAATTCTCCCTTGGGAAGTAATACGTTGACAACCTCTTAGAGTTCATGTTGTTATTTTTAGTAGATAAGAGAAAAAACTACTTGCTAAGTGCACTAATTCATAAACCCAGGTGCCAAGTACCCACAAGAAAAGGTTACCAAACATCCCCATATTTTGATGATGCTTTGTGCAAGATGTCAGCAAAATGAGGTGCAACATTCTTTGGGTCTTTGTCTTTAGTGGCTGATTATATGGCCCCAAAGAATTCCCACTGAATGAAGTGTGTGCAGAATCTTGGAATCACAGGATGGTTTGGGTTGGAGGAAACCTGAAAGATCACTCTGCCATGGATAGAGACACCTTCCACCATCCCAGGCTCCTCCAAACTCCACCCAGCCTCACCAGTGTCACATTCACGTTTTCTGAAAAATCCCTTCGCCCAGGATTCTTCTCCTGGGAAGCTGAGAAGCCTCAGAGAAAAAAGAAAACAAATATTATCTGATTTGCTGCTCCTGTGTTTGGCTCCTTTGGAATGTGTTTGGAGATTGTTCACCCACAGGTGATTGTTTCATTGGTTTTGCTGTGAGTTGTTTCGACTCAATGGCCAGTCAGGGCCAAGCTGTGTCGGGACTCTGGAGAGAGTCACGAGTTTCATTATTATCTTTTTAGCATTCTGTCTGTATCTTTCTGTATTCTTTAGTATAGTTTAGTATAGTATTCTTCAATATAATATAGTATCATAAAATAATAAATTACCCTTCTGAGAACATGGAGTCAGATTCATCATTCCTTCCTTCATCTGGGAGCCCCACAAATGCAACACCCCACCTGAGATGTTTTGGGAAGCAGTAGTACATGCACTTCGGACAAAGCTGCAGGGAATGAAAACAGAGCCATGCAAAGTTTCTAAAACTTTGATGTGCTCCTAATATGTGATTTAATTTAGTCACAGAGAAGCCTTTGGTTCAGTAAATCCTGTCCCTGGCATGTTGCTGGGCGTTCCCAGACACCAGGGCATGCATCATCAAACAAATTGGAAGCCAACCTGGTAGCCAATTTTAGGCAATTAGCAGCAGTGTAAATCCACATGAGAGGAGAAGTGAGCTAGAAACAGTTCTTCACAGTGCATTGGCATTCTCTCATGTTGAAAGATTATGTTTTCCATTTCCTTGCACATTTGCCCAACAAGCAGACCAGTCAGAAAAATACTTGAGCAAACAATTGCAAAAGGAGGGCCGTGCTTTTGATTAGGAGCAATTTTTGCTTTCTCCTTAGCTGATAGAGGGGAAAAATGATTTGGTGTTGGTATCAGTGCACAGCTCTGAGCCAGCTGGGTTCACATGGAGCTGTTCCTGGCTGAGAGGCACCGAAGGCTCAGCCCCCTCCTCTGCAGAGAGGTTCTGGGATGGTTTAGCAAATACCTTCTAGGTTTTGGGGAAGGGTTCTTCACTTTAACGTATGAAATTGGTTTATGCAGCTGCTGATGTTAATGAGGAGATATTTGTGCATCCAGTACATGAGGTTTTTTAAAAAGGATTATTTAAAAAGATTTTTTCTTTTTCAGTGAAGAAAGGATTTATTATTTTGAAGTTTAGTTGATTTACAGGTGAAAAAATTAAAAGGCTGAAAAACATAAAGGATCTGTGTGCAGTCAAAATCATTAGTGCTTTTAGTTGGTGCAGCATGTTAAAAGGGACCTTAGCCTCCCAAAAGATACTGAGAGTTTCAGTTTTTACAAATCAATACTGACTCGGGACAAAGATGAACTATTGTACTGTGCTACTCACCTACAAAATCTTCAGCACATAGCATTTATTGCAATTTTAAAAATCAAATGCAATTAAAAGTTACGTCAATGTAACCTGTCTCTAACTATGTTACAAAATGTATAGTTTTAAAAAATATTTTCATACGAGGCAGACTTATTAAAACTTTAGCACATTAAAAATTGATGGATCAAAGAAAGCAAAACACAGCAAGATGTTTGGCTGATGAGCCAAGCAAAGCAAAGCTGATCTGCTAAAGCCAGCTGACACTGCTGGCATTATTCCAAAATGTACAAACACATAACCTGACCTATCAGTGCATTTTATTAAGATGTCACTGAGAACAAAATTAAAACATCTAATTAAAATTTTTCTCAGACGTTAAATTAATGTATATATCAAAGTCATGACATGGGTTCCCAATTAATTAATTAACCTACTTTCAAGTACAAAATCTCTGTGCTCAGGTGTTCTGTCTATGGAAAGTTTCTGACCAGGTCCCCAGCTAGCCTGATAGGCTTTTAAGCTAAATTGTCTTAATACAGTAAGAATAACTTATATCACCATTAATCTCTTACTTTACTCCTCTTTATAAATTTGCCACCATGAGATTAGAAATAGATATTATAGAACAACCCTATAGATCAGAAAATATTCCTGATGGTGTCCATCTTGCAATGTGAGTATGGGTTCAGTGTAGAGAATTTAGCTGGTTTTGTTTGCCTACAATGTTTGTTGTCATAACCTACATCAGGCCATTTACAGTATCAACAATGGCTCTAAATTAAATAAGCCAGATTTACTTAATTTGCTCCGTAATAACAATATTACATTATTTTAGCCAAATGTCGATGTCAAACTGAACAGAAATAAGAGGAAAGCAGTAATTAGTCTAGGTTAAAATATATCCTCAAAGGATATTAAATATGCAAGAGCTCATCCATGAAAATTAGACTGCAAGAGGTTACACCATGTATTGGCTTATTTTGTTACATATCAAATTATCTCTCATGAATAAATATATCTAATAATGTTTAACTCTATAATTTAATAGTGCCCTATTAAAAATACTTTCTAAATCAACCAGGCTGTGTATTTGATTTTCTATGATTATCAGATTTTAAGTACACAATAATTAAATGTGCAATTTGTACTGACTCCTGCAAGCACATTTAGAGAGACTGTGCCCTTCTATCCCTCTAGTAGATAACTTTAATAAATATGAATGCCAGGACCTAATACTTCAGTGGGATAATATAAGTTAAAAACCACAACAAAATGCCTGGAGAAAAGGAGACTCAGGGGTGCCCTCATCACTCTGCACAGCTCCTGAAAGGTGCCTGTGCTCAGCTGGGGTTGGGCTCTTTCTCCAGGCAGCACTGACAGAACCAGAGGACACAGTCTCAAGCTTCCCTCTCAAGGGAAGTAGAGGTTGGATATTAGGTAAAGTTTTTTACAGAAAGGGTGATAAAGTTCTGGAATGGCTGCCCGGGGAGGTGGTGCAGTCACCATCCCTGGGTGTGTTTAACAAAGCCTGGATGTGGCACTGGGTGCCAGGGTTTAGTTGGGGTGTTGGGGCTGGGTTGGACTCGATGGTCTTGAAGGTCTCTTCCAACCCGGTTATTCTGTGAATTCTGTGAAAATGTGAAGTTTCTTAATAGGAAAAAAGAAGAAAAAAAAGTTAGGTTGGTGTCTCTTTTGTATTGAAAACAAAAGAATCCCTGAACTACAGAGGGTAAGTTTGATGTGTTTTGCAGCATAAGCAGTGCTGTATTCCCTTTCCCACAGATACCCAACTGCAAATCCCTTAAAGGATTTGAAACACATCCCATCCAGTGTACAATCCCCCCTTGCCTGTCAGTAGGCAGCCACCCGGTTTCCCTGTCACACAGCTCTGAGTGTGAGTGCCCTCCAGACCTCGCTGTCCCCGGTGGCCTTTGCTGCCCGGGGACGCAGCATGGCATGAACGCTTTAACAGGTGCTGGGGAAGCACAGGTGAGCTGCAGTCCCTGCAAGCAGCATTAACCCGGAGCCAGCCCTGCTCCCCCAGAGGAGCTCCAGTTGCCATGGTGAACTCCACTCAAAGATTGGAGCTCTTGCTCCCCTTTTCCCTGGGAGGATAAGGATTTTGCAGTTTTTGTTCTCTTTCGCTCTGGTCCCTGCCCAGCACCGAGCCCAAGCCACGATGCTGAGCTGAACAAAGGTTTAGTGCTATTTGCTAATTCTAAAAATTCATGAAGATAAATTAATCTCCTTCCTACCAAGTTTCCTCCACCTTAAGAAATGAAGATGAAGAGTGGAGCAATCAGCTAATTAACCCTCTTCTCCGAGCACAAAGAGCTGCATTACAATGTGACATTGCTCTGCCCTTTTCTTCTTGAGACGTTTTTCCTGGCCTATCAGAGTCTGCTCTGTGAAAAGACCCTCTGCATCTGCTCTTGCAACCTGCTAATTACAATACTGTAATTAAACGCACACAGCAGCAATTACCTCCATATATCACCGTGTCTGACAAGCACACAGCAACTTCCAGTTGTGCCATGCTCAGCTCCCCTCTCAGAAAGGTGGAGAGCTGGGTTTGGCTCAGCCTGGTTTGACTGCTGCCTGAGGACACTGGCAATCCAGAATGCTGTCTGACCTGCAGGTCTGGGGGAAATGAGCACACAGCCATGCACAGAAAGGGGCCCAAGGCTCCGGGAGCGGGAGCTGCAGCCCCACGGAAGTTACCAGAACTGGATGGATCCAAGAGGCCAAAGAGACTCCGGTGTTGTGGTTGTTCCATCTCCCCCTTGAAACAACTTAATTGCTTCTCAACTTCTGTTGAGTTGCTGCTTCCTGAGTCTCTGCAAAGATTCAAAGCCACAACAAAATCCTGGATTTTCCTTGGTTTTTCAATTCTTCTTCCCTTTTCTATTTCAGCATTCCCAACATCCTTTTCTCTATGACAACAGTAGACCTTAGTTCTTTTCCCTAGTAGCACTTCAGCCTCATGGAGAGCAGAGCTTAAGGTTTTATTTTGCTTGGTAAGGAACAAATAAATAGATTTTTTGAATGATTCAGCCTTTGCTGTTTGCTCTACAGAGCACTTTGAGCCTGCGGCTGAGCCACGCTTAGCAGAGGTCTGTCCACACCCAGAGTGCTCAGAGCTGGGCTCAGCTGTGGGATACAGAGCAAGTCCTGCAAATCACAGGCTGGCAAAGTGAAAAACCACACAAAAGAGTCCAGCCAGGGAGGGGAACAGGCATCTGTAGGAAAGCAGAAGACTTGACAGCACCCCCAGACACCACCCATCCTGCCTCTGCATTCTGCCTTGGTGTCACATCATTATCTGAAGGGAGAAGAAGAAAAAAAGCTGCTGTAAAATGTCAGTGCCTTTGAATTATAGACAAAATGCAGACACATCAAAATGTATTTTCCTTTTCAATACCTTTTCTTAAATGAAATATAATGGCCAGCTCTAGGCTAGGTGCTGCCACACGTTGCCAATGGGAAGTGAGAAACAACAGCAACAAATCCATCTTTCTTCCTGAAGTGCTGCTTGCAGCATGAGGCAGCACTAATCAAAGACAAATCACAAAGGTTTGGATTTCTTCTGTTCAGGACTAATACCTAGGGGCGAGGAGGAGAAGAGAACTGTTTGATGGAGCAGCCATACTCCCTTCACTCTTTACCACCTCATTTCATAAGAAATTAGAAATAGTATTAAATCACAGCAAATCCTGTTATTTGATGGCACTTCTGTAGCAGCATAGAAGAGCTGGGAGAGTTTATATCCAAATACACTGATAAGCATGAAAAGTGGTTTTTTCCCCAGTGCCAAAACAAAGAGTTACACCTATGATCAAGTTTCTACAGGACCTAAGAACCAAATAAGAGGAGACAAACAGCAGGGATACTCCAAGAGTGGAGCAGGCTGCACACAGCATCTCCTTGAAGTATAATTACAGCCCCACTGAAGCATGACTGTAGCCTCCTATCTTTGCAACAACTGTAATCAGTGTAATCATGCTGCCATTTCATTTCCCTTCACACGTTCTGTTAAGGCATTAGGACTGCTGGGTAGACTGCTGGAATGATACAGTTAATACTGTCCATTTATTTCCTTCATGCTGATAAATCCTGTTGTTATTCTGCTGTATTCGTACTTCCTTTCTCTGACTTTAAGGCTAAAGCAGCCCATTTGATAGTGCTACAAGAATGCTGTTTGCAAAAGAAGAATAGAAGGTTTTACCAGATTTTGTTGCATTTCCAAAACCTTTACAGGACCTTTCATATCTGCTGTTAATTAGCAGTATTGGGACCAAATAAAAATAACAGATAGCTCCCTCTTGTAAAATTATTCCTTCCCGTTGTTATTATTTAGTCACAGTGAAGGGGGTGGGAAAAAATGGAACAGAAAAAGACACAAAGAAACCCAACCTTACTGCCAGTTTACCCTTTCCTGAGTGAGTGCCCTGTCTCCAGTTTTCTTTCTTTAAGCAGGTGCATTAGCAAAATAAAATAATATAATGCCTTGAAGGTATAGAAGGTAATTAAAATAATACACATAGCTAAGTGAAGCAAAGGTAGGGTGCAACATCTGCTCTAGCACACAAAGCCCTTGGAAAGAAGACACAAACTGATTTAGAATACATTATGCTGCTGATTTTTCTTAATGATTATAACCCTTCTTTCTTTCAAATGGTCCTTCAATGCAGTTTGCATAAACCATGGACTGAAGTAAAATCACTCCAGTGAAAGAGCAGTGATTTTCCTGCTGATAAGGGCAGGTGTTGATGTTGCTTTTCATTTATTTGTCTTAACTATTTCTGAGTGTTGCATTTGCCTAATTTTAAGGAAATATTTTCTGTGGTTCTTCCTCTATCAGGCCATTAAAAAAATGTCGGGGAAAATGGTGGAGTGAGTGTTTAATGAAAATTCTTCACCTTGACATCTACTTAGGAATTTAAACAACTATTCAATAAGCAGACTCACAAGAAGGAAATCTATATAACAATTAAAATAATCTTCTAATCACTTAAGAGCCTAGAGTAGGTATCGAGTTAATCACATCCATTTTAAATTTATATGCTATGCATATCCTCGTAAGCATTTTGAAAGAAAGTGGTGCAGAAGACACAGGTGCCTAAATTAATAAACATTAGAAAGTCAGCAAGAGATTTAACTACACTGGTTATTGTTTCCAATTATTAAATAATTAGTTTGAACATCTTCGTACACCTGGCCCCAAATCCTGGATTTCAATTACCTTGAGTGACTCTGGGCTGCTATTTGTTCACTTAATATTAAATCTGCAAAGTGCAGGGCATTGGGAAAAATATCTAGGGGAGGACATAGGGATTTCCCAGAAGTTTTGTGAGAAAGTTCACTAATCAGAACATTTTTGTTTGCAAATTCAAAGCTATAATTAATAATGGGAAAGCTTTATTAAGATTTTTGGGGTTTTGAGAAAACAGATGGCAGGCAGCAGGCTGAATCCCAGCATCTCTGTATTCCAACAAAGAAGTGTTTACTTTCCAGGACAGCTACATTTGAGAGAATAATTTCAGAAATGTCTCGTGCTCCTCCAACTTTCCCATCTTTTTTCCTTTCTGTACTGACCAACTCAAGTACCCTGGTTCAGTTTGAAGAGCACTGAATTTATCTTTTACTGCAGCTCCAGTAGATGCCTTCTGAGAATTTCTACGTAATACAAAATTCAGAATAGCTTTATTTGAATTAAAGTCCTCCAAGAGGCTCTTAAGCAGTACACTCAGCCTACTGGTGATATATCTTGAATTCTGTTACTCATTTGAGCAACATCCTGAAACAGTTTGGTATAAAATTTCAGATTAAAAAAAAGATTTAATTAAAAGTTTTGGGAAAAGTTTGACATTAAATGTCAATGTGTTTGGCATGATGTTTAGAGCATGTAATCGTTTTCCTGTTGAAACTGAGGAATGAAAGAAATATTCTTATGACATCCTCTTTTAATAGGTCCAGTAGGATAAATAGGATAACTAAATAAATCTAAACTTAGGAGTCCAGTGTCTCACTTATTTTTTCAGAAAGACATGAAATAGCCAAATGCCATTTCTGTACACATCTCTAAATAATGTATATAATTCCATCAGAAGTTTCAATAGGTCAAAACATCTTTTTCTTTCCAGCTTTTGAACACTCATTGATTGCAAACCCTGTAATTTCACAAGAAAAATACAGAGCCAGATATTTTTTCTCTGCCTAAGACCTCACTCCAAGCAAATCACTGTCCCCCTTCCTAAGCAGGAAGGAAGACAGGGGTGAGGAGTGTTTTCCAAATCTTGAAAAGGCCTAATTGATGCGTAACAGATTTTCCAGGTGAAAACACAATAATATAGCCAGGCTGGCAGAGGAGAGGTCGCTGAGTTTCTCTACTTTTCTGCTCCTTGTGGCTCTCAGTGACACCAAGCAAGGACAATATTGGTGACAATCACTGACATTCTCATTTAAACCAATTAAGGGAAACTTCTACAACATCATCACACATTCCAGGGTATTGTGGCATTGTTTTAAGAGGGCCTGAGACAGCCAAGGATATTTCAGACCTAAATTTTCTACAGCACACGTTTCTGAACATAAGTGCTGCCAGGCATGCTGATCATATTCATGAGATGCTAATTCTTGGGAATTATATAATCTGTTACTTGGTTAAGTATTACGTGTATTGTGATTTCCAAATTGATTATTTGCATTAACTTAAAGAAAATTTACAAGAGGATTTTTTAATCAATCTGACTGCTTGTGAACAAGTCCCTGTGACCATCTGGAGTCAGGATGGGGTTGGGGCTGGTAACACCACTCAGATGGCTGCATTTGGGAGCTCTGGCTCAATGTAAGGCCAATGGAAGCTTCCATGTTCTGGCTAAAATGTGCTTTGCAGGTCCTTTTGTAGGGCTGGAGGTGCCATGGAGACTGCACACAACCTATGGATCTGGGAATTCATTCTCTGCTGTGCCACACAGTACCTGTCCGGAGTGATGAAGATAATAAAAGCAAATTAGAGCTAAAAGGCATTCAGAACACTTGACTTACTTGTAAATAGGTGGGCTTGCAGGAATATTTCTGAACTTCTTAGGGTCACACAACCAGGACAGATCAATGGCAGAGATCTGTGTCTCTATTCAGGCACAGGTAAGCAAATTTCTGTGAGATATTTACCATTTCAATGGATGTAAATCTGGGCAAGGATTAAACACTAATCTCCTAAAGAAGGTTCCTTTCCTGCTCTTAAGTGACAGACAAAACCTGTAGGGTTATTTAAGGAATACCTAGATTCTGGAGGGGTTGTTGAGGGAAGCAGTCAGAATATTTGGCACATCAATGCAACAAATATAGAGATCATTGAGTTTGTACATGTGAAAACAAATAAATAAATATTAAAAATTAATCACCAATAAGTTTTGGTGTCCCACCCTATCTTTGTGGTACTCAAATCAGCTCCTAAAGTGGCCAAGCAGACCTGTGCCACCAGAGGATTATATTTGTATTATACACAGAGAAAATAAAGAATATGGGAGGAATATGTTTCATTTTGTTTTGGAGTGCATTTTGAAACGGAGCACTGCATTTCCCTGTGATGTGCATGTTCCATCCACCCAGCCAGGACACCTGGCAGGGGATGGGATGGGATGGGATGGGATGGGATGGGATGGGATGGGAAGGGATGGGATGGGAAGGGATGCTCCTTCCTGGCCCTGAATCAGTTCCTCTGCAGCTCTTTCCCTTCCCAGGCTGTGACTTCTCTCTGCCCCTGTCACAGCCCCCACTTCTCCTTTCCTCGGGTGGAATGTCCCTCCCACACGAGACCCCATTCCTCCTGAAGGAAAAATGGTATTTCCTTGATATTAAAGTTTTAAACCAATAAACACCTCACAGAACTGTCTCTTTCACCTGCAGCACTAAATTATCTCAGTTAGGAAAGATCACCATTGTGGCTAAGCCTCTTTGCAGCAATAAATATTGCCCTGAAAAAATCCTCAGAAGTTGTCACTCTTCCTTCCTGGGAGCCTGCAGCTTCCCTCAGGTGCCCAGCCCTGTGCCTGCCCCAGCAGCCACCCCAGCACAGCCACCCTCCTCGTGCTTTACAACAACATCCAAGGAATTCTTGAGCTCATTTTGTACCAAAACAAAGTTGGTCCTACTGCCCAGAAGCACTGCACATTTAGTTCAGAGCAATTGCACAGGCAAGCACCCTGTAGTCACACAGGAGGGATCATGGTGCTGAGAAAAGGGAGATTTTGAGTGTCTGTGTCTGGCCATTAATTGGGATGACAGAGGTGATGATGTATTTTCTGCAATCAGTAGACTTTGGTTTTGCTGAACCCCAGAGTGCCCTTTACAAGCAGAATTCAGGTCTCGGGGCATTTCAAATGCATTCTTTAGAAAGCACTTTGGGACAGGTTTGTTACCTGTAGGTCACACTGTGCAGAGAGGAGGTGTTTGCTGCCAAACTGGGAAGCACAGAGTAGCAAGACACTGCTATTAAAATTGGATCAGGATCAGGATCAGGTCTAAGTTATATTTCTCTCTCTGAAGTTTATTCCTAAATCTCAAAAGAAACTTGTTGTTTTGATAAAAATGGAAGAGAAAAGGACTGGTTGACCCTAATGTCTTCCATGGGGTTAATCCAATGCTAGAGCAACCCCATTCCTTTGAGGCTGAAACCAGAAACCCTAAACTGCTCTAATTTTATATAGAACTCTACAGCAAATGAATTAAAATGTGTATGAGGAAAAGTCAGAGAGATCCTGAGCCTTAATATTGTAACGTAGAAAATGTGATCTAAAGATTAAATGTTTTAAAGATGAAATACAATGACAATCTGGTGAATAACCTTTTTTATTCATGACATTTTCATTTTGCAGGTTATTCCTTTTATTTCTGTTCTTTTTGTGCCTTTGAATTTAGACTACAACATCATCTTATGCAGTCTGCCCCTTAAGGAGTTTCTCCTGTAGTTGTAATCACTCCAAATATACTTTGATAAATGAGTTAATTTCTTAAAATTCTTTGAGATAAAATAAATGCCTCAGAATAGGCAAACAGAACTAAAGGATCACTGTCTGCCATGCAGTTTGTATCCAACATGGATCATCTGAGAGGATTTAAGGGAACAGACTGGGGTCCTATCTCAAATCCTTGATTTTCTCATGAAGTGCTACAAGGGAATCTGAACACCATGGGAGTTTACAGTGTGTGCAAAATCCATATGGTGGGAGTAAAAAACCAAGATAAGGGTGTAAGAAATAAATTGATTCACCTACAGGTTCAGTTACAGGTTTGGTTAATGGAGTCATGTCTCTTCTGGGGTTAATAAATGAGGTCATTTCTCTTTTTTCCATCTTCTACCCCAAATTGACTTGCTGTTTTGCTTTGCTACCTCAGCAGAATCAAATACAAACCAATTTTCTCGGTGCAAGGGTGGTTGTACCAGTCAGAGAGTGGGGCTGACATATCAACATTCTCCCCTATCACCTCTCTCCAGCATTTTCCTCAGCGAGATTTTGCCTCCCCCCTTTTCACAGCACCCTCCTGATGCCAGGTGAGCAGTGAGAGCCAAGAAAAAGAGGAGCTTCAGGATTTTTCTGTGTTGCTTTTGCTCCACCTGCCTCAAGCTGCACCTTAAGTGTAAGAAAGGCAGCTGTGACATGAGAGCTGTTCTGGTAAATGCTGGAGACTGCTGGAGGAAGGGATGATACCAGTGTGTCACAGCATAGCCTGGAGGAAACAGGCTGTGGAAATTGCATCTAAAGCCAGTGGTGATCCCTTCAGCAGCAGGCTGCTGGCAGCATCCACTGGCAGAGAGTGAGAGAGGATGCAGAAAGGAAACAGCAGTCCCTCTTCTTTATACACACAGTCCTGCTGGATGGTTGAGCTTTCTGATAGATTCAGGGGGAGAATAAAAGTGTGGGAATCTGTAATGCTTCCTATGACTGAAATAAACTCTCTGTGTGTCTCTGCTCCTGTAAAATGAGGGCAGTGGCTCTGCCACTTTGAACTTGTCAGAGCAGCAGTGAGCATCAGCCAGAAAAGCAGGGAATGTGCAAGGAACTGGAATAAAACAAAAGGCTCAGGGACTGCTTGTCACCCCATCATGGGGAAAGTCATCTCACAGGACAAAAACTCTTTTTGGTGGAAGCAGTAACAGTGGGCATTAATATCCCTGGGAGCTCTTGTGTAGCTTCTGACAATGAGTTCCTTAGAAGGATTTCCTCCCTTTGAAGTGCCTGCCTTGCCTGCACAGCAGACAGCTGCTTTCTGCCTGCTGTCTTGCCTGTCTGCTCCCCTACGTGCTGCTCTGCTGAAACACCCTGTGTTATTACAGTCGCTCTCAGCACCTGGCTGCAGGAGTGAATCAAAGTGTTGTGAAGGCAGCATATCAATTTGGGTTCGTGCCATGTAACAGTTACTTGGCGGCTAAGTGGGATCATTTCAAAGACATTTTTTCTTCCCTTTTCCCTATTTCTCTGTGCCCAGATCACTGCTTGAGCTGCCTTCCCCCTAAACACTACGTGCTCACCTTTTGTGGCTTTCTAAAATAGAGAAGCCTCTGCTCTTGTCAAAAGGATAAACTGAAACAGTCACTTATCTCTGGCTGAGGAATTGCACACTGGAGTGCTCCACCAGCACTTCCCAGTTGCCACAGCCCCTCTGCCAGCTGGGCCAGCAGCAGCCACCTGTGGACCCTGCAGAGCTGACTGACCCCCCAGCTGTCACATCCCAGAACAACCAGGTGAACACAAATAATCAAAAAATCCATTTGGAATTGTTGGTACATAGAGAATCCCCCTAAGACGGAAAAGGTTGGGTTCTGTGGTGCTTGATTTCATGCTCTGCAGGTAGGGCTGTGTTCATGGATGGAATGGTTAGGCTTGGAAGGGACCTTAAAGATCATTTACTTCCCTTCTTCTTTTCTTTTCCCCCTGCTCTGTGCTAGTTACAGATCTGCACTCACCTCAAAGTGGAATGTGCACCTCACACAGCCCATGGTATCTGCATGGAGACTCCATGGATCTCACAAGTGCAGCAGTGCAGGTTTGCCTGCCAGTTAACAAGATTTTAGTAAATTCAGAAGACTGGAATGTCCCCAAACACGAGTCAAATTAATTAATATTTTAAAAGATTTCTGTCTATAATACCAGGAGTAAATGCCACATAAACCCCAGTCCTGCTCCCATCAGAGACAATGGGAATTAAGCCACTAACTTCAAAGAGCAGTGCTCTGTCTGTAGAGTGTATTTCATGCCTCTGCAGTCTTGGCTAGATTAGTGCAAATTAAACATTGGGTTAGAGTTGCCAGAACCCATGAGTGCTCCATTAGGCTCTGGAGGATTTGGCTAATTTTAGTCAAACACTTACCTATTTTACAGAAGCCATGCAAAACTCCTGCACGGGCTGAGCCCACGGAGCCCTGATAGAAGCCACTAATGAATTTGGCCTCACAGCTCCTGTCCCTGCATTTCATACAGGACTCAGAATGCAGCTTCATGCGCCTGATGGGATCTTAGGAAACAATTATTTTATAGCAGAGCACACCAAATAACTTCACTAGGGCTGTGAACAAGGGGCTTTCACAGTGCTGAGGGATCCATGGAGTGATGCTGTGAGTGCACACGAGGCTCCCCTGGCTGCAGGGCCAGGGCTGCAGCAGCTCCTCCCCGAGCTGCTCCCTGTCCTACATCCTGTGAGTGGCAAACTGCCCCAGGGAGCTACAAGCTACATTTTTCAATCATCTCTGCTTTATGTTAAATACACTTACAAGCAGCCAAGTAGCATCCCCAGAGGGTCTTACTACGACAGAGGGATGTTAACAATATACTTCTGCCTTTTTTTCTGTCTTTTTTTTTTCTTTCAAATATGCTTCAACTATATCCATCCCCGAATAATCTTCTAATTAGTGAGGAGGCCTTGAGTTTAGCACAGACTGCAGAGATGGAGACCTGAGGTGTCATTTCCAAGCTCCACGGTGTAGGATTTTAGGGCCAGCCTGGACAAAGCCTTGCCTGATTTTCAAGCCTCATTTCTTCCCTGGCTTGAGCACAGGGAATCCCATCACATTCACATCCATCCAGGACCTGTAAAGGGTTCTGACACCTGATGGGATGCAGCAGAGCTCATTTCCAGGTTTGTACAGTGGCTGGAACCACTGCCTTTGCAGGCCCTGCCAGGACTTCAGGCTGTTCATACAGATGACAAACATAGACTAATTAGTAATTTTTAAACTTATGACTCAGGCATTTACTAAAAGCATGTGTTCAGATAAAGGTAATACAGTGCAAAAAATAATACAGCAACATCCTTTGGGAAGGCAGAAAAGGTCAAGTACAGTGCTGCTCTTTGCTGAAGAAGTAATACACAGAATTTGTGTGTGGAAACTTGACCACTCAAGCAGCTAATTGCCAGTGGGATGTCTTGCTGTACACATCTTCTGAGGTACTTTAATTATGCAAACACACCTTGTTGTCATACAGATATAAATAATGTTTAAGGCTCGTGTTCCTTTGATGTGCTGTGGGGATTATGTGGGGGTATATTTCATTATGATTCCCCTTTGGGGAGAATACCATGTAATAAACAACACAGCACATCAGCAGAGGGGTTTTTTGCAGGTGGGTTCCCTCCCCCTCTGCTTAAATTATTTTTAAAAAGCTTCTGGCTCTATTTCTGACTCCTGTTGAAAAAATGGGTACTTCAGCAAATTGCTCAGTTGACAAAAGGGAAAAAAAATGTTGCTTCGAAACAAACAATTATGATGACTTTGAAGCATAACATGGAATGTCTCATTGATTTTGTCCCAGAGGACTGGTGCAAAGAATGAGTAACCAAATGTGCAACGGAGCACGTAATATTAGTGCATGCACCATTTCTTGTGCAGTATTGTTTTAAATCCATTGCCTCACCTTTGCCCTCTGTGATCACCTGCTATCAACAGGGGAAACACACACGAGCAATCTAAATACTTGATTGCTTATAAGAGAAAAAAATTTCTTCCTATTCAAAGATGAAGTGGCTGAGTAGTGGCAGGAAAATGTACCATTCCTTTCCCACAGCCTCTAAGAGGAGCATTAGAGACAGAGATTATAATTTCAACCTGCCGTGCTTGAATTCCTGACCACAAGATTTCAGCATTTGTTGCTCTCCTGGTGAATAAACTTTACATTTAAACTCTGATTAGACCATAGAACTGGCACCAAGAAGCATTTTCCCCTTTTCTGCTCTTTATATTTATAATGTTAAGTGCACTCTGAAGGGGCATTGTGCAAAAGGCACTGGCAAAGCCCCGTTCTGGGGACAGCCACTGACGTGGGTGCATTCTGTTCACACAACCCAGCATTCAGGAATTAGGACTTTTGAGTGTTAAAGCCAGAAAAAGGAGCGCTAAAATGATCAATTGTAGCAAATGTTCTGCAGTCATTTCTTCAAACACAAGTGATGCAGTATTTTGTCCCTGAGCTGAAATATCAATTCCCTATTAGGGTAGAAAAAAACTCAGTACAGCTGTTGTGCTACCTTTGGATATGGCTCTTTTCTAACAGATCAACTCATCATCAGCCAAGATATTTGCTTCTGTGATGGAGAATCTATGTCCTCTAGGTTTCCTTTCAGCAAAGAAAATTTAAATTGCTTTAAAAATGACATTATTCAGATGGCAAAAAATCGTTGAAAACAATCAAACAGGTGCTGTCAGTCTGAAAGTTTGATTCCCAATAGATTTGGAACTGAAATTCTCTTATTCATATTTCTCTCTCTAGGTATATCTGAAATCAGTTTCCACCACTGAAGTGGAACAGATAATTTATTGTCATGGGTTTCTCAGCATCTTTTCAGTGCTCAAATATTTCCACATGTATTTCCACTTATCCTCCCTGCTTTGGGACTCTGATCCCTCTGTGAGCCAAGCCTCAGTCTCTTGGATATGCTGATTGAATCCATTTTTTGGCTGGGAGGACTCTGTTGAGTGACTGCAGCTTCCCCTTTACTCCAAAGATTGAACCGCGGTGTGCCACAACCCCTGCCAGACACAGAGGGAAACAGGGAAACAGCATTTTTGTGTTACAAACACACAAACATAACAGAGCCAGGGCCATCCTGCTAGGCCATCCACCAGTTATGGGATGTCATTGCCTAAATGCTTTGGAAGATTTCAGCCTCTGTGTTTGAATCTTTCTGGGTTCCTGGTTGCTCTGTACAACTGCATTAACTGTGAAAATAACCATTTGCTGGAGAGTGACTTGCCAGTGCAGTTTTCAGAGGTGCAGACTGACAGCAGATATATCTATTCAGCTCTGCCAGGCAGCAGGGCTCAGCAGTGAGCTAAATTAGCCCACAACATGTTATTCCAGCCAGACTTCCCAACAACCTGCTGCAAGGCTTGCACACACTCACAGGGCGTATCCAAAGGAGAAAGATGCAATTTCAGCACGTTTTAATTCCTGGGTTGATTATTCCTCCAATATTCCAGATCCTGCTCTCTGGAAATTAAACCACAGCACCTCATTCCATGCTCTAATCTACCTGTCCTTGCCTCCACAGGTTTATTTGAGCTTCTATAATGAATGACAATGAAAAAAGAAATAATAAATAAGACCGTGTAGCTCAAGAATGTGCAAGGCTGGTAGTTCAAAATAATTGTAATAAGTATTTGTATAAATGTAGTAATTCAAGTGTATAAATGAAGGGAATTAGATGTCATGGCAAATTTACATAAAACAATGTTTAAAGCAGAAATTGGAATAAATATAATATAGATAAGTAGTAATCCTCTTCCTTCTTAACTAGGCCATTAATAAAAATTTTCAAGGACAGACTAGAAAATATCTATAAAAATGGAAAGTCATCTTAGAGACTAGAAACAACTGATCCAGGAAAAACAAAGATCTGAGCCTAACTTTGCCTCCAGTTCTGCATCCTGAGTGCAGTGGTTCCTACTGGAAGCCTACCTTTCCTAGGAGTCACTACATCCTGAGACATAATGGTGATATCCATTTGCTCTGGTCTTTTTTTTCTTCCAGCATTTTCAAGTTTGTTGGGTTTTTTGTGGGTTTTTTTTTTGACTAACATTCACTGTGGAGCAGCATAAAATACTTGGCCATTGGTTTTTCTCTTTAAGAGTGCAGCAGAAAAGACTTTAGAAATAGAAAGAAAATAAGCTATTCAGCTTGGTCCTTTGAAATTAAGCCACTTGCAATTCATAAAGAAGCTATTGGAGATGACACAGCTGACATTTTTGCCTTGTATAAAGCTGCAAAGATAGCTGCTTTACAAAGACAATCACTCCTAAGAGTGGGAGCATTATTAGGTTTTCTCTGCTGATCTTCAAGGTGTAAATGACAGGTAACTTAAATACCCTGCCGAGTGCAAAATTTCTTTGCAAAACACCTCAAAAATACGATTTCCTGTTTTACATAAGACTTCACAATCCATATTATTTCTAATCCTCTAATGTGTATTCTTCTGTTTTCTCTATACCTGCAGGATTTCTCGTGAACAGTGCATATGGCTTTAAGTATTAAAAAAGTAAATGGTGTCTTGAATAGCAGAATTAAATTCAGAAGCACCCTGCACTGACAGGAAATCACCTCTAAAATATATTCCTGCAGGCAGTTGTTCTGCTAATTCCTGGTGCAGACAAATATTGATCTAATCCCAGAAGTAACAACTGTCAGGAGAGGGAGGTTTCTGTGCCCCACATCGTGTCTCTGTGTCTCTGACAAGATAGGAGGAGAGCTCTCCAGCAGGGAACAGAATCATGCTACTGTTTTCTGACATTCCCTTTGATTTCTTCCTGCCAGCCCCGTTGATCAGCAGGTGAGTGTTAATATAAACCACCCAGCTGAAGCAGGTTCACAGTCTCAGCGCTGTGAAGATAGATGGGGGAAGAGAGAGAGTGGGTCAGATGGCTTAAATGTGCCTTTTTCTTCTCATGGGGAATCTCCTCAGGCATAAAGGATGACTCCAAACCCTCCTGTATGGCAGTGGCCACGATGACAGACACCAAACATACATTTATCAAACCAGCCCTTTCCCAGTGCACTAATCTGCTTTGGGTTTAGTGTGCTCACCTACAAGTAGGGCAAAACCTAAAAGCTGGTACTTCCACCTTGGCTAAGCAGTGTTTGGATCCATTTCCCAGAGCAAGTAACCCAGTCTGCAAGGTCCCGAGGTGCTGTCACCAGAATGCAGTCTGAATATTGAACTGTTTGATTAGGCAGCTGAGGTATCCCCTGTGGAAGAGGTTTCACAGCAACTTCTGTGAGCCAGAGAGAAGTTTGATAAGAAGATCCATGTTTACCCCTGAAAGAATTTCCTACCAAGGTCATTGACATAGAAACCAAGAAAGAAAGAATAAGAGAAATCTGCAACTGCCTGTTCCAATGAGCACTTTGTTTGTCTTTCCTGACCAATGAGTGAAGTGTAAACTTCTGAGCTTTGTAAGAATGTATAAAAGGCATGCATGCTAGAATAAAAACAGGCTTGAAGCCTTCTGAAAATGGAGTGTTGCTTTGTATTGTGACTGTCTCAACTACAACAACCCCTGTCTGAAGGATTTATTTTTTGGAGCATCTAAAGCATATCTGATTCTGTCAGAAAGGAAAAATCTTCCCAGATGAGAGTGAGATGAGGAGGAAGGATGTTCCACACCCTGTAACTTCAGGGATCTGTGAGGCAGGACCTCAGGCTTCTTTTGAAGCCAGCAAAAACTTCAGAAGCAGCTGGAAGCTCAGCTACACTTAGCAAGAAATCTCAGAAGCCAACCAGGGCACCTGCAAATCCAAACTGGGCTGTGTAAATCTGCCTCTTGTCTCCCTGTTCCCCCAGAACTAAGGCACAAAGGCATCTGCTTTGGGATCCAACCCAGGACAGGTTGCTGTGCTCTCTGAAGTTCACCAGCAGATGGAAGTTAAATGGAGTCAAGCACTCAATGATATCATCTCATTTTGGATGAAATACAAGGTGAAATTGAATCTTTCACGTGGTAACTCTTTCAATCACTCCAGGAGCCTTGGCTGTGGCTGTGGCACTGATGGGGCAGTGGTAACAGCACTGGGAAGTTTTCAGAGAAACTGCCAGATCCAGAATTCCTTATTATTTTCCTGTGCTTCACTCAATGAGATGTACTGATTTACAAGGAGGTTGAGGACTTGAGAGAGAAGGATCAATAGCTCTTTAGTGAATACTAAGTGCTATTTGTGACAACTTAGAACATAAAAGAGCCCCATGCTGTCCAGCTCCCACAGAGAGGGAGAAGAGCAAGACTCATTGTCTTGAAGGATGAAAAACTGATGGCAGAATTCCATTTGGATTTGACTCAGTGGCTGGACTGGGTGATTGTGATACCTCAGGTTTTAGCTTTTATATTTTTCAGATTCTGTGCTGCTTGATTGTGTGGGTCTGGGCTTCATATTAGGGGATGGTGAGATCTCTGCACAGAGAAGGGAGACAAAACAATTCCTGCTCTAGCTGGGGATCAAGGACAAATGATCCAAATCTTAGGCCCAAGGGCACAAACAAAATGAACTGAAGAGAGAAAAACAAGAAGGATGAAACTTCATGGGCTAAAGCTGTAACTGGACAATTAACTCCAATATGCAAATGGAGCAGAACTGATCACAGTGAGTGACCCTGTGAGCGCTCGTGCATTTTGGGAGCATTTTGGTTCATCTTGGGTGCAGCCCTGGCTGGGCTCTTGTGCTGCCCAAGGTGGATCCATTGAGGCCTTTTAATAAATCTCTACTCTATTCTTTAGCTCTGTCCAGCCTCTGTTCTAGGGCAGCCTGCACAAGGCATCAATTGTGCACCAGTGGGCAGAGGGCAGAGCCCAGGGAGGTGGGACACTGCTTGGAGAAGTCCCAGCTTTGCTCAGGTCTCCCATGGCTGTTCCAGGGCTCCCCAGGCAGGCTCAGTGAGCATTACTGAGCTCCACACCATAAGTCAGGACAACCAGGCAAACTCCTGAGCTCATTGCCCATCTGGGCTGAGTGCCGTGGGCTTTGTGAGACCCATCAGGTTCAGCGTGTGCACATGAGGAGCCTGGTGCAGCCTGGGTGCACAGGCGCAGCTCCCAGATAAAAATGAGGCTTTCTGCAGCCACAGTGCAGATTTCAATTATGCACTGGGTCGCTCTGGTGCTCTGCAGGAGTATCTGACCTGCTTTACAAGTACTTCGTGCTGCACAGCCAATTCTTGGTAGCCCAACACGCTTTGGAGCAAGTGAATCAGAGCATAGATTTGATTTATGAATGAGATGTAGAAATGCTGCACCAAGTGCCTGCCAGGAATACAGTGCTGTGGGGAGATCTGGTTCAAAACAGTTCTGTTTTGTTCAAAAGGGCACTATCCTCCTCACATACACAGAATTCATGTTCCCCACAGGAATAAAAGAAGGAAACAAACTCAGGTTTTCCCTTCCTGGGTGCAGAGCTATTAATTAAAATAGATTAATTTAATTAACAAGAGCCACATCTTCCTTAGGAGAATTTGAGCAGCATTCCCAAGTAGTTTGTGATTCAGTAAAAATATGTTTGGCAAATAAAAAAAATTGAATTGCAGTGATAGATACTAAAAAGGGGAAAATATCTTGTTATAAAACAGAGCATTATTTGCACTTAGGCCCATCTGTTTCTTATGCTCATGGAGTTTAGATTAAAGTAATTTATTTCTGTCTACTAATTAGGACTATTTTTTAGTGATTTCATAGAATTTTGAATTACAATTCTCACAATACTTATTTTAATATGGTATCAGCTCAAATAAAAGGTGACCCTTGACAATCTCTGGAAAACAGGGAGTAACATCAAATCCTGATGGAAGTGGTGGCAGTTAGCATGTTTTAGAGACACTCAGCAAGTTGTATCAGAGGGTGTCAGCTGAATTCCTGTTCCTCAGAAACCCCCAAGCACAGTGCACTGGGGAGAGCTAATCCAGCAATCATAGCTGGGAGACCAGACAAACAGGAAAGCTGACAATTCCTGCAAAGTTTGTTCCACAAGCATTAACAGCGAGTGTGGAAATATTTATCCCTGAAATCTAATTAGAAATTAGCAATTCAGCTGAAGAATATGTAGAAATAAAAAGATGATCAAATATTCACCAAATTGCTGTGATGAGTTCTGGAACTGAGCAATTACAGACAAGTGTTTCTTTATGGTTTCTTTATGGTTTCAAACCCACAACATTTTATGTGTGGAAAGCAGAGAGGAAGACAAACACTCAGCTGGGAGAAATCTTTTAGAGCATTAGAGGTGTTTGAGCCAATCCTGCATTGTGGTGCTTCTCAGAGTTGTGACAAGCTAATTGATGGATAATAAAAATAACCTCTCACACTTCTGTGAGGAGCCTTATGCAGTGAGTCAGGTGGGAGTCACATCACCAGAGGGAAGTACACCGACAGAAAAATTATAAAATAATCTAGGGCCTTTGAAGTAATTTTTCCCAACTTTTTCTGGTTCCTGGTGCCCAACAAAAAGTTCTCTCATTGAGGGAGGCACACCAAGGGAAGCAAAAAAGACACAGATTTCAAATGGAGCATGAACCTTGGCCTGAGGAAAAAAGAGAGGTGCAGTTGAAAGAATTTTTTTGTATCTCAGCATTACAGGAGCTGAGATACAAAAAAAAAACCAACCAAAAAACAACAAACAACCAACAACAACAACAACAAAACAAACACACACACACAAAAAAAACCCACATACACACAAAAAAAATCATTAGAACAAAATATTTGTGAACCAAAGTGTTATTTTTATTACATCCTGTTTCTAGCACTAACTGGTCTTCAAATGAGGATCAAATTTCCTAAAATCTGTTGGGTTTTGGGTGAAGAAAAATCTTTAGGCTTTTAAAAATAAGTAAAGGAGCAGTAAATAATGGGGATTCGAATATTTTTTTGTCAACAGTTGTGTTTTATAAAAATTCTACTTCTGTATGGAACTTAAACGAGCCGTTTCCTATTGGCAATATGTCATTAGCATCATCCTAATCATTCCCACCTCATCTCATCTCATTCTCTGAGGACTTTTTCCTCAGGAGTAATTGCCAGTCTCATTCCACTTCCAATTGCAAGTCTCTAGTGGAAATACTGAATCAGGATAGACTGTTATCCTACAGCCCTCCAAATAACTCTTGCATAATTTCTTTTTTAATCAGGCTTAGCTTGAACAAATATCCCTGTTTATGGAAATGCATGTACACAACCTCTACAAATTACCAAACAAGATGCTTATTAGAGGCACAATTACCATTAATAAAATAAACAGCTATTTTCTGTGGTGTCCTTCAAAGAGAGAGAGCTGGTGGCATTTGTCACCAAAACTGTTAAAGCCTAGAAACTATTTTTTAGCCATTGTTTTTTATCTCAAATAGAACTGATAATCTGCAGGTATTAATCTCAACATTGAAGAGCATCACCCTGCAAGGTAAATTGGCAGAAAAATGCATTTTGGTCAGGTGGTGAGTGTGTGAAAGCTCTGAGGTGGCTCTTACCCTGCATTGGATACAAGTTGGGGAGCAAGGATTCCTAACTGGCCAGGCAGGGGGGACATCAGCATTTAGAAATGTGTGACAGTCTCAGGAATTCAGGGAGCGAGGAGCAGAGTGGGTTAGATTAGAACCTGGAGGAAATCTCAGAGCAACCCCCATGGAAAATTTAGGTCTGAAAGCTGTCTTGGTGAGGGACCCTTCAGAAAGTGTAACATCAGGCACTGAAGCAGGTTAAAAATACCACACCCAGCACCCCATACACACCTTATTTACCTTGTGCTGAGCAGGTTTTGAGATCCCTGGAGAAAACAAGGGAATTCAGATTTGTGGCTGCAGCAGTCCCCAGAACAGGTGTCATGACACACTTCCCAAAAATGATCTTCCCAAAAATGACCTCCCAATGCAAACCCTCTGCATCTGTTTTTTATTTCACACAGTAACTCCACACGTGTTCCACGGAGCAGCTCAGGCCCGCACTGCAGGGCTCTGCAAGAACTGGGATCTTCCACTGGAAGCCACAATCTCCCTGTTGGCAAAGAAGAACAGAAAAATGTGAGATTTTATGGCGAAAAACCTATTCCTGACCACGTGCAAGTTTTATGCAAGGACACACTCCTGTGAGGAGCATCCTCAGGCAGTTCCACACGGTGCTGTGTGTGTTAACTGAGAACTCTGTGAGAATGACTTCAGTGCAGCTAAAGTCAACCACAGCTGGCAGTGAGAGCTCCCAAGCACTCACCCAGACTTTCAACCAGCCTGCACACAGCAGAGCTGTTCTGATTCAAGCAGCGAGCACGTTGCTTTGTAGATGAGGTACAGTAATGAGTTAAAAAAACTCAATTGAGCAGCTTCACTAAGAGTCCCACGTGCCTTTAAAGAGCTTCTCCTTGTAGTGACTGGTTTCCCCCTCCTAAAGGATGCTGCAGCTCTGATCATGAGACAGCCTTTGCCTGTGGTGACACAGGGACTTGCTTTGAACCCACCCTCTGTAAATCATGGAGATGGGGGTGTGAGCCTTCTGACAGCACCTTGACATGGCCTCCACGCTGAATTCCTACCAAACACTTTCTAACTATAAAGTCAGCAGTCCCTGCTCTCCTGACATCCTGTTGAACATCTGTTTTCCAGTCTGGACAGAGGCTGTCAAATCCCAGTTCATTTGCTTTGGGCCAGTTTTTGTCTGGTCTCTGCACATAGGATGAATAACCTTCACTCAACAACTTCAGCTATGAAACACAAGCCAGAGACCCCTTTGATTTCACAGTATATCTGAAAATTTCCACTTTATGGATAAGAGGCCTTGAATTTATAACATGATCTCCCTGCCTTAGGAAGAGTTTGTTCTGCTACAGCTTTGACCATGAGACAAGTCCTATTACCAGAGAAGATGGATTTTTTCAGGCAGTTCCTTCATGAGGACAGAGGCAGAACCTTTGTGGTTAACTTGAGTGATTTGGTCCTTGTTCCATACCAAGAATGCAAGGAAAGGTTAGTGCCCATAATCCTTGGCAAGTCTGTACCTGGTAGCACTGCCTTAGATATTTCTATGCATGTGATGTGGCAGAGGGCAGAAAATGTTATAAATTGGATTTAAGCACAAACAGGGGTTTAAACTCCTCTCCCATTTTGGAGCAAAACTTTCAGCTGACTGATTTGCCAAAGCCCATACAATGATTCAGCTGCAGAACCTGCCAGTCCAACAGCAAAGCCAAACTTCAGCCTCTGCTTCAAATTGCAGCGGCTACAGGACTGCCTTGAAGGCAGAGCCAGCCCACCTGGAGTTAAATGCAAACACTGATGACTCCAAAACAGGCATTCACAGAGCCTCATAATTAAAATCCAAGAGATTGATGAATCTCTCATTATTGTCCCCTACCTATTTAATGGTTTCTTTTTCCTTGAATGGGACATTCAAGGAAAACTGTACAAGAATATTGGCAGCATTCAGCATAAACACTCAAGACATAGAACCATATTTCGATGGTTTGGGTTGGAAGAGACCTTAAAGATCATTTCATCCCACCTCCTGCCATGTCAGGGACACCTTCCATTGTCCCAGGCTGCTCCCAGCCCCAGTATCCAACCTGGCCTTGGGCACTGCCAGGGAACCAGGGACAGCCACAGCTGCTCTGGGCACCCTCACAGGGAATTTCTGAACCCAATTGTTCCAGCAAATACTATAATGAGAAGGGTAAAAAGACATAAAAATCTGTTGGCACAAAACTGACACATTTTTGGGTGGGGAGGAAGGAGTGCTGATGGTCCCACCTTTCAGTGTCCATGAGGGGTTTTAACAGTCTTGTCTCTGCACCTTTTAGTAAAAGTATTTCAGGCAAGTTCCAAGCAACCTTACATGTTCCTTGGCTTCCTAGGATCATCCCAGTGGCTGTACTGGGTTAGAAGGGCATTTGACTCACAATTCCCGCTTTGAGGAACATAAAAGAAAGCACAGAGTGATATTCCTCCACTACACTTTCCCAGCTGCTGGAAATTACAACTCGTATTAAGAGTCCTAACATAAATGAGTTTGTCTAGATATTCTATAAACCCTGTTACAATTCTATTTTGCAACAATGAGTTCCAGAGTTTAATCAATTTGCTTTTGTGACAAAGGGTTATTATTGTTGCATTTGTTTCATTGTTTTGGGGGTTTGTTATCTCCTACCATTGGATAATTCCATTTGATACTGACTTCTCCTTATATCATGATAAAGTGAATACCAGTTTTTGGTCCCCTCTCAAAAAACACTCAGAGTTTCATCACTGCCTTCATTATATTCTGGTACCAGTGTGTTTTTTCTGGGCTGAAATTATTAATCTATCTCACCTCTCCCTGGACACAAGGCATGGAGCTCTTTGTCACCTCTGTCTGTACCTGTATTATAGTTCTATTTTAGCCTTGCTGGGATGGGTAAACAAAGTGCACTGAGGATGGAAACAGGACTTTCTTCTTGATCAGCCAGAGGGGGCTTTTTCCTTAACTGAACACTTGCAAAGGTAGAGTACAAGTCAATCTGGCCATTTCATTTCAATGCCTTCAAAGGGATGGATTCCACCAACCCTCTGAAAATGTGTTCCCTAAGCTTTGAGAAATCTGCTAAGAACCCTTGAACTGCATTACCGTGAGAAAAGCCAGCATCTCACAGGATCAGGCTGTAAAACGTTATCTACATCCAGTCACAATGACCCTTTTATTACACTGCCTTCAGACTTAGAAGAAAACAAAACAGAACTCTGGAGAGTTAATATTTTCAAAACCAGCCCCAGCTGAAGACAATCAGTGCAGCTTTTGATAAAACTGATCAAAGGACAATTCTTGACAGCTTGGAAACATGAAATGCTATTATTTGCCCTCTTTTGGTTTTGCTCTTTCTTCTCAGAAGACCAGTATTTGTTTTGCATAGTAGCAAACATTATTCCTGTGGTGTTTAACTTTTGCACAGGAGCCTTCTTTTCATTACACCAGAGCAAAAGCAGTGTGAGATTAGCAAGAGGTTCTTTGTCTTCTGCTGTAGTAAAACCTTTTTGTAATTTATCTTTCTTTTCTTTCTCTCTCTTTTACCTCTTGGCCACAATTTACACATCAGCGTCTTCTGCTATTGTCTTTATATTGGACAAGAATCCCCTTAAAATATTCCCACAGAGTTGCTTTTTCTCCTCTTTTCATTACTTCAAATTGAAAGTGGTTAAGATAATGTATTTGGCATTAGACTTACAGAGGGAAAGAAAAAAAAAAAAGAAAGAAATAGGGAAAAAAAGGCATGGTGAATTGCTATGATCATCTCAAGGACAGTTTGTGTTGGGGCACCAAGGCCAGGGGAAGAGGGCAAATTCCTGATCCCTTTTAAATTGTGGTACTAATCAAGGGATATAGAGGTCTCTGCAGACAAGTGACCAGGAGCAGCTTAAAACTGCTTTCCCTTAGGCTTAGTACAAAAGCTGCAGGGTGTATGTCTCAACTCCCTGCCCTCTCACAGGAGGGGATGTGTCATTTGGCCATCTAACCCTCCAGAAAGGCCCACAGGATTCTAATCTCTCTTTCATAATCTCTAATTAGTCACCTCTCTCAGCACCTCTCCTGCCATTTGAAATCAGGATGCTTTGCAGATGCTGGCATGGAGATTAAACCAAGCATTAAGCTGGCAGCAGTCCACAGGCAGTGTAAAAAGCTTTTTGGGCACAGTTTCTGCTCTGTCAGACCAGTGAAAAGCTAAAGGAAGTCTGAAGACCTCAGTGTCAAACCTTCCTCTATATTCGAGAATGCTGAGACTGTAAAGCACAATGCAGCCCTTCTAATTCCTGTAAACCAAAAGTTGACATAACTAATACAGAAATGCTTAACTGAGGGACCAGCTACTGGAGGTCATTTCTAGTCCATCAGATCTTTATATTAGTTATTGCCCTCAGTTTAGTTTAGAATTGCTTTTTGAGCTTCCCTATTTAAGTTAGTGGCTTTAAAATACAAGTTTCTGCATTCTCAATTCGTGCCTTCTTATTGAGCATTTGGGGCATAAAGAAGCAGCATTATCTCCTCATTTTAGTTTAGAATAAGAATCAAAAATACCTTGCAGAGATTGGTTTTTGTTCACATTGAGGACCCGAAAAAAACCAGGAAGACCTTTCTGCTCCCCGGTTTCCTCATTCCTGTAATGGAGTTGAAAGCCTTCCCACCCAGGACACTGTGCTCAGACCAGCTGGTGGTTGGTGTCTGCTTTCAAGGGGAAAAATATTTTCCAAATACCAAACATAATCATTAATGAACAGCAATTCCCTGGGCAACACATCTGTGAAAGCTCTTTAGGTAACACCCTGCCTCTGAACACATTGACAGAGGACCTGACTGGGCACATTTCCTACACAAATGCTATTTATTTGTTTGGTTTTGGCAAGTAGCTGTCTCTGCTTACACCCCAAAGGGATGCAAGTCACAGCTCTGACAGACTGGGGGAAAGCCATCAGTGTCAGTGGCATCCCTGAGAAAAATATCTTCCCTTTCCAAGGAAAAGGGCAGGTCTACCTAGCAGGCAGTGTGTTCTCCCCAGAGCCAAGGACGTGGTCAACTGCGCAAGACTTCATTTTCATTTTTTTTAAAAACTGATCCAAAAGAAAAAAAATCTTAAAATGTTTTTAAATGATTGATTTTATTTTTTTTTTTCTATTGGAACTGGCATTTTTCATTAAAAATGCATTTTGGCAGCGCTGTATCTTTCACTTGGAAAGCTTTCCACATGAAAAATCTCAGAAAAGTGTAAGGTAACAAATGCTGCAGTGGTACATTCCATGTGAGACAGAGGGTGATTTCATGACCAGCAATACCAGGGGAGGGTACTTTTCTAACAGAGTATTCAGTTATTTATAATAACCACTGTGTGTTTGAGCACATCCCATTTCCAGCGTGGAAGGATGTGTGGATTCACTCCCTGCACGTGCTTCCCAAAGGAATACCCTGCTTTGGAGGGAACCAGGAATGAGCTCTTGGTGACCTGTCAGGAGGAGCCAAAATGAGCCTTTACACACCTGGAACAAGCTTCTGGTTGGGTTTAGTGCTACTGAGTTCCCTTTTGTTCATTTGAGACAACTGAAAAATATTATCCAAGGAAGGTGCTCCAGATCCAAAAAGAACTTGAATTCATATAAATTTCAGTAGGTCCAGTTTCTGAGCCCACATGCTGGAAAAAAAAAATGCAACATAGAAGGGGCCCAGGAACTTTTTTGATTACAAGTGTTTGGTTGTTTGTTGTTTTTTGGTGTTTTGTTTTGTTTTTGTTTTTTTTTTAAAGGATCTTTTAGACAACTCCCACAACTTTCTTGCCACCAAATCTGTAGAATCACTAAAGAGATTCCCACTGACATTGGTGGAACTTGGATCAAACACTGAGGGTTATGTCTTTTCAAAGGAGGTTGTCATTTCAAGACAATTAATTTACAAAATGAATGGATTTAGATGTAATTTTCTCCCTCTTAATACAGAGTAATTTTGTGGACTTACGTGTTTTTACTTCCTACCAGAGTCACCAAAAGGGATTAGACTCTATTTGCCTTCTAGTGTACCTGGCATCTGAACAAATCCCACCTCAATTCCTTTCTTACTTTGATAGTGGCTTTGGCAATTAAATTCATAGCCCACCTCCACTCTGGCATTTAAAGTCCCTTAGTAGGAAAAAAAAAAAATAAAACCCTTCCTTCCTATTCCTTCCTTACCATTCCATAAACTTTACCATTCAATAAGCTCCATGAGATAATGCAGCAATGTAGATCCAAAAAGGAATATTTCATTCTGCAGAAACTAAATTAAACACAGAGAGTGAGAAAGCAATTTAATTACATGCAAGCCTACATGCTTTTGATGTTGTGCTTAAAAACTAGTGGTGTCTTCATTTGTCATGCACATATTTATCCATCCTGTGGGCTGTACATTACTCTAATTATTCTGTTTGCTCCAAACACTGCCTATACATCACATTGTGTTTTCTGGTGACTAAGCTCAGGAAGAGAGGGCTTAAATTTACCTGCTACAATTTCCAGGGAGGCTCAGGACACTTTCAGTTTACCTCTATGACCAAGGAACAAATAGTTCTTCCATTTTTTAACCCTTCTGCCAACATCCTCCTAAACATTATCTCTGCCTTGCCAGCTGTCAGCCTCATTCCAAACTCCTCCTGTTTAGCAGTCTCTCTTGCTGGTGTAAAACCCCAACCTCCTCCCCAGCTTCCCAGGAGCTGCTGCCCTTCAGCATCAGCTCTCTTAATGCTTGCTCCTCTTGCCCTCCCTGCAACCTCCATGGTTTAGAAGTCTGTTTCTCAGTGCAAGTGCCATTTTTATGTAATCATTGGTTTAATCCCTTTAAGAGTCTGCAATCTCCTCCCTGGATAGGTATTGAACATCTCTGTGAAAAAGTCAGATTTTCAGATCCACTTTCCCTCTCTAATCTATAGCTGTTAAGGACATTCACTGCTTTGCCTTTCAGCCTCGTGCTTTTCTCAGACCAGAAATTGATGGAGGTGGCCTCTTCTATTTTTCACTCCTGAGCATTGACTTTTTCTGATAAGGCTGGCTCTCCTCACTAACCCAGGAGGTTGCATAGTCCTGTTACCCAGGTAAAACCTAATCTGGGCTGCTTTTGTGCAGCCCTAACTATTAGATTTTTAGCTGATTTAAGCCTGCACAAAGGTGACTCCATGCACTGGAAAAGAGTCTGTGCTTCCCTGCTGTCAAGGGGAGTTTGGATGGATAAGGCTTGGGGGAAAAAAATTTAGAGACCTATCTTCTAGGCATTTTAGTAACCAGGCAAAGAATTCATCTGCTAAAATGCTTGTGACAGGAAAAGGTATGTTGAGATTGACTTTCAGAGGTCATTTTTGTTTCAACTCCATTTATTGGTTTTTTTGGACTCACATTCAGTGAATGCCCCAAGTGCATGAGCTTTACTTAATACTAGTACTAATAAAATGTGATATTCAGTTTAAATATTCATATTCCCCCAAAGCAAAAGCTAGGCTGCACACCTGATCACAATACCAGGTGATTTGTTTAAATCACCAGTCTAGAAACAGAACTTGACTCTGTGCTTAATGTAATCATTCCCATTGTCCAGTTGTACTGATGTTTAACTCTGCCCTAAAATACCAGGACTGTGTATTTTAGTGGAGCAGAAAAACCTGTCTGCCCCTCTAACACCTTTGGTCACTGTTCTAATCTCAAGGACTTTGTGTGAGTTACTTCCAATGAGGATTCTTGAGACTAAAATCAAGTTAGAAGGGTGTAATTAATCAGTGCTTCATAAACCCAGTTTCAGACACTCACAAAAAGCTATTTATAGATAGCAAAACACAAAGGATGAGGAAAAAGAGGCTGGCATGTCTATGGGGTGCTCATGGATATTTCAAGCACAACAAGGGTAAAAGTGGTTATGTCAATGACTTATAAGATAGCTAATTTTGGTTCAATTCCTCTCATAAATCATAAGGACTGTGGTGGATAAGTTCTGTAAGGAGAATGAACTACTGGCATGACATAGTCCTTCCATGATATTTGCTAATACTCTTCTCTGTCAAACTGTGAAGTTAAATGTTTTCATTGTTGAGTTAAAGAAGCTTAACATTAAAAACCTATGGAAATGGCTTTAATACTGAGACTTACTTCTAGAATTCTTTTGAAATTCAATATCCCCAGGTACTTCACAAAAAAGCTAGACTCCATTTTCAATGGCTTTTGCTGAGTTTTTATCTGCATTCATCCTTCAGAATGTGCTATTATAAATAATTTATCAATTAGCATCTGCTCTGCTCACAAAACACTTATATCTCAAAATTGACTGTTGGCCTGGTTCTGCACCTCTGAAGAGGCTGAGGACTTTGCTTGTGGCTTCTGTCAGAAGAGGATGAAGCACTCAGCATCAGCCTTTGGGCCCACGTGTGCAGGCACACTCATCAGCAGCCTGAGCCACTGCAGCCTGGGACTGGAATCCAAGTTCCAGTTTAAAAGGAGTGTTTCTAAGCTGTGTGTGCTGCTTGTAAATGCATACATATAAACATCAGGGAAATGGGGTGAGGAGGTAAATGGGGTGAGGAGTATTTCAGATCAGTCTCAGCTTGACACCTCCTGTGACATGCTCAAGCCCTCCTTGCCCTGGCTTGGGCACACTGGAGGCAGAACCGTGTCACCCCTGTGGCACTGCAGGCCCTGTGCTGCCCGGGGCGGCACCGCTGTCCTCAGCTCTTCCTTGGGAGTTCATCCACCATGCCTGGAAGAACGCTAATCACACAGCTGACTCCTTTGCCATTGATGGAGATGCAGCAAGGCACAACTACCAAATTTCCAGGAGCTGATGCCTCAGCTCCTGAAAATTTATAATTTTCAGATTCTGTACTGCTTTACTGTGTAGTTCTGAGCTTCATATTAGGGGATGGTGAGATCTCTGCACAGAGCAGGGAGACAAAACAATTCCTGCTCCAGCTGGGGACCAAGGACAAATGATCCAAATCTCAGGCCCAAGAGCATAACTGAAAAGAGAAAAACAAGAAGGATGGAACTTCATGGACTAAAGCTGCAACTGGACAATTAACTCCAATCTGCAAATGGAGCAGAACTGATCACAGTGAGAGACCCCGCGAGCAGTCGTGTATTTTGGGACCATTTTGGTTCATCTTGGGTGCAGCCCTGGCTGGGCTCTTGTGCTGCCCAAGGTGGATCCATTGAGGCCTTTTAGTAAATCCCTGCTTTATTCTTTAGCTCTGTCCAGTCTCTGTTCTAGGGCAGCCTGCACAAGGCATCAGAGCCAATAAACACTAATAAAATGACCTGCACCAAATCTTGCCTCTTTCCATTCTCTTTGATGCCTTTTCAGCCACTCATTTAGACATTCTGTCTTTACACTCCAAGTGAAGTTAAACATCCTCTAAAACACAGATGGTTTTTACAGTCTGTTGTGGGAGAAAAAAGAAAAAAAAGAAAACTCAGCAGAAATTCTGACTGCACTTGATTGGCTGAGGGAGTAGAAAACAGCACAGCCTTTGTTCAGCCCAGCTATCCTGGACACGGAAAGGCCACAAGAGAGCCATGTGACATTGTTAACAGTGAAACGTGGAGACTAAACCAGTCCTGAGAGTTCTCTACAGAGATAACAACACATGAAGAACACGAGAGTTAATAATAATATTATTATATTATTATGATAAGAATATAAGCCAGCACTTACCTTGTTGCCATTTTCCCCACAGTTACGCAGTTTTCTGTACTCAGATTTTCCCTCTTTCAGTGTTCTGCCAAGCCCCATCTACCACACTGCCAACACACTTAGGGAAATCTTTTTGTCTGTTTTTGCAGACAATATATAATAATGTTCTAATATAATTTTCTCTCAAGAAAATACTAGCATTGCACTGGCCAGATTATAAGATTTACTGCATCCTGGCGAGTCAAAAACCATAGGATTCTTCAGTTCTTAGATTCGTAAATTCATGGGATTCTTCAATATAGAATATGGAAGTGGGAATCTAAGATTTTCAAAAGCTGTAGCTTTTTTTTTTTTTTTTTTTAGGCTGAAGATGGCATGGTTGGTTTTACATAAATAAGAAGGAAAAAAAAAATTTTAAATTCCTTATCTAATACAGCCAAGTTTGGGAAATTAAAGGCACAGGTAGCAGAGTCCCTTTCTCTCTCACTTTTCCACCCGCCTTGCTCTGGTTACATTAGGAACTCTTAGCTTGATTAGCATTCTCCCAAACACTGTTTAATCTTGGCCCTTCTCTACTCTTCATTATTGCCCAAAAATCCTACTTTGAAGTGAACACAAGGAATCTTATATTTTCAACAGTTCCACTTTCAAAAAATCCCTGCTACCTTCATTTACTTACTCAGCAAAAACTAATACCCAACTTTGGAATTTATATAGGCAGGAGCTTTGGAACCAGGTCTGCTGCAAAGACATTACACATTTCTTATCGTTACGCCCCTCATTTTGCTAGTTAGTCACATATTTAATGGCAGCAGGGATCTCTTCAGAATTGCCTTTGCTTATTTTGCTTTGTGCAAGATACTGCATGATCATTATTCAGGGTTGTAAATAATTCCTAATTACATCTCAAGGGGTCCATTTTGCCTACCTAATTCTTGAAGAAACTACTCTCTTCTGTTTATACAAGCTCAGGCCATATATTTAAGCTGTGATGGTA
Source organism: Pyrgilauda ruficollis (assembly GCF_017590135.1). Taxonomy (NCBI): domain Eukaryota; kingdom Metazoa; phylum Chordata; class Aves; order Passeriformes; family Passeridae; genus Pyrgilauda; species Pyrgilauda ruficollis. Next base: position 438,495 of record NW_024515431.1, read on the forward strand.
CAAGCATTTACCTGTGCAGGAACATCTCATAGGGGGACTGCTCCTGTTTCCACATGGCTCACCTGCACAGGAACACAGGGAATGAAGCTATGGGTATGAGGGCTTCTATCCTTTACCAAAAAAAAAAAAAAAAAAAAGAAGTTTAAAAATTATTTTGCCTTCAGCACATAATGCTCACAACGAAGAACATGTGGTTAATGAACAAAAGCCTTTTACTTTTTCCCTTTAACTCAGGCTGTCACTATTTTCATGTTTATTTGCCAGATGCATCCCAGCTGCTAATTAAGCTTGAACAAATTAAGGTGAATTGAATCTTGCCTGAGCATCTGCTGTTCTCCTATTAGTATGGCAGGCAATGAAAAGAAGATGATGCTACATCTTTTAAAAGGCCATTTATACTTAAAATTTCTTCTTACTATATACTAATAGAGAATGTTTTTTCATAACAAAGACTGTGTAAGCAATAAAATACATTGTAGGATGTGCCAATGAGTTGACCCGTATTATAGTTCTAGCAGTTTCCTTGGTAGATGCTCATAATATGCAAAATTAAGAGATGTTCAGAGATGAGGAAAGAGCCAGGTCTCAAACACTCTAAAAGCTGAGTGGCTTGATCAGGAGGGATGAAGGTGTGGCTTCAATTCCTCTCTGGTTTTGGCAAATCTCCCAATAAGTAAAAAAAAAAAAACCAAAACAAACAAACAAACAAACAAAAAAACCAAAAAAAAAAAAAAAACCCACAAAAAACAAGGTAGAGCCAGGCATTATTCTGTGGGGTTTCTTTCTCTGAGAAAGAAAATTGCTTTTGTGGCACCTGTGTCAAAACAGCCCCTGTGCAGCCCTTAAAATGGGAGGCAGAACAAAATATTGGATGGGGTCTGTCTGTGCCAAACACACAGGAGCTGCCTAAGGAGCCCCAGAGCCCTGGTTCCTGTAAAGCCAAAGTTAATGTAGTTTAAAAAATAAAAAAAAAAGAGCACAGTATTTAAAATAGTTATGAAAGGGAAGCAAAAAATGAGTCATTTTGATCCTGGAGACCCTTTAAGGTTATTTTAGATGCAAAGAAAATCTCTTCATAAAAGAAATGTAAAAATGATTAAAACTCTGTGCCTTGAGAAGGTGCAGAGTTTCCTTTTACACAATTTGTAGCAAGTCCTTAAAGTGATAAAATCTTGAATATTAGATGTGCATCCCTTAGGGCTTTCATTCCATTTTTACACTGAAAAAAGGCTAATACAAGTTCACAGTAATCAGAAATTGTGATAATTGCTACTATGAAAATTCTCTGTAGAAAGTTAGTGCTGTCTTACAGAAAAGTTAGTGAAAATTCATCAGAGTTAATAAATTTACTTATTGCACAAGAGACAGTTGGAAAGGGAAGTTTATAAATGTAAATGTGCAGAAGGCAGAAGCACAGTTCCAGCTGTAAGCATGATCCATGTAAGTTTGTAAATGGTGGATTGTGGCAATTAAAACTAAGGATGCACAACAGTAAAACTGCTGAAATAATGTCTCTTGCTGCCAGCCTTCCCCCTGGAATACACTGTGGAAGGAAAATCTAACGGGCTTTATGTCCAATAATTAATGTTCTTTTGCTTAACACCAAATGAGAGCCATAGAAGCGTTTCCTGTCTAAAGATGATTAAGTATTAATGCCTATTGAGCTAAAGAACAAAACAAGAGGTATTGATCCAAAATTGGACAAATGTGTTTGTTTTATTCAGCCTACCCAAATTTTGCCAGTTTGTAATGGTAAACTCAGCACCATGAGAAGAGTAGTTAATGATAAGGCTCTGGAGATCTTAATGATGCTTGGTTTGCTGGGAGAATTACCTTGATACACATTTATGTACTTGGATAAATTAATCTTCATCACTAAATTCTGTCTAAGCAAAATAAACCAGGGAAATGGCTTTAGTATGCATGATATGGGAATCTTAAATACAGGCTGCAAGCCTTGAATCTTTCACCTGTGCTTGAATAAAATATGAATATTCCATCACCTTGGAATCCTCCATTTTTTCCACCAGGTAAAACCCAGCAAAATGCTGATTGTTTTTCTCTTCTAAGAGCAAATTCTGAATTGAAATTAGCACGGAAAAAATATCTAGTCAAAACTTCCCATTTTCTGTTGGGTCAAGTTTCATGAATTCTTTCTCATCATTTATTTTCAGAGTTTATTCAGGATGAATCTGACCATCTAAGCTATGCAGAATTCCCTAAGCAGACTTCAGGATCCTTTCTCAGGACTATTTGTGTTGAACCACACAAATGACAAAGACAAGAGCAGCAAGACATTGGTGTGACAAACAGGAGACAAAGAACAGCACAGAAACCAGAGGTCTGGCTGCAAATGAGCAACACAGAATTAATGCATTTTGGATGTTAAATTTCAAATTTTAAGCTATTCATTAATTCATGAATAATTCATAATTCACACTTCATATCCATGATGAATAATAATTACACATAAAATGGAAAGTGCAAGAAAAGAGATAACAATTGATATTGAAGAGATAACAATTGATACTGAGTTGATGAGAGATGAGAAATATTCAACATCCTCCTTATTGAGCAGCTAATCTCTAAATTACAGCTTCTTTATGGCTTTCTCAAAAACAAAGCACTTTTTCCACTAACATTTCAATGTTTAATAAGACAAAGACTGTTCATACCTGGCTTCTTCATGGACCAGTCCTGGCTAAAAGGCAACGTTTCTGTATGAAATCAAAGCTGGAAAAGAAAGAATTTAAATTCACAACAGAATAAAAGACATTGTTATTGTAGAAGCCTTATTGTCAGATGAAAGGAAGAAGATAGGACAGTGTGGGAGAGGCAAAGCCTTGTGCAGTTGAAGTTATATGCATGGAATGATATCAGGGCAAGGATTCCTGGAAGATCTGTACAATGGAGTGCTACAGAGAAATCTGCATGAGGCTTCAATGAGTGAAGGATGATTTGTCATAATCCATTTTAGAGTAGCACAATATAAGAGGGGACATCTTACCCTCCTGCCAAGATAAAGTTAGACTGAAGGCATCAAACTCACCCTAAAAGTCCGCAGAAATGCAGGTTTTACCACATCAACCAATGCTGCTGATCCACCCTCATCGTAACCCTAACTAAAGTTTTACTCTTTAGTGAAATTTATACGAGTGTTTTCTTATTTGTCTGCCATAAACACAGAGAATAGTTCAGAGTGAACTTTTGAGGACAGTTATCAAGGAGACTTCACAGGAAATCCAGCTGAGATAGAATAATTACACTTGAGGGAAAAAATTGCTAGAAAATTACTGTGTGTTAGAAAAATTATGGCAAAAGTTAAAACTGGTAACTCTGGGGGATTAATTTAGTAATGGAGAACTCATCCAGGCTCAGACATTTGGATGCTTTGCTGGACTGGGCTCTTCAGAGCTACCAGAATCTCTTGGATGTCTTCAGGTGGAGTTCTGAGCCTCACAGAGGAGACCTGGGCATGATGGAAGTCCATGTAAATGGCAAAAAGGCAATTATTTCCCAACACTTTCTAGATATCACATACACAAGAAAGGGCAAAATGTAGAACTAAAGAACTAAGAATTAAAGGTGCTAAGTTAAGCAGGACAAACTTCAGAATAGTGTCTCCAGTGTTGAAAGAAATTCAACAGGATACAGAGAGAGACGGAGATGAGGCAGGCAGAAAATGGAAGTGTTCCCAGATAATATAATTTAATTTATCCCCAAAAGGTGTATGTATCATCTCAGAAAAAGGTCTACACCAGATGAGGTATGACATCCCCAAAAGGCTACGTGTGCATTTGGAAAGGGCAGCCATTGTGGATGGCGTGCAGAAGGTAATCCTGGGAAACAATCACCCATCCCCTGACCTGTGCTATCCCTTACAGCAGCATCATGGTCCCTCTGGCTTCTTCTGTAACAATCCATTTAAAAATAAAGATATTGCTCTTTATCCTTATTTCTCAACGGCCTTATTTGTATCTTGCTCTTACATTCTCTGTCAGTTTTGATAATCTGCTTTAGCAGCCTTGTATCCAGATACTTTATGCTTTTATTCTGCCTGGCTTTTAATGTTCTACAAAACAAGTGAGCAAATAAAATAAGTAATGGTGAACTAAGGTAAAGTTAAGACCAGCAGTAACTTGTAGGAACAAAAACTTATTTATTCTACCTTTTTTTTTTTTGGTTTTTTTTTTTCCAACACAGTAAAGAACATGTATTTCAGCAATCAGAGATAAATGAGAGTCAGGCTATATTCAGAGTCTGAGTCTGTCACTGGGACTTGTGTGTCACCGTGACTGTGACTGTGTGGCTGCTAGGTACAGTCACCTGTAAAAAGGAAAATCACGTTCCTTAGCCCATTTTGAGACATAATAAAAGTTTGTAAAGCATTTTGATACCCTTCAACAAAAGATGACATTTTGAGGTAACAAAAGACTGTTAAATATCACCACCAAGTCCAAGACTTCAAGCAGCTCCCTATCCACATCCACCAGATTCAGCAATGGGATTTGGATTTCTTTGTTAACCCCAGGAAAAGTCTTCTTGGCACTGTCACTGTGTTCAAGACCTTTGTCAGAGCCCCTTCTTCACTGGTGGCAGCTGGACTGGCAAGGCTGTGCCTCCTGTGCCCAGCCCTGCCTTTGCTGCTGGATGAACCACACAGACTGGACCTCCCAAACATCCACCCCAGAGAGCTCAGCTGGCAAGCAGCGTCATTCCTGGGGCTGCCAATCTTTGCTGGACAGAAGACTTAGAAATTCAATGAAGAGGGAAGAGAATCCTCCCAATTTATCCCAGTTTAATGTCAGGTTGTAGCTGGGGGTGGGTAAGGGCAGTAAAAGCAGCCATGGCTTTCCTTCCACTGGGTCTCACCACTGCTACTTAATTTAGTTTATTAGGAATTCTTTTTTTCCTTACCTTCCTAAAGGCTGGGTCCTTAAGTAAATGTTGTGGGGTTTTTTTCCTTGAAACTGGCTTTAAGTGTAGACAAAGCAGCAGCTTACTCTGTCTACTAAACTAAAATACTCAGAACTCAAAAAAAACCGTTACCAGCATTGCCAAGGATGCCTTCATAGCAGTTTAATTATACCTAAAGGCATTCTTTCCAACACCCAACTTGCTGCATGGGTTCAAAATTGGCAATAGCTCCAGTTCAGGGTTTCCCCAAACTGACTCTGTCTAATTTTCATTGAATATCAAATCGATTTTAGAATGGCTGCTCAGATGGGAGTGTCAGTGAAGAGAACGGTATCAGTTTGAAACACAATTTCCCATGGGCCTGCTCCAGTGACACATATTCTAATGTTACCCTCTTTCTGCTTCTAAATATGTGGAATTTGCAGTTGAGTAGGAAACAAAAGAGGCATAGGATCCATGGAGTAGTTTGCTGCATGGCTTTGCAGGTAAAATTGCTAATTGAGGGTTCTATGAATAAGTTAATCTAGAAATGAAAGTATGACTATTTCTTTACATAACTAATAGTAACAACAATTAAGTAGTCATGTCCAAATAACACAAGCAGTTAGACTCTTTTTACCATTGAGTAAATGAATGGTATTAGTTTCTATATCAGTAAATAACTGAAAGCCAATAACAATCCAAAATATTTCTATGAAAATGAATAAGCAGTTTATTTAGACATGAGAAGTTTTTATTTCATTTTTTTCTGGTTAAATTTCAATGTATCTGTGAATATGTCAAGATGACAGAATCTCATTTAAAAGCTGTGAAGACAGCTGACAGAAAGTGCATTAAAAATTAGATTTTGAATTCAAAGAATGAAAGCTTTAAATCACTACAGGCATGTCTGTAGGACAAGATTGATACCAGATGCTATTTAGTACATGTTATTAACAAACCATTCAAGCCTTGAAGGGACCTTGTCACTACATAACTTCTGTCTATGTAAATAAGATTGAAGCAAGAATTTATATTGCCAACGATATCGAGCATCCAGTACATCAAAGAAACAGGACAGAAAGTATTGCTCACCTTAAAGAAAGTACTAGAGAATACTAAAATCTATGACTTTCTCCTGACTTTGCTTACACACATAAATCTCTCCACAGTGCCACAAAAAATCTATCTCATGAAAACCCTGGCCAGCAGAACAATTCCAGCACCTGCAGTTGTCTCTGTGCTAAGGAAAAGGTGTTGCATTCACCAAAAGTTGTTGTGTTATTACAAAGCAGCATGCATTAATGCAGATTAAGCTGAGTTTTAAACTGAAAATAGATATCCACTACAGGACTCACCAAAAGTCCTTTACTTTCCCTGTCTCTCTTAGGAAGATCTGCTGTTCTTATGCTATTCACTAATAACTGTGATCTCCAACACTCTGTGCTCTGGGGAATATTGTGCTAGCAGTCTGAACAGCTGAATTCTGGTCTTCCCTGATCTGATCCTCTGCCTCCACTGATACAGCCATTCAATATTAATGTGACCCTCCTGCCTTTTCCTGTGGCCTCCCTAATTTAGAAAAACAATTCTCCCTTGCTTTTCACCCTAGTCCTTACAGCCCTGCTGATGTACGAGTCTCTTCAGTGGGATTGCCTGCGTTACCAAAGGAGGTGTTGATATCAGACATATCTGATACCAATTCTACAAATATTTTCTCCGTTCCATAATTTTTATTACCCAAAAAAACACCAGAAGGTCAGTCTGACCTTCCTTCTCAACCCCTGTGGCTGAACAAATAAAGTTTTCAGAAACATCCAGTCTTAGTGAAAGAGAATGCATTGAATCTTTACATAAATCCACAGTACTGCTGGGTTTTTTTTTTTTTTTTCTTTTCTTGGCTTGATTTAGCTGACAAATTTTTAAGCATTAAATAAATAGTTATTAGCTATAAGAACCTGAGAAATCCTGGTCATCAGAAGATTTGAAAGCAGAATTTTGATGGGTTGCAATTTGATCTTTAAAGCCTTAGGTGATTTTTTTTTTTTTTTTGGTCTGTGATAGTGTTTTGTTACTGACCTACATCCATGATAACTACAGTAAAATACCTGAGCTGCAATCCCACTTTCACAAGATGAAACAGCAGCTGGCAGGTCATTCTCTGTATGAGGAAACTTTGAAACTTTCTTGTCTAGAAAAAAACTGATATTTGTCTCCATTCATTGTCAGAATACCTTACTGGGGTTGTTTGTATTCCACAGGAAAATGATGTTGTTTGGAGCTCATGAAACTGATGGAAATCTCAAAACAAATATTCTGACTGCAGGCTATACAGCCTTTCCCAGATCACTTTTCTCCTTGGCAGTTCTTTCTCAGTAATCCAGAGACTCTGGGGTCATCCTGACAGAAAAGGTGGAGCCCGTTTTGGCAAGGGAAATTAAAGGTGTGGATCTTGTACAGGGATTTGCCATTTCATGGCGGGGCTCAAGGGTCCTTTCTTGGCTTCTCCAGTGCCAAGGAAATTTCCCACCCACCCAGTAGCCTTCTCTGGTGGGCTGCCTCCACCAGGGGACAAGGGAAGGGCTACAGATTAATTCATCTGAACTCCTGTAGAGCCTTTGATGTGATTCCACACAGCATCCTCCTCTCCAAACTGGAGAAGATGGATTGGATGGCTTGGCTTCACATGGATAAGGAGCTGTTGGACAGTCACATCCAGAGGTGGCAGTGGCTCCATTCCATGGACATCAGGGACAGAGTGTGTCCCTGAGGAGCCTGCACTGGCACCAGAGGTGTTGTGATCTCCTCATCAATGACAGAAATGAAGGGATGGAGGGCACCCTCAGCGCATTTACAGGTGACACAGAGCTGAGGAACAGGGACACTCCTGAAGGATGGGGCCATCCAGAGGGACCCGGACAAGCTCCAGAATCAGCCCTTGGGAACCTCCTGAGGTTTAACAAGACCAAGTGCTGATGTTTGTCATGACAAATAAGGCACTGTTCTTCCACTGAAATTTAGAACTGATAGAAACTCTTCTTGCTGTTTCTTTGATAAATCTGGACCAGAGATTTCACTTTAACACAGTGCAATCTGGATCTGGTGCAATTCCATAATGTCTTCCTTTTTAATTTATTGTTCTTATTTTCTTTTAGCCTCCTACTGATCTGTCAGTTCGGAATTACAATGTTCCTGGATTTGCAGATGTTATTGAAATATGGTGATTTATTGAGAGCTGTGTTAGAAAGGGTGTCAAAACACAGGAAACTAACTTTTCCTGGTAGATGTGGATATATACATGACATGTCTTTTTCTTAAATCACCTTCTCTTTGTAAATCTGTTCATTGTACCATCCTGCCCTTATGTGAATATTACGATCTCATCCCAGTCTTTACTAAAATCTGCATAAATGCCCCTTGATTTCAACAACATGCAGCAGATTTAAATTCTGCAATAAATTTCAAATGGCAGAATTAGCACTTCAAGTTCTTGTGAGTAACTGAGATTGCAAAGAGCAGCTGTGTGTGATCTAGTCAGCCCACAGGCCATATCCTGAGAGACTGTTTGTAACTGCATCGAGGGGGAGAGGATGCTCCTGCTTGTTTCCCAAGAACTGAAAAGAATTTAGCATTATTTTACTAGGAAGGAGCACTGTGGTTTGATTTTTAGGACTGTCATAAAAGAAAGATGACCTTTCTAGGAGCACTGATGTCATAAGACCTTAACCCCTGAATGCTCATGCAGAAGTGCTTCCCCTGCCCTCCCCTGATGAAGAAATGGCTCAGGGGTGCCTGGCTGGGTTTAAAAAGCATTTCCCAGCTGCTGGCAAGGCCAGGGGCTGGTGCTGCAGCCAGGTGTGGGCAGATTGCAGATTCATCCCCATCTCATTGGCATTCCTCTCGTGGCACTGCTGCCTTGAGACAACACCACAGGCTGAACTTCTTCCTGCTCCTCGCAGGAGGTGAGCTTTGTCCTGGGTAATTCACACACTGCTTTGTGCTGCTGGAGCATGGGGTGGCTTCTGTACCCCACTGGCTCACTGAAAACCTGGCAATTTGTGGCATTTGCTGGATCTCTGATCAGATGCCTTGCCTAGCTGAATTATTGCTGCAACCAACAATGAATTTAAAGCACCAGCTTAGAGCTTATGAGCTCAAATAGCCTCACATGGTTCATGCAAAAATTAGAATCAGTGAAATGAAAATATCCAAGCCCAGACCTCCTCCCCTGAGTGAGTGTTATTAAGCAGAGATTTATAGCCAAAGCCCCGTTGTGTTGAGGCTGGATGCACTTTTCAACTAACAAATATTTCAGCCATTAAATTATATACTTTACAACCTATGGAAAGATTACTCTAATATGCTGGTAATATATATTTCATTGGAAAAGAATAAATTCCTTTTTGACAGAAGTTTTAAATTCCAAACTGCTAAAATAAAACCTTGAGCACTAGCATCTGTTTATTGATGGCAGGTTTTTTTTTATAAGATGGTATGGTTATTAATATTTTCTATGAAATAATGAGATTCTCATTGCTTGGGAAACTTTCCAAACAAAGTTGAATCTAAATTATGTAACACCAACTTGAAATTGGCACGCAGTCTTTTCTATATGATAGGGGACAATTAAATCAGAAATAATGGAAGGAATAAAATAATCCAAGCACAAATCACTAGAGAAATTACTGAAGAAATGTAGCATACCAAAACAGGTGAGAATGAGCAAATAAATATTATAACTTCAATTAAAAAATAGAGTATTTAATGGACTGGAAAGGGATGTGGGAATTAACATTGGCTGATATATTTCAAACCACTGAATTAAATCCATAATATCTGTTGTGTTGCTATATTTTAATATCTGTGGTTGCCTGAAAGTCATCTTCTAGGAAACAACAACCCCCCCACAAAGACATATATTTGTCAGTAAGACTACAAAAGTGCTATTTACTGCCACCAGAATCTAATTGGAACCATTTTGTGCAGCCACACACATCAGGCAGGAAGAACACTTTCAGAACAACAATACTGATAAAAAATCCTGCCCTGTGAGCGGCACAGAGCTGCCGCACCGTGGGGTTTGCAGTGGGGAGGGATGAACAGACCTGGGAAAATTCACAGATTGCTTCAGCAGCTCAGAATGCAGGTGTTGGAAGAGCTGCTGAAGAGCCTGGCTGAGGCTGTGGGGGATCTCTGATAACAAGGGGGTCTCTGATAACAGGGGGGGTCTCTGATAACACCAGGGGTCTGTGGTGGCCCTGCTGCTGGCGTGGATCTCTGCAGGGTGGGTTGTAGAGCCCCAACTCTCTGAGCAGGCAGCTTTTCCTTGAAATTATGTTAACTACAACAAAATATCTTCTCATCTAAACAAAAAAATTCCACAGGAGCATTTGACTAGCAGGGGGATTTAACTCCACAGCAAATTGATGGAAAATATTCACTGGTGAACACCAAGTGCTCACAGGTGGAGAGGGGTATTTGTTTTGTCTCATTTATTTTGATTGCTAAAATATTCCCCAGGTGCACATCCTATGCACTGGGTGGCTTTTCCAACACTTAAAGTGAAAACACACAGCACTACACCAGAAATTACTGTACCTCTCCTCTTTGGGGTATTGCAGAACAATGTTCATTCCCCCCCCGAGAACATAATGCTGAGCCCAGTGGAGAGAAATAACAAACTCTGAGAGTTGCTGAATTCCATCATGTGGACTTAACTTCCATATTTCAAATACAGTTTGTAGCTAGTATGGTGATATTTTATGATTATAAATATTACTTTTCTTTACGAGAGACAAAGTTACCTTCATATGCTAATGGAATTGCCATTAAATTAATTTTTTTCAGTGTCTCCATATATTGCACACCACTGAAAATCTGAAGTTTTCTCTAATTTCTGAGTGTCTCCCAGACCTTATTGATTGCTCTTGTATGTCCAGTCTGCAGAAGCAATTAGCACTGGTTTAAGAGCATAATGTGGTAATGAGGAATTTTGGCATCATTTGGATGCCACTTCTCCTCTAAGGCACCTGGTCCATATGAGGAGAACAAGCTTACTCAAAAAGAAAACAAGATCATTCAAGAAGAGATAATTTGGAACCACATTTGGTCTGGCTGCATTTTTTATAATAAGGAAAAAATAAATTCATCACCTCTCACCTTGGAAAGCCTTTGTAGCCCACCAGCTTTCCTTAGATTAATGTGATATTTACTCTGATCAGCAAGCCTGACAAATATACGTTACCTTGCACACTCAGGAGGCTTTACTTTTTACTGGTATGTATCTTTTTTTTGCACTTTTATTTTTCTTTTAAGACTTGCCAGCTGATCTCAAACAGTGTATTGTTGTGCTGCTTTTTTTGCATTTTTACTTGTCTTGAAAAATAACCAGCAGCTGAGTACAACTCAAATATTCACTTTCCAAAACTTCACCAAATTACATTGCACATTCAATTTCTTCTACCTTCCAGAACAAGCAAATTAAATGTGATGTGTTGTGAGAGGAATAAGCTCAGCACTTCTATAAACTTCAATATTTTTCTGTTACCAAACCACCAAGTTGTTAATTAAAGAATGATGGAATCATAGGGACTTGAGCAGTGTAGAGAAACTCAGCTACTTGTACATGACCTGGAATTAAAACAGCAGCAGGAAAAAGGAACTGGAGGGCAAAGACATAGTTCACAATTACTTGTATATATTATTATATTAAATTGTATTATATTATATTATAATATATTATATTATAATATATTATATTATATATATTATGTTACATTATCATTATATTATATTCTATATTATATTATATCAGAATATATTATATATTTTATAATTTTATAGTTAAAATTATATTGAGATGTATTGTATTAATTATTATATTACATTATATTATTCTATTATTAATCATATATGCATAATTGAAAAATCCCCAACACTAAGCATTTTTATTCTGGAGAATGGAAAGTAATTTGTTTAATTTCCTAATTAATTGCTGATAGAATGATTTTTGGGAGTCCTGACACCTTTGAGTGACAGGCATGGGATGAGTTTCCAAACTGAGTTGCAGCTCCTGTGTTTGGAATGCAACTGTTCAACCACCTGAAATCTCTCCACCTGGCCAGAAATGCTGCATAGTTAAAAGATGTATTAAAGGTGTTCTGTTCTGGATGTACCCCCCTTCCTCAGGCACTCCTTTGACCCCTATTTCTGAATTATCAAAGCACGTCCCAGTCTTTGGGCTTTATCTCCACAACCCCCCTGTGAGGGTTTGCTGGTATCTCCGTGCTCATGCTGACACTTTATGTTTCAAGGAAGTACAAAATCAAACTGATTCAAATGTAATAGTTTCCCTTTGGCCTTGGAGGCCCAAGGCAGATCTTTCTAAACATGGTTTCAATCATGTTTCGCAGATTAAATGAATTATTCAGGTCTTTAAATCTACATTTTGCAGAAGATTTTGCTCAGCTTGAAGATCAAGTTATAAAAAGTCATCAATTCTCTAAACTGTGTCTTAATGGTGGTTTTGATTAAAAAGCCATGTAGGAAGTACACACCTTTTTAAATACATGGCTGTTTTACAATGAGTAAACCTGGTTTTCTTATGTTCTTTAGGGGAAAAACCATCACCAGTTCAAAGAAGGAAGACATGTAATTATAATTGAAAGTAGAGGCCAAACTTGTACATCTGATGGCAAAATGGAAGTTACAGGAATGATTTCCTATTCTCAGGTTTTCATACCTCTCTTATGGATTTATTTCATCCAGAGGCTGAACACACATTACATATAGGAGTCAGTAGACTTGAAAAGAATCCAATATTTTAAGTAAGAAAAGAAAGAAGAGCAGAGGAGAAAAGAAAACTGATTAAAGAGTTAAATTGCAGTCAATGATATTTACTTGCTGTTGTTTTGCTTTCCAAATAAACCATTGTTTACAGTTTACCTTTTCATTGTGCTAGATGAAAAGGGAAGGAAGTAAGACGAATTAATTGTGGTATCCAAGATGGGAATGTTTGGAGAAGGCAATTCTTCCAAGAGGCACTGGAATGAACACAGACTTTTTTTTTTTTTTTTTCCACCAGAGTAAATGCAATTTCAGTGGAGTAAACCAAAAACCAGGGTGCAAAATGAGAGAGAAGTTGGAAAACAAATCAGCTGGAAATGTACACTCTTCAACATTAACAGTGGTTGCTGTTTTACCCTTTTCAGGCTGAAGATTGATGGGTGTTTTCCTCAGGGGAAGGGCTGGCTTTGGCTGTGCCTGGTGTTACAGGTGGATTTCTGTCTGTGTGTTGTGCCCTCAACTGGGCCAGGACAGCTGTAGTGGGATTACAGGGACAATGGGATTAGGGAGGGGACAAAGCCAGCAGGAAGAAGGAGAAGGAGAAGGAGAAGGAGGAGAAGAAGGAGAAGAAGAAGAAGAAGAAGAAGAAGAAGAAGAAGAAGAAGAAGAAGAAGAAGAAGAAGAAGAAGAACAACAACAACAACAACAACAACAACAACAACAACAACAACAACAACAACGAGTAGTTGTTGTTGTTGTTATTATTGTTATTATTATTATTATTATTCCAGTTCCCCACTGCCCTTTGCTGCTCAGACTCTTGTGTGCACTCAGAAGCAGAGTTTAATCAGCAAAGGGACAAAAGACACCCAGCTGGGTGTCTGGCTTGCCTGGGGAGCCCTCCCAGAGCAGGGAGGAACAGAGGGAAGGAAGGAAGGAAGGAAGGAAGGAAGGAAGGAAGGAAGGAAGGAAGGAAGGAAGGCTGGCTTTCCACCAGGGGATCCTGCCCCAGCAGGACCAGGCTCCACCAGCAGCCCCAGGAGACACTCGGGGCTCTCCAGCTGGAAGCTGCCTGCTGTTGCCCACTACAGCATCATCAGGAAGGGCACCTAACACTGGGTACATCTTTCAGGGACAAATTTAAATATTTTCTGTTCTGTCACCATCTGGGAGGGCTCCTTGCATCTCAGAAATAGCACCACATCCAACTGTGTGTCGTGGCCTTTGTTTTGCTCCCAAGGAGGGTTTCAATCCCCAGTTTTCCTGCAGCAATCAGCTGGCTGGGGGCTTCAGCAGGCATTTGAAACAGCTTCATTTGGAAGGCTCCTTTAACTGACAGCTGAGCAACAACATGCCACTTCACAATTTCACTTGCTGCTCGGTGTTTAGCTGCTGGTAGGAAAAAAACAAAAAAAAAAAAAAGAAGAAGAAGAAAACATAAATATTTAATCAACATTTTTAGTTGTAAAATATGGTTTTAGGGAAAACTCTGATTCGCTCTCTTACTAAAAATAAATGGATGGGGTGATTCTTTATCTGCAAAGCTCGTGGTGGGGCATGGCCCAAGCAGCACCAGGCAAGCACTGCTTCTCCTGATTGCCCACTGCACAGGAAGAGTTAGAACTGATTGTTGCTCTGTCTGTTCACACCACTCAGTTTGTCACATCCTGGTGTTCTGTGTTTTACCTACAAAATGCCCCAAGATATAATTTTACAAGTGTCGTTTGAAAATCATGGTAGAAAAACACCAAATAAACTATTTAATATTACTCCTGTTTCTTCTAGCTCTGTTTATGTTGTTGCCATTTATTCTAAGAGGCAATTAAAGCATTTGTTTCAAATTATAGTCACAAATGTGACTTCTTTTTAGGCAGTGACTTGATTAACCTGTCAATCCTGATTATTATTAAGTGAACTATTCATTTTGTGTGTTTGTTGCTGTTCATGTTCTCCATCCTTCCTCCCCAAAGGAACTGGGATTCTGCTGCTGCTCCCTGAGTGGAAAGTTCTCAAATAGGGGGCCATCCAAAAATTGACACTAATAGTGAAATAACGATATGGATATCACACAATTAGTGAGATTCAGGAGCATTTTCATAGACACCCAGCTGTTGTCTGAGCACTTCTGAAGAACACAGGAGTGTTATTTGCAGCAGCCTGAGCTCTGTGCTTTGCTCATCCAGGGAATTCATGTCAGTCCTCTGGCTCTTTGTTGTCTGCTCCTTCAAATCTCAGAACAGTTCTGCTCAGTTCTCTGTGCTGAAACCCTGTATTGGAGTCTTCTGGACAATACATTTGGGATCCTTCTCACTGCTGCACTGCAAAGTCATCACACAGAGGGTTTGAGGGATCTCCTTTTGCATTTAATTATTTTTTGGCTTACTATTTGCGCTATTAATAGTGACAATTAAAATTAAGAAAATATACGAAGACACAGAAAGTTTATCCACCTGAATAAAACTGGAAATGGGAAATATTTCCTGTAAAGATCCTGGTTTTTGGAAGAAGTTTGCCATATTGTTCCCCACATGGCTGTAAGACAAGGTTATTAAAAAGTGCTCATTCAGACAAGATGTTTTGCACCCAACTGCTTACAATCAGTTAGTTGACTATGAAACTGCCCAATTTCTGTGTGTAATCAAAGTAACTGTGTACACATTTGGCATGTAATTACGTTTCTAAATTGATTAAAATCCAGCCCTGAAACGATTGCGAGCAAAGGTTTGGCTCCAATGATTACTTCTTAAAACTTCTTTCACAAGCTTGAGCAAATAACACACTTGCCAAAAAATGCTGCCAACTGTGAAAGTTAATTATGATAAATGTAACACAGTTCTCTCATCACCAGTGCACAGAGAAAGGCTTTTGCCTCTCCTAACTTTATTGTCCATCAAGACAAAGATGGCGCTTCAGGATTCTTTCCCTTTAACAAGGACAGATATGCCATGAGTGACAGTTAAATTTGTTGGAGGTATTAAATTGCTAATGCTAATGCATTTTACAATCTTCTGAACTGATTTAATATATTAGACTGTCACTCAAAGTCTTAATAAACAATTCCACACTCTTAGTTTAAAATCATCCTGTCAGACCTGGAGGTTTTCTCAATTGGCCTCCATTGTTAATGTGATAGTAGTTTACAAACAAATGCCTTTTTTTCTTCATAGGTTGGTTCATATGAAACTTTAATGGGTTTTTCTCTTGCTTCTCTTTTTTATTTATTACAAAACAGATGCACCAGAGCTAAATGGGGTGGATTTGTGCTTTAAAGCACCTGTGCTTGTAGCTAAACTTCTCCCTCTCTTGCAGATAATCTCTCACTTATTCATATTTGAAGATATCTTTCTTCTCATTTTAGAGTATTGCAAACTCAGCCTTGTGCAACTTAATATACTTTTGAAGAATGATTTCATTATGTTTATCCTAATATTGTGTAATTCCTCCATGGAGTGCCACTTTTGCTTCAGAGACCCATTAGAAGCTCAACAAGTATCAAAGTTTCATGTTTGCAGATGTGAAAAACACAGGTACTCATTACAGTTAATAGACTGTCAGAGGAAAGTCATTACAAATAAAATACTTTCTCTAATTTTGTAGGAAAAAATAAGACAAATTATTAATTCATTTTGATGAAATTAATTTATAGAGAAAACAATCTTGATATTTTTGATGTTGAGTCTCTCAAATATGGGAGCAGCATTGGCATCAAAATGTTTGGATTATTGTTTGGATAAGTATCCATATTTTGATACTTTTGCTGTCTGAATGTTAAATCAATATATCAGATTGCTGCCAAAGAAAAACTTGCAGAGAATTCTACCTCAAACTGGAATTAATAAAACCTCCTTCTATTTTGTTTGTTTTTCCTTATCTGTGATGATGGTAGATTTCTTCTGTGAATAGATGTATAAATTATTTGTAGTAGGATCTAAAATCACAGCGACAAATACAAATTTCTCTGACAGCTCACTCCGTAATGTGCTGCTACTCATTTGAGAAAACTTCATCTCCAACCCTCACGATTTTCATTAAAGAATTTTTTAACTTGGTTATCCTGAGAGTATTCCCTAAGGTATTCTCTCTTTTTGACAGCTAGCTTAGAGGGTTTGGACTAAGGCTGGGAGTGGATCATAGAAGAAACAGAACCAGTCAAGACCAGCAAGTTTAATGAAATACCAATTACTCTGCCACCTCAGGACTGTGTTTTTATTTGATGGACATGATCAAACCTCCATTTTGCTAATGCATGTCATTAACCCAGATGTCCACATGTGAAATTACCTGGTAATTATCAGGTCACTTATTCAGAGGACTAAAACTATAAAATTTAAACTGAGTTTCCACCTGGCCTCATCCTGAAGTTTACCAGAGCTTGTCCTACCTCTGTCCCAAAGCATGCCTTGCAAGGTTCCTGATGCTGGCAGAAAACAGTTTGTCTTTGTTCAGTGAATTGCTATTTTTTATGTTATTGTTTACTTGCTTACAAATGCAGTAAAATCAAGAATAAAAGTATTAAATAGCAGAAAAAAATGAGGATATTATGCTGATTCAGTCTTTTGTTTGGTTAATTCTATATCATGATATGTGCAATATATTCCTAGTTCTTGTTTGCTTTTCCTTCCTGTTCAGATCATCATGGCTATAATATAGATGAAATATTTGGATCCTTAAGTCAATGGGTATTGAAAATTGAGGGCTGGCTCTTCTAGTTTGTGTTAGAGTCGGCATCACTGGAGCTACATCAGACTCTGCCAGCTGAGGATCTGTCTGTCTGTCTGTCTATTTGTACTCTCATGCTGAGTAGGCTTCTCCAAAAAATGAACTGAAAACTTACATCCAATGTGGAACTAGATTCTTAGCAAATATGAATATGACATAGCTGGCCTTTTTCAGAACTGTGCAAACATCAAATAAATAAAAGACTTTTTGAAGATTCTGATTTGGTTTCTCTTTCTTCACTAACATGTCTGAACCTGTCATACCAACTTGTGAGCTGCCACATCCGGCTGAATCAGGCACATCATTTTATATTAACCTTACCAAGCAAAACACAGCATTACTGATGTTAGAAGGCAAGATATTTTTGTAAATGTTGTGATTTTGGGTTTGGTGGGATTTTTAGGAAGGGCACAGTTATCATCAGTTCTGGGTTTTTTCTGAGGTTTGACATGAGCAGTAAAGATTGACACCTGGTAGTGGAAACTGTGTGATCCTGGCTGCAGGAATAGGTGGTCTGGACAAGCAGACCAGTCACTGATATTTGTTGAACCCCCAATACACACAGAAATTATTTATGTGTTTGGATAGCTGCTCCCCAGCCTATTTGATCCAGATGAGGATTTAAGGAGTTAGTTTCTGCTGGACAAAGTCTTCACCTCCTACCTTCCAGGAGCCAGTAAGACTGTCTTTGAAACACTGGCCTGGCTTAATTAGCACTGATTTTTGCCTTTGCCACCATAGACTCAGTTCCAGAGATCTGAGAAGCTGTAGGTGATTTTAACCCCTGTCTGTCATCCCTGTAATTAGATCCAGTGTGCATGGAGTGACCAAAGATCAGTTCTTACTCCTGACCTGCTCCACTGCAAGCTGACAGCTCCTAAGCCTTGGTAGGAAGTGTAGGAGACCTTACATGCTGTAGAGACCAAGATAATTTTATGTTAAAAGATGAAATGCCATAAATGTACTTTAGAAAACTCACAAACTTCATGCCAAGAACGTGTTTTTGATGAAATAGGTATTTATCTAATGAATATTATTCCAGGAGCAGTTACAGAAAAGATAGTGACAGGCACAAATGTAAGAAATGGGCAGAAGCTGGCTGAGACAGAATAGAAAAATTCAATCAAGATAATACCTCCCTATTTTTAATGCTGGATTCCATTGTCCTGGTTCCCATTTTCATCATTTCAGCCTTACAAACCCAGAGAATTTTGATTTTAAAAAGAGGATGCCAAGTATTTCTTCTGTTCGATTTGCAATTCTATGATCCCCACACAGGGTCTGTAGTAATAAAAGATAACGATTATGAACTGGTGTAATTCTCATTACATGGCTGAGCTTGCATATATTTCAAGCTGTAACAGCACTGGCCTGCCATTAGTGTGGGATGTGGAGGGAGCTGCTGAAAACAAGCTCCCCACAGGATGGCTTTGCTGGGACAGGAGCGGGAAGAGCTTCCTTGCCTCATTCCTTGTGGGAACCATCCTGCAGCCTCACTCTGTGCAGAACTCCCAGGGCAGCCCTTGAGCAGGAGCATAATTGGGCCCTGGTGCCCATCGGAGCACACTGGATTTCATTGCCATGTGTGCAGTCTCTGTTTGGGAGGCGTCACCGACGCAATGCCACGGCCATCATTCATATTCCTTCTTGAAACAATAACTTAGCAATTATTTTTCCCCTGTGTGTGTTTTTAGGGAGTACTTGGCCACATTACAGAACAGAGCTCAGAGTCAGCACTTTCCTACAGCATTTAAAACCTCTGGTACCTGTAAACCTTTATGAAGTGGCAAAGCTGGGCTCTCCTTTCAGACTTTGCAGGCAGCTGAAAATAATAAGCACACCTTTCCACTGAGAAGTCATTTTTACACAAAATCATCACTAAATTTATTAGAAATTATGGTTGGCAGTTCCAAACTGCCAACTAGAAAATTAGTTTTCTAGCTTTAAACATGACAATTTTTATCTTGGGTTTTTTTTCATTTAAAGGAATTGGATACTAAAAATTACATATAGCAGTTCTTCATATGCATTCCATGTGAAATCTTAAAATATAGTCTTTGAAAACACCACCAGTGAGTGTTAAGGGAAGGAGATTTATCCCACATCTTTATTTCACTGAAGACTAACCCATATATTATTATTATTTTTGATTGAATCAGTAGTTAATGAGAAATATTTGCAGACAGCACACAGCAAATCAATATCTTTGTTTCTCCTGCTAATCTTCACTCTACAGATAATCAGCCTTTGGAGGACTGAGAATTTGAGACTATTAGAAGGTAAGGATGAAGCGCTGACAGCTCACTCATTTCCTCAGGCAAAAATATGTTAGGTCATTTTTTGCATGTGAAATATGATAGGGATATATCATCAACATTTGGTAAATAGAGAGGGTTTTAAAAATTGCATCTGAAATACTTGACATTCAGCACGTTTCTTGAAAATGATAAAATCATAATTGTAAAAAAGACCTGCAGTATTGCCAATCAGACACTGGTTGTTCTGAGCACCCTGGCACATATATCTGTGTCCCCCTGCAGAAGGAGGAATGAGCATAAAGAAAAGAGCAATTTTCCTGCCCTAAATTGGAAAGTCTGCCAAGCAGCTATGTGATCTACCATCAATCAGTGTTAAATTCTCCTTAGCTGCAGAAAACTCAGGAACTAACTATCACTGAGAGATTTCACATGGTGACTAATGGTATATGACAAACACATTTAAAATCTGCATAGACCAGCAGCAGTTTAAAATATAACATGAATAATAAACAATCCCAAAGATATCCCGGTGTGCAAAATAAGACATGATCTCCTCAGACACATATTGTACATAGGAGATTACCATTCTAGGAGTGCACTCAGTATCAATACAGCACCAAGTCATGCACAAATATGACTTTATTTGGAATACATCTTTCGTGCAGTACATGCTGCAGTGTCATCAGGCTGTGCAGCAGGATGGGCAGCTTGTGGGAAAAAGGGGAGATGACAGCTGAGTAAAACACTGGGCTGAATCCACAATTACTCTGCTCACATGAGGAGCCCCATTAAGTAATAGTGAAATCTTGAGGTGAGGAAGGTGTTCTCCTCCACCATGTCATTACTGAAGCCACAACTAATGCATCTGTTCCAGATGGCAAGTGTTCAGAGGAATGGGAGACAGTGCTGTCCCTTGCATACTAAGCTGGTCATTTCTCAGTGCAAAGATTCCACTCATTCCTGTTTAATTTCCCATTAAAAACATATTATCTAGTTGCATAACATGGAAAAATATTTATAAGAAAGGAATATGCTAGCTATGAAAAGTGCCTGCACTTCTAATTTAAGAATAGTTCATAAAACTGGAGACACTTGTAGTAGATTTGGGTTTCCAAGCAATCAGGCATTTTAGTTTATTTCAATTCCAGATTTATATTTTTTATTTAGAACATAAAAGTCCATCATCCATCATAAAGTCCACCATTTTGACAATGGCCTTTGTGAACACTATGGTGTTTTGGCGTTTTTAATTTCTTTCTTTCTGGCAAGAACAGGTTGCCACAGAACTCAAGGAGCATAATTTTTTATTTTATTTATTGGGAATATGGTCTGTATTTTGGGCTTGGTTAAGCTAGGCAGGAGCCACAACCACTTAGATCAAGAAAGGATCAGAAACTGGGAAGTCAGAGCATCCAAGACAAGGTGTGTGATCCTGAGATCAGTGAGATGTGAGTGAGATGGCAAACCCTGAATAATAGTAATGACACCAAATAGCTTCAGGCTGAAGTGCAGCTTCCCCCATCCCAGCAGGAATAAAAGAACCTAAAGGGAAGTATAACAGAACAGTATAACAGTTTAAATGTGGTTAGGTGCAGTGTTTGCAAGCTGTGGTGTGATCTCTCAAATACTGGTCTGTCACTGTGTCTCCTCATCCATCTTTTTGCCTTTCCAAATGTAAGTATTCACAGGCAGTTTGCTTAAAAACTTTAAATGCTGAGATTATCTGCCTCTGAATTGTGACTTTCTGAATCGTTGAGGAATCACTTTATCTAATTTTGTCTCCTCTGAGCTCAGATATCTCATATTTAAATTGTATGAAGTGCTATATATGTTAAAGACAGAACAGTAGAGGCACAATTTGGGAAGTCTGTTTCAATGAAAATCACAGGTAACACAACAAACACAAAAATGCCTCATGCTGGGGCTGCTTCTAGACCAGCAAAAGGGCTCTGTTCCTCCACCTTAATTCTACAAGAGCAAACAGTCTGCACATAATACTCAGAAAGCAGAGACTAGGGCAGTCAGAACAAACAAGGGTAATTAAATAATCATCCCATTAGCTGAATTATAGTAATGTCTCAGTGATTTGACCCTACTTTAGAGCATCATTTCCATTTGCAGAATTGCTAGCAAGGGATCAGGACCAGGGCAAAAACGATTCGGTGCCACTCTGACGAGCTCTGAGCAAGCACAGAGTACCCATTTGGGATGAAGATGCAAGGAAGGGGGAGCTTGAAAATGGTGTTGCCAGAAAAGATTCTGGGGCCCTGAATGCCAGTGGAGACCTGCCTGTGCTGCTCCAGCACCCTGAGGAATTGTTCTGAAGGTTATAGAACTTCTTGTAGGGAAAGTAGGGGCAAGTACAGAAAAAAAACATAGCCAAAATCCATTTCTGATAGCACACTAAGTCACTGTTGAAAGAAGCCATAAAGTTTATCAGATAAATTGTATTTCCAATTATTGAGTTTTCCCAAAAAAAAGAAAATATTTTTAAAAACTCAGACTAAAAAGAAAGAGTGAGTGTAGCAAGAGAGATGAGCAGGCAGAAGGATATTTGCCATCTCCCCTTTGTGCTCTCCTCTACTGTTAGCAAAGGCCTCTGATGTATTATCATCATATAATCTTCCATTGTTTTTAATAAGGTTTTTTTATGAGTAAGGAATTTATGGCTGTATGCAAATATTCTGTGAAGCTAGCAGCAAAAGAAAATGCTATTTACACTGAAATTCATGTACTGACTAAAAAGCATTAACAATAGCAATTAACAAAAATGGAGATTGTGCTGTTTCCATCTGTATTTTGCAATTCACAGCAAATGATAGTCACTCAGCAAGGGATTAACTTGCTAACGTTCTTCAGTTGAAATATAGAAGTTCTATTTATTTTAAAGCTTTTTTTTTTTTAATCAAAGGAGTCCAAATCCCCAAATTCTGTCTGCTAAATAATTAGAAATCATTAAGTACATGAGAATAGCCAGCCCTAAGCAAAATGCTACTTCCCAGGAGGAGCTCCAGAGAGGACTCAAGGGAGGCAGTTTGGATTTTCTGTTATCCCAGATGGGATAGAAAGGAGCACTGGTTTGCATCAAGGTTTGATTCAGGTGTTCCTCCCTGATGTACAAACACTGCCCAGGTACCACTTTTCATTGTAGGACACAGGGAAAGGAAGTGCTGAGGGGTGGTGTTGGAGAGACACAGAGCTACAGAGAGACCCTTCCCCTCCCACCCCCTTTCTCTATAAACACAAGTAGAGGTGTGTGCAGGGAGCTCTTATGAGTTTTTTCTCTGCAGCTCAAATATTCATCAGCTGAACACAAATTTTCCACAAAATTCTGAACTCGGAGAATCAAATTGTACAAATACATTTTGCTTATTTTTAAATCATCAGTTCTGAGGAAAGATTTCATCAGTTCAATTCTACCCAGAAGTCAGAGAAATCTCTAAATCTGTGAGGATCATGACAGCTCTCTCTCCAACACTTTACATACCTGCCTCATCTCTACCTATGGAGTAGCATCCAGGTGGATAAAAGTGATTTTATCTCCATCCCAAGTGACCTTGCAGATCCCATTTCCCTAAATGAGATCAGTCAGTGCATGCTGGCTTTGGCAGCTGCAGCCCCAGCAGCAGCACTTCCCAATGAAAGGAGCCTGTGCAGGAGAATGAGCCTGGGTTTGGAGTTTTGAAGATGATCACAACGACATATGGTATCTGAATTTGTGAATATGCCAGAGCCAGGCTGGCATAAGGACACATATCAAAAACTGGAAAAAGCCTCTGCGAAGAACGCACAATTTCATGTTCATTTTTATTATACACTGCCAGTGTTTACACAGAAGCCTCTCATCCACGGAAGTGAAGTTTATTACTATCAATCACAGAAACAGCAAACAAAAATGCTGAGATTTTATGTACAGTGCTTCAGTCTGAGGGTTTTACCACTTCGGTAGGCAGCAGTAGTTATTTTACTGGCAAATGGTGTCATTGGGAATATGTTGATCATCTGGCAGTGTTGTAACATTCATAAAATATCAGCATCCCAGCTGAGAAACAGCCTCAACAACACAATGGGGCAGATTTTACTTTGCACTTGTTTAAATATTTATGCTGGGATACCTGTCGCCACTGGGGACAGTACCTTTGTGCAGAGCAGGACACTAATCCATTAATGGAATTGCAAGATCACTGTTAGTTCAAAATCCAAAATACCAGCATGACCAGATTTTATTCTCCCAGTAACTTTTCCTGGTCAAGAAAGTGCTGTGGATGCAACTGTGCTTTGTGTACTTTGAAGGAATTTGAGAAAATACTAAAAAGAGCTTCAGTTGCTATCTTACTATAACAAACTGCAAAGGACAGCAGATACCCAAACCTCTCATATGGTGAGGGAAGAAAGAGACATCTTCAGAAAGCGGTGGAACCACCTCTGAGGGCTTTGAGGATTTCTGGCTCCTTCCTTTGTGTCCAAGAGTCCTTGCTGAAACACTCATGGTACTTATAGAAGGTTGGGCTTAATCTAGAACTTTGTTCTTGAAATAACATCATGAACAATGTCTCACCAAAATCCCAGGAAGTGAATGGACATGGCAGCTGGCATCACACCAGTCTGGGTTTAAAGCACCACCTGCGAGTGAAAATGCTGGATTAAAGGGCTTTCCTTTAAAGGAGCAGTAGGCACAAGTAGCTGATGACAGCTTCTGTCAGAATGTACTAATCACGGGGCTGCAGGGTAATCTGCATTCTTGTTCTCTTTCTCTGGGATTTACTGAGTATTTAATTATTCTGTATAAAGTGAAATAGCTTCAACAGAATGGAGAGCAAGATGAAAATCAATCCTGTAAGTCCTTAATGGTAGGGTAGGTTCAAATGTTGTCAGGCAGAGGAAGAAGCTGAAATTAGAGCTGCTAGGAATGGATCAGTTATCTGATCAGCTCATTTAAGTGGAGAGCTGTGGAGAGCTCTCCTCCTCTTCTGAAAGCACCTATGGGATTACTTCAAAGAAGGGGACATCTCTTTTCTTTGGGAATTCAACTAGGTTCTGGCTTTGCTTCCAACTATGGGAAAATGTGTTGGAATATCTTTTATGACCCATCCAAGTTTGCAAACACAAAATAAGAAATGCCATACGGTGTCCAGCTAGCTCAGATCTGTAACAGATTTTGTTATCTCTGAGGGCAGCTCTGAGGCTGCCAAATGCTTGATAAGCACCAGTGCATTTCCAGGCTGGGCTGCAGAGCTGTGCATGTCACTGTTTGGTTCTGCAGGTGATGACCTCCCTTCCAAGAGGCAGTGTTGTGTTTGCCTCAAGCAGGTAGGGACTGGTTGGAGATGTCTCTACCCTAACCAGTAGCAGCATATCCAGCCCTTTCTTAATCAGTGGATATCCCCACAGAGATGTAGTGAGAAGGGAGAGGAGCGGACATCTTTCAGCTGCCAGCACGATGGCCAGTGAGGTTGGCTCCTCTCTTGGTCCCTGCTCACAGCTCTGAGAGGGGCCTGCTGGCTCTGCTCTGGAGGTATCTGCTTCCCAATTTATCTGACAGGTGGTTAGCTATTAACATGAATAAAAGTTGTGACCTGTCTGCCACTTCCAATAACTCAAGTGCTATATCCCCAATCTGTCATGTCCTTGGCAGCCCTTTTGTTTATTAGGAAATGAATTATTCATTAGGAAAATTTGTTAGAAAAATGTGCTTTAATTTCCATCATTTGCACTGTAATCCACTCTTACCCCTTCAGTGGCACTTTCCTTCTCTGCAGCCTGTCTGATGCAGCAGTGCATGGCACAGGAGGGAGAAGGGCACTTTGTCACAAACCTGTGCAAGTTCAAGATGTGCAGGGATTGTATATATGTTGTACAACACATTGTACAACTAAATCCTTTCTGGATGGAGAAGTGGGTGAGGGGGAAAATGGACGAGACAAATACACATGCATTTGCCACACACTACAGCCAAATTAACCCTGCCTGTTTAAATCTGAAGAAAATAACACCTTTGGGAGTTTAGAGAGGCACAGTGACTCACACACATTTCTCTTTTCTGAGGCTGCCTACTCACTGCTCCATACTCAAAATGTCCTTCTTGTTTCTTCCTCTCTCCACTGAAAAAATTGATTTATCCCTAACAAGGAATAATGACTACCTTGCTTCCCACAACCAAAAAAACCCTGTGTTTATACTCTATTTGCAGTATAAAATTTAGTCTTAGAATTTTTGATGGTTACAACAGCAGCAGCCCTGGTACCAGATGCTAATCCTCCGTCCTTTCTAGAACCAGTAAAAGGCCCTAAAGAAATACACTGAGCACACATCCTGTTTCCATGAGTTAGCATTGGGGTAGCCATGCTGTCCTCACATTAAGCTGGAAATTTCTTATGTAAATTGGACTGCAGCACTCACAACACCTGTTACTATGGCAGCATTTATCCACGTTCATAAAACAGCAAAGTCACTAATCAGATATTATCCTATAATGCTGAAAAAGGAAATTAACATTATAAAATTTCATCAAATGGACATGATGGAAGTTAGGAAGCAGCTCTTACACACTGGAGGTGGGCAGACAAACAAGGATATGTATGCAAGGCTGATCCTGCTGTGTGTGGGATCAGATGAGGCAGAACAGCTCGGCCACCCAAGTTATTCCAACCCAAGTTTCCTTCCCAAGCAGCCATCTATCTTCCATGCAGTTCAGATCACATTATTTTAACCTCAGAGTTCACCCTTTGGATTGATAAGTCTGCCTACCTGAGGGGCTTGGAAGGGGAGTAATTTGTTGTAACCATCTTCCAGACAGTTTTTGAAATAGTCTTTTATACAGGTGAACTCAGTGTGCTGTACATTTTTCACTCCTGGGCTGTCCATTTGTTTGCTCCCGTTTTCCAACTCTGTGTGGCTTTGCAAAGAAAGTGTCAGAGACTAATGGCACAAATCCTTGCTAATTACTGCTAAAACTCCCATGTCTAAAGTCACTTAAGGCATAGAAAACTTGTGGGACATGAGACAAATTAGGAGGTAAATCTGCCAGATCTTAATTGAGGGGTATTTTTTTTTTCCTGCAGGCTTTGCTATGCTTTAACTGAATTCTGGAGGACAGAATTTCCAGTGGCTGTGCAAACTGTCACACTGAGAAAGATCATCTGTTGCACTCCAGCCTTAGCTCCACAGAACAGCATCCCATTTTTCAAGATTGCAGCTCTGTGTTAGCTGCAGCAGGGAGATGTTCTTCTGGCACATTATTCAGGAAGATGTTACTGGACAGGTAAGAATGTTGAGGTTAAATTCAGAGTTAAAGGAAGTGAGAGAGAGGCAGAAACTTTTTCATACCAGTTGTATAAAGAACCCAAAAACTCATTTGACATTAGATGAATGGAAAAAGAAGAAAGTTAAAAGGATGTAGGATAAAAATGCAGTTCTCAAGTATTGTTCCTGCTCAGCCTAAGCACTGTAAATGCATGTCAATTGTCAATTAACCTTGCCTGTTTAAATACAGAGATGGGCAGATGACTCTCCTTTAATTTCTGCTTTTTTTCCTAGTTCAATTTCAGAAGCTGATTTTCAATGTATGAACATAATGGGAGCTACATGGGGACAAAGCAAAGGTCTTCCTAACCCAGTGTCCCATCCCTGCAAGCAGCTGACACAGAGCAGGCTCACAGCAGTGCTTTCCCTGATATTTTTCAGCCTCAAATGATTTTAGCTCAGCAGGGCCCCACGACAGGGGTCAACTGCTTTCAGTAAACTGGCATCATTTTTTATCCTGCATTTTTTGCCTGCTGCCTTTAACATCATTCAGATGTTTAGCTTTCCTCTGGATGCTGTCATTTCCCACCCAGGGCACTGACTGAGACAATTGTCTGGCAAGGATAAAGCAAGAGCATGGCCTCAGCCTCGCGTGTTTTGTGGGAGCAGAGAATCTGAGGGGAATTCCTGCAGCTTTTTCTGCATGGGGGAGCAGCTGCACCTTGTCCCCAAGTCAGCCTCTGCTACATTTGAAGAAAATAACCTTTAACAGAGAGACAAAGGAAGACAACAGTGGAAAGGTGACTGTATTTTCTATAAGGCTGCAGATCAGGTCACAGATAAAGAATAAACAAAGAATTATGAAGCACCAAGAACATGCTTCAAAAGTTACCAGATGGCACCAGCTGTAACTTAACTTTTCAGCAGTCCTGCCAAGAGCTGGATTGAATGCAACACAGTACAATATCATTTGTAGAAAACAAAAATCAGAGAATTCCTGCCATAATTGTTCCATGATTCAGCAATTCACCCCGCTAACTGCTCCCAATCACACATAAACTCCCATCAATTTGAGGAGAGATTCACACACATGCCATATGTTAGGATGGATGCAAAAACCCCAAGGACGTCATTGGGGAGCTCACAAAGCCTATGCAGAACTCAAGAAGGATAAGAGTGAATACAAATAGGCAATATGTGTTTTTAAGAGGAAGGGCATGGGGAGTAGGTTTTTTAAGCTCACGATTAACTCACAGCAAGCGAATGCACAGCTCTTCCTCCCCAGGTCTGCCATAAAGCAGAGGAGCAGCTGCCTAATCCATGGGCAGAGACAAACCAGGAAACCTTAAAAATGAGACAGGTTAATGCTCCAGATCTGTGTAACCAGCTACCTGAGGGGTCACTCAGGGGACACTTCTCTTCCCCAGCACAACACTGCAGTCGCTCGTTCTGCAGGTCATGGAAGCCAAGGCCAAACCCAAACCTGAGTTACACTTTGTGAAATGAGGATTCACCACTTTTGGCTCCTTTGAGTCACTCTGTACCTAGAGTGGCATCACAGATCAGAATCTGGCCATCACTGTTTAGTACCTGCTTGGATTTAGAAAGTAAATGATCTTTAGCTGAAGACAAGAGCTATTAATTCCCACTTTTGTTCACACAGAAATGCTGATAAATGCCTTTGTGCATTTATGTACAAGATAATGCAGCTAAAAAGTATTCAGCATGTGCATAAAACTGCAGACGGGGATAACAGATGATTTTCACTTCCTTCTTAATAATTATAATTAAGCACACAACTATATTATGATATACAATGTATTATTTCCCTGTTTTTTCTCTTTCCTCAGTTTTTTACAAAAGCTTAAAGGCATAATTGTTCTTTGGGTGCATGTATTAAATGTTACTAGTGGTTTGATTTTAAGACTATTCATTCCCTGCAGAGTCTTCAACACTGGATTTTTTAAAAGCAATATAAAATAATTATAAATTCCCCACGTAATTAAGTTTATTAAGCACTATTCTCAGATGATTTAGTCCTCCGTTAGCCATCTTGCTTTCCATGTTTCAGGTTCTGAATTCTGTTTAAATACTATTATTGAGGAAGGGACGGTTTTTTCTCTTTCTCAGAGTATTGCATGGAACAAAAGATGAGGAAAGAACATTCATTGTTAACTACTGGTTTCAGAGAATACATATTTTAACTGCAAACTTCTGATGGTAACTCACACCCCCATATGGTAAGTGCAATTCTGCTAAAAATTATTTAATTTTTTTAAATTTCCTTTCCTCATCCCTTTACAAGTGGTTGTGAGACTCCCAGAGGATGCTGACGAACTTGAAAACCACTGCTGGTCCAAACTCCCATCTTTTGGGCTGCTCACTGCTTTCCCTTTTCTTCCAAGACCCAAGCTCTGGTTGCATCCCTAATTTTACTGACAACAGGAAAAAGGAGTATTCATTACTGTGTTTGGAGTATTAGAATTTTTAAAGCTCTGTTGGAAATGCAACAATCATCTTTTATTAATAGCTAAATTCAGCTACCAAATAAATACAAGGAAGAACGTTCTGACTTAAAAATTGCTAACCCTGCAGCTCTCCCAGCAGGAATTCCAGCACAGTGGAACCCAGGAAAGTGAGAGTTGCTCTATAATGAGGACACTCTCAGATTGCAAGGTGAGACATGGCACTCTCAGCTATTTAGAAGCAATTAACCTTTTTTTGTGGATGCTGCAGCTGGTCCGACCTGTTCTCCCTGTTTGCACACAGCTCCGGGGGCCAGAGGGCGAAGTGACCTGTCTGCAACAGCATGGGGGCTCCAGGAAAACCTCACCAAGTATTCTGCATTACCCTTTACCTAGATTTTCCCTTGTGAGGAATGGAAATGTGTAAAGACACAAGACAGGGTCTGCAAACATCACAAGAGCGCCAGGAAGGCAGGTGAGCCAGCCAGGGTCAGATCTCTGCTTCATTCAAGTAAAGCAGCTGATCCCTCAGGCTGTTCTGACCTGATGTTATTCAGAATCTGCCAAACTAAAAAAAAAAAAACATCAAAAAAATTGGAAATAAAATATTAGAAATAATCTGGCTCCGTTGCTCAGATTTTTACCAAAAACTACCTTTTAATTCATGCTCCAGTGCTAATGTGACTGCCACTTGTCAATCCACTGCTTTTGGAGGTTGAATTCCCTGTGTACAGAAAGCCATGAGAGCTGGAAACACCTGCACCATGGAGAAATAAAACAAGGTCTGGGCTTTCATTCAGAGAGCTGCAGTTGGGCAAACTGCTCGCCAAAGACATGATTTAATTCTGACATTGTCATCCTGCCAGAGAGAAAGAGAAGCTAAAGGGCATAATATGGAGCCAGAGATTACCACTAAACTGACATTTTCTTGAATTAAGATGGATTAAATTTTTAAATGGAAGAACTGTTATTGCAGTAGGACTGATAGAAAATATAACTCCCAAATTAGAGTGAAATTCAAGAATGATGGGACTGCTTGAACCAAATTTCAAGCGCAGGATTGAAACCATATTTGTGGGAATTTAGGCCATTTATAAAAACATCAGTTGATATTCTTATTTAAGTAATATATCACTTGTTCTATCTAGCAACCAGTACCTTGTCACCCTCTCCACTTTCAATCACAGGTAGAGTACTTGTCAGGAATCAAAATATTATCTGTACCTCTGAAAATGAAAGAAACAAGGGAATATTTATACTTCCAAGGACCCTAGAAGACAAGTTAAAAAATGGCATTTATGGGCATCATTAAGCACAAGCATTTTGCCATCAATACTGAACAGGCCATCACTGACATGACAAAATCAGTCTGTCATTCCACCTGGTAAAAACACGGCCATAATGCTCAGGGCACAAGCGAATTTTCTTTATCTGCACATTCAGAAGGTGTCTGGGTGCAAGTTCCATGATCAATGCAGTTTCTGCTGTTCCAGGCAGGGTTCTGGTAAGAATGAATGAGTATTAGAATGGTCAGTGTATGCAGTATCTTGCATCCTTCAAAATGAGAGCTCCTCTGGACAACATGGGTCCATCCCACTGGCTTCCTTTCAAGAGGAAAGTTCACTGGAGGCTGGGTTCTCAGCATCAGATTTAAAGTTGAATGTGGGCAGAACTGATGCATCTAAATGTAAAATTCTAAAGCAGGATCTTTTTCATTCAGCTGCCACCTAACCCTGGAAATGCCTCATTTCTCCACATGAATCTCCTTCTAAACTTTCATTTCTTTCACTGAAAGCCCAGAATTGCTGTGATTTGATTTCTGCCCCTAAATTTCACATGAAGCCCCATCAAAATACAAGCCCAGTCTTTTAAATTGGTCAAAGACCCACAGGGGATTGAAAATTCAGAGGCATCTCTAGAACCAGCCAAGGAAGCCAACAGTGACTATTTCCTTCTAAAATTGCTGATACACATTGCCTGTCCATGTCTACATGGATGAGTCCACTCCCAACCTGGAGTTCCTTTTAGCAAAACAAAATGCTAAAGAAAATGGTTCAGGAAACTGAAATTATATTCTAAAAGAAAATAACTGAAAAGGCTTGTTATAATCAGAAAAAAAAAAAAAAAAAAAAAAAAAAAAAAAAAAAAACAAACCAACAATCCCTTTTAGATTTTTACAGTTAATTGTTGCCACATTTCTGTTCAACATAACCAAAACTGAAGTCTTTGCCTTAAGGGATTGTAGTATTCCAATGGCCTGGAATAAAATTCTCAGAAAAGTTCCTCTTGCAAAACAGTATTATTTATGTTCAGAAACCTTCAAAATAAACCAGGTTTTCAATACTGAGTAAAAGTAGAGGGGGTTTTGCACCATTCTTATTCTCTGACCCTTAAAGAACTGCAGAAATGTTACACTTGTGAGAAGTGCCTTTAATTTCAGTGGGTGGGAAGAGTTTACTACTGCAAATATGATTTGAGTGTCTCTGACACTTTTAATGCTCAGCTGTTTAGCTCAGAAGATTGACTGCAGTTGCCCCTGCTCCACATTAATATCTCCTTCCTCTGCTCCTTCCCTGAATTCTCCATGCACCTATCTATCTTTCATTTGCAGGGGAGCCTTACACTAATTACACTTCTCAGAGCATTAAGAAGATCGAGATGGATTTATCGAGTGAGCAGGCTCAAGGAAAAAACAGTTGGGAATGGCTTGCAGTTGTCAATTTTTTTCCAATTATTAGGAGCATGTGATCAATTTGTTTCTCTGAATTCAAGGTTGGATTCTCCGGAAGATTGCATAGGGCATCTTAATGTCATTGCCATCCTTTTTAAAATGTAAACAGAAAGTAAAGAAAAATGTCTTCGATAATATAAATAAAAAACAATGTCACAGCATAAATAAGCAGATGTGGTAACAAAACAAACCTTGATGTAACACATCTGACTGCCTTCAGCAAAGCACAAATGCAGGTAGAAGGGAATTTCCCCATCTTAATTGTACAGATATAAAATTTTATTTCTTATGAATACACTGAATAGAGAAGCATCATTGATTTATCTACCACTAAGCCACTGTTTTTAATACTTGGACCACAATATCACAAGCTTCCTGAAAAATCCTAATAAGGATACAATTTTCTAGAAATTAAATTGTTCTCTTGGAAAACAAACAATTTTTGTGATACTGATCTTTAAGACTTATTATAGCATAGGTATGGGAATTAGACAACTATTTTACCCCTTGCAGGAGAATAATCCTCAGAAGTAGAACAATCCATTGTGACTATTTCACATTTCCTTTTTTCACTCCAAAGCAGCCAAGATTGGTACTGTTTGTGCCATAAGGTGAACACTCAAGCTGACATGGCCAGAAAAGAGGAATCTTCCAAATATAGGAGTAAAATGGGATGTGAAATAAAATGATACTTTCAAATGAAGCTGAAATCACATAGGTAATTAAATACCTGTATGTACACAAATGGTAATATCTGGGTATCTAAACAGCATCCATCCACTCGGGTATTAATCAGTTCACCTGAGCTTTTAGATGCAAAGGGAAAACAAAAAGCTTCTACATCTATAATGGTATTTACAAACCTCATCCCAACACATCAGGAATATAAAGTTAAGTCAGAGGTATTTAAAATTTGCATCGACTCTAATCACTTTATATAGGTTCATATTATTTGTTGTTTTATTGCCTAAAGTTGAATGTGTCACTTGTGTACTATTTACAGCCACCAGAAACTTGTCATGTTTAGAAATATGAAAGTGTCCCAGAGCACATCTCTAATTGAATATTCTTTCTGATACTCATGAATGATTAATGGCAGGCCCTCAGCCACTTACTGCTGAAATGTAGAGTCCTGAAAGAAAAAGAAGTTATGCTTTCCTGATTTACAAGATCAAGTTCTGTATGGCAATCAAACTTTGACCTAAAAATGGTCATTCTCTGGAGACAGGCCTGCTTTATACCTGAGCTATGGCCTGACTGGGGAGTAAAATCATTCAGAAAAACTCCAAAATGAAAAATCCATGATGCTCCCACCACACAAAAACAAAAGCTAAGCTGAATGTTGTTAACAGTTGTGTTTTACACTGCCACTATAATACAGCTTTAATATTCCAAAGTGAGGAAAAATGCTGAAAATTTTGAGGGAAGTTTCAATAAAAGGGCATCATCTGGACACCAAGGAAAGGTACCTAGATTGCAATATTGTGTATCCTGTGCAGATTTTGACACCTCATTTCATCTGTTCCTTGTCCTCCTTTTGGGAGGGACAGCTGGTATAGCCTTAAGGTTTCCTCATCACTTGCACTGTGCTCATTTCCTGAGTTCTGCTGACAAAATGTGGGCTTCCTCAGTGAGATTTCCAGTGTGATACAGAAATGACTCCATTAAATGTCATAGATAAAACACTCTCTTGCCATTTCGCAGCACAGAACAAACATGGAAACACTGTGCCTGGCACAGATCTTCCCAGACATTGATATCTATCTTCCTTGCAGTTTTATATCCTCATTTTTTACTCTGGAGTCTAATTCACAACTTAATGTGTTCTTCAAAGACTCCTGCATACAAGTGAGACATTTGCACCCCTTCTGTCATCCCTTTCTGCAAAATGTATCAAAGCAAGGCTGTCCTATAGAAGGAATGACTAAAACAGGGCTCATAGGATGGGAATACTGAGAGGTGCAGACAGAATAATTCAATTTCACAGAACGACTAAATAGCCTGGGTAGGAAGGGACCATAAAGCTCATCCCATTCCACCTGTCCCTCCAGCCCTTGGCAATTGTGTCTCTCCACCTTCACTTTAGAAGGGAAGTCATAACCACTTCAGAAAAAAAGTGAACGGTTTGGTGCATTTTGTGTTTACAGAGAGACTCCGGAGACCTTACTAAATTACAGCATTGTGGGAACCTTTCAAACTACTGAGTGTCCAAAATGGCAGCTTTATAAATAGTTTGACACTGAGCCCAATTCCTTTCATGCCTTTAAGGTTATCTTCAAGTACCCTAAAATGTTCCTGGTTACTTTTCTTGAGCTTGCAATAAATGGGAGGGAAAGGACACTTAGATACTGACTTCCTAAGAACACTTTCCCTCTGTAAGTGCATCACTGAGGATATCATGTAAATGTATAAATTTATGCTCTTTCCATTCAGGAGTTTGTTCAAACTGATGAAAAGGAGTTACTTTTTATGAACATTATTAAATGTGTAAAAAAATAAATTGAGATTTTTCCAATTGCTGAAGACAAAGGTACCACCACTGTTAAGAGCCTTGAGGAGTTTATGCCTGGAGGGCAAACATCCTCCACACGAGAAGATTTTAGAGAATAAGATGCATATGATGCACTCTATTTGCAAAACAAATATTTCTGAACTCAAACTTTTCATTTTGCTGTGATCTGAAAAACCCACAAAGTGTGGTGGCTAATTTTCTGGTTTGGGTTGTTTGTTTGTTTGTTTGTTTTGGTTTGGTTTGGTTTGGTTTAGTTAGGTTTTTTTGTTGTTTTTTTGTTTGTTTGTTTGTTGGTTTTTGTTGGTTTTGTTGGGGGGCGGGGGGGTTGTTAAATTCTGGTACTTTCCATGCTCCACAAGTCCAAGCATAAGCTGACATTGGTTATGACTACATGGTAAACAATGTGTTTTACTGATAGAGTACTTCACTTACTAAGTGAATTTTTTTTTTCATTTATGGCATTTTGAAATGACCTAGTAAATTACTGATTTAAAAGTTAGAGTAAACAAAGGTGAAGAGCCACCTAGGACTGACAGGAAATTCCCAAAAGCACAATGGAAGAAGCCCACTCCTTGTAAGGTCACCACAAACATACTACATTCCACACATTTTTATTCTCATCCCCTTAAGAAGGTGCAGCAGGTAAGTATAGAATTATAATTCTACAAGGAATCTTGTTGTTTTTAAGCCTGAAAACTATTTAATCAAATCTAATTTAAACAATATTAGATGTGTGTGGGAGCAAATTCCAAAAATTAATCTCCTCTCAAGATCCATTTTGCCAAGGCAGGGACTTAAAGATGTCAGATTAAAAAATGCTTTGCTAAAGCATTTGAAAATCTTCTTTTAATTTAGATGTGTATTTATTCCACTGCCCTGTTTTTGATCTAGTCTAGAATTGTCACACAAATGCAATAAAATCTGCACTTCATCTTGTTATGATCAGGGAATATGTGTGTGTAAGAGACACAGGGAGAATGGTCTTGATCCCTTTAGGCTAAAGTACATTCCCTAACATTTATTAGGCCTTTATAATGTACTTTGCTGGATTTATTATCTCCACCTCCATCTACTTCTGCCTGAAGAGAACAGTCCTAAAATTGCCCTTAAAAGAAGACAATCATGATTCTTAAAATAGAGCATCCTTTCACAGCAAATCAAAAGTGGAGAACAATAGTGAGGGGGCTGTCTTCCCAACCTTGCTGTGTGAAGTTTTCCTGCTG
The DNA here is from genome assembly GCF_017590135.1 of Pyrgilauda ruficollis. Lineage (NCBI taxonomy): Eukaryota > Metazoa > Chordata > Aves > Passeriformes > Passeridae > Pyrgilauda > Pyrgilauda ruficollis. Next base: position 474,326 of record NW_024515431.1, read on the forward strand.
GAAGTTTTAAATTAAATAAAAATCAGCCTTTACAATGAGCCTTTACAGATAATAGTGTTGGGCAAGGACTTTGTGGGGTTGTCTCTTTTTAACTTGTCTCTTACCAGGCTAAATGAAGAAATAGCCTGGTTGAGGGAGAACTAACTTTATCCAGGTTACAAGCAGAGAACCACATCTAACAATCAGCAGAAGAAGGCAGTGGCACAGAACCTGAATTATTTCCTCAGCTCTCCATGTGAATACATCCCTTTCTGTCACCCCAGAGTAACCCAGATGACTCCCAGGAGAAAGAAGCCTGGGTCACTTGGAAACTTACTTATTGTCATCACTGCTTTCTGCCCTCCAAGGCTCCTCAGGGTTTAGCTGAAGATTCTCCATTTCAGCAATGAAGCCATGAACAAAAGTTATGAGACTTGCTAAAAGAAGAAAAAATAAATGATCACATGGAGGGTCTAGTATTTACACATCTAGGAATGTCAGTCTAACGATAGTTCTCCCCTGAAGTAAAGTAAAAAATATTATTCAACTTAATTTGGGGTTGCGTTGGTTCTGGGTTGGGTTTTTTTCAGATCAGTAAGAATGTAATTCATAGGAAATAATGGATTTTTTAGAGGTTCATTCTATGTTCACTCTCTCTAGTGTTGAAAGAAATAAAGTAAATAAGTTTCTGCTCTTAGAAATACTAGACTTCAATTGGTTTGCCCTGAAGCTTCTCAAAACTTACAAGTGTATTCTGTAAAATGTCTCAGATTAATTCTTTTCTTGCTGACATGGTGTCAGTCAGAAAGACTGATGCTGAAATCAGTGGGCCAGTATCCTCATACTGCCATCCCATTTCCACATTATCCTCTTCATTTGGTTTATCTTGAATGCATGTGATAGAAAATTTGACTCAAAGAATAGTTTTGTCCCTTTCCTGCACTTTCCTCATGCGCAGCCACCCAAAAAGGGTTGGCCAGCTCCCTGCAGGAAAGTTGTACACAGTCCAAAATCTAAGGGCAGGTAAAGATTCTCGCATTCTGGTTTTAGCCAGGAAATCTGCATTTCCGCATCCCAGTGCATTGGGTAGGTCATGCTGTCCTACATGATCTCAAGTTTCTGTTTGCAATGCCCAGACAATTCCCACAGCTTGTTGGACCTGGAAATAGTCTCCCAAAACAGCATATTTGGAGAGCAGAAACACTAAAGAACTTCCTATAACACCTAGTTTTCAGCTTATTGCTCTCACATTATCATGCCACATATCATTATCAAGTACCTCTTCAAATTAGTTTGAAAACCTCCACTTGCAGGTTACCTCTTGCCCTGCCTCTTCTAACGGAGGAGCTTTCTTTGAAATTCCAGCTTGGATTTATTCATGGCCAGTGTAAACAAAGCTGTGTCTATGCTTTAGGCAGCTCCTTCAATGCTGCTCATCCCTCTTGCTTCCAGATGATGAACTTACCATGTTATAGAATATCATCTTTGCATTTACAAAAATAAGCAAAGGTCCCTATGTATCAGGGAAGTGAAGAGGCCACGACTGTCTCAGCATCTTCACTTGCCAGAGCTCATCAGATAAATCAGACGCTAAACTGTTATTAAAGATGGCTTGAAATTGGCAACTGCTTAAATTTAGCAAAAAGATTCAGATTTTGTGAAGTGACCTTTGGAAGTGAAGCCTGCTCCTCTTTCCCTGAGTGAGCAGCAGAGTCAACAAAGAGCAAGAGGAAAGGCACAGGGAGGGCAGGAGATGAGCAGAGGTGTCCCAGGCACAACAGTGGCCCCACAAAATAGGTGCCTCCACCTAAGGCATTCTCCAGCTCCTGCATAAAACAGTAGAGAGGCTGCAGCACCCTGGAGTTCCATGACATTATCCAGGAATACTGGTGCATTTTTAGGCAGAAGTACATTTGGAAGGAGTATCTGCACAGAGCCTTGACTAGCATATTGAAAACATATGAGAGTTCTCTAGAGAGCTTTGAGAGTTCTGCTCAGCAAGGCTAAATGACGTCTGGAGCCCCCACAAGCTGGTTCCTCGTGATTCCAATGCTGGCAAACTGTTCCCCCTAGAATTAGCTGCAGAAGCTCCAGAATTTACAGTCATTTTCCTTCCAGGCTACAGATAAATTGAAAATCTGAGAACTTTTTTCTTGTCTCAAGATTTCTCCTTAGAAATTCAAATGTCTTAGGAGAGGGTGAGGCTAGCAGCAGGATGGGAGCTGTACTTGTGTGTGATATTCCTGGGGACAAATTCAGAGACAGGTAAGGAAAAGAATGGAGAATGGGATTCAGACATCTAGGGGATTGGTATAAAGACAGAAATCTTGGCTATGTACAGAAGCCAGTACAAATTTAATCACTGATTCCAAAGGCCAAGGCTTTTATCCAATATCTGTGCCCCAACTAATTCACAGATAAATTCACAGAGGGAATCAAATGCTTCATAAACATCCTATGCTGTCTCAGAACAGGAAAATGTCCTGGAAGAAGCATGTCCTGGTACACAGTGGCAGATGTGGAAGAGGACTCTTTTGTTAGCACTGAAAATTTCTAGAGCTTTACTACTTTCCTTGTCTCCAGCTCCTATCTTTCGGCTCAATATAATGACCAAATTTGCATCCAAACAAGTTTGCATATTCTTGAATTTTCCATTCTGTCTTCAGTGTTGCTGTATTCCATGGAGGTCTCGTCTTGCACTATGACACATTTATTACCAGATGATAATTGAAAAATAGAAGAAATGGCTTGGAGAGTAAATGGAAGAGAGGCAGATAATTTTAGGATTCAATTTTCTCTGCATTTTTTACTGGTAGGGATAGCATAATACTGCAATAGAATCCAATCAGAAGTTCTCTTCTGTCACATTTCAGTGAGCTAACAGTGGCATGTCAAAACAGCTACAAATCTGGAAGACTTGTTTTTGCTGGAATTAACAATAGGACAACCAAAACAGTGAAGAACAAATATAAAAAGAAGGCAAAAAATAATTGTTAAACAAGTAAAGGATTTCAATTATGCTTATTGCCACCTTAATTTGCTTTCCTTCCTGTGTAGCAAAACCCTCAATATCATATTATACACAATTAATTCAACTGCTGTAATGAAATTAAACAGATTTCTATAATTTGTATGTTGGGAGAAAGCAGTAGCATTAATATTGCCTGTCATTTGGCAAACAGATAATAAAGCCCAAATCTAGTTGAGAAAACTCAATAAAGCCTTTATATGGTAGCAATGAACTAGGCAAGTGAGATGCTGTTTGTGTGGATGGGGTGAACTCAGTGAGCAGGGGACAAACAAGCAGAAAGCCCCAGAAAGTGTATGAGGGGTTTTCTTCTCATTCCCCAAAGAGAACAGGCAAGAAAATCCACTTGCTTGTTTCTTTCAAGTGAATTCCCCAGCAGATTTCAATTCACTACCTCTTTACTAAGATTATGAGGGAACTTGGCCTTGGCTTTGCACGCCACACCAGAGGGGTCTGTGCAGCCCTGGAGATCAGGAGACTGAGTCAGGATTTACCTGGGCAAGCCTGACTGCTCTGGGAGCTGAAGGGCACCTGGAAAAAGGCACACAGGGTGCAAAGACTGCACCATGAAACATAACTGTGGGGTGGGAGCCTAAATGTTCCTCTGCCTTCTCTGCTCTGCTCTCAGCACCCCATGTGTGCCACCTCCACCAGCCAAGCCACAGCAGGGGGCTGGGTTTTCAGGGCTTCACAAATTTGCAGGTCTTCCAAACTGCAGTAGAAACACAAAAAAATCCATCCACTGATGGTGTAAGGTGTCCCTGCCATGGCAGGGGGTGGAATCAGGTGATCCTTAATGTCCTCTCCTACCCAGGCCACTCAATGACTCTGTGATTGCTGATTTGATGTGCTTCACTGTGTACACCTACTTCATACACAGACTCAAGGTTCAGGCACTTTGATCATGGGATGGTGTGGCTTAGAAATGCAAAAATATGATTTCAAGAACGAAAAGGTCATCATTTAGAAATCCAGCTTGGGCTGCTTACCAACCACATCTTATCCCAGGGCTCCCTAGGCTCATCTATTCTTCATTTGCCTTTCCTATAATTCTACCTATGATCTCTCTTGTAAACATTTATGAGCAGACATTTCAGAAGCTTCATATTTTCTTTAACAAATGGTTTATATCATCTTTGTGAAGAGTGCTACATAACGATGCAACATCATACATTAATATTTAAAACCGAATGAAATAACACCTCAACAAGGATAATTTTTTCTCAGTTTGCTAGCTGTCTTAAATTTATTTGTGAAATGAATTAGAGCAAGGAAACCACAGAGATAAAGTTTCCTTGCATTTTTATGAATAGACAGCAAATTAATTTTTAGAAGAAATATTTGCATAAATGTAATTTTTTTTCCCTTCTGAAAGGGCACCTGTTTCCACAAATTATAATCTGAAGCTCATTAGATGATTAGATGTTCTGGAAATATCATTTATAGGCCAGATCTCCCAATCAAGAGAGAAAAATATCACTGCACGAAATATATTCTTGAACAAAATTCTGCAGAATTGTAAAACGCAGAAATTGAATATTCCATAATTGCTGTTACAAGCAGACACCACTTTCAAAGGCAGTACTGCAGAAGCAGTGAGCAGAAATAAAATTCAACAAATGGCATGAAATGCAAATTAAGAACCAGAAGAGGTTTGGAGGTTACATCCTAAGTCAGGCAATGGCAAGTTGTACATCAGGAGCCTCTCTGGGCACAGGTCTGGAGCTGCCCTGCTTTGGATGCACTCCTGGAGCCTTGGGGAACGTGTTTAACTCTGGCTCTCAGGTGTTGTAGGAGTCACTGCCATGGCCAGCTGAGCCAGCCCTTCCTCACAGCCCTGGCTGGACCTGCAGTGTCCCTCTGCTGAGCTGGCAGAGCCGGGACACTTCTCCTGCGTGGTCACATCTGTGTTTGCCTCACTCCACGTCCAAAGGAGGGGCCCTCTCGTGCTTTGCCTGCTGCCACCTTCTAATTCTGTCACATCTCGTTTTCTTGTTCTCCTGCCACAGGTCCTCCTACTCCAGGGCCTTTCCAGGGAGGATCTGATGTTTGCAGAGGTGCTGAGAATGCCCACAGTGATGGACATTTATTTTTATATGCAGACATTCCAGAAATTTCTTTTCACCCTTAACCCATTCCTCTCAACTCTGTATTATTTTCCCTGTTGAATATTTCTCACACTAATTTTTCTTTTCATTTCCCTTAGGTTCCAGCAGGATCACTAAATCACAATTTACAGTTTCTGAAAACTGAAGGTACTTTCCTCCACTCTCACTTAGCTGCTTTGGGATTTGTAACTTATTGCCTCCTTTTTTTATTTTCTTACAAAAAGCAACGTGTCCCTTACATGATGGCCTACATAAAACATTTTTTTATAGACTGGGGTCAGCATACAGCTTTTTAGGAGGCATTCAAATTTGGTTTGGAAACTGAAATACTTGTATGCTTCATTTTTTAAAAAGGGAAAAAGCAGCAGTCCTCATTTTAAGAGAAAATTGGCTCAAATCAAGAAGCCCGGGCTTGGAAGTTCAGAGAGCTTTGTGTCAGTAAAAATAAAATTTAAAAAAATCTCATCTTACTTCTTTACTTTTGAAGAACTGAGCAAAGATCCCTCATAGAAGTTGACAGGGAGACTATCAAAAGTTGAATTGGAGAACTAGCAGGGAGACTATCAAAGTCTGTAGGACATTTTTATATTGTTACTTGTCCTTATGTACACAATAGCACATCCCAGGAGTCCCAGCTCTCCTTGCCTTGGAACAAACCCTCTGAAGGTACAACCTAGCTGGATAAAACAAACAAATCATAGAAAGGGACAACAGCAGTGGGATGGTGAAGTGGTTTATACAGGATCATGCAAAATCAAGGGAAAAACTGAGCTTACCTGGATCCCACCAGGTTTAGTACTCTCTTTAGTGGACAATCCTATCCTCAAACTTTTTTCCAGCCCCTCAGGATTTACCATTGCTTCCCACACAGCTGTAATACAAAAGGAGACTGCAACTTGCATGTTCACTCCTTCATGATACAACTGAAAATAGTGTAGGTTCCTTAGCTTAACATCATGTTTAATAAGAGTTACACTTTAATAGGTCTGATATTAAGTGCTGAGTGACAGCAATAAGATGTGACAAATATATTTTGAGCCTGAGAGACAAGACTGTTCTGTATGTCACCTGCATTACTGTTATGCATAAGGATGTAAATAGTTGGTGACATTGGGTAACACATGGGTGATACTTAGTAAAATTATGTCAAGGTAAATTTGATTAAGTGAGAGTGACACAGCCTGATTTATGGGTTCCATTGACATGCTATTTCTTCCCAGGCTGTGGGAATAATATTATTTATTTGTGCTGAATATAACTTTCCCCATTTGCCACATTCTGACTCTTGTATTAAATGGGCTCCATTACAATATTATTTATATTACATCAGTACCTGGAAGGCCCAGTTAGGTCTTCTCTGGGGCATGCATAGTAAAGTGCTACTGCCAAGAATCATTCGTTGCTGAAGTACTCAAGTGAGGCAAAGGGAGGTTAAAACAAATGGATTTTCATGTTCTACAGTCAAAGACACACTGACATCTTCATGCATGATTTCTTCATCTGCTCAAGTAGCTCTGGAAGACTTTTTCATCATGAGTGACATGCAAGGTTCAATCTGTAACTGGTCTTGCTCCCTTTATTTTGGCACTGTTTGTATCAGCACTGATTTCTCTCTGCTGCAGCCTCCTGATGTTTCCTTCACACAGTGTGTCGCAGCCTGGCACTAATGATGCCCCAGCCTGGGAAAGACACAACAGGGCATGTTTCCTTATCACAAAAAAACCTGCTCTCAGATTCTGTTCCACTAAACAATTTTTAATGAGACCAAGCTGTGTTATAATGTATTTTATGTTTATATGTGGGAAATAAATAATTAGTACTAAATAGGATCTTGAACACAGCTCTAGAAGAATTTCACAAGGTGAGGATTTTGAAGGTCTCAGGTCCAGGCTCCTTCTCAAAGCAGGGCCATCTTCCAGGGATGGGGACTCCAACATTTTCTTGGGCACCCTTCCAATGAAGAAATTTTCTCTAATATCCAACCTAAACCTGCCCTGGCCCAGCCTGAGGCCGTTCCCTCTGCTCCTGTCCCTGTTCCTGGGAGCACAGCCCGACCCCCGGCTGTCCCCTCCTGGCAGGAGTTGTGCAGAGCCAGAAGGGCCCCCTGAGCCTCCTTTTCTCCAGGCTGAGCCCCTTTCCAGCTCCCTCAGCCCCTCCTGGGGCTCCGGCCCCTTCCCAGCTCCGTTCCCTTCCCTGGACACGCTCCAGCCCCTCCAGGGCTCTGGTGGCCATGACAGGCCCAGAAGCGGCCACAGCCCTCGAGGTCCCTCAGCAGGGCCAGCCCAGGGGACGGGCCCTGCCCTGGGCCCGCTGCCACCCCAGGGCTGGCACAGCCCAGGTGCCACCGGCCTCTGGCACTCCTGGCTTTGTGTCCTGCCCCTGTCACCAGCACCCCCAGGGCCTTTGCCACCAGCAGCTTTCCAGCCCCTGTGCCCCAGCCCAGCTCCATGGGGTTGGGGTGACCCCAGGGCAGGACCCGGCCCTTGGCCCTGTTGTCCCTCAGCCCGTGGATCCAGCCTGTCCGGATCCCTCTGCAGAGCCTGTAGAGATGGTGCAGTCTGTCAGTGTTAGCTCATTTCAGGATGCTAAAATAACACTTGACATCTTGGGCTGGTGCACACCCTCAAGTGAGGAAGGATTCCCTCACTGGCATAGAAGTTGACAGTAGAGAACCAGCCAGAACTTCCAGCTGCTCTCTCCATCCAGACCCTGTCCTAAAGAGTGACAGGTTGAAGAGGAGCAATCACAGTTTGGCACTCTGAGAGCTCTGCTTGCTCTCACAGCGTGCAGGAGAGCAGGGCAGCAATCGCTAACGAGAAGCTCCAGAACAGAATGACAGGCCTCATGTCCCCGTGACACCCTATGAGCGGCACACGGAGCAGAGAGGAACAGCAAATCTGTCCCATCACAGCCACTGCCACCTCTGACCCTTCAAACAGAATGGATTTGGCAGGAAAGGCTGGCCACTGCTGGTGCACCAGCTATCAATATATTCTTAATAGAAATGGCTCCACTGGCAGCTGAGCCCACCCCTGCCACCACAGAGAACTGTGCAGCACTCCACCAACAAAAACCTGCTGTAAAAAATACGCTGATACATATTGTAAATAAGTAGTTTAGTGGCAGCTGTCAGATTACCTCTGTTGTAAAGTTGCTCCTTTAAATTTACATCACTGCAATCACAAAAACTGTAATTAAAAGCCAAGTAAATTACTGTTTGCATTTCTAATGCAACAGCAATTTCAAAACAATGTGTCAATACAGAGCAACAAAGAAATTGTCTATTTTCAAAACCAGGGAGAAGAGATTTTAATCTGTGATACATGTGTGTTTCCCAGTGTGATTTTCCTATTAATGACACCTCATAGCAAAATAGTCCACTCTACTTACTGATCATGTTAAGCTGTTGCCATGGAAATATGAAGACCCTACTATACTCAGATGTTAACTCTTAAAGCACAGCTTTACACTCCTTTAATATCAATTTTTGTTTAAAAAGAGAGCTCTTGGCAAGGCAGAATTCAGTTATTTTCCAGCTGTCTAGCACAATGGCTGTGTTAAGAAGACAATGGCAAGGGCTTGTTTCAGAGGTGTTGTAGGAGAGCACAGCCATTCAGAAATATCCCCCCACATAATTTCCCTATGAATAGAGAATTATGAGAAAAGTGACAAACAGCTCCACAGACAATGGCAGGAGTACTTAATCAGCCAAGTTCATTAAGGAGGAGAAGAAACTGAGGTATGACTAAATACTGTTACAGCTTTGTCTAGCACCTTATTCCTAGGGGTAAAAGAATGATTACATTTTCTCCTTCCCCTCCATAGCCATAATTTCTTTTAGAAACAAAAATCAAAGTCATAAGGAAACAACCATTTTAAACCACTCTTATTCTCTCCCTCTGGGGTTTTAGTGGGGATTTTTTTTCTTTTGTTTTGGGGTGATGTTTGTGTATTTTTTGGGTTTGGTTGTGTTGGGTTGAGGGTTTTTTTAAGAAATTTTTGGTCATCAAGGCATGGAAATAAATGCAGCTGTAAATGGTTGTCTTGAAGTTGGGGAAATGAAAGACAACCAGGCTGTGATTCCAGCCACATCTCCTCCTGCCATCCTGCTGCCTCCAGAGGTTGTGCAGCTCTGCTCCAGCTGGCTGCTAAAGCCAAGGCAGATATTTGGGCTTGAGTCAGCATGGAAGGGATTCTGTACAGCAGCTAAATAAATCCCACAATTCAGACAACTTTTCAATTTAAATGACCAAAAATGGCATAGTCATTTTACCTTTTTCCACAGCTCCTGCTTATTTCCAGGCTAGTATTTCTGAATAAATAATTCTCATGCACACAAATGCAATTGAGTTGTAAAGGAAGTCATTCCAGACATCCAGTTCCAGTCAGCTGCAGAACCACCTGACTCTTCAATGCCACCTTATAAAGGCACAACAAATGCACCCTGATCTTGGTAAGACATCCTGATCTACACAGGTAATATCATTATTATGAACAATGCTTCAGCAGGCATTTTTCTAGAAAATGACAACCTAAGAATAATAGCTTTGTATTCCTGGTACCTTTAATCATTTTTAACACTTCTGTTTGCCTGTGGTTCTTCCTCGCCTTTCAAAAAGCAAGAACGTGCTCATATTACTTCATTTAAACTTGCACTAACCAAATATCCAGATAATTCTGAAAATGTGCACCAGCTTGGTGATTTATAAGTGAATTACACATCTACTGTATGTAGTAGGTATAAATCAATGCTGTAGTCCTCCTGATGCTCAGATAACTTGTTTTACAATCTTTATCTTCCTAAAGCTAAAGAAGTTGATTTAGATGGCTCTAAAAGCTTAAATGAAATACAGCCCAGGTAGGTAGCTTCTAATAACATACATCAAAACTTTATACACGGTAAGATGACTAAATCTCAAGTCTGTACCTTTTTCCTGTGGTAAATGCATTGCATTTCTCTTCAGCAGTGGCAGAATGCAGGCCATCCTTGCTTCCTACAAAGAAGCTCAAGTGCTTGTGATTTGGTGTTGGATACCTTTAAAAAACAGCAATACCTACTGGGGTTGGCAACTGCACTGTGCCTTCACTGTGATTGATGTCATCAATATCCCAAACACAGCACTGGGGGCCAGGAAGCCTCCTGTGCCCTGTAAACCTGGATTTGTCACTAATGCTCTCTGAAGACAGAGGCAAAGTGATGTGTGTGTCTTTGCAGCCCCCTGAGTGAGATAAAGGTCGATTACCTTGCACAAGAAGGTAGAGGTTTGGTTGACTAAATAATTGTCTCAATAAATGTCAAGGGTCCTTAGAACACATCCCTACTTGGTGTGTATCAGCTGAAGATGACAAGCTTTAAATGCACTCCCTGAAGAGACATCTGAATATGTCAATGGCTGTTGGCCCACTGCAAGCCCAGCTGAAAATCTGGCCATTGCTTTTCTGTTATTTTTATCGTGTTTTTATTATTGTTGTTGTTATTATTATTATTATTACTATTATTATTATTATTGCCTGGTTTAATCCTTTGATGTGTTTCAGATATAGCCTCCTTCCTCTCCCCAAGACAGAAGAATGCCCTTGCTTCCATCAAAGGTGAGTGGCAGGAGATCAAAAAGGCCAAATTACCAGTGCAGCCATGATGAAGTTTGGCAAATCAGGGGCAGGAACTTTAATATTTCAAAAATTACTTCATTTTATCAATCAATTGTTACATCTCATCCCTTTCCTGGACTGTCATCCCCTGAAACCATCACAGAAATATTTGATAAATATAGGAGGGCTATCACAGGAAGGATGAGACTGCAGTTTAATAAGCATCTTTACATCCAACTGATACCCCCTGGAGTTGAGGACCACAGCAATAAAAGCTGGAAGTTGTATTTAAGTTTCTCAGCTGCTTTGCAACAGCATCAGAACTCATAAATTTGGCTTCTTAAACATGTCTCTAAAAAAACTGATTTCTGCACTGCGAGCTGTTATGATCACTTAAAAATAAATCCAAATCACTTGACAGGTCACTAAATAGGCTCTTAAATTTATCTGAAAATCCCATCCCACGTGCTTAGGTTTTCTTTTAGCATTCATGCCAGCAATGCCCAGCCCAACTCTGTGTGAATGAGCAAGCAGGGGTTTGGCTCCATGTCTGCAGCTCCTGCTGGCCCCAGGAGGGCTCTGTCTCTCCCCTCTCCCCAGGAGAAGTGCCAAAAGTTGGGATGGAGCTGGGTAAAGTCACACTCTCCTCCAGCTGCAGCCTCTGGACTCTGGAGCCCACAGGACAAACACAGTGATACAAGGGGTGGTGATATTAAGGCTACTTCCCAATGAAATCTATGTCACTTTTACTCAAGAGATTCTAGTAAAAGCAGAACTGCTTAACAAGGGGAAAATTTAAGACCTAAACTAAAAAAATTGAAGCCCTACTCATTAAAACGTGTGTTCATTAAACTGTGGTGTCTTTAAAATAGGATCCCAAGTGATAACTGTAATGTATGGTCTTGTCTGGGAGAAGTAATACAGAAATAAGGATTTCTCAGATTTCTGCATTATCTCACAAAAAGGGTTATTTATTGCAGAGGATCATCTAACATTTTGGTAGAAGTCATTGAAAATTCAGTCTATTTGAACAAGAAGAGAACATAAATCCTTTAAAATATATTTAATTAACAAAAAAATACCCTAGCCCAAAATCTCATTTTGAAAATAAACCCTGCAGCAACTCTAGCATACAAATCAATTACCACATATATTCCTTAAGAGTTAGTCTAGATGCCAAGTGAAAATCAATGTGATTATTTGACTTTACCATAGGACAGCACCAGCTTTATGAAAGTTCAACTGAAATTTTGGTATTATTTGTACTTTCAGAGTCAAAAGAGATAAACCAAATATATTTGAATAGGGTCTCATTATCACGGAGTTAAATACAACTCAATGTAAATAAGTGAAATTAAAGATACATAGTGTCACCTAATCCCAGAATAATGCAAGTGGGAAGGGACAGGACCTCAGTTTAGTGCAAAAGAAAGCTTTCTGCTTTGTTTTCTCCCTTCATGACAGAAAAAATGAACAAAATATATATGGGAAAGTGTGAGAATTTCTCAGAATGAATAGATAAATGCTTCCAGATTGCACATTCTCATGTACAGCTCTCACTCGGCCTGTGTTTGTTTTGAGGTGTGCAAAGGTCCTTTGGGTCAATATTTTCAGAAGCAGAAGATACAGGTACAATGATATAAGGACAAGACTCTGCATAATCTTGGAGTCTAGAGGTATCTTCAGTGAGAAGTAAAAATATTTTCATTTGCATTTTCAGGTCTCTCAAGTTGGAGGACTGGAGAGATACTTAGGATACTTTATTTTAGAAAGAAAGTGTAGAATATACTTCCAAGGCATATTAAAATTGCGGATTTTATGGAAAGGATATAATTAAGCACACTAGCAGTAAGATAATGTGGATTGAGGAGCAGATGGGTGCATATATCTGCAGGATTTTCTAACAAAGAAAAATATATTCCAAGTGAAATGCAAGTGACTGATGCAGACATGCCTTTATCCTCACCTGCACTTATCAGCTGCCAACATTTCAAATTGCACTGCTTTTACTTGAGTGAAACTTCCCTCTTCTTACACTGACTGGAGCTTATCTACAGCACCAAGACACAATGGGTCTGCTTGAAAGATGCAGATCCTCCTTTAACATTTCTTAATTCTGTTGGATTTAAGTCAAACCCTCCGGGTGAGCACGTGTTTTTAACAGCTCATCAAGGATGAAGCAACACCCCTGTAGCATCAGCAGGCTGATATATGAACTGTGCAAGAGGCTGATATTGTGGCAGGGTGTTTAAGCAAAAAAGGACGAATTTCCAAGTGACTTTTCAGCAGAATTGACCAAGACAGGCACCTCCTGAATAGAGAGGAAATGTGCTCTGCAGTGAAACGGAAATTAGCTGGAGAAGTGCCTGAGCAGGCTCGCCTTCAGCGGGAGATCCACTCCAAAGCCTCTCCCATTAAACCCTTCTGGGCCAGAAGAGTGACGAGCCCGTTAGGAACCAGCCCCCCGTGGCCTGAGCTGTACTTTGCTGGGAGTTTGCTTTTTAGATTTTCATGGTGTGATTATTGAGAGGAAGTCTGTGAAGGCAGACCTCATCTTAAAAACCTCCCAGTTGTTGGTGATGTCAGGGCTGCAGCCTGCAGGCAGGTCCGCAGGGGACGGAAAGACAAAAGCACTCATCCTAACCCAAAGAGATGAGTTCCCCAGGACAGGAATCAGGCACTGTCTGTCCTTTGTACCGGGAGCAGAGGAAGCAGCTTGAATATGTAGCTTGGGCTCAGGGTTCCTTAGCCAGTGTACGCAAAGCTTCCGAAACACAGCAGGGCTCAGAGCCCTCAGCATTGCCTCAGCTCCCTGGAAAATGCAAATCCAGCAATGTGCCTCTTTGGCGCTGACCTTCAGGCTGTCAGCTGAAGTGTGCCTGAGGTACATTTCCAGGAGCTGATATCACATTACAGCGAGCAATACCTATGCTGTGGAGTTGCTTCTGTGTTTTCAAATCACTTTGACACACGGGATAAAAGAATTTCCATAATTATAAATCAAAACACAATGGATTCACTGGGTACTGTTTTAATTCAGTCATACAGCCTTTTCTCTGCTTGCTCTCTCCAGCACACTGGCTACAACTGTATAACACTGGAACTGAGCGCAGCAGTTCAGCACACGAGAACAGCAAAACTGTCTCAAGCAACACAAGTAATTGTCAATTTTGTATGGCAGACAATAATGGGGACAATGGCCCACCTTACTCCCTTCTTTTAACGTGGGCAAGAACAGTGTCTGCAGAGTGAACTGACATTTGCCTTGCATTTGCCTTTTTGCCCTGTTAATTTGATCGATGTAATGCATCCTTCTTTCCTTCTGTTGCTGAAAAATATTGCAAGAATATGTCAAGACTGATGCACTCTCAGTCAATCAGAGCAGATTTCTGCACATAACTTCCCTGACAATGCCTTGTTTGCCCTCTCTGCAAACTTGCAGTGTTGGGAATGTAGGCACAGGCTAATTAAAGTTTAATTATTCACTCAATCTATTAGGATGGAATTCAGGTTAGTGCACAAGGCTGCCTGTGCCATTTCAGCACATCACAAGGGAGGCTGCAGAGGTAGAAGTGGATTTGGCCAGATAAAATTACCCTGTCCAGAGACTTCTGCACAACAGAAAGCACAAATTCTCTGCCTGCATTTCTAATGGCTAAAGACTAGTTATCTACTGCAGATGATCCAGTGCACAAAGGGAGGCATCACTGAACGCAAGGTCTCTGCCAGAAGCCTCCGTGTCACTCTAATGGTCAGAAGTTCTCACTGGTGGGAATTCAGGCTGCTGACAGAAAATATCTGTCCCTGCATATTCCTTCTTCCTGCCCTCAAGGAATTCTGCTTGTTTCCACATTCTCTCAGGGCAACTTCCACAACCTCTTTCTCACCCCCAAACTTCAGTCAGACTTCATTTTACAACATTAATGAGGGTATCCTCATTTCAACAGCAGTAAAAAGCCTTTGGGATTTAGATAAAGACAGAAATGTTTCTTCTCCTGAGGATTCCACCAATCTTTTGGAGACCTCCTCTTTCCTCATGGCTGATTTTTAACCACTTGCTCTGTTACGGCTATGGACTTCCAGATGGTGCTGCAGAGGGGACTGATGGCCTGTTATCAGCCTGCTAAAAATAGTAACATTTTGAAGTGCTTCAGCTCTCCAAAATGTACCAGTGGATTGAGCACTGTTTGTATGACTTGATGTCTGAAGGCCAATTTGTTTCATGAGCCTTCAGCTGCTGCACTTCTGTGGAAGTCAGTGGAACTGCACCAGCATCAAACCAGTGCAGTGGAGTGGTGAACTGGACCCTTAGAGTTGAATTCCACATGGACAAAGTGCAGGACAGTGGCCATGACAACTCCTGCTGCAGCTGTAAGACCGTTGGAACAACAACATTTATTATCTCTCAGACTTTGTCATCTCCCCTCAGATATATTTATCATGATACCCCCTAAAACCATGGACCAAAGCTGAGTGTGTATCAATAAAGCACACAAGAGGTGTTTTAATTAGGACTGATCAGCAGTGGCCCTCAGTAATCTCTAACTGCACCTTCGTGTTCTGCAGTGGTTGTGGCACAAGGACAAAGGGAAAGGCACTAAAAACAATATTGCAGGTTTCAAATGACTTGTGCTGCAGGCAATATCTCAGGCCATTACAGCTGAAAAAACATTTTGAAATGAAATATATTTCATGATTGACCTTTTATTTTTTGACATGGCTTTGCTGTGATTCTGTATTGTATAAGTATTTTATATGTCATTGGTCTTTCCCAAATCACATCTGTAGATTTTTTGGTTTATTGTGGAGTATTCCTGTGTGGTTCTATACTCCAGCAATTATTTTGTGGGAAATTATAACATTAAAGCAGAGAACTAAGAACTAGTTTAGGCCTATCCACAGCAATTCTGCAACAATTCTTTGAGAAGTATCAGACAGATACTGAACCCAAAGCAACACAGAAGCAATTTCTGATCTTGATCCTGTTTGACCATACCAGCGTGGCTTTCAAGTTAACAGGCTAAAAAGGAAGGATGTAATATATCCAGCTGAGAAATACATGCACACATAAACAAGGAAATGCAGAGGGTTTGTGCCCAGCTGGCCTGGCCTTAACCTTTGTGAACTTCTCAAAATTGTTAAGGTCCCCGTGTAAAAAATTTGCACTAAACTTTATTTGCTCTCTTGGAGGCTTGAAACATTCAACACACACTAACAGCCAGACTTAATGCCCCTGAAAATTAAGAGTTAAGGGTATCAAGTTGAGCTTTCAGAAAAAACAGTCCTTGACCTGAAACAGGTACTTGAAATTGTACCTGTTGGCTCCTGGGTTCATCAGACCTTTAAGTGAGGGATCTGAGAATTGCACCAAGGATTCATACACAAATCTTCAGAACATGCCAGGACATCTCTGCTTGTAAGCAATAAACTCATACAATGTAATTTTAGTGGCACAGCAGGGTGCTAGTACTGCTCCTTTCCTTTAAAAATAAACAGAAAACAAATATAAAAGTGTTGAATAAACATTAAAACAAAGATTAATTTCAGGATTCTCTGAGTTCCTGTCAAAACTGTATTCATATGTATTCAAACATCATCTGATAAATAACTTAACTGGAAATTATCAACAACAAAAAACAAAAGGAATGGGAAAAATAAAGATACCTGGAAAGATTTCAGCAAAGATCTAAATCTTGGAGTGTTTCCAAGAGGCAGCCTTGATTTTGATTAATATTATAATACAGCCTGCTAAAACAGCACCTCATAAATATCCATGAAGCGGTTTATTAGAGATGGTTGTAAATACTTAAAATCTTGTCTTGCAACCCATCAGATTTCAGGGGAAAAAAAAAAAAAGTAGTTGAGAACATCAAAAGGTGAAAGCAAGAAGAATTTTTAGAGGATGTTTTCTTCCTCCTAAATATTAGAATATATCGGTCCAAAAAACATTATCCTGGAGAGTGGAAATACTACTGGAAAATGTGTGGGCTGCTTTATAAGCACAAATAATATAGATTTTGAGAGAGAGACAGACTGCTGGGGGAAAAGAAAACCAGAAAAATATGACATGGGGAATATATGAAAATTACTCTTACTACAACCTTCTATTTTCTCATTTCAAAACCAAAACAAAATAACTACTTGTAAGAAAATGAACTTGGTATGTATGTAAGGAAAGGGTGGAAACCAGAGAGCTGAGAAAGGAACCAGGGAAATATTGGGGCATAAGCAATTTCCTTCTGCAATCTTTTCATCTTGTAAGTCTGTTTTTACACATAGCATCTTGCAGTTGTAGAATAAAACCATTTTAATTTAAGCTCTGTTATATCTGAGGTTTCAATCTTCTATCCTCTAACTTTTTGTCTTACATCCAGTGTCGATGTGTTCACAGCCAAGGCCATTCCAGGCAGCACTTTTGCTGCTTTCCAGCATTCTCCTCTCAGAATGAATTTTAGCTTGTGAAGCCTCTAAGGCAGAAAACTGAAGTAATGCATTTAGAGAGCAACAGGAAGGAGAACAACATTATAAAATGTGGCACTAATGTGGTACCACAGCCACGTCGTCCTTGCTGAGGAGAAGACACCACTTTTCTGCAGGATTCTGCATCTCCTGTGGGCAGGACCCCAGTGGGGATGCTGCAGATAGAGCTGTCCTGTAGGACAGGAGCTCTGGGCACAGACTGAGGCATCTGTCCTGAGGGAATGGTGAGGAATGGGAAGCAGCACAAGCCATGAGTGACCACAGACAATCTCCTGCAGAAAGGGCAGGCTGTGATTGCTATTCTAGCTCAGCTCCTGTCCCAGCTGCTCCCTGTGGACAGGCTGGAGTCACAGTGCAGTTTCAGGAGAGAGTGGCAGCCCAACAGCTTGCTTTCAATTCCCACTGCCTTTGCTGTGACGAGAATTTCCCATGTAACCAGCCCAGTGGTACAAGTCCCCTGTCCTCCTGGCTCGGTGGCAGACACAGCTCCCCAGACAGGGCACGGCTCTGCCTGCAGCCACGAGACATGGCAGTAGGATGTGACAATGTGGTGAGTTCATCCCCTGAATCCAAACTGGGGCTGCCTGTGCCCCTGGGAAGGAGTGAAACAAAAGAATATTAAAGGAAAATGATAGTGGGCTTACTCTGCCCTCCTTCTCACTTCCCAGCCTAGTGAGTCCCCATGGAACAATTTGTCGTGTGTGTCCAACTCCCGATGTTGCCGGGGGGAGCTGCTGTTCTGCAGGAAAGGTTGCACAAAGAAGAAGACCTTGGCCTCACAGAGAGAGTTTTGAGTTGGAAACGGTAAGTTTGGATCACAGTGCCACAGTTCAGAAGCTGGATGCTGTTTCTTCACTCTTTGTGCTGTGTTGCACACTTCCATCTCCCTTCCACTGTAGGAATTCATAGCATTTTGGAAGACATTTTTCTGTTTCATTGGCATTTAGAATGTTTGTTTCCAACATTTAGCTTTAAAGGCAAAATGCACAAGTTTATAAGGTAGTTTTCTGCAAAACAAGAATTTTGGTCAGAGACAGGAGAAGGTGAGTCATGGAAAGCAAAAGTCTAAGTACACAACCCAGACACTCAGAGGATGAAACAAAAATGTGGGGAAGGAATAGCACACACTACCAGAGAAAGAATTTATTCATTATTTTTCATAAATAATATAAACTCCAGTAATATTCTCATTGCCAGGTCAACACAGCGGACAGTGATGCTTCTGGAAGTGACTTTATGCTCACTAAATTGCTGAAATCCACATTAGACACAACCTTTTTGTGAAAGCTCCAGTGAGGCACAGCATAGTTGGCTGGAAGCTATTTTCATGCCTCAACTTCATATGTACCTTAGATCCCACTCTAAACTTCATCTCCTCCTCCTCAAACCCTGATTCTCCAGGCCCAAAGGTGCATCCCTGCCTTCCTGGAAAGCCATTTCTAGGGCAGGGCAGCACCTTGGCAATGCTTTCTCTCACAGTATCAATTATCACAAACAGAAAGAATATTATTTACTTGCTCTCGGATTCTATGGGTACAAATAGATTAATGGACCATTTACAGTATGATTCCCCCTATGAAAATAATAAATACCTCTGTAATTAACTAATTAATTACGTTGTTTTCCATAAATGGTGCAGTAATCATTTGAGACTGTTGGAATGCATGTTTACTTCCCCCTCCTCTGCTTTTTTTTTTTTTTTTTAATACTACATTTTTTCATTCAGATAAAAATGTAAGTATTTTTCCAACTTGTCAAATTTCAGGCTACTCCATTTCCAGGTGAAGTCTCCTTCAATACTAATAAAAATCCCTCGGGGAGATGAGCAGCAACTGAACACACCAGCTAAAGAGAAATGATGCGCTACAAAAATATACTTGCACGGTGTGAATGTGCAAGGAAATCTTATGCTGCTCTCCAGCTTGCACACAAACCTTATTTCCCATTGAATTGTGTGATGCAGCTCTTCTCCCACTCTACCTCCTTCCCCTAGAAGTAATCATTCATTTTCAGCAGTACAGCTATTTTGATTGAGGTATTTTTTTCCCTGCTCCTCACTGAATGTGCTTTCTATAAGCTGGTTCACTAACCCTCTGTTAAAAAGGGAAAACAGGGAAGAGCTAATTCCTTACCTGGACAGCTGATACACTTCTAAGAGAGTATTTGGTATGGAAACACAGCATCAGCTATCATTTATTACAGAAGGAAATCCAAAGAGAATAAACTCTTAGAAACCATCTTTATCTGAAATTAAAGGACAAAAATTATGGAAATGATACTCCAAACTCATCTTCATGGGCCCAATCCTACACCTGCTACCAAGACCTAATAAGCGCAATTTCACTGAACCCAAAATATTCTAATATTCAGAGATGCAACTAAGGCTGGTACAAACTCTATTTTTTGCAAGCTCAGAATCTCTGTAATATTCTGAGCATTTCATTCAAAAAATACTTTGAAGATAATGGGGTTGCAAAGAGTCAACACCTGTAAAACTCCAGCCACTAATTCAACTTTTAAACAATAAATTGTTAACTAAATTCTTAAAGCACTAAATCTTGACAGTTCTTTCCTGGGAAACAGAAGCCTGTTACATCCTATCCTTAAAGTCAAGAAATTCAGAGTGTAAGGCAGCAGGCTAGGAAATGGCTCCTAAATCCATGAGTCCCCTTGGGGAAGTGTTCTGCTACCAGCTACTTCCCATTTAACTCAGAGATTGCCAATTCAAGCCCTTTTGTTCATAAAGCTGTGGTACAATTACACAGAAAATGAGAGATTTTTTTCTCCAGCAACCCCTGTGAGTCAGAAACACCGTGCTTTGAAAAAACCCAATAACTGATCTGATACGAAGCAGGGATGAACAATTCTAAGGCACACACCACAAAAGCGTGCTCGTGTCTCAGAAGCTCCAGTTTGACCTTGGCACATGGCTTGAGAGGCATTCACGGTTCTGTACTGCAAAGCTTTAACAATCTGGAGATGTTTTCTTACCTCTGTCTCCTAAAAGAGGGGCTGTACACCCCCAAAGGCCCAATTCCAGTGTTGAACAACCAGGTTTGCCTCCCAGTAGTAGCAGCAGTGGTAGGAGGTTCTCAGACCTTCTATGGTAAAATCCATAGGAATGGATCAGATGGATACGGAAATATCCAGCTTAAAAAAAACCCACCCGGTCATTCCACCCCAAAAAGTTGTCACCATCCAGAAATGTGTCCCATTCACAGCATATACAAGATTGGGGAATATTTATTTAGATATGGCTTAGAAAAACAACCTGGGCATGGTCTGCTGGGACAGAAATCAGCTCCTAAATCCATTGGGCTTTGTGTGTGGTTGCACAGGAATTCCAGCCAAGGGCAGGGTATCCACTAAGCTTTGTGTACCTAAATGAGGCCTTGTGAGAATATCTAGGTATCCAGGATTTATACAACATTACTCTACCTCTTAGTGATTAAAAAGTTTCTGTGTTTTTATCTTGACTAAATGAGAAACTTGCACCTTTTAGAACCATGAAAGAGTAGATATTTGAAGGCTGATACAAATTCTCATATTTAAAATAAATCCACATACAGGAGATTTTGTCTGAAATTCGTGCCAAGTGTCTGAATATAAAGACTGTAACACTGTAAGGTTTATTACATAAATGAGAAATCTTCACCATTTTAATCTCTCTGTGCAGTTCTATAGCCTGGCCTTCATAACTTCCTGTAAGTAAATCTAAAACCCAGCATCTTTTCCCTTTAAAATTAAAGCAAATTAAAACTCGTCACAACTAGGGGACTGTGCCTTGGAGAACAGAGAAGGGCAAGAGCATGTCCTCCCTTGCATTTAGAACAGTTTACTAGGAACAGGATTAAAACCTTTTAATCAGGTTTAGATTGGTCCCAAGCTGGTTGGTTCCTTCCACGATGACAATATCTTCAGTGGAAGATCAGGGTGAGGAACATGGCTAAATTTTGGCACAATAGCTGTGGATCAGGCAAGAACTGATTCACGTGCATGGAATTCAAACTAGAACTGACATAATAGCTAAAATATGTCCTCCTTTCTTAATAAACAATACTCAGGGACAGTTTCATACATGGCAGATGGTTTCTCAGGACATGAGGGAAGGTTTCAGAAAAGCATCTTTATTGGGGAATGGAAAAAGCTCGTGGCATGGGATGAGTTAACTCAGGCTTTTAGAGCATTGTAATCTACCAGACTGTTAAACAGTGAGAGGGAATTAAGTGACCTGAAAATGGCATAACTAATTGCAGAGTCTTGAAAAAAATAATGGTAACGTGGAGGTTCATGAAATGTGTATGAACTGTATCACATATTCATGCCCTATTACTGCGAATTCTGAAGTGTCTTACTGTTCAAGATAATAGACCTTGATTCAATTCAGTCTGATGTAGGATGAATTTCATGTGCTAATTAGTAAAGCATTTCTTAATGATTAGGAAAAAGTAGATAACATCTGATTGAAAACCTAACTGTCAGAGATAAAACAACGATACAACTTGGGGTGGAAGAAATGCCAGTCAGGCTGAATTCAGGTGTCTTAATTATGATAATTAATGATTGTATTCCCTATATAGATAAACTCAACCAACATGAAAAGCATATTGTAATTAAAGTGCTTTTAAAAAGCAACATTTAAAGAAATGCCATTGGTAATAATAATTACTTTTCTCATTTTCCATTTCACATTTGATTGCATTGGTTCAGTATGGAGCTAAAAAGGAAAGACTTTGAGCTACTACAGCTCCTACTGAAATAAGAACTTAACACTACAGAGAAAGAGGGTTTAAAAGACCCTGAACTTTTACCACTGCACATAATCAGTGATTTCTCTCACAAAATGAAAACATACTCTCCATTAACAAATTGCTGCATCATGTTTTCCACCTCCAATATGCCACATTGATGGATTCCCTCACAGGAAAAAAGCCAAACTATAAGTGGATGTGGTTTTGGAGAGACCAGAAGAAACAGCAGCTGAAAGAAAAAGCTTTTTGGGGTTAGATCTGTTCAGGAAAGGTAATTTTTATCCTAAAAGATACAAGAATTTTGCTTTTTCTCTTTTAGCTCTTAAGTTGCACCACTGAGATGAAACTAAAGCTTACTTGTGATTTGATTTTGGGTTTAGTTTGGTTCTTTTTTCTGAAGACCCAACACCTTCCCAGAAAAAGCTTGATTTCATTCACAATGGTAGAGTTTTTCAAAATAAAACCAACAGCCATTTATGTTTTGGGTGCCCTAGCCTTGTTTGTCATCAGCTCTGTGAAAAATATCTACTTGTTTCCAGGATTCCTGCTGCTCTAAAACACATGGTGCTTTCAGACATCCCTGTATAATGCTTATCCTGATCCCATCCTGTAGAGACCCTGTGGAATCTGCACACGACAACAGATCAAAATTATATTCTAGACTAGGTAAGAGATACATCAACATGATCTCTTCATCTACACCTGCTATACCCTGAGAAATGTTCAGTGACAGGACTTCTCAAAGTAGTGTAAAGTCAGCATATTAAGGGTAATTTAGCCTGATAATAACATGGTAAGTACAGATTAGCTCCCCTGGAAGCCAATCCTGTACTGATTACAATTCTACATAGGAGATAAAACATAAGTTAGAAAAAGTTTCACAGCTGCAGAGCAAAGTGACAAAATAGAAGAACCAAGAGGTCAGTGATAATGGATAAAATCCTGGCCTCAGTAAGGTCAAGAGCCAACTCCCATTGATTTTAATGATGCTTGATATTTATAATTCATCTCCTTTGAAGTGACAAATATACAAATACCAGTCAGTACAGAGAAGTGGCCTGCTAAATCACACCTCCACAAATGGGGTTTTTTTTGCTGTTTGTAGTCAGCCACCCGAGAAATTTGCCAGCAGGCTTTGAATGTATACTTTGAAGTGATTCAATTCCATTAAAGTGTAACTTGCTCATTTCACATTTTTGAGCTTCTTAAAAAAGCCATCTGTAGTTATTCTTCCAGTCAGAATAACCATTTGCAGTAATGGAAAAATGAATTATCCAGGGAAAGCCTGGAAATGTCACTGTTCTGGATAAATACTATGTGTTCCTTCCCCCTTCCTCTTCTCTCTCCTGCCCTTTGCCATTCTCATCATTAAACCCTGTTTCAGTGGCTGGAGCTGTCCTTGTTTTCACTCTAACCCTGAGCCATGAGAACCCCAAGAGCTGGTACCACCAAGAGCAGCCCAACAGGCAGTCTTGACTCTTTGTGAGGTAACTGCTGGCTCTGCATTAACCTGTATGGTTTCAGAAAAGAAGGAATCCAAAAGAGAAGTTTATTCTCCAACATGAAGAGACAGCAGCTTTAAAACTTCCACTTTTTATCTGTAAAACCTCTGTCCCTCACCACTCAAATTCCCAGGCAGTTTCTCCTGTGCTCATCTGGACAGTTGACATCCCCACTGTTACCCACAGTGCTGTTTCTAACTCACCCTCCCTATTCTCCCAGCACAATGGATGAAAATTCAATTCCGTTAATAGCTAGGCCAGCACTCCTGTCAGCTTCCACCAGGCCGAAGTTCTGCTTAATAAGCACAACCAGACTGTGAGTCTTTCCTGGAACTAATTGTGCTGCGACTTCAGCACAAGGACTGGGACAGCTTCCAGATGTGAGGAACTCCAAGCACTGCTTTGCCCTCTGGCCAAGCTGTGACAAACGAGTGGCACACTCTGGTGTGGGACAGGGTGGCACCACAGTGCTCCCTTGGTGTTCTGAGCCACCTGGGACAGGGATTCCACAGGACCATGCTGTTGTAATGGATCCTTTGTGCTTCTCACTGCCCCAAATCCTTCTAGAATTTGTTACTGGAGTGGTCCAAACCAAGCCAAACAAAACCAAACCAAACACACACATGGGTTAAAAGCAACTCATCTCAGAGAAATCTGCTCTACATAGGATTATTTTTTTACTCGCTTCTTTAGTTCAGTCTTTCTTCATATTTTTTTAATGTGATTTTTTAGCGGTTTTGTTTTTTTCCTCAAGATTCATTTGTGAGAATAATACAAAGATACAAAGATTTAAATTAAGACAATTAAGGGCAAACTACAGTTACTCAGAGCACCGTGGGAGCAGGTTGTGAACTCTGAAATCAGGCACTTTTAACCATGACCCGAGGGCACAGCATTCTCCCAGCTGCTTTCACTGCAGGGAACACCTTCCCTCACCTCTGTTTTAAGGAGGCTAATGTGACCCCTTTTATATTTAGCACAAATATAACAAAAGTTATGCATGAGAACACTGCACAGCTCACAGCAAAGGGACAGACAAGGAAACATTTCCTACACAGAAAGATTCCTTTTCACTTTTAGCTCCATGCCAGTGAAACAATCTTTCCCTTTCCCTCTAAGCACGCTGCTGTTGCCCACATGTTGATGCTCACTAAGGTTATTAACATTCCTTGTTTGCAGCCTGAATCCCATTTGTATGGTACAAACCATGGCAAGTCTATTTCCTAATGTAATGGTTACCAATTAAATATCACCCAAGACTCAACATTTAATCAACCTCTGCCTTTTTTCCATAAATCCGATAAAATAATTTAAGTTCATCAATGATTTGCATTTTAGAAGTACTTCAGTGCCTGAAAATGCACAAATGCCAATCTTATTGTTCACATATATTTCCAAAGTTCAAAACAATTGAAGAGACAATTAATCATGCTGGATGCACTAAAGGAAAAAAAAAAGAAAAAAAAAAAGAAAAAGAAGAAAAGAAACTAGAGGATGCTTTGCAGGCTATTATCTTGATTTACAGATTTAGTGTGCTCTGCCTTTGAAAGTGGAGTGTCCTCTGCCCTTTTCCTCTACCCTTGTCCAAGGTGAATCGTTTTGAGAAGTGAGCAGACTCAACAACAGGAAAGAATCTCTGAGCTCTGGCACTCTGGTATGCAATTCAGACTACCTCTGCATATCCCTTCTTTCCTGTTGTGATATGAAAATTGAGCCAAATCTCTTGAATTGTTTGATTTGGAATCCAGAAGTGGTTGTGGTATGCATGAGTTACAGGCACTGAGCGATGCCATGTGCACAACCCTTGTGAGAGGGGACTGAGGCATGGTGCTGTGCAGTGCTTTGCTCTCACCACGGTCACTGCACCTTCTGAAACCACACAGCTGATAAGATTTTAACTCTCAGATTTGCTCTCAGAGCCTGGAGCTTATAACACCAAAGCTGTGGGCTCGATCCCTATGTGGGCCATTCACTCAAGAGCTGGACTCGATGATCCTTGTGAGTCCTTTCTGTTATAGATGAGTAAAGGGTTGGCTCTCAAAATTAAGGGGTAAGCATTATATGTATGGTAAAGGAAGTTTTATAAATGTATAGCTATGTTACTGCAGTGTGCAAGCCCAGTATGTGTTATCATGGGATGGTCTTGGTAATCCAGGGATTTTGGGAGGGTTGGCTTGTTACTGTGGCAGCACCTGACCGCCAATCAGAATGTAAGAAAGTGATTTCTATCACTGGACAGCAGGGAAGGAGTTGACTGACAAGGCTCTAGGAGGGGCTAGAGATATAACACGTGAAGCATCCACTTTGTAGATGAGCCAGCCACATGGTGGGCAACCATGAGGGCACTTCCCAGACCTGCTTTTCCTTATTTAGTCCTTTTGTTATATTTTTGTTAAGGTTTAATAAACCCTTTAAATTAAACCTTTAAGGTTTAATAAACCCTTTAAATAAACCCTTTAATTTTTAAAGTGAGCAGTCATTTCTCACACTTCCGACTCAGAATATTCTGGGATTCTGTAATTCTGTGAAGTTTATCCTCTTTAAAGCCACCAGCTCCACTTCCATTTCAGCACCCATTTCCCATGCTGCCTGTCCTTGAGCATCACCCCATCACTCTGGGCACCCCGGCATCGCAGTGGCCGGGAGCGGCTCCATGCCTGGTGTGCTTTGTCCCCAGACCAGCAGCAGGCTGGAGCAGAGCTGTCCCCAGCAGGCCAGAGCAGAGCTGTCCCCAGCAGGAAGGAGCAGAGCTGTCCCCAGACCAGCAGCAGGCTGGAGCAGAGCTATCCCCAGCAGGAAGGAGCAGAGCTGTCCCCAGCCCCTCAACAGGAAGGAGCAGAGCTGTCCCCAGCAGAAAGGAGCAGAGCTGTCCCCAGCCCCTCAACAGGAAGGAGCAGAGCTGTCTCCAGCCCCTCAGCAGGAAGGAGCAGAGCTGCTGGTGGTGGCCTTGCTGCTCAGAGCTCGTCAGGGCCCATGGCTGTGCTCCCATCTGTTGTTGTGGCAGCTGAAGTCTGGGCTCTTTCAGAGGGAGCCGCAGAGGTGCTTGTCACGTACAGGAGGTGCCATGGTAACAGAGTGGGGACAGAGCCTGTTCCGCACCCACACGGGCACACACACGCATTTGGGGCCCTGCAGATGGCCCGCATGGAGCAGCTCCGGCCCAGCCTTCAGGCACACCTCGGGCTCCTGCTGAAGGTCACATTTCAGTGCAGTTTGTCACTGCTGTGGCAGAGATGATTTAACAGCGAGGAGTAGCAGCCTCTTGTAGCACTCGTTTCAGGAGCGCCCTCCCTGAACAGGAACTTATTGACAGATTTCTTCAGCAGCCCCAATAACCTGCCTACACAAAGACAGACTTTTTTACACTTCAGCGTTAAAAGATGATTTGTGTGTTTAGGAGATGCGTGCATTCATTGAAAGTCACTCTAGGCAGAGTGGAGAACTGACTGAAATGAATTTATACACCTAGCAAACCTTTTTTAAAAAGTCCATACTTCTGAGAATGGGAAATACTTTTTTTTTTTTTTTTGCATATTTCACTGTAATAATAAAAGTGTCACAGACCCTCTAAATAGAAATGAAAGATATATAGGCATGAACTTCAAAAATAATTAAGCTTGAAAGGATTATAGCATGCATGCTCCTAAGGAGATGTTCTCTACTTATAATATCTTATTTTCTGAGGCAAATATTAGATTAGTTACTGGCTGGTACATGAGGAAAATGCAGAATGGAATAATAGTGATAAACTTGATGTCATTTCTGAGATGAGATCTTCATTGTAACAGAGAACTTGTTTTAAACTAATCATGGAAGAATGTTTAGTATGTGCTAGAAGATAAATCTGAGCAGCCTTTGGGATCCAGCTTGGAAAAGCCTCAAAGATTAAAAATTCAAAACTAAAGCATGGTCATTTCTGTTTCTAAGTTACTGCCATGGATGTCTCAAAGATGCTGAATTCAATTGCCCAGGAAATCTTATCGAGATGATATTTAGAATGTCAAAAGATGCACTCAGAAAGATAAGGAGGACTTAACAAGCACTATCAATCACCTGCTAACAGCTGTAAGCCCAGCTGATATCAGAAGGTTATGCAGGAGGAGCTAATGAAGATAGGGATTTCATTTGGCTTGCAGAGCTATTTCCTTTTCTTTTATTAATTTAAGACACGAATTTATGTTCAAAGAAATTTTTGCATACAAACTTGAATAAGATCCTGGTCTGTGTGATGTTACCTCTTTAAAAATCCTGTCATTTGAAATTGTGCAAGAATTGAATGGCCAGGATTTCTCTGATCCCCAGAGTCTGCCCTGCAGCTTTGGATGGTGATTTTCCTCATTCTTTTAATTTTTTTTTTTTTTTTTTTTTTTTTTTTTTTTTTTTTTTTTTTTTTTTTTTTTTTGGTTATGATCTTACTTGCTATAGAACTGTTTTCAACTACTATGTTTTATAATTAAAAAATGTGTTTATGTACCCCAGTCCTCCCACTAAGGCTCTGATAATGGAACAGAGGCGTTGAAAATGGTCCATCCTCTCCTTCAATTGCCGAGAATGGGAGAGCAGGGCTGAGCAGCACAGCGAGAGGGATATTGCTTTGCTGCTCCTGTTTGCAGTCTGGGGCCCTGATCCTGCAGACATTTAGGCAGTTGAGCAATTTTACACAAGTGAATAATCTGATTTAGTTCAAAGGGAGTACTCACATATGTTAAATGTCTCACCTGCTGTGCTGGTTTAACCCCAGCAGGCAGCTAAATATCACAGTCACACATCCCCTGCCCTGGGATGGGAGCAGAGCATGGAAACAAAGGTAAAGATTGTGGGTGAGACAAGAACAATTTAATAATTGAAATAAATATCTTTACTGTGAAATATAATAATAATAATAATTTTAATGGAAAGAGAGACAACAGAAAAAATATAAAAAGAGAAATAAAACACAAGAAAGACAAATTATTGAGAATAGAGTTGCTCACCACCCCCTGACTGATGGTCTGGAATATCCCTGGGGCCAGTTCAGATCAGCTGTCTCGGCTTTGATCCCTCCTGGCTCCTTGTGCCCCTCCTGGCTGGCAGGCTTCAGGGACACTGAGCAGTCCTTGACCACTCAGCAACACCCAAGCCATCAGTGTGTTACCAACATTATTCTCTTTCTAAACCAGCACCACAGCCCTGTGGCAAATACTAGGAAGAAAATTAACTCTATCCCAACCAAAACCAAGACACCTCCCTCCTTGTTCCTAAGCTGGAGACCTGCACTGCACCCAGGCTGTGACTTCCCGTGTAGGGCAATTCACTGGGTGAAACCCTGTTTTTTAATTTTCTCTTAATGGTTGCCAAAGGAACAGTATCACATTCCCTGATCGACTTTTATGAAATACAAAACAAGAGTTTGCATTACTAGAGTGCACATGAAGCTTAATTGGAAAGGGTATCTAGGTTTCAACTTCAGGAAAATAAAACAGGGCTCAAAAGCAAAATAAAATTGTTAGGATGCAGCAAAATATTTTCTGTTCCATGGTGCCTACATTCTGGTCATATGGACTCTGGTCACACCTAAAGGTAATGTGAAAGTAGGATGTCATCAAAAAATGACTCTGAATATGTAAGTTTCAACAACAAAAGCTCTCCCTGTTATTTACTACCCTTGCCATCTATTAATGTGTGCTTATTTGCCATCACAGAACTGTGATTCCATGTGAATGTCCATAGAAAAATTCCATAAGCAGATAACAGACAAAAAACTTTGCCATAATGAGCAGATATTGTGGGAAGACACAAGATCTGTGACTGCAATCAAAAGGCAGACAAACATTTGCTTTGGAGAGTTTACCTCAATTCTTGATACTGATACTTCAATGAGTTAAATACTTCAAGGAAAATGCTGCATAAATACAGTACAGATCCACTGTCTTCTAACAGGAACTAAAAGCCCCACACACAATGCTGAATTTGAAATATTAATATGCTACTGTAACACTCCTTCAGCAAGAATCAGCTTCTCCTCTTCCGAGAGTCTCAAGGGCCTCTGATGTGACCCAAACTAAATCATCATTATTTAGGTATTCCCCTTTTCAAACACAACAGTGAAATCCTTTGCCTTCTGTTGCAATTTACATTCTCTGCTCTGTGGGAACAACTTCACTTATTAACTGCAGAGTCTCAGACACATGGAACACTCTTTAATGTCCTCAACATTTTGTCCAAAGAGCAGCAGAGTTTGTACTCTGGCCAGACATCCCTGAGAAAAGCACTGGTCAAATGGAAGGGCACCAAAAACCCCAGGTCTCCTCACAGCTCCATGGACATAAAACAGGAGTGAGCTTTGTGCATTAAACAGAATTATCATTCCCTGAGATGGGGTTAAGCAAAGGAAGATTCCAATATTACACGGAATAATTAAATATGGCTAAGTAGATACTGAAAAGAATATTCTGAAATCAATTATGTTGATTACAATAACAAATACTTTGAACATACTTCAATATGCAAAAGCCAGACTGATTCTGGATGGAAGGTGTTGCTCCCAGGAGACCAGTGATGCCTTTTGTCCATTTGTTTTGGTTATAGGGGTAGTACTTTGCCCTGGAATTCAGTCTATAAAAGATTTTGTGTTCTGACATGCTTCTGTAGCCATTTACTGATTAATTGTTTAGGTTGGAAAAGGCCTTTGAGATCATCGAGTCCAGTCATTCTCCCAGCAGTGCCAAGCCCAGCACTGACCCTGTCCCCAAGTGCCACAAGTGCAGGGTTTTTAAATCCCTCCAGGGACAGGGACTCCAGCGCTGCCAGGGCTGGACCGAGGTGGCCCATCACTTCCTTGGGCAGCCCATTCCAATGTTTGAAAACCTTCCCATGAAGAAATTTTCTCTAATACCCAAGCTAAATTTCTCCCTGCCCAGCCTGAGGCCGTTCCCTCTGCTCCTGTCCCTGTTCCTGGGAGCACAGCCCGACCCCCGGCTGTCCCCTCCTGTCAGGAGTTGTGCAGAGCCAGAAGGGCCCCCCTGAGCCTCCTTTTCTCCAGGCTGAGCCCCTTTCCAGCTCCCTCAGCCCCTCCCGGGGCTCCTGCCCCATTCCCTTTGGGATCAGGGCTCCCCAGAGCAGCACAGAGCCCTGGCACAGACATTGCCTGAGGGTTCAAACGCAGCTTGAGTGATGTGCAAAGGCACAGGCTGGACATTCAGCTCCAGCTGGGGAGATTAGCACCAAAGCAGGGTGGAAGCATCTCCTGCTGCCCTTTATTAACAACAGACACATCCACACATGGAACCCTTTGAATAATTTACTGGAAGGAAACATCAGCTGAGTCAAAGTCTCATTTTATACTGTAGAGAGGGCACTAAGAATCTGGCCTTCAATATTATACAAACAGCTTCATTCCCAATATATTTTTGGAAGTTATTTTTGTCCAAATGGAGGGTTTTGTGTCTGTGGAATGTTGAGAATGAAGGCTTTCTCCTCACTTCTGCTGTCAGCAGCATGTCAGCCCTAATCAGAGCTGCTTGGGAAGCCCTCCCAACCCTCTCCATGGGCTGGTTTTTAGCCAGGCTATGGCAAACAGCAGAGAGGGAGGCCAGGAGATCAGGATTGCTCTTTCCAGCAGGGACCCTGCAGCTACATCAGCTTAAGCAGACCATGAAACTGGACCCTGAGGTAGACAGTTTGAATTCTGCCAAGGGAAACTATAATGTGTTTCCTCCTAAATAATTTTTTATGATTATGAAAATATGTTTAAAAAAATTGCATGTGTCTACCACAATTTCCTGAATTTAACAGTTGAACCAAAGTTTTAAAGTCACCTCATTTCATTACGTTTTTTTTTATCTGAATATTAATTTAACAGCTATGTAAAAACTGAAAATAAATGCATTCAATTAATATTAAGGTCATAATCTTATTGCCCTCAGAAATGCCATCCCCTATCACATATCTTTGATGGGGTTTTTTCCTTATAACATGCTTATTTCTAAAATAGAATTATACTTATTTGGGGTTGTTGTTTTTATTAAGTCCATTGCAGCACCTTTGAAAGTAAGGGTGGTAAAACATAACAAACATATATATGGCATCATATAAAAAAAAATCACTGCCTCAATCATTTTGGGCTGGAGTATATAATGCAAAAAGTTCCTTCCTTCCTTCCTTCCTTCCTTCCTTCCTTCCTTCCTTCCTTCCTCCCTCCCTCCCTCTCTCCCTCCTTCTTTCCTTCCAAAAGTTCAGTTCAAATAGTTCTCCCTGTACTTTGAAAAATTCTGATTTGAATCCAAACTCAAACTTTAGGTTTCCAACTATGGCCATATCACTTTATTTTGTATTATCTGGGACATATCTTCAAAAGGAAGTCTGAAATGTATAAAAGAACATTCTTGTAATTTTCTTTTTCCCTTCATCCTCATAAAATGGAATTTTTTTACCTATCAGTACACTTTTTAATGCTAGAATTGCAGTTAGAGTCTACTACATGTTTTATATGCGACCAATAAAATACTTATTCTAATTATATAACAAATTGATGTATTATAATTATCTTCTCCTCAAAACCAATAATCTTTCCTTTCCTTTAAATGAAAGTTTTCTCCTTCCATAGCCTTTATTCCCACCACAAATTTCTCCCAAGTTTCTAAGTCCAGCTCCTCTGTTTCCAATTTACAGAGTGAGATGTGAAGCCTGCAGAGAGGGAGGCCCCATTCACCTGCAATTGTCCAGCTCCTTCATTTAGGGAACCTCTCCTTTCCCCAGCATATGTAGGTCAGAGTTCCAATGTGAATGCTTGAATTTCTAACTTACCACACACTAGTTTAGTTTCAATATAAAGCCAACTTCCATCAGAATTTCAATTATTAAACACTAAGCCTGTAAAAACAATTGTCTTTCCCATGATCTACAAAGAGAAAACCTCAGCACCATTTCATCCAGTACCACTACTAAGGAATCAAGGAATATGGACAGCTACAAACTCAAGTTGTTTCTAGAGATCATGAAGCTTAATGAACTGCTTTAATGGGCTTGATTACTGATTCAAATCTTAGCACAACCAGCACAGACAAAGGATCTTGGAGATCAAACACAGTCCTGGGTGCCAATCTGGAGCAGAAGAGGTAAAAAAAGATACAGGATATGCAGCTGGTTTGCTAATTGCACATGTGAAATACATGACTATTTGTGGTAGGAAGGACTGGACTTAATTTTGTAGTTTCTTTGTTCCTACCTTTTATATCAGTCACACACAAATACAAACTTCAAACACCCCTGAAAACTGAAGGGCTGATTCACTCCTCAGTGTCTGGAACATCTGTGATTACAAACACATCGTGTTTGCTCCTAACCCCAGCCAGAGCAGAGCCCAGAATGTTTTCATGCTTCATGGTGAAAGCACAGAAGCAAATTTCACCTGCAGGGAGACTGGTGAAGGAACAGCCACACAGAATACCTACACATTCCAATAATTCAACAGTTATATCTGCAGTTTAGAAAAGTAACATTAAGAGAAGTCACATCTAGGAAAATATAACCACAATGCTTCAAGGAGCTGCTGTTTTCCCTTTGTACTCAGGGTGGATTAAAAGTATAGAGATAGTAATAAAAAACCCTCACAAATGAGATTTTGTTTGCTGTTGGTTTGTGAGTCTGGTTTCTCCTTAAGAGTGGATGTCATGTGTGTCAGAAAAATTTCAGTTTCTATCATAGCTCTTAAAATCAGGTCTGATCCAGCTGAGAATTTCTCACACATGACCTCTCCTATCTGACAGACAGACTCGCTGCTCTCAGGCTAACAGAGAGCTCCAACTCACTCCCTAAAAGCTCATACCCAGCTTTAGGCTTCTGCCTAGTCTGGAGTTCATTAGTTCTTGGTTTTTTTTGCCTCCAGGAGCATCACTTCATATTACACTGAAGAGATAAAGCCAGGAAGCTCATACCCACATCCTTCAGCCACATAGAGGGGGAGCTTCAGCCTCGCATTGCATCCTGTCCCTGTCCCTGTCCCTGTCCCTGTCCCTGTCCCTCCTCCTCTGCTCTCCTCATTTCTCTTCCAGTGTCTCTGTATGACTTTTTCTGCTTGACATTCCTTTATCACAGGTTCACTCCTACAAAGTTACAACCCACAACTTCCCATCTTTGCTCTCCTGACTCGGCCATGACCTTTTACAACACCTGGTTTTAGTTTTACCAACACAGCTGGCTGAGGAAAGGAAGTGCTTCACAAATGCTGCTCTGGTTTCTGCTTCATTCTTTTTTCCTTTTACAAATGAAGTCCACAGCTACAGAGAATTTAAAAAGGCTTGAAACCCATGCTGTGTTGTTCCTGCATGGTAACAGTCAAGGGGACAGATAAAGGAGCAATTGAGCTGTCATGGTAGAGCTGGCTGGGAATATTCTCAGGTAAAACCAGGAGATGGGATCTGCCTTGATTTTTTTCCCCTACATCTCAACTTACTTGTGCCAAAAGATGCCATTAAACACTGAGATGTTAGGGAAAAATCAACTTCCTAACAGCCTGGGAATTAGGACAGTGAATCAGGGTATGGACATTTGTGTAAATTACTGTTCAAAATAGGGAATAGCTAGGTCTGGAAGCTGGGTGTTTTCTTCTGTGTTTCCAAAAGGCAGTCCTAAATCCAGACTCTCTGAGTGCTTTTTATCATAGCTCTAATTAATTCTTTAAACAGACCTGGGGTTTGTCTTCAAGGAGAATAAAAACATGCTTGAAATGTCAAATAAATTTTGCAGTGTGCAAAGTCTCCTTCATATCAACATTATAGTTTTATCATGCTGAACTATGTGAGCTCTAGAGGGATTAACCAAAGTCACCTTTAGGCTCTGTGTCATTGCCTTTGCTATCCCAGCAAGCAGAATGTTGGCAATAATTGGTTTCAAATTCTGATATCTTTGAGAAAGCAGGCTGGAGCCAGGTGGGGGTCAGGCTCTGCTCCCAGGTAATCAGTGATTGGACAGGAGGAAATGGCCTCAGGTTGTGCCAGAAGAGCTTTGCTTTGAATATCAGGGAAAATGTCTTCACTGAAAGGGATGTCAAGCATTGGCACAGCTGCTCAGGGCAGGGCTGGAGTGCCCATCCCTGGAGGGATTTCAAAGCCCCGTGGGTGTGGCACTTGGGGACAGGGGTCAGTGCTGGGCTTGGCACTGCCGAGTGACTCAGGGATCTCAAAGGTCTTTTCCAACCGAAACAATTCTATGACATTTGAAAGTATCCCTTGCATCCAGGATATATCAATACCAGCCCAGGACTGAGATTTCATCAGTGTCCAGTGCAACTTCCAGCTCTCACTGCTCCCAGCTCTGCTCTCTGCTTGGACCACACATTTCAGAGCAGGTTCCACAGGAGTTCTCCTCTTCCTGGATCTGTAATCAGAACTTCTTAGTGCACACCACATTTCCAAGCCAAAGGGAAATTATTCCATGTCAAAAATAAATCCTAGCGGAGGAAGGCTGGCAGTAACTTAGGAAAGCAGAAATGCAAATTAAATTCCAAGGCATGTAGACCCTTTTCAGTAGAGAATAACAGCATACTGAAAATACTGGATTATGTGCAAGCACCTGATTGGAGTGACATCAAAGGAGAGACATTCTGCTGGGATTCTGCTTTCCCTGGTGCCATGGAAGGGCACAGCTGGGATGGGGGCTGCTGCAGGGGATGCAACCCTTGTGCTGAGCCTGCCTCCCCTCAGCCTCCTGCTCCTCCCAGGCCTTTCTAAGCTGTGCTCCCTGGTGCAATTAAACCTGATACGTTTGCCCTGCTTATTTATAGCTTTGATCTTCTTATAAACAGTCTCTGGACATTTTTTCATGCTGAGCAGTTCTTTGATCCAGGAATAAAATCACTCCAAAGTACTAGTGCAGCAAGGTAGGGCTCAACATTTATAAAAGTAAAATCTTGACATAAACTGTTTCCACAAACTTGCATTCCTTTGGGACAGCAGTCATGCCTTGTTTGCTGTTTTCCTGGCAAGCTGTTTGGAGTTAGAACAGAGTTGGAATGGAAATTGCAATGAAACAAAAGGAGGGGAAGAACAACACAGTTTATTTTCCCAGTAAAAATATCACAGACAAGTGATGAACTAATTTTGTGGAGAATAATTCCCCTTTTGTTTGTTTATCTTGCCGTTTGCTTTAAAAACTCTTGGCTTTGGGCCAGTTTAATCCAAAAAGGATCATATTCTGCAAATAATTCCTAATAAGCTGTGCATTATTGAGAATAGGTTAAGTAGAACCACTCAACCTGAACTCCCCATGTAGTATTAAATATGGTCTAAAATAATATAATGAGGTTCAGAACACTAGTGCCACAATCCTTTTCTTTTGAATTCCCTTGGCAACATTCACACAAGGAAAAGGAGATGTTTTAAAACTTCTGAATGCATTTTCTAAAGAGATTTCCTGTGGTTTTTTTTAAAAGAGATAAGGCTGTGTAGGATTCTAAGTGCATATCATCTTCTAGAATAACTGTAACAGAGTCCAGAAGGAACTTGGGGACATTGTACAACAGTGTCTTTTGAGTCTCAAAGGAAGAAATAATTTTGGTTAAAAGTGATATAAATGTAAATGTTATCGAGGAAATGCCAAAAGTTAGTGGGAAAGCACTGTTAAATGGGGGAGATTTGTATTGGTTTTTGTTTGTTTTAAAATTTATTCCACAGTGAGGCCGCATTTGTTCACAAGTTATTTTGTTTATAATGAGTTAGCACCAAGAGTCATTAACTCTGTTTGTTTCAGTTTATGTAGGACACTGGGCATGTCTTTTCTTATATTTGCTCAAAAATTGTTCTTGTTAAACAAATTGTGTAGGTTGAAGATGACCAGGGGTTACTGTCATTTGCACTCTAAACACAGAAAAGCCTTTGACTGCTGTCAAATTTTTGAGTTTCTGATTCTTAATTTCCCCGTCATTTGATTTCCTTACCACAAACTTCCTTTAAGTGAAACTCATGCAAGGGGAGGTGTTGCTGAAGAGCTTTTTGTAAATACTTCCAGCAGACTTCCAGCAATAATTTGAGTATATGGATGTGTTTTGGAGTCAATGCATTATGGAGTAAGAAATAGCACATTTCAGTACACACAATATATTTGGGTCATTTACTCACACCTTGTGTATTTGCAGGGACTGACTGTGTGCCCGTGTGCACTACTGAAGTACCAACATTAAAATAAGCATTAAAAAATTGGGTTATAAACTTGGATTTGTATTATCATAGATCTCACATACACTCTCTATATTTTGATGATTATCTGCTTAAAACTTCCAAGCATTTAGCTCATTTGAAAATCCATTCTAACAGATACATTTTCCCCAGCCAGCTGGGGAATGTGGGCATGTAGAAGTCACGTAGCAAGCACTGATTTGAGATTGAACCAATGATCACTGTCATCTCTTCAGACCTTAAAATCTATAAACAGATGAAAAGGCTGCTCTATACGAGTTAATCTTCTGTCTACTCTGGAATTTAAATTTCATTCAGCCATTGCTAAAACTCTCTTTGGCCTCTCACATTCAAAGTTTTCCTCATCTTGAGCTATGAACTCATTTTTCTTTATTCAAAATTATCTTCAAACTTTGGGGGTTTTAATTTCAAATGTTGGTTTTATTTCTACCTACCCAGTACTTTCTGACAGCTAGCTCTTCAGAACTCATGGAAAATGCCATATTATTTAATCTTCAAACTCAAACAAGTAAATTGCATGTGGATAATTTCAAGTATTCCTGCCATGCAGGAACATATTAACACTCCTTGTTAAATGTTAAGAAGTAGCAAAATGTTTGAGCCTTCTGAATTCCTTGCCATTTTCAAAATGTCTTGTTCAATGTTTAAGATGTATAGGAATTCAGTTGAAGTCAAATATATTTTAATCACATCAATCAAATGAAAATGTGATGAAATTACTGCATATCACAAAGGAATGTTTTATATTAATGTCATAAAAATGGTTTGCTGAATGAGGGTGTGGAGGAGCTGCCACTTGAACCACAGCAGAACTGGAAGTTTGAGAATCAAGTAGCTAAGAATAACACTGCTCCATTTTCAACATACTAAAAGCTTTTTACTCAGTGGGAAACTAAGTTATTAGAAAGGGCAGTCTAAAAATGTACTGCTAGGAGATTTGGGAGTAGTAGTCCTTGAAGTGAAGATTTAGTATTGTAGATTTTACAATTTATCCATTTTTGGTCGTTGTGATGTATGAGTCACAAGGGTAATAAACTTCAAATAGGTTGAAGTAAAGTTAAGCACTTCCCAGTATCTTCTATTAATTATCTGTGGAATAGAAGAAAAGAAATTAATGCAGAGACATAAGCCCATCTTGGAACAAAAGGAGAACACATTCTTATTGTGATGATTTTACTGAGTCTTTTCTCAGAAAAGGATCAGTGATCAAGAAATATTTAGTGTCTCTAGAAATGTTTAATTTTTCATAATTTAAAAATATTAAATTAAGAATGCATTTAAAAAAATGGAAATGGCAGCCCAAGAACAGTGTAAACAGAATTATTGAAGGTGCTGTGCTGTTCCCTGTGCTGGAGGTCAATCCTGGCTGCCAGGCTTACCCACTGGAGAGGTTTCAAGACTATTTCATGCTCTGTGTTCTTTTAACCATGGAGTTCTTCTGAGAAGACTGAGGAGCAGAGCCAATTTGTCACGTAGCTGATGGCTCTGTGATTTAGCAGGGAGCTGATGTGCCATTGCTTGGGGAGATCTCCCAGCCCTTCCCTCAGCCCTTCCAAAGCAGGCTGACCAAAATGATCTGTGTTTATGGTTTGGTGGAGAAAGAAAAGCAAAAACAAACCCTCCATTCCCCACATGGCCCAGTAGCCTTCCTAACTCCTAAAGACTGATTCCCTCCTTTCCTGATGGTTTGGCACTCTGCAGGCTGACAGGATGTGGAGACAGAGAGGGAGATTATTCCCTCGAGAAGGAAGGAATTTTCTATCTGCACAGTACAAGCAAGAGATTACAAACTTGAGGAGATAACTGCTGATTTTGGGTGACTTTGATAGATGGGATCAAAACCATATTCAAGTTTTTCTAGCAGACTTTTATTAGCTCCAAGTGCAATATCCATAGTTAGGTTAATTGAAAGAAAAGAAAACCAAAAACAGAAAATGCATTTAATTCTCATTAAAAAAAAATATATGGTGTCTGTTTACATAAGTGTTGCCTATGAATTTTTAAGGTCAGTTCAAAGTTTTCCATTGTAACTTCTTATTCTTCAACTCATCAGCGTAGCTAAAACCTCCAGACCTCTGTTGGTTTGATCATTTCAGATTTGGACACTCTCCAACATATTAACTTTCATCTAAAGCTTACAGATTCTTGGCAGCAATAACATTATTTACTTCAACCTTGCAGAGACTCCAGGAACTGAAGATAAGCTGTTTGGGGTTTGTGTGGCAAGGTTTTGGGTACTGAGGGCAGAGGGCTGCAGGGGTACCAGTTATGTTTTCATCTTTTCATCCTTTGCTCTTTTCTCACTTTATGGGAATCCTGTCTTAGGATCCTCATGTACTTTAGGAATATCAAGAATCAATGCACTTGGAAAGCAAACATACAGAGGGAAGTTAACATCATTGATCTTTGCCCTCCTCTAAGAGAAAATACCAAGCATGACATTGTTTGTGCAACTAGAAAATGTTTTTGATGAATAGCAATTGCCAGACAAAAGTAATCCATTTTTTCCAGTTCCATGTGTATACTCTGTATTTAAGCTATGTAGTATCCACACTTGCCATGAAATGAACACGACAGCTCCTAGATTTTTTAAGGGAAGGTATAGGCATTTTTTCAGCTAGATCCTACAATGAATGCTGGACTGACTGGCTAAAAAAGAAATGTTCAATTCTAAGGTTTGCAAAAACCCTGCTCATGGCTTTTTCCCCATTAACTCAAAGTTCTGAATGCTCAGACAAGCAACTTAGCCCATGAACAACTTTCACACAGAGCTGAGGCTCAGCTAAGTGCTCAGACTAGTTTTCCCTCGTGTTGTATTTCCTAGATCAGTCTTCCACATCCCCAGCTAATTATCAACATCATCTCTGCAGATAATCTTGTCAGAGGATGGCTGTGTCAGAAGATAATCTTTTTAGGGGATAATCTTACCACAGAATCATCTTGTCTCAAGATAATTGCATTACAAGACTCAAGAGCTTCAGTTCCTCCCAAGAATATGGTAAATTTTCAGAAGCGGTAATATATAGTCTTAAGTTTAAAATACATATTAAACTATAAGAATCAGCATAGCAGTGGAAATCAGTGGAGAGATCAATGTAGAGCCCTCCTTTGTCCCTGCAAAACATCCTGCACAGAAATGTTTATGAAAGAGGACTACTACAGCAATTTTGATAGTACAGTATATTACAGACAAATAGTCTTTAGTTCTCTCACTGCAGGCTTTAATATTTTGTAATAAAAGCTTCCCCTAGGTGAGGCTGCACCTGCATTACTTTGCAGTAGCATTTTCTGAGTTAATACCACACAGAACTAAAAGCACAAGCCTCACAGCACCGTTCTTAGACTGGAGAGTCCTCAGAACTCAGCCAGTGCATCGCTTATCACTCACAGTGAAAGAATTCCCACAAACAACACAGCCATGGCAGATGTCAACAAAGCTTTGGGAATTTTCAATGCCTGTATCAGCCTGTCAAACTGTCACAATTAATGAAATAGTAATAGTGATGGAATTAGGATTTAGGGACCCTGATCCTAAAGCCCTGCCCACTCTCACACATTCCAAAGCACAGAGCTAACAAAGGCTGACTGCTTCAGCACTCTCCTGTCTCTGGCCCTGTCCGTGGCTGTTTCACTGCACATTCCACAGGTTTGTGCCCGTGCAGTTATCAAGGATTGCTCCCAAAAGCTTTGAGGACAGCTTCTTCCTTCTGGTGTGACACCGTATCTCTGTCAACAGTAGGCAATGCAACAAATACAGCAAAGTTACAAATGCCAATATTC
This sequence comes from Pyrgilauda ruficollis, assembly GCF_017590135.1. Classification (NCBI taxonomy): domain Eukaryota; kingdom Metazoa; phylum Chordata; class Aves; order Passeriformes; family Passeridae; genus Pyrgilauda; species Pyrgilauda ruficollis. The sequence goes on from NW_024515431.1 coordinate 514,718, forward strand.
ATTCATGTTTAAACAAAATGATCCTACTCAAAAGCTGCATCCTCGGTGGGAGTGTTGCAAGTACCAACCCGAAGGAACTGGGATCCTGACAGCACTGAGATGATCCCACGGGTGTGAGATGGGCTGCTGCTGTTCTGGCGGCTGTTCTGTTGTGTCCCCTCCCTGTCCTGGCAGGAATGTCAGGCTGCTGGCAGGAATGTGCTGCCTTGCCACTGTGCCTTCACTCCACCCCCAGCCCAGCTTTGAGTTGTTTTTCCACTTCCAGTTTTATTTAGCCACACTTTATATCAGCTGCACTTCCTTTACACTGATTTTTATGTGTGGGGAGAACAACAACCTTATATTTTTTTTTGTTTTAACCAGTTTCTACTGTTCCCTAACTTTTATTTCAGCCAGGCAGCAGCATGATTGTCATGGTGTGCCTTCACTAATTGATGTTCTCCTCTTCCACCACAGCCTGAGCCTGTCCCATGCCAGCTGCCTACTTTCAATTTATGTGGAGATATTCTTTTTTCTTTTTCCTCCTGACCTCCATGACCCTATTTGTGCAACTGCAAAAAGAAGGATGATTGTCTAGCATCCATGAATCACCTCAACTTGATATTTTCAGACTAAAAACCTTTTCAGGTTTAAAACCTCAGCCTTCACTACTGACTACGTGCATTTTCTCCTGCCATGGAGAAAACACTATTTCACTACATTACCAGTTTTCATTTATTGGCTTATATTATGCAGTACACTCCTTTATAATGGTATAAATTTTTATCAAAACTTTTATTTTTTTATTCTGAATAGTAGTCCACCCCAAACTGCTTTTAAGATTAATCTGGGAAGAAATATAGTGCCATCTGCATCTGTTATAATCATAATCACAAATCTCAAAGGCATTAATGAAAGTCGGGATATTTAAATATCTTTTGTACTTATTGGAAAACCTTGGAAAGCCACTGCCTTCAAAGTAGAGTTAACATGTTTTAAATATTGGAAAAATAGAATTGCATTCTTGTTTTAGGAATAAGCCTTGAAGAGGGAAACATGGAATTCCCATCTCACAGGGACAGAAAAATAAGACCGGGATGCAGTTTCCCAGTGGGTTGGATGCAGCAGCTGTCTGCAGAGGAGGTCATCCTCCTTCACTCCCAGCCATGCATCCTGTCTGACCCCGGGGTCACTTCCAGAACTGAGTGGCTGGCTGTCACTTGTGATATTCCTGTGATCCTGGGTATCCTCGAGTCATGCAATGCCGACATCTGTTTCCCAGTGGAGGCAGAAAGGTGTGGTTGGCTGTGGAAGGAAAGATCTCCTCTATAAGACCAGTTTAAGAATTCGACTATCCTTACTTCTCATTCTGTTTCAGTTGAATCTGTGTTTGCAGGGAGCAGGTTTTGCTTTTCATGAAGTGGTAAGACCTTCCACTAAAAAAAAATTCAGTCTCTAATTAAATGCAATGGCAGTAACATAATTATATTACTATCCTGCAGAGTTTTTAATATGGGTTCACTTAGTCTGCGTTTCACTGCTGGTGATTTTGCATTACCAACTGACTTGTTTCTGTGCAGGATTAGCTGTCATTAGTCAGACTTCCTTTCACCCATCCACAATTTATCAATAATCTTAACATTCCCATCTAAAGACACTTGGAATGGGTTTCTGTGCCAGCAGGAGGTGTCTGGGTCAAAAGTCCCTATTTAATGACACACACGAGTAAATATTTTTATTTTTAATGAGGCAAAGCTTTTAATAACCTCAGAAAGGAGAGAACCTGCCCCAAAGCATTTGCTCTAAAGAATCCTGAAGGTGAGGAGTACACAGCCCTGTCAGCTTGCACTGTGCAACTGAATTTTCAGATATCCCAGATACACCCTGCAAATCAAAGCTAATGAAAACTTAGATTTTCCAGTTACAAAAGTAAACTTTCTTACAAGTATTTTCTCCATCCTTCATAGAACAGTCCCCAAAAAATCATATATCTGCAGAGAATTTCTATCATACACATTGTCCCCAAAAATCCAAGTCTTCTGAGAAGTTTCCTTTTTTGTCTTTTTTGCCTTTCAGACAGAATTGGCTTCCACAGGTATCTTCTCTCTATTTTTGTGCAGCACTTTACCATTTGTTCAAATTCCACAGTGTGCTCTATAAATGGTACATTAGAGTACAGGTGATTCCTAGAGTTATTCCTGCTAGAAACAGAACTCAGAAGCAGAAGCATCTTTATAAAGCAAAAGCAATGAAAAAGTTACATTTGCAGGAAACCAAACATGCTCAGAATTTCAGTTCAACCTTTTACGAGTTCTTTATCAGTGTAGACAGCTGGAAATGTTTCTGGTGAGGACAAATTTTTTCAAAGGGAAAAAAAAGAGGGTTTTACTGTTGTTGTCTCATATAGTCTGAGTGTTTTCCAATTGTACTCCATTGGTATGAAAACAAGAGTTCTGAAACTGTTTATTTGCTAGAAAAATTAATATTCATTAATTTCCTAAAGCTTTGCTGTCTTTCCCAAACATGATGCAAAGTTCCCTCTGCATACTTTACTAGCTTTTGTGCACATTAGCCAGTTTAAATGAGAAGTTGGGAAATGTAGAATAGTAAATATTATAATTAAATATTTGTTATGACAACTCTGACACACTGAGAACTTGAAGAATTAAGGTGTTAAAAATCATTGCACTTGGAGCTATTTAGCAAAACTTTCAAGACCGACAACTCTGCTTTGCAGAACCTTTAAGTGTTTATTAACTTAAGTGGATTTCATAGAATTTCTTTGATCACATTTTTTACAATAAAGCTTTTGCAAAGCATGCATCCTAATTGTTTATTTACACAATATTAATATTCAGGCAGAAGGATCATGGAAGCACAGTTAATTAAATACAAATTAATGTGGTGGAATATTTAATTATCTATTCTACACCTCACAACTAATGATTATGTAAATGCCTTGCATTTAATCTTGTTCCCAGGAAATTAACTTAATGGCCTTCAACAAATGAACATTTTGTATGCATTGCAGGACACTTTATCTAAATTTTAACAGCATGGTATTAGTTTCAGATAATAACATGATTACATAATTTAAAATGTAAATGCATACAATACTTTTGTTTTCTTATTTTATTTCAGAATTCAGAGTGAAATATAGGACTATTTGTACATTGCAATTTTGAGGTCTTTGTGCTGGGGTTTGGCCAATATCTATATTTTCAGTTTGATTTCAGCTCATTTTCAGGGCTGTCTTTGACCCCAACACCCAGCCTGTTCCTGGGGAGGACAACTGGAATTCTGGCTCTCCCAGCTACAGAACGTGGACCAGAGGGATTCCAAAATACAGGAAAATGTCTTGTGTTAACACAGAGCTCCTGCTAAATTGCCCCAACCCAGGTAGAGGAATGAATGTTGAAAGTTTCCATGGCAGAGACTTTGCTCTGTTGATTGCAGAAAGAGTCTGGACTTTCTGTAAATAAGAAAAATTTATATGTATGTTTCTGGTGGAGGGTTAAGGCAATATTTCCACAGCAAACCTCTCATCAAAAAAACCACCTCAACAGTTAAACATAGAAGATGAACAGTGCAAGGCAGTTTCTTCCCCCAGTTTTTTACTTTTATAGTTATTAGGAACTCCTACATGCTTTAACCTTGGAACTCAGAACACTTTGGAGTGATTCCAAAACGAGGTTACGTAATTACAACAAGTATCCTTAACTTTTGCTAAAGTACATGCCAGATGTAGTGCCTGGAAAAAAGGTTTCTTGCTGCTAACCAGCATAATTAATATACTCTCCAATCCAGGATTAATCTAAAGAGCTCTGCTTCTCAGACAGAGAAGAGAGAGGGGGATTTGGGTCTTATGCACAGCCTGAAAAGGGACTGATTATTATTATTTATTTGTCTATAGGCCCAGGCATCAAACACTGCCAATTCCTGTTACTTTTGATTTTGCACCACAGCCAGAAAAAGCTGAAATCTTATCAGAGTCAGTGGAAGCCAATGGGAAATGATCAAAAATCAAACCAAAGGAATAAAAGTGAGGCTTCATGGTACATTTTACAGCTTCAGAGCATTTTACAAAGGCAACACAACACTGAGTTACACAGGGAAATTTTAGCAAATGGTGGCAAAGGGTGTTCAGAGAAAAATGAGAAACTATTCAAATTGTTTCAGCCAAATGGATAAAATGAAAGTTTTCAAAATTTATTGTGTCATTTTGATATTATTTGAATTGTTTCATTTGTAAAATAAGGAAGAGCAGGAAGGCTTAAGAAGATAGAATCTCTGTTTCATTTATAAAGAATGAGAGAAAGAGAAATCCCTGGCTCTGACCAGGTATACTCATATGAATTAAACATTTGCTTATCCATAGTACTGCTAATCATCACTGTAATTACACACAGGGAAAAGGGAATGGAAATTTCACAGAGAAGAAAAAAATCTTTGAGTAATTTACTCATTCTGAATTCAAGGAGAATAGATATTAGTTTTAAGAGATTCATCCTAAAAAACCCAGCATTAGGAGGTTCTGTTTTAAAGAATAAAAAGAAGACCTAAAAGTCTATTTTGCTGTGGATTTACAGTGTGGAAAAGGAAAGAACTGCACTTACCAACTAGAACAAGGCATAGAATATACGTGCAATTAGATAACTCAGCACAAGGCAAGTTCTTTGAACGCTAAGGCACTCTGTATCTAAATTCTAGGATGCTCAAGGTATCCATAGTTAAAGCAAGGGAATGTTAAAATGCTTTGTGCTTTGGATTCAGAAGAGGTACACATTAATTGTCATCCACTCATCATAACTGTCATCCTGAAATCAGCCGAATAATCACAGCAAAGAGCTCCCATAAAAGGGAGTTGATCAAATGAAACTTAATTAGTTGACATTGTGTTCTTTGTTTAGTGTGATCTTTTACAGTTTTCTTCTGCAGGGTTATATTTGTGTTTTTCAAATAAGTTGGTTTTTTTTTTGTTTGTTTTTTTTTTTTTTTGCCTCTGAAAAGGAAATAAGGGATGTTATCCTTGGTATGCAAAATTCAGAATATGACATGGGGTTTATATTAATCTCCCAATTTTCTTTCTGTTTGCTGTCAATTCATTCAGCTTTCATTGGGTGAAAATCCTTCAGTTTATATTTCCTTTCTTGTTGCTTATTGTTCTGTTTGTCTGTTATTAACACTTAGCCTATTCTTTTTGCCCATTATTAACATTTAGCCTATTCTTTTTCAGAGTGAGGAACAGGTAAGGCAGGGGTGGAAACCTGCAAGGAGATGGGAAATTCTTGGAGGAGCTTAGCAGTCAGTGGCAGCTGATTGCACTCAATAATGACACAGAACAGCCAATTCCTTCCAGGGGAAAGAAAGTGGGTGACAGAGTGGAAACAGCAATTTTTGCATATTCTTTCAAAGGCCTAATTATTTCAAAAGGCCTAATTCAACTCTCTTTAAAGTAAATGGGAGGTTTTCCACCAAGTTTAATGGAAAACTCTTAACATTTTACACCCTTAAGGATTATGTATGTAAACATATACCCAGGCACAACTACCAAATTCAGCCAAATGAGGATTTCAATCACTGCCCTGTAGTAAAGCCATATTTTAGCACCCATCTCCACCAGGGAGTATCCACAGCAGATCATACTGAGGTCAGTCAGAAACAGATGAGGTGCTCCAAAACTGCAAGTACAAACTGGAAGTATCTGTATAAAATTAGAAGTTTTCCCATTACTATTTGATATCAGAAACCAAAAATACAATGAATTTATACCTCCAAACTCTATAAAATACTCATTAAATTGTGGCTGGATCACCATTCCCTGTTTTACACAGGTTTTAGAAACTTTCCATGCCTCTAAGTATCAGGCTAATGTATTCTTCAGAACACCACCCATTTATGTTGAACATTTCACCCCCTCTTCCATTTTCCTTCATCTCTGCTGTCTGCCCCTTAAAGCACCTTTTCATCTCCTTTCCCAGCCCTTCCTTTCTTGATCCCCTCTCCCAGACCTTCCCCATGCCCTTCTTTTTATATTTATCCAGTGGAGAAAAGCTAAGGGAAGAAAAAAAAAAAAGAGAGAGAGAGAGAAAATTAATAAAGTGGCAGTTCTAGAAAGTTTTTTGGGAAGGTGTGTGGAGGAGTTCTTAGGTCAGAATGCTGGAGAGGGCCAGTGAGGGGATTAATTGAGACTCTGCAGCTCCTTTCCTACTTCCAGGCTCCTTCTGAAGCAAGATGACTGCTTGCATTTACAAGTTCAGGGGAAATTAATTTCCTGTAATGAAGAGGACACAGGAGATGGTGCAGCCCCCATCACATGTAATCTGAGTAATCTGGCTGTTCTCAGCTCAAGGTGACTTGGCTGTTATAGATACACATTATAATATTGGCTTTTTGTAAATATTAAAATGGATTCTATATGTGTGATGTTAAAGTAACTTTGCTATAAAGATATCGCTTTTATTTCTGTTGTTAATTAAGCTTGGACATAGTAGGGAAATAGCTGATATCGGTGTGCTTGTGTTAAAATGCCTGCTGGGATGGGATAACAGCCAATGCACACAGGGTGAGCACACCTGGACACATCTGCCAGCCATCAGCACTCACCCTCTGAAGGCAGAGTGCACCATGGCCCAGAAACTGCAGGTGATGATAAAAAAGGACTAAAACCACAGCCAAGGGATCTGCACACTCTAAAAAGGCAGACCCAAGGAGGAGCCAGGCTAAACAGCTCTTGGAACATGTAAACTCTTTCAGGGGGAAAAGTTTCCTATGCATAAGGGCCTATGAATATGCAACAGACTGATGTAAGGAAAATGTTTTTAAGGAATTTTTATCCCCAGGATAACAGGATGCTCTTGTCTGAGTGCCAAGATGCACATTATTAGGCCACAACAAACTTTGCTCTGTGGTCCTTGTCTCCTACTGTCCTTTATTAAACTTTTCAAATATTCACAGGAGAGTGAAGGTGATTTTCACATTGGCCATGGGTCAGAACTCCCCCTGTCCCTCCTCACTGGGGCACAGGGACAGCTCTGCCCCAGGTCCCCTGGGCACTCCTCTGTGCACAGCCCTGGCGTGTGCTCTGCTCCCTCCTCACAGCCTGGGCTCTCTTCTCCTGGCACCAAGCATCCCTAGGAACCAGATTAAATAGGATTTAGCCCAGAATCACCAACATCACTTCTTCAAATAGTTAGGCTTCGCAGTCATAAAATAGCAACTCCTCCTTGGATTATGGCAGCAAGTTCCTGAGCCCAGGTAATCTTAAAACATACATTGCAGGGCTCTAATTTCCAGTGACTGTCAGGCACCTGTTGATATTTATGTGCTGTGTTGACATTTCAGATGTCCTGCAAAGACTTTCCCATTGATTTGGACAGGACAGCACACAATTTAAAAAACTAAGGATGAGAAAAATCATTGCAGCATGTCCCCACTGCAGTTTTCAGATGGGAGGCAAACATAATTATAGATTACCCTAGACTTTTACAATTTTGTGAATAAAATAAGACCAAGATCATTCAAAAGTGTTCAGCTTTTGTGTCAATCTAGTCCTGTTGGAAATATTGATAAATACCAAGAGTTTTTAAAGGCAGCACAATTAGGTCAGTGCTGAGCACCTTTGCAGATCTCTAAATCAGCAGCTCAGCCTCTGTCAAGGAACCAGGGCATCAAATTTCAGACCTGATGTTCTTTCTGTCCTTTGTGGCATTTTTTTCCCTGTTTAGGAAAGAATTGCATAAAGAAATTACTTCTCAAGGGGAAAAGAAATCATTTTAATATTTGTATACTTTGCTAGGTTTTCCCTTTTCATTTCTTTATAGTTGAGAAACAATTGTAATACTTGAGCAGCCAGTGAGTTCACTTTATTAACAGTTCAAACATAATGTGAAGCCAATATATTTAATATTAGTTATGAACCTTCTGCAAATTTAAGCTGTATTTTTCTCACTTAATTAGATAAACTGCATTGTTTTTCTCTTACTGGTTCCTCTCTAGTATAAGAGCATTAAAAGCACCATAGGGTACACTGTATTTTAGTTGGGTATGTATTTTTCTATGAATTGTAAATTGTTTAAAAATTTTTTCACCTTCATAATTCTTGCAATTCACAATAAAATATGTGATCCCTAATGCAACCTTTTAAAAAGTGACTGCACCCAGCCTGTAACTAATTAATTATGAGCATAATCTCTTCTAGTGACAGTTATTTTTTAACAAAGCTTTATAATGCAAATCATGGCATTTACATTTCTATTCAAGGGATGTCTACATTTAAAGTCTCACACAGGATATTGCCTTAGAATCAATTCACTACTTTCTCTTTTTCTTTTTCACCTTCTACTCTCTCCTTTGCAGTTCTCATTTGCTTTTGAAATGGAACAAAACATTGCTAATTTGGCTCGGGCCATTCTCCTCCTGGTGGCATTTTCCTCCTTTAGTCTCATTGCAGAGTGAGTGGATCAAGCTATTGAATGTAGAGGCAGAGAGCATTTCACTATACATGAAATGAAGGAAGATCATGCTGGGACAGTCACCTTCAGCATTGTGCATTCAGTCTAAATTTACAGTAATAGACTCACACTCAGAGGATGCTTGCTGTGTTTGTTTGCAAACTAGTATGCAGTACTTACAAGTGTGTGGTTTTATTGACATATTCCTTTCCTTTCCTGTGGTTTTTAATTGAAACCCCCACTGCTCAGCCAAGCTCCTGGAAGTCGGAGAACAGAAGTTTTGCGTTTGGTTTAGCATTTAGACAAGATGAACACGTAGAGGAGAGTTCTGCTGGTCGATTAGGAAATGCACAGTTCAGGGCTGTTGGAGCTTTTGTTCTGATTAAGTGAGGCTCATGATATGTGTATGGAATTAACACTATGAAATCAGATGAATGATGAAGAAAATAGCTTAATGTATAGATTAACATACAAATGAAACAGTCATTTTAATAGCACTGGGTTTGGAAAAATCAGGATAGAAAAAATTAGAAAAATTAGAAAAATATTAGAAAAAATATTAGAATTAGAAAACTATCTGCTAGGAGGTGTTTGCTTCCTGCTGCTGCATGCTGACACACTGCTGGCTGTGTGTCCCCTCTGAGTGCTCAGGACACAGCCCTTGTGTCCATTCTGGTCACTCTGGATGAGCTGAGAGTGAGCCAAGAGCAGCCCTCTGTATCATGGGGAAGGCCACATTCCTTAAAATATTAGTGTCTTTCACTAGTGCTGAAATAGGACAAGTCTAATAGCAACAGATTACAAAATTCATATGCAAAACTGATGTGAATGATAAACAAAAGTCAGGTAAATCTGAGATTTCATTTCCAGGCCCAGTAATATCACATGAATTAGAGTTCTGATAACTTACACTTTTGCCTTGTGACACGAGTTAAAATCCTTTGGAAGCATTTAGGACACCAGGGAATGGCATGAAGTTGTGTCAGGGAATATTTAGGGTAGATTTGAGAAAGGTTCTGCTTCCCCCAGAGGTGCTGGCACTGCCCAGGCTCCCAGGGAATGGGCACAGCCCCGAGGCTGCCAGAGCTCCAGGAGTTTGGACAGCGCTGCCAGGGATGCACAGGGGGACTGCTGGGGGGTCTGGGCAGGGACAGGAGCTGGCTTTGATCCTTGTGCATCCCATCCAGCTCAGGATACAATTCTATGATTACCAGTACAGCTCTTATATAACTAAAATAACAATGCAACATAAATAACTGAAAACTACATCAAAAAATGCAACTTGTGTTCACATACATTCCGGAGACTCTGTCATCCTGGGCTAAAACAAGTCCTTTTCTTCCTGCAATGAAAGGATTTGCTTGCTTGTACTCAAAAATGAATGGAACCAACTGGCCCTGGGTGCAGATGGGAAATGTACTCTTTCAAGAATTCCTCCTGTTGCATTAACACCCTTCAGCAAAGTAGCCAGCAGAGGCTTTGCAGCACAGAAGTTCTGCATGAAAAAAAAAAACATACCACCAGCATTTGTCAAATAAATGTCTGTTAATGAATAACATAAAAGAGCCCATGTTCCTCAGTTGTAAATAAGAGAGAACAGAGAAGTGTGAAAAGAACTCTGCTAAAGAAACAATGAAATATTAATAAACTTGTGTAGGAAGCCTTGCTAGGTGAGGAATTAGACAAATGCATCACTTGCTTTCTTCATCCTCCCACAGGACCATGCCTACATGAACTGGTATTGACCTGTGAGGTCAGGAACACACACAGACACACACACAAATCCATGAAGAACACCCCACAATTTCAGAGTCCAGGTCATGCCACAGACACTGCACAATTAGTAGGTTACATGCATAGTAACATGACAATGAAAAACCTCCTATTTGTTCTGCATAAAGCCTGGAAATCATGTATATCCCATCCTGATAAGCATGAATGTTCCTTTCCTTCTTTTGTTCTCATAGTTTTAATCACAACTGAAGGAATGACACAACCAGATATGAAAAGAAATAAGTGATTATATTGAAGTTGTCAAAAGATCTTGCAGATATCTGGATTTTTGAATTAGTCTATTGGTGAATTGCTGATTTTTTTCCATAAGAAGCATATGACCAAATATATATTTACTGCATGTGTGCTGTGATGTGCACACATGTATTCTGAATCCTTATCTGGGACCATTGATTAGGATACCTGAGAAGCAATTGTTGATTATTTGGGTGAAAACATCCTCTTCAGCAGAACTGGTCACTGCAGCCTGAGGGATTGCACTGGCCACTTGTTACTGGTAAATATTGACTGCTAAAAGGAGATCACAAAGATAACCAGGTTCTTTTGGTTTTCTACATACTGAAACTGGTATATGGAAGGTATAAAATTAATACCTTGTTTGGACCTCTTTCTAACTGAAATGGTAAACCACTAATTTCACCAGTGGGATGCCAGAATATTTAAGAATTTGAAAATATCGCTGTCAATGTTGCTCATTATGCAAGAAATAAACTATAAGAGAATGACATGGTAAGGCAGTGTGCCGCTCCTTTGAGGGATAAGTGGGAAACTGCTGCCAGGAGTCCACTGAAATTCCAATGTGAGAAGCACTGCCAGCTGGCTGTCCACAACAAAATAAACAAAAAACCCTCTATTCTCTGCCTATCACTGCAGGAGCAGCCATTTGGCTCAAGTCCATCCAAAATCAAATATCCAGCTGGAAGACAGTTCCCATTTGAGCCTTGAAGGGTTAAGGAAGGTGTGCAGAAGGTAAAACAACTATTAGGTTATTATTACACAAAGGAATTTCTTTGACTGGGGAGTAGCAGAAAGAAAAATCTCTTGTTGGACTGTGAATAGACACTTGGCAGGCAGGTGTGTGCTGGCCAATAAGATGTGAAAGACAGCAAATGGAATAAAGAACCATTTTTCAGACTCTGTTGGTGTTCTGGTGTATTTGCTGAATTTTTTGCTTTATTATATAGACAAAAGCCTATTGTGAGCTAGATATTGCCCCAGTAAACCCACGTCTGGTTTAAAGGCATCATTTTTCTCCCTTTGTTTCCACATGGCTTCCACAAACAAATTGTAGAGGAGAAGTTAGATTATCCTCCCTCAAAGGAGCTTTTAGCAGAGACCAAGGGGAGACCCCACAGTAGAGCAGAACGCCGTGAGGGGCAGGAATTGGTCTCTGCTCTGGGCCAGGGACAGCAGCCAGGGAATGCTGGAGAGCAGGGACATGGGGAGGGTCAGGCTGGAGCTCAGGGCAAGGTTCTGCTTCTTCCCCAGAGGTGCTGGCACTGCCCAGGCTCCCAGGGATGGGCACAGCCCCGAGGCTGCCAGGGATGCACGGGGGGATTGCTGGGAGGTCTGGGCAGCAAATTTTAATTACAAACTTGAAAATACATGGCTGTCAGGGAAAGCAACCACTCTGGCCTTGAGCTTCATCCAGACTAGGCACTGGAACCACAGCTGTGGATTCCTAATCTCATCTGTCAATGCTTTCAGTTCAAATTCTGCTGTGGATGCAGCACTTGAGGATGGTGCTTCACAGAGGGAATGGACACAACACGAGCTGAGCTCTGGTCACATCCAGAATCAAGAACTACCTGCCTTTACAGCTGGCAGAAAACTAGAGTGAGAAAGAATTCCAGAAACACAGGAAGATAGCTGCCTGTTGGGAAAAAAAAAGTGTTGGAAAAGGCAGAAAATATAGCCCTGGTTTAAGATGTTTTCCATCTTTTTAGCAAAGTTTGAGCAAAGAGATTGAACCCATGATGCCACTACTTGCATGGCTCCCATATTTGGGCATTAGTTCCAATCAATTCTTTGAAAATAAATGACAGCTGAATAAATGACTGATGATAAACTCCAGGTTTATTCTCATTTTTCTCTAATGATGGTTTTATCCTCTCCATTTATTTATGATAATTTAAATATTCTACCTGCCTGCTCTATAATGCAGACTTATTATACTCTCTCATTATTGTGAAAAAGATCCACACACAACCCCCCCCTTCCAGGTATTTAAATAAAATGCAACCTAGGATAAAAATATCTATGCTGATGACCTATATTGCAGAGTATATTTTTTCTCTTTCTCATGTATGGCAACAGGATTGGAATACCTGATTTATTCTTTATTTAGAGTTCAAAAGGAGGCTTATTTGGAAAGTAACAGACAAAACTTTCCTAGCTGAATCCTTAAAGCTTTTCCACAGGGCAACACGTGATGCTGTACAAGCTCCTGTTTCTCTCTGACCTGTTCTAGTTGTCCTTCATATAGACAAAGATCCCCCCTTCAATCCCACAGATCAAACTATGGAATACAGTTACCTAGTAAAAATAAAATACACAGTGCTCTACACATTACATTTCATGGCTGAAAAGGAACCAGTCTTCTTAACAAATTTGCATTTAAATCCCCTGCCCATGATAAATGCTATGTTTTCCATTTATCTTGAAATGGACACATTGTTACCATGGTTCCAACTCCAAAATCTGAAGCAAATATTCAGTCATAAAACTCAGCAGAGGAGGGATAGTGAAGTATCTGCTTCTACTCAGATATCTCAGCTTTCATGGATTGTAGGGAACCTTTCTGCCTATGCTGGGACACACTGGCAGATCTTTTCCACCTATGATACTTGCAGACATAAATTTAGACACAAATTTAAAAGGCAATTAGAAAGAACTCTAGTTCCTTGCATCTCCCTCTTCAAACCAATTGCATCCTTTAAGGATGGATGTCTGTGTAGTCTAATAAAAGTCAGGTGATGATTTCAGGCCAGGGAGGCTAGGCAGAAAGTCCTGTCCACCAGAGCTGTGTGGCTCCCCAGGGTTGGGGTTGTCTCAGGTTTTAATGCCAAGGTCCCCTGGACACTCAGAATTTCTCTCACACCCATCCCTGATCTCCAAGATCCTCTCTCAGCTGAGATCTTGAGCCTATTTCCAAGACCACTTCTCTTCACAAATCTTTCTGCACAAGCTCTTCTTTCCAGAAGCTGACCTTCCCAGCTTCCACAGTTCCTGTGCAGAAGTACAATGTGTGCTCAGCCTTCTTTTTGACAGTTCTGTGTCATGTCTCTGGAAGATTTGGGACATGTCATTTTTGTTTAGTCCCATTGTCTTTAAAATTTACAGGCAGTCCATGTTGGGTGCAATTAGCAAGAAGAAGACTTCTTTAAACTCCAGAAGTTTAATTTAGATTATCTGTCTGTGTGTGCACATACTCCCAATTATCTGCTAAATGCTAGTGTTCCAAATTTGAGCTAATTTTTTGTCTATAACACATAATTAATATACTTCCTTCCTTCCTTCCATTTTACTTTCAAATTACAACTTTGATGGCAGTGTACTTTTGGATAACTCCATCCCTGTATTAGAGAAGCCAGAACTCCCTAGTTCCCAATCCCAGATTTAATAATTATGAAACTACTAATATCCACCTAACATAATGCCATTTACTTGAAATGTTTAATACTTTACTTGTGAGGTCCAACATGGGTTCACTGTCAGTGCCCTGAGGGGACCAAATAGGATAATCTTGACATTAACATCCCTGGGGCCAAGACTGTGCCTTAAAGTCTAAAAAAGTCTTGTGAGTGCCTGATCCGCAGCTCCAGCAGGAGCAGAGACCATGCCATGGACTCAGGCTCTGTATTGCCAGACCTTCTGGGGGATTTGTTCTCCAGCACAGCCTCTGGACACATCCTTCCATGTATCCAACAGCAGCTGGCACGGAGCTTCTCCCAAAAGTGAGGGAGCCCCCTTCCAGCTCCATGGAAGCTGCTGCACAATGATATAAACATCACCAAGTCTCGATTTTAAAATGTTAATTTATCTTCCCAAATTACCACACTCACATATGGCTCATAATTGCAGTATCATGGAGTGTCAATTGAGCAAAACAGATGTATTTTTCAAAAAACTGTGACACTGTTTGCAAAAGCTCCCTATTCTCCATGGGTGCACATGCTGCTTCTACCTTCTGCTCCAGTACCTACATATTGATACTGCTCAACTAAATGCAGATTTTCTGCTTCAAGAATATACAACATTAACATTCAGGGCAGCAAATCACTTCATTCTCAGAGTTTAGATGTGGATAATGCTGAATAAGCCAGTCAAAGTAAATACTTGGTCATGAAGGGGCAGACCAGAACTTTCTATAGAGCTCACAAGAAACCTAAACCTGAATATTCTGATATATTAGATTACTCATAAATTAGGAAAAAGCTAATGAAGTATAAAATAGCTCCAGGTATAGTAGTTAGGAATGACAACTTTGGTAAATTAGAATCTTGTCCCATTAGGTTTTAAATTTGTGACTTCCCAAAGCACATCTCTGGTAGCTGCTACGAAGTGCTGAATTGCTCTGAAACTACTCCATTGACCTTAACTAGCTTTAATTCTGGTACCAAGGAGGTACCAGACGTGTCTAAGACACATTTTCCATCCTGTGTGAAAGGTGCTGTTAGTCAGCTCTTGATTAAACAGTCCTGGAGCTCTGCTCCCATCTTTCTGCCTGGAAAAGACTTTGCCATACATTGGCTGCATAGCATTACCAAGTAGGATTTCTTTGCTACGTGGACACCGTTTTCCACTGAGGGAACTTCAAAGAGTTCAGAGATTTTTTTGTGCATTCCAACTCATAGGGTGCAATTTTTTTTTTTTTTTGGTAGATGTTTGATTAATTCTTAAATTTTCAGAAAGCTTCCCTTCTAGGTTCACATTGGATTTACTTGTTTTTTCAGACAGCTTTCTCCTTGTTTCCTTACTTTCTGAAGAAAGAAACAGAGTTTATCTAGATTTCAGAAGTGTAGAAACTTTTCCTCCCTGTTTTGGTTGTTACATCTTTATTTTTTAATAGGGATACCCTCCTCCTGAACTATTTTAAATATTAGCTTTAAGAAAAGGTACATTTGTAAACTGTACTCTTAAAGGAATTGACTGCATGCTGGCTTTAACTCCATGGTGTGACAAAGATGCCCACTCTCAAAAAGTGCAGGAAAGCCACCCCAAATCTCCATTGTAAATACTGTTGCACTGAACTAATTTCTCGTAGTTATCATTCTTAATTGCTTGCTGTGCAACAAGTCATAGTGTTCCATAAATCAAAAGCAGGCTCCTGCAGTTAGTTTTTGATCTGTATTACATTAAAGTTCAGCTCTCCAGTAGCTCAGAATGAGTTTTTCATTGCGTTTCTGCCCATCTTCTTGTCTTTTCTTGCAGCAGAACTTATAGCAGGGTCTTCTTCATACAAAGAGGAATCTCAGGGTGCTGGTGCAGAATTGCCTGTGGAGCTGGGATTTACTGCTGGGGTCGTGGAGCTCTCTTGTGTGCAGGGCTCCTTTGGAAGGCAGGTGAAGAGGGAGGGGGGTCTGAACCCTGATGCACAAGCTGGATGTTCTCACCAGACACAAGCTGAAATAATAATAACAAAAAAATCCCCAAAACAAACAAACAAAATGAGACAAAAACAAAACAAAACAAAACAAAAAAAAAAAAAAAAAAAAAAAAAAAAAAAAAAACCAAAACCAAAAAACCAAACCAAACAAAAAAAAAAAAAAAAACCAAAAAAAAAACCCCAAAATAAAAAAACCAAAAAACCAAACCAAACAAAAAAAGAATAAAAAACCAACAAAAAAACCCCAAAATCAAAAGACCAAAACAAAAGAAAACAAAAAACCCCAAAACAAAAAAAAAAACCAAAAAACAAACAAAACAAACAAACAAAAAACCCCACAGAAAACCAAACATAGCAAAATTACTATTATAAGAATATGATTCTCACAAATACCAATATTTAAAATATATAGCAGTACCCTTCCTCTTTACTCAGCATATGGATTCCTTATTTTTTTTTAACTTTTGGCATTTTTAAAAAAAATTTTTAATTGGGGCTCTACTTACTGGAGATGATGCTTAATTCTGTGGGAAGGGGATGAAAGCCTCAGTTCCCTTCAGAGGCAGGCAGTGCTCTATGGAATTGGGCCCATCCTCCCTGCCCCACCTCAGACACTCTCTGCCTCTCTCTGGGAGTTGGTGGCATGGGAGTTCTGCTCCTGGGTGTATTTGGGGAAGTTTCTGTCCATCTCAGGGCTTCTTTTTCTCTGATGTGGGTATGGTAATGTCAGTTTTGTCTCTAAGCATTTGCAAAACACAACACAGTGTGGGTAGTGTTATTATCACAATATCATTTCACTTCAAACTGCTGAAACATATTTTTAACTCCTTTAAATTTACAAAATACCAAATCATACTTGGCATGAGCAGTTCCCAGTACATAAAGACAGAGGGAATGCACCCTCACTGCCAGGAACCAGTTCCCCTACCCAAAGCTGTACTTTGGAATACAACATCGTGAGTCTGAGAGCCTGATTTTCCATGTTGGAATAGCAGCCATGCAGATAAGACTCTGTATTGCCATCTTTTATAGTTTCTGCCATTGAGAGATCTGGGACACAAGTGCAGATTTTTATCATCTCTGTCCTATCAGATATGAAATTGTGAACCTTCTCAAAATGTCACTGCTGGAAACAAAAGGCAAAACAGAATTTTTATTTTTTTTAGGTTTTTTTTTTTTACTGTGTAATATGTTACCATCCACTGTGTGGCTCAATTCAATTTTTACAAGGCTTCCTTATGAGGTGCAAGAAACTGATTTATGAGTCCACATTAAAGCCTCCTTCACTCTTGAGATTCTGGTTAAATATTATATGATATGACACAAGTATATTGAAAAATAGAGTTTCAGCTTATTATGGGCTTTCTTTTGCAACCCTTGCAGCACATTCATTTCAGATTGTGCAGAATGCCCCACGTTTCTGTTTTTTATGTATCTCTGGTAAATGTGAGAGTTCAATTTGATACACAGCAATATATTCCCTCTCAAACAAAAGTTACCAGATAAGATCCCAGGAAAAGTCTTAATCTTCTGGAAATGCCTAATGCATTACTTTGGGTGAGTAGAAGTGACTATTTTATCACATGCTATTATGGATGAGACTTTTATTCTGGATGTCTTTCTATGAGATGGAGACCTGTGATACCACATTCCAGACAGATTCAGTAATGCACAGCTACAGGAGGTTTGCACATCATTACTTGGATCAGCATCTCAAAATCTGTATGAGTAACAGAAAAGCTTGTTTTATTTTTGCCTTGTCGTGTTTGTGCACAGCACAGATTGCTCCTAGCCCTTGCATGGCCACAGCAACGCCTTACAGCTTCTGTTCAGGTTGGGTCTCTGACTCCAGGAAGGTTTTGAGCACACAGAATTTTACCACTGCAACTGAGGAGCAAACCAGCAGGGATGGAGCTTGAAAGAAAATCACAGAGAGAATCATGGAATCCCAGAACGATTTGAATTGAAAAGGATCTCAAAGCCCATCCAGTGCCACCCCTGCCACGGCAGGGACACCTTGCAGTGTCCCAGGCTGCTCCCAGCCCCAGTGTCCAGCCTGGCCTTGGGCACTGCCAGGGATCCAGGGGCAGCCACAGCTGCTCTGGGCACCCTGTGCCAGGGCCTGCCCACCCTGCCAGGGAACAATTCCTCATTCCCAATCTCCCATCCAGCCCTGCCCTCTGGCACTGGGAGCCATTCCCTGGTCCTTCACAGCTATGGACCAGATCTCACCTTAATACAGGACTAAACCTGTAGGAATAAAACACAAAAGACTCCATTTCCTTTATGCAGGAAAAAGCCCTTTTTTTATTCACATAACTTGTTTTTACACAGCTTTACAGACCTCCAATTGGTCAGTAGCTTTCTTGCCAATTTATTGGTTAGTAAAAGGTATTTTACTTGTCCATCAAATATCTTTTTTCTTAAATTGTTTACATATTTTCTTCACTGATTCTCATGGGACAGGTTTCATGTTTATGCAGGTGTGGCTGTTTTTCACCCAGGAATAGATTGTTATGTTAACCAACTGCTCACATGTGATTGTTTTCACGTGGGAACCTGCAGAGTGCTAGCTGCACTTAGAAGAAATGACCAGCCACTGATCTAACAGAGCAAGCCTGATTTTATGAGGCCTTTTTAAAATAATTTAATAATAATAACCTTACTGCAACAGTAAACCAAGAGGAAGTTCACATTCCAGAGTGATTTCTCAGGGAATAATAAAGATAACACCGCCATAAGGGCTGTGTGTGCTCAGGGAAGCCACTTGATGCCAGTTTAAGAATGGCACGTGACAGATTTATTAAAGAGCAGCTCTGCATGGAAGGACCATGAAAAGCCATGTAGAATGGTGGAATAACTCATAAAGGAGCTGGTACCTGGGAGGTGTGCAGCCTGGCACCACTGTACGTGGGGTGTGTTCACATCTCCCTCTTTACATGCCGTGTTCGCACCTCAAAACAGCACAAAGCAGACCTAGGAAAGATTAATAGTGCTGAAACACTTGGAGCAGCTACTCTGCTGAGGGAGGCTCAGCAAACCAGGGTTCTCCAACTGCAAAAAATAAGGCAAGTAAGGACCAGATCTCACAACAAAAAACTGATAAAGCAAGAGGTTTAAAGAAGGAAATAATACCTTTTTCTACAATGCAGAATTCAAGTTGTGCCAGGAGTGCAAGAACTTAAACAAGTTCAAAGAACAGATACAAGTGATATGTAATAGTGTGTTTAAAGCTGGCCATTGATATGATGATCATGATGCATTTTTTGCCTCAGAATATCTGTAAAGAGTATTTCTCCAGAAGCTGGGAGCTTGTACCTGGGAAAACAGTAATATAACTAACTGTGTTTGCTCCTTCCCTACCCCTAAGTGATGTTCCTTTTGCCTGAATCAGGCTTGGGATTTTCTGTCCACTCTTTTGCATGAATTTTTTGAAGTTATTTTTAGCTCTCCTAATCTTCTTGTCACAGTCAACTGCAAACACATTCATGGCATGTTATAGTTAAATCGCAGGTGTTCTTAATTTAAAAAATATTAGCATACTACATAATTAATTAGACTTTTACACTTCAGTGAGTTTTGGTTCCCCAAAGAAAATTGAGCATAGAGAATATAATTTGATTTAACTTTTTGTCAAGGTTTAATCTACCTGAAACATTGTTATATTTCAGGGGAAGTCTTAACTGCCTAGATCTTGTCAGAATTTCCTTAGTGGGAGCAACATTTATTTATTTGAATGCTAAAATGAAACTAAGTCATTTAAAAAGAATGCTTTGTGTCTTTCAAATCCAAAAATCCTGAAAAATATGCATATGTAAAAGCAAGGAATACATTCAGGCAGTATCCAAGATATGTGAGTTGTCAGTATGTGAAACTTGTGACAGAAGTGGTAATTCTACCAGAGATAATTAAACACTTAAGATGCAAAATTAAAAGGAATAGTTGGGAGAAGTGAAGAAAACAAATGTTTCAAGAGTTGCTAAGTGGGCTTTTTTTCAACTGCAACAAGACTCAGAGAACTTGAGGAAGATGTGCAGGCAAAAAAGATGGCTTTTTATATAAATAATTGAAGGGGAGGGCTAAAAATACTAATAAAAGAGTTCCAGTCTTTGATGCTACAAAGATTGAGTAGCAAAACATCAGCTCCAAATGTATTGGATGGCATAAACTATTGATTTTGTGAATAGAAGGCAATTGAGAGTCCTCATCTGGGATGATCAAATCTGAGAAAAATTCTATAATTCATCAGTTCAATGCAAGGTGTTTTTTTAAATAACAGGTAAACAGCATTTTTTTCACAACTGCAGCAAATAAACCAAAATATCCCTGTGTTGTAATATAATTTATAAACATTTTGCCCCTGGAGGACCACTCATTCCAAATGAACATTTTGTTGTTAATTTTGAATTTTACATCCTGCCATAGGGAGGCTTGGGAAGAGAGAAACATTCTATATTTTTCAATATTTAGACAAAGCATTGCCTTCTCCCGTGACCATAACTCCCTGTAGCCTAGTTTATCTTAATCTGACTGGAATGAAAAATTTCTCAGAGGAGGACCCAAATATATAATTTGAATAGAGATTATTAAACAGCAAAAGCATTCAAAAATCAATTTTTCTGTCTTGGGAATAACAGTATTTTTGAAGTGTTGTTCAACAGTCATTCAACACAAAACACACAGAATTGGCTTCTGTGACAGTGACCAGGAAAATGGGGGTTTTTAGTGGATAAAACACATCCTGTTGAGCTAAAAGGCATTCTCTGCCTTTTCCCCCCCTCTTCTGATTTATTTCTTGATGTGCTTTTTCATAGAGTGGAACATCTTCAATAAACAGGTGAGTTCCCTGTCCTGCTCCCACTTCCCCTTTATAGTGGTTTGAGAATCCTTGGGAAATGAGAAGGTTTCTGTTGTGTAAAACCATTCGTGTAGAATGGGGTGAATTTTGTGTGAGCTGCACATCTCTCAAAACACCACTGCTCTCTCTTAGAAACACTTGAAAAATCTGTCCCAGAAAGCTGCTCCAAGGCTCCAAGGCCAGAGCAGAGCAGGAGAGCCTGTTCTGAGCCAGGTATCCCAGCCCAGCCTTGGGATTTCATGCTCTCTCTTGGCACCAAGTCCCCAGCAGACGCACTTAAATAAAATTAGCTCAGCCCCTCTGTCTCACCACCACCCCATGTTTTCCAAGCCAGCCAAAAACTTGTTCAAGAATCATCACACATTTGAACAGAAAGCCAGACAGGACTTTATTTGCCTATTTTCAGTGGCAGGCTGCAGCAAAGACTGTAGTAGATTACAATGCTATTCCAGGTCATGAGTGCTTCAGAACCATTCATTGTTAATAAAAACACTATGAAAAGTTGCCACTCTGTGCTTAGCAGCTTTATAAAGTTCATGTCTTCTTTCTGTCAAAGCTCCTTATGCAGCAAATAGTACTTGTCTGCATGACTGACTAAATCCTACAAAATTTAGTCTTTTTAAATCAGATGAAGCTGGTGTAAAAATCAGTAAGACAGTGCTTCTCCTTTGTCTTTTTTGCAGTCAATATTTAGGTATTTAGCTCCATTTTAAAGTTAAATGAGTTTTCAATCAGCGTGTCAAGGAGCACACTGAATGTCAGCAGCAGTTCCTATTGAGGAATTATTAAACATGCAGCATGTAGGTTTATCAGGGTGAACCTGACAGGTTGGGTGACATTTGCTCAACTCAGGATGTCATCACAGAATGCCAGGCCAGAATGGAATGCATGGAAAAGAAATAGAGAAAAATGTTACACATACGTATTTACTTTGACTTTGGTGGTGCTGTTTCACTGGCTGCAGTCTCCTTCAGAGGAGTGTCCTGGTTTCAGCAGAGGTAGAGCTCATTTCCTCTCAGGAGCTGGCACAGCGCTGTGTTTGGGATTCACAATGGCAACAATTTTGAGCTCCCCTCAACTCATGGGAATTTGAAAAGTGGGCAGATGATTTTGCAAGACCAACTGCCATGGAAGGAAATCTGGTCAGGCAACTCCACAGGAATGTGTTAAATCCAAGATGCTGATATTTGAAAACATTGCCCACAGGAAAATATGACCTTGGACTGCAATTCTGGCCACTGCTGTTTGCTTTGGGGAAAAGTTGAATTTTAAGTGCTGACAAAAAATGGGGTGCTAATTTTTACTAGATTTCAGTCTTCCATCTTTTGAACAGATGTATTGGATATCACTTAAAAATTACAAAGTTTACTTCAAAGAGAAAGAGGAAAATTCTTTCAGGACTTCGATCTTCTTTTTATCCTTATAAAATTATCTCCAGCCCATGAGAGGCTGGCTTACTAATGGCCATCCTGTATCTTATTTCATCAGAAAGCACTTTAAGCTTCCACAGCTTAATTACAGATCTATCAAGGAATCACAGGAATTGGAGGTGGAAGAGGCTTAGTTCACCACTTAGGTCTGCTAATGCAGGAATTTCTCTAGAGCATATTTATTCTTCTTGTGTTTCTCAGGTCCATTTTCAAATGTGCATGGAAGGGTCCCACTAATGCAGAAGTTCCTCTGGAGCACACTTAGTCCTCATTTGCTTTTCAAACCCATCTGAAAATGGATGTAGATGACTAAAGCATTATCTTTGATGCTGCAGAAACATTCATGTTAGGGGAGTTGCTTTGGCCATTTTGGAATTTATTTCCTGGTTTAGGTAATTTTGCTACATGTGTTGTATCTCTTCACCTTCAAGGTAATTCCTTTTAATTTATACCATTACTCAGAGTATAAAGCCAATAGATATTACTGCAAGTAATGTCTCTCCTCTAGATTTTTAGTAACCCTCACACATTTGAAGGTAGTTATAACATTTTTCTCACTGAATTAATTCTTTATTAATTAATAAAAATGGAATAAAATATTTATTCAAAACCCTTCAGAGTGCAAGTGAGAAAAGCTGCCCAAAAAAAGAATAATAAGAGCAGGTACAGAATAAAATATTATTAAAAACAAGGAAGATGGGCTGAATTCTGTCCTGAGAAGTGTCTGGTTTATTTATTATTTCAGACTATTGGTCTTTCAGAGAAACATTAGTATGTCCAGTGATTTGATAATGACAAATGAGATCAAAGATGGTCTAATCAAGAGCTAAGTGTTAAACCAGCATGGAATGTGAAAGCAGTGTGTGAACTAATTTTAATAGACACCAGTTGTCTGGTTTGGGTTATTTCTTTGCTTTCAGTTGCAAGGTTGTTCTACCAAAATGATTTTCCATGAGGCTGGTGACAGTCTCATTTTTCACTATCAAGCAAGTCTGCAATATCAATTACATTCTATCTTATTATAAAGCTGTCTGCTCCAACACTCCACTCTGATATTGTTAGGGGGAAATAACATCACAGAATACTTTGAGCAGTGAAAGATTCACTATTTTAATAACATTTCTATAAATATACTTTCAGAATGCAGCATTGTCAAAGGCAAATAATTTTAAATAACATAATCTGATACACCTAAGAGTATGTGGGACAGATAAAATACAGATGTAATAGGCTACTCTTCAGCTCCTGTCCAGCCACCTGGACTCCAGAGATGCACCCTGGGGGGGTAAATGACTCCTGGGAAGCACAGGGCCTCTAAATTTTGGCAATCTCTGTGATGATCACATATCCTCTGAACAGAGAGAGGCACAGCTCTTGTAGGATGTTCATGGGAAACTGTGAGAAAACTCAGAGAAAGAATTAAAACAATTATTATCTCAATCTCTGCACCAGGCAGGCAGTCTCTGTTTGTCAAAGATGTTTACAGGAAGGAGCTGTCCCTTCTTGACCAACAGGTGAGAGAAGATTCCTAAAGGCCAATCAGTTCTTAGGTACACCATTGTTTCTATAAGAACTGTGGATTTCTAATAATAAAGTGCCTTTTTCATGCCTTCTGATGATGGAGTCTTTATCTGTATCACCTTTGGCTGTCCCTGACACCCCTTTGGTGATAATTGGTGACCCCTTTGGTGATAAATCCCCAAATAACAAAACAGACCTTGAGGCTTCATATATATATATATATATATATATATATATATATATATATATATAAAGCAAATATAATGCTTATGACCTTCACTGTTCTTAATTTAAATGTTTGTATCAATCACATCCACAAAGCCTCCTGAGCTGTATGGAATTACCTTCCCAAGCTATGCCTCTCACTTTTCTTACAAAACAAATTAAATTAACTCTTAAAGAAAGAGAACTGGGATCCCTCTCACATCTGTGTCTGGAAGATGAGCTCCTTCCACAAATGCTGGTTTTTAGCTCCCTCTGAGGATTCCAGTTCCCAGCTGCACTCCCCTGGCAGCAGCTGGAGTTACCAAGGAGGCAGGAGCATCATCTGAGCCACAGCTGAGCCACTGGGTCCAGAGCAGGAAGGGTTCATGAAGGTTGGTCTTATACAGCCATTCATAGATAAATCTCGGGTTTATCCTACAGAGAATTGTGGCCCTCCATGTAAAGTTTTAGCACCAACTACCAATTCAAACAATCACATTTTGCTTTAAAAAAAAAGCTTCAAGAACATTGCTAGCAATGCTACACCCACTGCCTTCTCCAGCTGTGCTAGTGCAGTCCAGCCTAGGGCAGACAGTCAGAAAATACAGAATATTTCCATTATACTCTTTACTGCCATGTCAAAACACTGCAGATTTTGTTCTCTGACTGAATTACATAGTTTCCTTTTTCATAAGGTATTGACACTTTCCAAAGGAACAACCAGTTTTTGTGACTAATTTCATTTCTCTAGAAATGTAAACCAACCCCAAACTGACTGAAAGCACTTTCAAGGGAAAGCTTTGGACCAGCTGGGTATAACACTGTAAGTTACATATTTGCAAGGTTTTCAGTCTTTAAAAGATTTATTAGTATGTTGCTTTCAGAAAGACTTTATCTACAATTATTGCATTGTGCTAAGGGATCATGTTTAGTGCATTGTGGCCAGGTTTGATAGAAATTAGAGATAGTTTTTAAAAATTATTGACAGCAGTGAGGAAGGAAAATGAATTTTGTAACTCGGTGAATGCTTTCATATGTGTGACTCCCATTAATATTGGCGAAAATTCCTCAGGCTTGAAGCCCTGAGCCTTAAATTGGATTCTAACACATTTCAGCATTCCTGCTTATGCATCCTAAACAACATATGCTACGACATTAATGAGGCCCTTAATTACAAACAGCATAAATGGACAGAAGAAACATGATTTATACCAAACTCATATAAAGCCCATTGCTACATATACAGTGTAGGACCTATAAAACTCCTTATGCATGCTGGTGTTAAACTGATGTCCCTGAAAAGATGGTAAGGGTCAAAACAACCTCCTGCTCATACATTTATCATTGTAAAATGTAGATATCTGGTAACTTGACAGATCCAATGGTGAGACAAAAAGTAGCCTCTCTCAGCTTGAAATTCAACTAACAAGAAAGCAGGGAAATGTTTTGTACTTATTTACTCAAACATTGTGTTTAAATTAGCTGGGTATTGTCTGTCAAAATGCATCAAACACAGTTTGAGAGGACTAATCCCTTACACATAATGGATCCAGGCTGAGCAAATTGCTTGTGCTATTCTAGCAGCTCTGCACCACTTGATGAAAACCAGAGTGAAAGATGAGGGTTTTTTTCACTGAGCCAGGTGATGCCTTAGAGGTGGTGTGAAGGATGTCTCACTTTGGGGTTCCTGCCCAGTGCTGAAGAGTAGTAGCAGGTTTGTTATCAGCCACGTTCAGGCTGTCACCTGCTTTTGCGTTTTGAAATCAAACAGAAGGCAAAATCTTGTGTCTTACAGTACCTGAGCACACACTGGAAAACACAAAATGTCACAAATATTTCCATGCAGCAGAGACAATGTGGATCTAACCAGGCACTTCCACACACAGCTATTGCCTGTTGAGGTAAGCTGCATATCTGGAGACACAATAACTGATACAAAGAGGAGTACCATGAAAATAATGAAGAGAGGTCCCTGAAATAAAGCATTGGCTCTTTTGGTAAGCATGTAAAATTAAGTATTTCAAACATCAAATTGCATGTCTGTGACAAAGAATATAGGTCATGCTTACAGGAGAAGACATTTATCTGTCCTAGGAAACGAGGATCCTGCTAAGAACATGGAAATCCTGATGACAGTGAAAACATGAGTTTGTAGCAAAATAGTGAACACAGAGTAGATTTACATGATCCATGGACATAACAGCCGGGACAGCATCAGACTGGAAGAAAAAGATCATATTTTTCAGTCCTGGCAAATTAAAAAACCCATTTGTGAATATTGTGCCTGCTTCTTGTATCTGCAGAAGGACATAGAAGGGTTGGACACACTTCAAAGAAGGACAGCACAAATAATTAAAACACTATCTAAGAGAAAAGCTCTAATTACTCAGCAGTTATTGGGCTCAAAGCAACAATTAATTCTGGAGAAACCTATGCCCTGTACAACACTGGAGCCAAGGCTTGCAGTAGTTTCTCTTACACTTGGGATTTGATAAAAGCTGCTTTTACACAAAATTATTGTTTCCTTCTCAGTGACTCCCATTGCAATGTTTGCCAGTTTTTTTCTGGAGGAGGTGTGCAAAATGATGGAGAACTTTATTGTCCAAAAGAAGATACTTCTAATTTGAAGTATCTTCTAAACTTGAGGACATTTAAAAAAAAATCTTTCATATTGACTGATGTTTCCTACTCCAAATTCACTGGAGGTTTTCTAGCAGCATTACTCTGACAAGAATCCTCAGCCCAGCTGAGTTTTCTAGAGCAATGTACAATTGCCTACAAAAAGTTCCTGTCAGAAAGCTGGAGGACTTTTCCTCAGAAGGCTTCAGTTACTTTAGTAGGAATATTGCTGCCTAAAAAATACCTAAAGTAGAAGTAAAATTCTTCTCAGTGTGAGCTTCAAAAGTGAAATGAAGTTTCTTTCCAGTGTTCTCAGGGATGCTGTTTCATACACAGACTTTAACAAAATTAGCATTCTTCCTTTTGCAGACAGAAAATCTGCATTCAAAACTGTAAACTTTGGGATTATCCAGATCTGTCTTTCCTCCAATCCTGCATACCTTTACTCCCAGCAGTTCTTCTGCCCCATTACTGGTTCCAGCTGGCACCACCTTTGGAACTCAGTCTATTCTTTATCCAGTCTTTATATAAAGAATATATTTAAAATTTTAGCACATGCAACAATCAAAGATGTTCTTATTCTTAAATATAAATATTTTCTGCTGCTTGGTACAATGCAATTTTAGGCAGATAAATATATAAAAATATATTTATAAATTTAGGCAGAAAAATATATAAATATATAAAAAACAACATGACTGAAAAATGAAAAGTATAAAAAGCACCTGAAATAAAATAATTTATTCCTGATAAAAACATTTCTCTCACTAGGGAATATAGATGCAGTTCTACATGTCATTATAACATGCAGAATGTTTGCTCTGCAAGTTTTTACTGTGGAAGAAAATGTGTAGATAAGAGAAATATAACAACTCATAGCAATGAAAATGTGATATTACTGAGGTTATTAGCAAAACTATTTCTGACTCAAATTGTGTTAACTTCTACGATTACTGCACAGTGATAACCTTCCTTTCTTGTGGCCTCTGATACCTTGAGATTTGAGAACAAATTGCTGTTGTGGAACAAGTGTTCTGAGATGGTTCTAATAGACATTTGTACACAATAACTGCCTTTTTCACCTCAGGCTCCAAAGGATTTAGTGTATATTAGACAAAATATTTTCTTTTCAAGACACTGGCAGCATGGATTTGGTTGTTGAGCTCACCTGGGAATGAACTTTCTGTCTTTCCAGTGATAGGCTGATGCTGGTAGTGAAAATCCAACCCTTTCCTGCTCGGACAGCCACCACCCTCAGCTCCAGGAACTGTTGGAAATTCATTATTTGATTCAAACAGTAAAATTCTCAAGCTCATCTTTATTCAGGTCCCAAAAGTGATAGAGTCCTTGTATCTGTAAAGTGAATATGAGAAGTGAGTCACTGATATAGAAAAACGTAGAAGGCTTCAAAGAAAGAAAAAGTATTAAATTAGATTCACACACAACTTAGATTTTCTTTATATTAAGTAATACTTATATATCCATTTTCTCTGAGCTTTACTGTATTTTGATTAGTCCCTGAAGCTTTGAAAATATATGAAGAATATTGGTCTCAGAACACAAAGTTATACCCAAATAAGATTATAATAATTATATATATAGATATAAAAAACATAACAGACTGGGGAACTGTTAAAATTATCAGAGATAAGTTTAAATTATTAATTCCATAATGAACCATTAATAATGAATGCAGGAAGTATTACAAAAGCTATCACAGCATGAGACCATCCAAATTTTACTTACCAGATGTGTTTTATTGATTTGCAGAACTGATAACTCAAATGTTCTCAGGGAGGTATTCTGGGGAAACCATACATCCATAAATAAATAATTGCATGTGGGATGAGCAACCTTGCTGAGGAAAGCTTTGTGCACCACAGTCATTTTAATTCCTCCTTTGAAACATGTAGACTTAGGGCAGAGCCATGTGGAAACAGCAGAGTGTCTTTATTGGGCTTGTGGCTTTGGTTCTATTTCAGGCACCCATCTCAGGAGGAACAGTTTGTGCAGATATTCCAAACAGCTCAATTCACCCTTCAGTAATTTTATTAACTATTAAGGCTACTGTGCTCACCTAAATCCATTCAGGGACCTATCCAAGTGACCTATTTTTCAGGCTGCTACTCTGCTTAGGGATGTTGTTGCAATCAAAGGGAGCTGCTTGCACAGGATTTCTGCTCTCACCAGACTGCAGGTAAAATCACAGCCCAGACTTCCCTGGAGGCACCCTGAAGGTGTCTGGTACACCACTGCAATGATCCAGCCACTGTGGAAGCCACAGCAGCTTCAGCAGAGAGAGTTCTTTAGGTGGAGGGCATTTCCCTGGTATTTCACTGAAGTTATTTCCATATTGAAAAAGAAGATCTACAGCCAGAGGAAAACTTTGACAGCAAAGTTTAAAAGCCTGATCATGGCAGGTATTGTCAGCTCCAAATCTTCTCTTACCTTGTCCCCTACACCCCAAACAGAGTGTAATCCATCAGCCTAAGCTGCCTGGAACAGTATCTAGAACATTGTAGGTCACACAGTGAGGGCTCCCATAAAATGACTGGAAAATGTATTGCCTAGCAGTGAACTAAGTTTTGTCTCATCAGTATTCAATAATGCTGTCTTGCCATAAAGAAGGTTAAAAATAGAACAAAACCACAAGAAGAGCAGAGACAAACATTCAGAAGACATTGAGATTTTTTTTAGCCCAAACAGCTGTGGATTTCTCTGTGACTATTGAATCTCCTTCCTAGTCAAGAAGCTGTTATATGATTCATTCTGCAAATTGAAATGTGACTTTCTGTGTGGCAGATGAGAAAAACTTGTGCTCAGAGCCAGGTAGCTCACAGCCACACCTACCAAGTATGAATATATTTTAGCAAAGAAAGTCAGCTGTGACACAAAAACTGACAAGTGTAAATCCCCCTGACACTAACCATAGAAATGTCCCTTCAGAACAAACCAATTCACTCTCAGCACTCCTTTGTTTCTTCCTCTCAACTGCCAGATTCTGCTTTTGTATTTTTCTTCATTAATGGCAAAGAAGATTGTTTGGAACTGAATATTGCTTGGAAGAGAAGCAACATCTGCTGTGATGTTTATTCCTCTTATTGTTCTTTACATGAGTGCTATAGGAGCCATTCTATTTCCCTTCTGTAACGAGTTCATTAAATCCTGCAGAAATTATACAGATCCTCATCCTGTTCCTGGGTGGGAGAGGCCAGGAAGAAGTAAAACAGAGACACAGGGCTCTGGAATACAGGACTTCACAGGAGGTCAGGTTCACACCTCACTCTGAGCTCTTGAGCAGGGGAGGCTCTATATTCCCACAGGAAAATGAAAGCTCTGAATTCTTTTTCCATAAACTGCCTGGGATGCATGAGACAACTTATTACAAGTTATGAGGTCTTTCAGTGGGAATAAAAGAGCTATGATGGGATTCCAATGCCTCTTCCTCCCTTAAGAAAATATCAAAGAAAGTGGGTAAAGGAAATATTAGTTGTTTAAAATGCATCCTTCGTATTTTTTGTCTCTTTTTTATTGGGTGATGAGTCACTTGATATTGCACTGGCAGGAGCCTGGAGGGCACTGTCTGCCTTTCACAAAATCTATTAGTTTGGGGTTTCTAAAACAGCTACCCTGTCTAGAGAGGCAGAAATTCACTGGTAGAGGAGCACTGTCTCATCCCAGGAGCCTTTCCCAGGGAGTGTGGGGCCAGTGTGGAAAGCAGGGCAGTGCTGTGACCCTGCCTCCCCTTTCTCTGCAGCCCTGCCCACTCTCCTGGTTTTGTAGATGTGGTGCTCAGGGGCATGGCTGAGTGCTGGAGTGGGCAGGGGCAGGTTTACAACTGGACTCAATGATCTTGAGGGTCTTTTCCAAGCTAAGCCATTCTATCTGTCACTGTGCTGAACTAGATATGAGCCCCCTTTGCTTCTGTTGGCAGTAACTCAATAAACCCATGTGAAAGATATCCAAATATTTCTGATCTACATTCATAAGTGTATTTTCAATAAGATGGCTTATATTGCCTAGTTATTAGCTCATTAGCCATGGCTAATGTGAAAGAAGTAATGCATTAGCACTCTTCCTTTTTCACAAGGATTTTCTCTTTGGAAAACCCAAGGAGGAAAAAGGTATTGCCCTCTGTTTCAGTGATATGCAAAGAAGGGAAGGTAACACTGGGAATCAATATCCTTCATTAAACACATAAATGAGGTGCAAGGACCAGCTATGGAAGGAATTCAAATGCAGTAACCCATAGGGATGGAGATGCCTACAAGCTGCAGAACATATGTGTCAGTATCAGTAATATTTACAGTTGAAGCTTCATGAACAGCAAGAAAGGGCACAGACATGCACATTCTTACAGATTGTGCTGGAATGGCTTAAAGAGATGCTTTCAGTTTAGGCTAACATGTTCTAATTTGTATTGAAAGAGACTGGAAGTGTCAACAGGGTCATTTGCCACGTCCCAGAGAATGAGAAGGGAAGCTGCACTTTATAGAAAGGATGATTTTACTCACGGGCATCAATCCTTGAACCCTCTCTACAGAGTTTGTGAGAGCCTGTCTTTGTCCAGGCTGCTCAGTTCTGCCATCTGCCATGATTACAATTGTGGAATATTTAACAAAGTCAAGGATCCCCTGCCTCTGCCTGCACCCACAACACAGGTTGGGCAGGAACTGCCTGCTTAGGGATACAGATGAGGGTTCCCAGAGCAGGAAAAAGGAAGCTGTGAAGAAGGGACATGGACCTGTCTGAGTGTAGCAATTATTCTGCAAGTTCAGAAGCAGCCTGCAATGTTACAGAGAGTTTCCACTAAGGTGAAGTGCTTAGGTGGCCCTTGTCATTGTCCCTGGCAGTCCCTGGTGCCACTGTATTAATACAGATATTTTGGATCCAGAGTGCAAACCTTGCAAATCTCTTGCAAATCCCTGGAAGCTGAGGAGACAGCCTGCTGGGATGCACTGGTGCTGGCTGGGATCCTCTTTGGGCTGGTTTTGGCAGGGTGAAGCAGGGGACTGTGGCAGACAGCTGTGGCAATGTGTCCCCTTGGCTTCCTGAGGAATGTCAGGAATGGCACCACATGGACTCTCAGCACAACTGCAGACACCTTCAGCCCTGCTTATGCACATCAGGTCCTGTCATGTGCTTGCTGTGGAGAAACAGAAAGGACACAAAGGACTGAACCAGTCTGAAAATTAGACAAATACTGTAGCTTTTTGTGCCTGCCTTTATTGACCAGCACTGATCCACTCTTCTGGGGAGAGCCACTGTCCTTCAAGCTAACTTGACTTCTTAGGCATGCTTGAACTCTGTTCTTTATTTTAAAGAATCACTTTAAAGGCACAGGAAAAATAATTAATGCCCAGAATAGAAATATCTGGATTATGAAACCTACACTGATTGTGAAGAACTATCTTCACACCTATTCCAAACCTTGGTCATGTTTAAAAAATCTTATGGCTTTTACATTTGAAATGCATTTCTGTGTTATTGTTTGAAGCTGACAAAACACTGGAATTCATCTATACTGCTGTCAGAAAACACACTGTGATACAAGGAAAAGGAACATGACTGATGGATAAATAGATGCATCACTATTGCATTTTTGCCATTACTACCTCAGACAGAAAAGACTGGGGTGGATCAAGATGCAGAATGAGTTTTAAAAATCTCCTTCAGTGACAGACTGGTCACCTGTACTCTACCACAAATATCACAACAATTATTCCAGGAGACATTATTCTTCCATTTAAGTACATGCTCTGTGTGAATGATGTTATCTGTAAAAGCAATAAATTCAGTCATGGCAGTAAAATGTAATTAGAGTATTTTTCTGAGACAGAATTGATTTTGGGTACGTACATTAAACTCATGTGTGAAAAATAGGCTCTGGAACTGCACAACCAAAATTTTTACAGGACCAAGTTTGCAAATAAAGCTATCTCCTCACTTATAGGAGATTAACTTTTTGAAGATTGCACTGAAGCATTTAGGAGTCAATGAACAGGAGGCTGAAGTGATGGGAGCACAGTGGTGTATTCACAGGAGGAGGGAGGGGAGGGAGGCAGAGGTTTGTGGGCTGGCTGTCATCAGTCACATCAATTTCCCATCATGGCCATGGATGTGCTGCAGTCAGGGCAGCAGAGCAGCAGCAGCAGCAGAGAGGGGCGAGCCCAGAGCCACATCCTGACCCCAGAGCTCTGCTGGGCAGCTTCCTTTGCTGTCCAAGGCCATGCCTGGGTTATCAGCTATTTCCCACCGTGGCCTGGAGCTGCTGGCCATGTCTCAGCGTCTCCTGTGGCAGAACTCTGGAGCTGTGCTGGAGCCTCTTCAGAGGGAGCACTGCTTGTCACACGGGCTATCAACACCTTTCCAAATGAGCTCCACAAGAGGAGCTCTTCAATTGCACTGCATCTGTAATTGCAGCAGCCTGTCAGAAAGGATTTGCTTCCACTTGGGTGTTTAAATAAGGATCTGATGCTAAAAAACACTGCTGAAATTCCTATCTTTAGTGAAAGAATTTCGGTATGTTGTTGTTGTATTTATGCCTCCTAATACATTTCAATGCTAAAAAATTTCACAGTATAGGAATGCATAATTTTAAAACTTAGTGGTTTTTTTTGAAAAAGTTTTTTTTAAACTGTTTTTTTCCTGAAAAGCAGTAGCTTAATATAAACAAATGTTTGGGAGAAGTTCAAAAATAACTGATTGAAGTTAAAAAAAACCTCAACAAAGTGTTTTTCAGGAGCTGCTGGAAAACAATCTAGTTACCCCATGCACCTTCAATAATGGGAGAAATCCCAGAATTCAACTAGGGAAAAAAATAGGAACAGCTTTCTCTTAATTTCTCCCGTAACACTGTAATCTATAAACATTTTGCTGCACAGGACAATTGTGTCAGATTGGGAAGAGGTGCCTCCAGTGCCGTTTTCCCAAATCCATCTCTCATATTCTGTTCCACATTGATTTGCAAACTGTCAGTGCCTGTTGTGTGCAGCACGTTCAGCAGCATGACTGATATCTCTTGATGCATCATTTATTGTTTTATTCCTTCTCCGGGGAGAGCTGTGTGTGCAGGGCTCTGTGTTTTAATTGTGGGGTTTTCTGGTTTGTGAGTAGTTGCTCCAGAAAAGGCAGGAAAACTGCTCAGATCAGAAAACCTTTTTAAGCTGAAATGGCTGGAAATGCCACCCAGTGGAAGCTTTGATGCAGTTTAAAGAATGTGGGATGGAATTTCAAGTGATGTTCTGGACCAGACAAAAAATTTGCCCCTGTAGGAATGGAAAGTAAATAACCTGTGTAAATAGTGTTAAAGAGTCATTCTACTACAGCTCAATAGGTTCACATGAATAATCCTGGTTCTGCCACTAAAAAAATGGAGAGAGCTACATGGATCCTCCTGCCAGGTGCATTGTTCCTCGTCTGTTTGGATGAGCAAAAAAACCCTGAATTTGCTTTATATAAGTTCATTTCTTCTGCATGCGAAAGCATAAGAAAAAAGGTACCTATTCCTCAGTTACATTTATTTACAAAAGCTGTGTTTGCTTTTTTGCAGGACAAGCCCTCATTCACTAAGATAACATGCACATATGTTTAGCTGTCTTAGCAGAAGCTCCAGTCTGTAAGGAGCCTGATGTCAAAAAAATTCAAAGGATGATACCTATCCACCAAACACAATAAATTACACTCATTTAGCTGGAAACTCCCCTCATGGTTTTCTGGGAGTCAGTGAAGGAAACTATACATGTGACAAACAGCAAACTCAGCACCACAAAATACAAATGGATTGGCAGATATTTAAAACTTACTTCTCTTTTTTATGCAATGTGGTGGGGGAGAGGGGAGTGGGGACAGGAAGATAATCCTGGCACAAGTCAAACAGGACAAAGAGTTTAAGAGAGGAGAGAATTGCATAATCACTGCAAGTATACAAAAACCAGAGGCTTCAAGGAAGGCACATGTAGGAATGGACTAGATTAAGGAGCTGTGATCAGCTTTTGGCACCTGCTAAATTTTCCCTGTGAAATATAAATAACATGCAGCTAATTAAAAAGAAAATAATCTATCAATCTGTGTTACAGTTTCAGGACAGGATTTGCTACTCTGTTCATAACATTCTGCTTAATAATGACACCCCAACCTTGATTCATGTTTGGGTTTTAGACAGCTATTGGTCCTAGCCCATATTTATCTGTCTGAGAAAATACTGGTTTGTTTAGGCACAGGAAAATTCTGTTTCTTCCTGGCTGTGGTACCTGCCTAACCTGCACTGAGCTGCTTCAGTCTCCACTCCAGCAGCACTGCTACCACGGCTGCTCACAGTAATTGTACCCTAAAACTATCCATGGAGGGTACTGAACAGACTGAGCACAGAAAATCACAAACCTCAGCCACATCTGGTGAGGCAGAGCAAGCTCTGAGTTACAGAGGCTGGGGCTCTGCAGTGTGGGAGTGCCCAGCCCCATCTCACAGCATCAAACCTTCCTTGTTTGTCAGTGCACACGGCCACTCACCCTGATAAACAGGAGATGAGAATCTAAACCCCTCTAAGTCTGAAAATCCTTTTCCCACTTTCACTTGCTGCCATGATTCTGGCAATAAAAGACACTTGTTAGGGAATTCCAAATACACTTAACTTCAGATCACAAGAAAGATTTCTAGTGGAAGGGAAGCAGCCCAGTATGATACCCCTGTGAAGGTGCTGGCTCCCTGAATCAGAGATTTCCCAAGTTAGTTAAAGAACTAATATTTTATGGGCAGGAGCTCCAGCTCAGACTTCCTGCAGCTGTTGGCTCTTCCAGGGAAGGAAATACATGCTGGTGCACAAGTATGATTAAAGCAGAGCCCTTGGGGGAAAATGGGTATCTGGAAAGGATTGTTTCTGATGCAGGGAATTATTTTGGAGAACCTAAAGTTGCCCTGGAAGATGTATGCTTCAATTTATGAAGTTTGTGAGGTTTAGGCCTCTAGGTTAGGGGAGTATTACCAAAGGTGTTCAGCCACAGGAAAGCTAAAGAGGAGTTGAAGGCAAAGCAAGACAAAGTGTCTGAAGCAAGACATGATAAACTTAGCATTAATATTTTTAGTTTCATAAGCTGAAATGCTGTTCCACACACAATTTTAGTAGTTAACCCTCAATTCTATGCTTTTGCACCCCGCAGGATCACAGTACAGGCAAGTACTTTGGTTAATACAACAAATGCTAAAGTGTGAAGAGCATGGCGGTTATAATCCCTCACAGCTGGGTGGAGAGGCAAAGGAAGGAAGCTCCAAACAGAGAGATGGAGCCCGCAAAATCCAGGCAAGTCAGGAAGAAAGATGTGACCTTTTCATCAAGCACTGGGGCTGAATGCAGAGTGCAGCAGGGAAGGGTGAGCAGCTGCTTCACGGAGCACTCGTGCTCTCAGCCAGTGTCACAGCAAAAGTGACAGAGCTGGGGCTCCAGCTGGATTGCCTGGATAGTTTATGCCTTCCCTGGACTCAAATCTTTCCAGGTGTGTCTGAAAGAAACCTTGATGGAAAGGAATGGCCTGATGCAGATTAGTCACATTGTTCACCACACCATGCAGAGACACTTGAGGGCGGCGGTAGGAGAACTGAAAGTCATTCTTGCATAAAATCCACGTACAGGGGTATAAATCTGCACATTTCTGCTTCTCTGCAGTACTTCCCTCCTCCAAATACACCCTTTGCCATGCAAGGAAAGCACTATGACAGAAGAGCCACAGGCCTGGGTCAGTGGGGTAGTTTGGTGTCCCTGAATGGCAAACCCAAGTTTAATTCAGGAAAAGCAAAAGTTTTCTAGAGATCCTTATGAACAGAGACTGAGTATTTTTAACAAAGCTAGCTCCAAACCTCAGGATAGAGGGGGTGATTTTACTGGCAGATCTGAGTAAAAACTATTGGTCAGATACTTAGTACTACTCCAGATTCTGGAAACCAATGAATTCAATTTCCAAAGGATTCCTACCTTCAAAAGCTCCTGCATTACCCTTTTCTGTTCTTAAAGAGAGAACCTGAGCAGGGCTGGACTCTGGTCACCAGAACAGCCCTGACTGGAATTTTGTGCTAGTGAAGACTTTAATTAAAAGTCTTTAAAACTGTCTGGAAGCCGCTCAGCAAAAAAGAGCAGATCCAGTTGATCTGGATGAGATAACTGGGGCTGCAAACTAAAGCAGTTTTTTAAAATACCATGATTCTGCTCAGAATGACTCTGCCTCACAAAATAATGTGCTTTCTAAAGTATTAGGAAATGGATTTGTGCTGGCTAATTGACTATGTCAAAAAATGTTATTTTAAACAAATCAAACCACCAGCTTTCAGAATTTTAGGGATGTAAGAAACTGAGCACTGGTTCAAAAATAGCTATTGTGACATATGAAAAACTTCAGTATTTTCAAAATTTAATGTAAAATTGCTTTAAGTATGTTTGGTTCTTCTTGCTTTTGTTGAAGACACCTTCAGATATTCTAGAAGTGCAGAAACTGTGATTATAGAGAGAGCTGTGTGTCCTATACTGGCACTTTAATGTTTACTTACCCATCTGGCACACAGAAGGGAAGTAATTGTAGTCACAAATTAGTCCCACAATCACATGTCTAAAGAGTTCTAAAATTTGGCTGCCACTGACTATCCAAATATGATCCAAAAAAAAAGGAAAAAAGAAAAACAAAAGTGATTCTGCCTGTTTCAGTCTCTTGCCTTTATTTTCAAATGAGCAAAAGCAATGAAAATCTTCACTTGAACTTGCCTGCAGGCTCTGACCACTGAGCTCCAGCCGTGGAAAGAGGTCTCAAAACAAAGAGGAGGAGGAACAGCAGTCCAGCAGAACTGCAGGTTTGGATGTGACCTGCTCTGCAGTTTGCTGCTGTGGCTCACAGCGCTGATATTTTATTCACATGAAACACCAAGGGCCTGATCCTTCACTCAGAGCCATTCAGGTTAGAAATTGCTGTGGCTTAAAATCGGTGCAATTTTGTGAAAAGCAAACCGAGATCTTAGAGCACCATCCAGCACAGTGGAGTGATAAATTATATAACATTAACAAATCTTCTAACTCTTTGGTAAATGAGAATTTGATGACAAAGCCTCCAAAGGCTTGGCAACTCAGATAAGTGCCACAAAGCCAGCATGTTTATTCGCAGATTATCTGAATTATTCAAACCTCTTGGGTTTTCAAAATTGAGCTGGAAGTCTTGCACAGACAGACTTTGCCAATTGTGTGTACAGTAATGAGAAAAAAATATTCCCAGAGAAATTTCCCATGACTAAATAAGCCTGGTAACAACAGCAATCTTTTTTCTCTACATGAAGTGATGTTGTCATTCAAGTAGAACTGTGGTGAAAATGCTTCTGAAACAGCTCCTTAGAGCAGTCCAGAGGCAGCCAATGGTCTTTCCTTTTTTCCAAGTGAGGAAAAAATTCTTACAATTAGGAAGAACTATTGAAGAGGGCATCCATTCTCTCAATAAGATTTCCAACAACCCACCCTGACGTGGGGAGGACCAGCAGTGGGACTGCAGGTATGGAAGGGCTGCATCCTCCTCTGCCCCTGCACGGTGTTAATTGTGGCACCACGTGGCTGATCCCTGAATAATCTGGTTGATCCCTGAATAATCTACTGCATCCTGCTTGGAGCAGAATTAATTACGACAGCCAGCACATATGGCTGACTCAAATCAGCAGGTTTGACTCTAAGGTTTCAAGAACATGAAGATGATTGCAACCATTAAAGGGCATTTTTGATGCCTAAGAGAGAAACTGTCAATATTTCCCAAAGACTACTGCTGCATTTTCTACCCCTACAACTCTTGATTGCTTTTAATAGGAAGAATAAGGTGCAAAATCTTGCTTGAAATCTTCTCACCCTCTTGTCAAGCTTCTATAACAGCAACTGCTCTTCTTTGCACCTGTGAAGCACTCCAGAGTCACTTCAAACTTGGTCAGAAAAGGTTTAAGAACAGAAGATGCATTCAATTTCTTTTTTCCAAATATCTTTTACAGACTACAACTGTGAGGTGGTTTGGGGGTTTTGTTTGTTTGTGAGTTTTATTAAGAGAATAGGATTGAAAGTGATGAAAAGCTGATTTGAATAAAAACTCACTTGAACAGGTGAAGCCTGATAAAAACAGATATCTATAATATACTTCTCAGTATAGACAAATCACCAACAATAATTCTCTAGTAAAGGAAAAATGCATTTGTTTGTTAAGAACCGAAAAACATTGACTTTTCCACCTTAGGTCATAAATCAGAATATTTTGTTGGTGCTCAGCTCTGAGTTAGGTTTTAGGTTACATGACCAAGGGGTCTGACCTGCAATTTTCACTTCTCTGATTTCAGGAATTCCTGGATTTAAACAATTATTTTGCTCCATTTTGAAATGAAGCAGAGATGGAGCAATAGAGGCTGAATGCAGAGGACAAAATGAAAACAATAATGACTGTCTTTCTTTGTTCAAGAAGGTAAATATTAGTGGTAATAAACAGGTCTAGGAAGTTCTCAGTTCTTTCCAGCAAACTAAAATTTCATTTTCCAAACTGCTTACCATGGTAAGTTTATTTAGTTTTGAAATACTTATCTGAGTGGAAAAGAAGCCTATGAATCTAATTCTTAATTTTGCATGGAGGTTCCATCACTGACCTCCTTGGATACAGAATCCAGACTGAGGAACTGATGGATCATGGGGGGGCTTCAATTTTCAATAAAACCATAAAAGGAGGTCACTGAGGCACAAGGTCAAAAGAATTTTTAGACATATTACAGGCAAGAATGATTGTTTTCATAAAAGAAGGGTTTCTCAAGCAATAAGCCTTGTGACAAAAAGATAATACTAATCAATGTGTTGTATCTAATGGAGTCCAATAACAAAATTCCGTTGCATTCCTCATTTATTGTTCAACACAAAACTACAAACTATGAACCTACTGATTCAATAGAAATTATCAAGTGTCTTCAATAAACCAGGATCAGTGGGATTCCAGGGCCATGTGGAACCTCATCCATGCTTATTTTCCAATAGTAGGTTCACATTATTGTCAGCTTTCAAATGTCTGCTGCAGCATGAATGCAAGTTGTAATGGAATAAATGTGCTGCTCATTACTTAAAAACTCTGCAGTGGGGAATTTATCACAAGTATTTCTCCACTCTTATGAGTTTTGTGAATGGTGCCTGTACCCAAACCTTTTACAATTCTAGGACACTGCTCACGTCATCTGAAAGTAGTTGCTGAATTTGCATATCTCTAGATTTAGCCTGATTTTAAATATCCCTATATCAGGCATTAATCCAATATTTGATATGCTGATTCAAGTTGGATACAATTTTATTTGTAAATTAATAAAAAATCCATTCACTAGTTCTTTCTTATACTGTGGAATACTTCTTTAGGAGGTGCTTTTTTGGGTTTGTTTTTTAAGAAGAGAAAAAAAGCCTAAATCTGCTCAAGTACACAGCAAGATTTCTGTTGTCACTGACACAGTGGAGTCAATCCTATCAGATGTCACCAGCACTGGGATTTGGCTCTTAAGGGAAGTAGTGGGTTGAATTTGTGAGAAATGAGTCACTCACTGACATGTGGTAAAATATGTGTCTTATTTGTGAAACTTCCTTGTGAATTTACACCATGTCCCAGCTGTGTAGTAAGGAGGAGCTTTAGCATGATAATTTGTATTACTGAACAACAATAGAGCTTTCCAGAGCACCATAAAAGCTGAGTCACAAAACTAATGAGCTGTGCTAATAAACGTAGGCATTTGTGAAAATATGATTTAGCAAATGCTCTTTATTTTTACTTCATTCCTTCAGAGAAACAACCTCCCTCCCAATACTGGAAGGCTGATATAAAGATTTATATTGCAATGAATCATCCCCTAAAATATTTGTGTGTCATCTCAAGTTTCAAAAACATAATTGTGAGTGGTAAAACACATCCAACATGACTTCTTTACACTAATGAGAATTTGTTAAGTGCATCACAATGCTGCAATGGAAAAAGCATGTGGGTATTTGTAATGTTTTCAATAAAGCATGGGAAATATATTATAGAAAATTCATTATTCATACATTTTTCTGCCACGTTACCTGAAAGCGGAATGGTTCTCTTTGCTTTGAGAATTGTTGAAATGGCATGTTCACTTATAAGTGTGCAGTCAGTCAATCACATGGCACCTTGGCTTGGTGGGTAACTAATTTCCTTTAACTCTGGGGGTTTCTCCCCTTTTTTTCAGGATACTTGAATAGAAATGAGAGATTTCCAAAATTCCTCCCATGCATTCTGTTTCTCTCCAGATGAATTTTTCACATTAAATCTACAGAACTGGCTGTCAGTCCTGACTCTTCAGCAGCAGTTGTATGAGTGAAGGAGGTTTGGTGTTCAAGGACCCCTGGAATTGCAGAATCTCCTGAGCTGGAAGGACCCTACAGGGATCATCCAAGCCCAGCAGCTGGCCCTGCCCAGGGCAGCCACGGGTGAATGAGGGGTTAACACAGCCAGGGGTGAATGAGGGGTTAACACAGCCAGGGGTGAATGAGGAGTTAACACAGCCAGGGGTGAATGAGGGGTTAACACAGCCAGGGGTGAATAAGGAGTTAACACAGCCGGCTTTCCCACCAGGATCTCTCTGCTGGGTAAGCCAGCTTGTGAAGCAGCATTGCAGGAGGAAAAGCCCATGTATAAAATGCCACTTTCAGTAGCAGCACTCAGTACTTACCCTCACACCTAGAATGGAAACTGTGCTTCAGGATTAACTCAAACGCTGCAGCCTACCAGGACTGCTTGTTTTGCTTTCAATGAATGTCTAAGAAAGGCAGTGGTGAATTATTGCTCCTTCTGCATCAAATGCTATTATCATATAAATAAAACTCTGGTGCATTTTTTATTCATTAGTAGATGGGGCTTCATAAATTTTAAGTTTCTGGACTCTTTGTGGGAAATATCCTGACCAGCAACTACAAATAACATGAATTTTGCAACTAATTTCTACCCGATATGTTTTGGTGTTTTTTTTTTTTCCCAAAATATTTAAAATCTTGAGCTTGGGGCTAGCTAAAACAGCATGTTGTTTGTTTTTAATTTCAGACAAGGAATAATGTGCTTTTCCTACAGTCTTATTAATGGTCCTTCAGGAAGCTCAGTATCCCAGAGAAGCTTCCTAGAGGATTTTGTATTTCTGTAGCCTTTATCTGTGATATGGTGAGCAGGATTTGGTTCCAGGAGAACTAGCAGGGCTTTCACCTGGCTACTGCTACTTGGGAGAGAGTAAATTGTGAAGAGGCAATGAGGTCAGTATTGTTGTCAGTGCAGTGTTGTTTACAGATCATTTGATGAATCCCATAATCCAAAATGGATACATTTCTGAATCAACAGTTTCCAGCCATTCTTTATTGTACTATTACAACTAAAAGCTTTCAGGTTTCTGTTCCATTAAATAAAGAGTAATGTTACAGAGGATTACCAGAAAAGAAGCTTACACAAGCCTACTTGGCCTCCCCACCTCAACAAAGAGCCTGTTTAACACCCCACCCGCCCCTCATGCCCAGACCAGTCAGAAATAAGCTGGGTGCAGCTTTCCAGGGGAAGGTTTTGAGCTGCCCCAGTAAAATTACAGATACAGAGAAGGGATCAACACAAAATAAATGAATAAACACCAAAGGACATGTGAGAGAGTTTTCTTTCCCGAGCCATAGCCCTGCAATCCCAACCATTGCAAGAACATCTTAAAAGGCAGGGTGGCAGTCACAGCTCCCAAAAACTGATTTAAAAGAGCAGCTTCAATAAGATGTGGTGCTTGAGCAACTGTCAAGAGAGAGGACTGGGAGTGGATCAGAGCTGGCTGGTGTCGGGTGTGCCAGCCTGGTGAGGGGCCAGAGCCCTGGGGAGCACCAGGGCTGCCTTCCCCCTGCGCTTGGGTGAGCAGATGGGGCCAGAGCTGCAGGCTAGCGATGGCCCTGTGGGACACAAAGAGCTGTGTCTGCACGGGGAGGCTGCAGCAAGCAGCAATAGAGAACGGGAAGCAGGGAATGACTTGCAGGTTCTACGGACAGAGCTTGCTTCAGACCTGTCAAGCCAAAGATGATTTGTTGCTGCAGTGTATTGGTTAGACCCCTTGCACCATTCCTCAGAAAAGAAAGATGTTTTCATCAAATCATAAGGCATCACCTAGGCTTTTCTCTTCTTTTAATAACTGTTTGCCTCACCAAAGCATAAAACTCTTTTCACCACCTACATATCATTCAGTGAGAGGCAGCTTTTACAGCAACATCAATAATGAACATTAAGATGGGATAAAGGTATGTAGCTCGTCACTGGTTCTTGGATGAGACCAGCAGGATTTTAAGCAGTCTGGGTGATTGATGCTTTGTCAGAGCCTTTTGCTTAAGGATGTGTAAGACAACAAAGACAGGAGCTGTGCTGTCCTAACACCAGACACAAGCAGGTATGGAGGAGCTCATTAAGCACGTGCAGGTCTTGGCTCTTCTTGGCTCCTGACATGGCTCAGTTCTGGTAACCATAGCTGCAATTCAGGTTATAGCAGCAGCAGCCTTTGGGGGAAATAAAGCAAAACAAAACAAAAACAAAACACACAATCTTAAACACATATAAAATGATTAATTTCATAGCTAATGTGAGTTCTGGTAGCAGTTTTAGAGGTTGTTGGCAGAAGCCCCCAGTGTCCCAGGAATGTCACCTGTTCCACTCTTGGCTTCCTCTAAAGCCCACGTTTGAGCAGGGCAGCTCTGCCTTCACCTGTCACTTGTTGGGGACTGTTTGGAAAATGCCTGAGCTCAAGAAGGTTTTGTAAGAATAAATCCATGCTCTGTGCTGAAGCCATTGTTAAGACTATAGCTAAAATTTTATATGTCAAAACTAGTCTGCCTAAGCCAAACTGTTATCTCCTGCACTTTACAATAAAATACAGATTAAACACCCTGCTGGGCATTCAGCTTCCTCTGCTGCTTGACCCTCCCCTGGACAAGAAGTGCAAAACACTTCTTTATCTTGTGGGGAAGGGAAGGGAAGGGAAGGGAAGGGAAGGGAAGGGAAGGGAAGGGAAGGGAAGGGAAGGAACTTTCTATTCCTGTCAAGTTATTGAGCAATTTCCATCCTGCCAATGAAAATTATGAGTTTTAAACAAACAACCTGAACATGTGCTTAATAAAGTGAATCACTTTCTCACCAAGGTAACAGTCCCTGTGTGTGACCTGGTAGCCTCACTGAGCGAGACAGACAATCTGTTTAATCTGAGTGGCCCTCTCTTTCTGCTAACGTCCCTCTGTTTCCACCCACATAATTTATTTTTTAACACAAGAAAATAATTTCCATTTTAAAGTTATCAGACTTGCTTTTCACACGACCCATTTTTCATACATAAAAGTTTCTAAATCAGAACCACAGCTCTCTGCATCTCAAAAAATAA
Organism: Pyrgilauda ruficollis; assembly: GCF_017590135.1. Lineage (NCBI taxonomy): Eukaryota > Metazoa > Chordata > Aves > Passeriformes > Passeridae > Pyrgilauda > Pyrgilauda ruficollis. The sequence goes on from NW_024515431.1 coordinate 558,599, forward strand.
CTGACTCCTTCCCAGGTAAGGTACTGATTCTCTTTTTCCTTTTCTCACAGATTATTTAACCATTTTGCTGGTCCTCTGCTTGCTTCTTCAGTGATTCAACATCATTACTCTAGCTCCTTCCAGTGGTAAATCATAATGTTTAACAAGAATAGGATAGAGCTTTTAATATATCTTTGATCAGTTTGCTCTATAGCAGCCAAATGTGTGTCTTTTAAAGCAAGACTTTCTGCTTGTCCTGCTTGCATCAAAGAGATAAAGGGTAAATGAGGCTCAGAGGTACAGCTCAGCTTCGTTCACAATTGCAGCACTTTTTGGGGAAGAAGGTAACACTGCCATTTAATCTCAAAGCTTTTGACTTTTTTTTTGTGTGCTCTGATGCTGCAAGAGTAAGAGCACAAACAGCAAATCTATGTGTCAGGCTAAATGGAGTTTGCCTGATTCAAAACAGGGAGCAGCAACTTGAAATACATTCATGGTTTGTAGTTCTGTTAATTATGTGCTTTTAGAAATATTGCTGCAAATAAAGGGATAGAAAAGCAATCAATATGTAAGGATCATAAGAAGATACTTTAATATTGCCTCATTTACATTCATATATATTTGAGAAACCCTGTGTGAATTGAAGGGTAAAGTCTGAACTCATCTGTGACAATCCAGAATTTAAAAAAGAGAAACAAATCCCAAACAAACATACAAAACCAAAGCCAAACCAGAAAAGTTCCAAATGCAATATGTGAGTTACAAATGCTAAAAAATCGCTTATGAAGGGAATTCTGGGAACACATTGTGGGAGAAATTTGCAGTACTGAAATTTGGAGTACTGACTTTGATTACAGTCCTGAAAAATATTAAAGTAAGATAAATTTGTTAAAGTCAAATCAGAAAGTGAAGAAACAATTCATTAAAGAGCTGTGGGCACATTAACAAAATCCAGCAGCTCTGCAATCACAGCCATAAGCTGTCAGCAGAGAATATATGTGATCATTTATTTGATTATAAAGTACCTAAGAGTGTTCAGCAGGTCAGATTTCTCAGCCAGCTGAATTTTCTAATAGCTCTTCTCAATCAAGGGATTGTGCTGCACAGTGGAACTCTGAGCCCAGGCACGGTGATGATGGAGGTCACTGACCCATCTATTTAAATAAAAAAAGGACTGTGCACAGCAGCTCTAGAAATGCTACTTCCTACAGGTTTCTGTTCAAAATCTTTGCTTTTGGTGTTAACATATAAATTTAGGTCCTTGTCATTAGATGCCATGGCACAATAAACTGGAGTTGAGCAAATATGTAACGAATCATTAGTCTGAACAGTAATTTGACCTCTGCACAATTCAGAACCCAATTTTTCATAAGATTATGCATGGGTTTAAGCCTGTCTACATGTGGAATGCTCTTGCAATTAATCACCAGGAGCAAGTTGCTCGAGGGAATCATGGAAAGAACATTTACACCATGTCTTATAATTGGTTGAATTTGTTTCTTACTAATCAGACACTACGTAGCATTTTAGTATTAGTTATATGGAAATTAAAAAGAGCTGGCTGCCCATTTTGTTTCACCATTCCCATTTCTCTTCCACCAGGAAAATTTTTCTGTTAATTCTCTGGTCTCTCCAAGCAGAGGTTATGATCAAAAATAACAATCCACATAAGGAATTGTAAATCTTCTGTTGTACTAAATGGCTTTGGGGACAGATCCAAAGAAAGATAGACTTGTAAACGGGATTTAAATACCCAAATTCCCCATGAGTCCACAATCATGATCTGGAAACTTGCTCAGCTGGTGCTAGAGAAGAATAAACTCCAAAATTCTTCTCTTTCTAATTTAAATTTGAAGGTACAGCTTGACCTGGCCTGAGCCCAGAGCTGCCCCAGGCACCTGCCCCAGGTGAGCTCTCAGCAGTGTGAGGAGGGCCCAGCCCACACAGGCTGGAGCTTCAAACAGGAGCCTGGCTGCTCCTTTACACAGAACAGCTGCTGAGGAATTGCCAAAGCTGCCCAGGTATGAGCCCATAACCCCTCTGCCCGCCCTCCCTGTGCATTTCCACTTTTTGATGCTTCACTCACCCTCCTCTCCTCGTCACCAGAGCCATTTTTAATAAAACAGCAAATTGTAAATTCTCTCTATGCCAAACAGAAACAAGTCTGGAGGCTACCTAATACCAGGTTCTCAGTGCAGCTCTTAGGGCAAAGAGTTGCATGGCTCTAAGCCTAAGAAACTGAACCTTCCAAAAACTTCCTGAGTACAGCTTTGAAGAGGTACAATTTCTATCTTGGAAACCTTAAAGAACAGTTGAGGAGATAAAATCACTGGGTAGGGGAAAAGCAGAAACCAGCAGGTTCCATCTGGTTCCTCACACTCCGCTGAAAAATCTGGCAGTGCCGTGTGAGGAGAGGCTGCTGAACAGCTTGGAAGGTTAGAGTGTGATTAATGGCATGGAGTGTGGGTGCCGCGTGGTAATCCCCCTACACACCACCCAATCCAATTTGGCCTATATCATGTTGTAGAAAAGATTTAAATAGTCTTTCAAGGCCAGAAGAATAACATTATTGCAGTCCTCTATTCCTCCTCAATACGATTATCTCAAAAGTGGATTTACTATGGAGAAAGGCTTTCAATTACAAGCAGAAATCAGTAAAAATAAAACACTCCTCCACCCAAATCAAACTCATTTGAAGAGCTGTTTATTTGTGAGTTAAACTATTATTTTCAGACAGGGTATTCCAATGAGGCAAGTTGAAATTTAGGAATTCTGTAATGACAAAATACAAGCTGTTAAAAATTGGTTTCTCTGCTAAATGAAGAACTTGTAGAGGAAATTGCAAAGAGGGGAACTCTATACGTATGATATTGTCAAAAACCTTAACTAATGAGCATTTTTTAGGAAAAAAAGCTGGTCATAAAAAGGGTATTTGAAGATCTTAAAGAGAAACTAGTTAACACATCTAACTGGGGTGGGGGGATGTATATATTTAGATACTTTTTTTAAACCACAGTCTGTTTTCCTTCTGGCCTTGTTCTGTTCATGGACCATGTTAATTAGAGTTCCAGCAGTGGCCAGAGCCTTGTGCATGCATTTAGAAGGAAACAGCAAGAGTGGGTTTGGCCATTTAGTAACTATTTAGCAATCAGAATTAATTTACCTGAAGAAGCATCCTGTGCATCTCTGGCCATGTATAGAAGACTTTTTTTTTTCCTTTCTTACACAGCAGGTTATGATTAATTTTTGTCTCTAAATTGTTCATAAGAAAAGATGTTTTGACATCTTTAAGAACATGATATTCAAGATGCATGATACTGCTCCAAGAGATCTTGAGTGTTGGTGACTTCAATGCAAAAAGTAAGAGCCATGTATTCCAGAAATATATGGAAGAAAAATAAAGCTAGGTAAAAAAGGAGCAAAATCCCCCAAAAATCTGTTCATGTGCTTACTCAGGTTTTTTTGGGGATGGGCTTTTATGATGGTTTTATTTTTTGTTAAAAAGTCCCAATGAAATCGTGCGCCTTACCTAGATTTGAACTTACAGAGGCGGCTAAGTGATCTTTTGATCCAGATTTCAGATATGATGTATTTCTTCATTATGAACAAAACTAATTGCTGCTGTAGATTAAACTGCCACTTTTTTCCCTTCCACTGCAGAACATTTATTTCTCAGTCCCTCTGAAGCCTAATTTTCCTTATTTCTTTCAACTCTGTTTTGCATCTTCCCTCATTATTCAATCAGCTTTCAATCCATGACCTACGGAGAATGTGAGAACTTTCCAGCATTGCAGTGTCTGGTTAATGAAGCTCCAGGAGATGTGGAGATTGCTTTATCATCTCAGTGCTTGTTCCCTTTGGCCAGCTGAATTGCAATATTTTGTTCTTCAGTATACATTTGCTGTACATATATTTGACACATCTTGCAAAGCTTAATCTTTCCCATTTAAAATGCATTTGAAGAAGAAGAAATCCAGATGTCAAGAGCATAAAACAGTCACCTTTCTCATGAGTTTTGTAAGAGTTGGATCCAGCAGTGGCAAACAGCAGCCTATGGATTCCAGGAAGCACTGAAGTAGTCTGACTCCTTCAGACATTAAAAAAAATGTAAGTCTGCTTGTTCTTGGCTTTTAAAATGAGTGCAACTGTTCCAGAGAGTATTCTGGTAAATATGCCAGTGTTACAGCCTTTTAAAGGATTTAACTATAGGGTTTTATTTAATTTTAGTTCTTTGTACACAGCTGGTTATGATGATCTTTGGAGTCATTTAATATTTGTCTTATACACTTCATTCTTTGGCCAAAATGTAACTAAAATTCCTATATTTTATCTATCAATATTGATCAGTTGTCTATTTGTATCTGTTAGTGATTCCTTTAAAACTGGGCATACATGATTTTTTTTAAATACAAATATACTTATCTATATAGATTTATAGATACATTATAGATACATAGATGATAGATAGATAGATAGATAGATAGATAGATAGATATACAGATATATGGATACACATGCACACACACAGGTGAGGTAAATATCCAGAGCCAAGTGTTGGAGTGGTGAATTTCTGTTTGTGGGTCTCAGCTCTGTGTCAGATGCACTTATCCAATTTGTATGTGCACTTTGTAGAAGGATTGAATGTACACTCAGTACTGTCCCATTTTCTGCTCTGCCAGAGAAGCAAGTGGGATCAAAGAAGGGAAAAAGTTCTTGGGAAACGACAGGGGCAAACAGAAAGGTAGATGGTATTTTTATGAGATTACAGCCTTGCTGCTGCCTGTGTGCCTCAGAAACATCACCAGATAAATAGATGTGCAGCCTCAAGAAGGACAAGATTCCCTAAATATTTATGAACCAGGATCAGTAATGTAATTTGTGGGCATGAAATGGAAGGAGGGGTCATAGGTCTTTGTCTGAAGCACCACAAGTGCTGATCATTGAGACTCTTCACCTGAATGCTGCAAAAAAAAACATGTTCTGTGTCTCAATTAAATAACTTTTATTGCTGCCAGTGCTAAGCAGCCTTCAAGTGGTGCTTTCCAGAGTGGGCAGCACGACCTGGTGTGTGCTCCTTTAGCAGTCACGGTGTGTCACTGTGACATCATCTGCCATGTCTTCTAATATTCCTTTTGGTGCTGCTCTATTATTGCTAAATTTGTATTCCTGGCTCAGTATTTCCTACCAAACAGAATATAGAATATGTTTGGGTTGAATAAAATGGTAAATTTTCTTATGCACAAAATATCACCATTTGAATGTTTTAATTATAAAATTTTCAGGTATATGTAATTATGCCTTTAACTAATATCAGTGAAAAAAAACCTGATTAGCTTAGAAATCCTGAAAACACCCCACACTGAAAGTACAGGCAATAATCCAGCTAATTATCCTTCTCAAGGGAAGTCTCTGAATCAACTTGCTAAAATACATATGGTTACATGTAACACAGGGATTGATTGATTGATTGATGGATTGATTGAATTTTTTTTAGCCATGTTAATTGAAAGCAAATATTTTTTGGCAGTTCTGTGGTATAACATATTGCTTTTTTTCTTTTGGATTGTCAAAGTTATTATTTAGATATGTAAATAACATTGCTGAATTCTTACAATAACATATAATAGGAACCCAGTGTGAAACTAAACTGTGCTTAAAGGTATATCTTTATATAATTTGTATAATTATATAAAGATTTGTATAATTTGGGCATCTAAATTACTAAATGAGGAATTCTAATTCTATTTACAATTAATAGATTTGATCTGGGAATTGGTAGATTTGTATATTTATAATGGAAGGATGATCATGACTTTTACTGCAAACATTACAAAGTTAGTGATGATGAACTGACTCTTCTGCACTCTTTGCTTTTTGACAAAAAGTTTTAGAATCTGACTGGTCTCATCCTGCAGATGGTAACTAATGGAGGGAGTAAAAATATTTACTCAGTAAACGGGTGGTGAAAACCAATTTGCATGGCAGCATCCTTCCCCTGGCTCCTGAGGGTATTGTCACAGGACTGGAAGTGATCAATTACGTAGCTGGGCGAGGTATTGCTGGTAGCTCAGCCACAGCTGATCCTGGCACAGATTAATCCAGCAGCAGAGCTGCACCCAGCTCTGTGTCATAGCTGGATTTTTCATGGGGTTTCCCTGCTGATAACTTTCTCATTGGCTATAAACTCACCCTAAACTTCACAAAAAAACTACCCACGCAGTGGTAAGATTTGGGTTTTTTTTTTTTTTCTTCTCCTTATAGATGTCATTTAATGAGCTTTTCTAGATACAATTTTCTGATTAAAATAAAGCTGATTAAAAAGTAAATTAAAAGTAAACTCTCCCTGATTGTTTTACATTATAATGTTTTTAATCACAGGAGTGGTATCAGTCGGACACACGTTTGCACTGCACTCCCCTCCTGCCACAATCCTGGTGCTCCCATCCCCTGCTCCACCGAGGCCCTCAGCTGCTCTGGGCTGCTGAGCCTGGCCTGTGATAACAAGACTCACACGTGAGCATTATTAAACCCACAGCCTGATTCAAATTACAGCCTCTAATTTTTGTTCTGGGAAATCAGTATTCTTAATCAGCAGGGTTCCAGGTGCTTCCATTGTTCTTTGATTTCAGAGAATGGTATCAAAGCTGCTGTTTAATATTTTTTAAAACCTAAGGTTTGAGGAAGGTAAATTACCTTTAATCTCCATAGACTGTCACTTAAGACTTATAATTTGTTTGTCTTTTTTAACCATTAACAAGCAACTGAAACAGCTGCACTCTCTTTCATGGCTCTGTGTTCCCCAAATCACTACCAATCCTTTAAAAGAGCCCACACACTGTGAGAAAACCTTGCATGTCAGAATTAATTGTTGCTGTGCCAGTCACTGTGAGTTACAGAGCTCCTTGCTGTACAGCAGGACAGCTCCATCAGAAACACAGGGCTGTGCACGCCGAGTGTGGCGAGCCTTGCTCTGCGCCAGCGGGACCCGTGTGAGCGTGCAAACCCAGGTGGGAGGCACCAGAGCATCCCTCTCCGCTCAGGCTGGTGTCCCTGCAGCTCAGGGACTGTCCCTGGGGACAGCCAGAGCCCCAGATGGGGAATTGAGCTCTGCCAGGTCTGCTCGCTTCACTGGAGCTGGCACACCTTGAGCTGCGCCTTGGGAAACCCTGCCTGGCTGAGCTGCGCTTTCTAACGGGACCTTGCTCGGACTGAGCACTTCAGCTTGCCTTAAGGTTGCCACAGCAAGCAAACAAAAAATATCAGATAATCTAATGTGGAAATTAAAATCAAACTCCTGGTAGGTCTACTAGACAGCAGCTCGATGTAACATCTCAGGGCTTGACACAATCATCTTGTCGGTATCGGAGTTTATTTCTGCAGCACACCAGCTCCCTCTGTGTCCTTATCTGCCGTGCAATGTCCCTGCCAGGGCAGGGACAGCCACTGGGGCCAGGCACATCTGGAAAGAGCAGTGAGGCTCTTTTGGAAAGCTGCCTTTGAGCTCCTGTTTTACAATCTTGTCTTCCCTCTTCTAGAAGAAGCTTAGTCAGAAATGAAAATATTTTCCTGTCATGAGCTGTGCGCCCCAGCCAGGCTATGAGGAGGATGCAGGGAAAGCTCTGTTCACCTGCCTGCTAAAACTGACACCACAAACCAAATCTTCCTCTTTAGAGTTCTCAGAATTTTCCTTTGCCATCAAAGCTAATATTAGGCATGCATCATATTCTGTATTTATGTCATAACATAGCAAGTGTAAAGACACCGAACCTCTCCTTCCCTGGCTTACAGTCAGTGTAATCCTTACATTATACAAAGAAATAAAATAATATATTCCTAGATCAGCCCTGTAGACTTTTTCTGACATACAGGTACGTTCTTTAAAACTATTTTTTCCCAGAAGTCCTTAGCAAGCATGTCTTATGGTGGAGTTTAAGAAAAATGAGCTTTCAAAAGGCAACTATTTTTCTGCGTTTACAGCTCCTGTGCTTTGTTCTTGTTAAGGAAGAGGAGGAAAAGCGGAGTCCAAGGGGAGAACTGGATGGATGCTGGTTTTTCCCAGTGAACCTCAGTGTCATAGCACAGAGCATCCCCAGCAGTGTGATGTTCAGCTGGGGCAGTGACCCAGAGAGGAGGAGCAGAGGAGCCCCAGGACCAGCTCACTCTGCCCTCCTCCCTTTGCCATTGTGTTTGACATTTTTGAGGCTGAGGTCTGTTACAGCAGCAGGGCTGCAGACAGGAAATCTTATGACAATATAAAAAAGATATTCTGAAGGAAATGAGTGAGGTGTTAAAACAGCCAGGTTTGGGAGCTTTTTGTTAGGTAGTTGCAATAAATTATTCTTTTGTGATACAGTCAAATGAAATATGTACACAGAATTCTTAGAACTTCCAAATATAAACAAATCATTATACTTTCCTTTAACTTAGAATGAAAAAGCTGTCAGGGTGGCTTTTGATGAGTACAATTGCACAATGCAACTACCAGACACTACTGAAGTTTCATATACATTTTTACCTTATTTTACTAATTTGAAGTTTTGACTCCTCTGTCACTTCCTGACAAATGGAAGCATTAAAAATAGGCTATGGCTTGCATGTAGCTGCTCACTTTATTTCTTTTTTTTTTTTTTTTTTTTTTTTCCAAGGGAACTGTAGGAACTGTACCATCTTTATGAATAACCTTTTTAGTACAGGAAATATTCTCAGTGCTCAGAGGTAACAAAGAGAGTGTCATTCCAGTAATTATGTGCTGTTTGCTGCAATTATAGCCCTCAACCTGTAATTCAATCTGTGTGGGCAGACCATACGTCCATGTGAAACTCCATTGGCTTAATGGGTTTTACACTGTTATAAAGACCAATTTGCATGTCTTAGATTATAAAATCAGGCTAATGTGCATATCCCATAAGCATTTAAGGACACATTCCTAAACTGACAAGCACAGAGATGGCACTAACATGAGTAATAAGTCTGTGTTTATCAGCTGCACATTTGCTCAGCAGTACTGAAATTGTGGAGCTCATTGGCACAGGTTGTTGGTGAGGCAGGGAGGATAAATTAGGGTTAATTTCAGAGAGGGACAGTCAATCAGGGCTGTAAAGCCTCGGAATCAGGCTTTAGAAGGATATGTCTAGACAGAGTTATTTTGTGTTTGTCCTCTTCCACTCTCCAGTCCTCACTGAATACCTTCAAGTTGCAGTTGCAGTGAAAGGAAAATTATCAGTGTTTAGGAAGAACACTGGGATACAGAAACTGAAAGCAGGGAAGGGCAGCAAGGCATGAAAATAATGGAGATGGGGAAATTCAAAGGATCTGAAATTGTAAATGAAAGAGCACAGTAGAAATACAGTATTAGAGATGGTGGGAGTTGTCTTGTCATTATGACTTTTTATTGAAAGAGTACTAGAAAAGAAGTGTGGGAAAGGCTTGCTTTATAAATGGTAGTCTATATTTAATTTTCAAAATTACAACTTTTTTTTTTTTTTCCAGAGGTCTCAAAAATTCCTCTGCTGAGAGTTTATCACCTGAAAAGAAAATAAGACTCTGCGACTTAGTAAGCACCTGGCTTGTATTGTTGAGCAGCTGTTTGAAATCAAAAGATGCTTAGTATTATTTGTAGCACTATTTGTACTTTACCATTTGCTTGGAAGCTGTAATCATGAGGATGTGGTAAATAGCAAAGTTCATGTGTACTTACATTGTATATCCCAAAAAGCCAACTGTACACCTGCAAAATGGAAAAAACGTTTATTGTTTAACATGCTGGGAAAGAGCTGCTAAAATATTTAGTGTTTTATTTGTTCTTGTGTAATAATGTGTTCTAAAGTAAAATGTGAATGACATCAGCCAAAACAGTCATTACAGAGCCTGGAGGCACAGCTCTGAACTGGGAGGCTGTACAGACCCATCAACGGCTTGCTGGAGTCTGTCATTATCTGAGGCTCAAATTCTGCATCTGCCACTCTTTATCCTCCACCATTTATCACACAAAAGGGGTGACTTGTGCACACTCGGTCCAACACCAGATCACTGTTCCTGCAGCAGCCGTGCATCCCTAGGGCAGCCTGCCACCACCAGCAGCACCACGAGGCACTGCTCCTCTTGCCTGCTCGAAGATGCTCTGCTCTGGCAGAGTTTGCATTGTTGGTTAGGAAGGAAAGCTAAGCCCAGAAATGGAATGCTGTGTTTGAGAATGCAGAGCAAAGGAATAGCAGGGCTGGAGACAGAATCTCAGAGTTCTGATTCAGAGTCAGTACTGAAAGGATTTAAACATCCTTTCATAAAAAAAACAAAGCCTAAGACAAAGTTGGAAATGAAATGGCTTTCCATTGGTCTCATAAATTGCAGTTTAAATATCTTTAATTTTTTTTTCTTAATCTTTTTTCTCTTGTTCCTTTATGCTTTATCTACTTGGACCTTTCTGAAAAATGTAACAATTTTGAAGAGAAGCCTACAAGGTTTTTAAATCACATTCTGTTTTTAACAAAAGTAAAGAATGACCCAGTTCACTACTTTCCAGGATTAATAACTACCTTCTTGCTATTATATTTAAGGTATTAGCTCTGACACTTAATGGAGTGTTAGACATGAAGTAAAATATGTGTCTGAAATGACTTAGATGAAATTCTTCCTCTTCCTGCCACCCACTGTTGATGCAGGCATTAATGTTTTTGGAAGCAAGAAGACAGGAAATACTTATGCTAAGCATGAAAAGTAAGAAAAACACAATTTACTTTGAACACCTAAGAATCCCTTCTTAAGCAGCAGATTTTTTCCAGTCCCATTCTAATTAATTTTGTTAAACATATCAGAAATACTTCTTCCTCTGCATGATATCACAAAACTGCTTGATTTCCTTCTGCTGATTTTTTATGTCACTTTGGGGAAATAGGTTAGCTGTGGGATGCCTACACTGAAGTGCATAAGTGATCTGCTTTAGTCCCAGAAATCTATTTGTACTAAAATTGGGAGCAAATAACTTAAACTGTGCCATGAAGAAAATATAATAAACTATTTTTATATGTTCACTTAAGCTTTCTTTTTCTTAATAAAGTCTGATTTTCAGAATCTTATTTTATGATGCTGAGGTTCCTATTATATGCAGCTCATTTAAACTTTTACACATCCCCTAAACCCTCTCATATTCAAAGTAATAACCTAAGAAGAATGTAAGCACCTTTCATGGTAATGTTTGGCCTCTGAAGCTTTTATGAAGTGCAAGGAATGTACTAATTTACCTTAATAATATATAGAACCCCTTTAAAATTAAATTGGCCAGTAAAATAGCTTGGTGCAAAGTACAAGATCAATAAGGGGGCCCATTAAAATCTATCAATCTCAGCTATGGGATGAGACAAAAAAATAATGCAGTTCCATCAGGATTTGAAAGCAACATTCTGATTGCAGTGGCATTCCTTTGCACTGGCAGTCCATGGCTCCCAGCCCTCAGAAACACACAGCAAGTGCAGCTAACAAGTATATTTCACTTTCAGATTCTAAATCAAGGAAATTAGTGGCCAGCTTGAAGGTGCAGTGGTAGGGAGATGATAGAGGTGCTTGTGTGAGCAGGGGGGGCAGGAAGAAGGAAGGCAGGAATTTCTAAGGGAAGGTGAAAGAAAATCATTATCATTGCTAGTAATGAAGGGATGGGATTACTTTTGGGTTAAGAACAATTTATTGCTCAGATAAACATCGCTCTCAGAGGCTGTGAGATTTTACAGGAGTAAGTGGTTGGTTATAGTTCAAATTTCTTGGTTATAAGGTGATATATAATTTTCTAACCTAATAGACAGTCATTACAAGGTTTATTTTGCTTTTCTAACCTATTTCTTTTACTTAATTTTGCTGCACTGTGGACACTTTCATTTAATGGGCTTCTGTCCCACATCTACACATATGTTTTTATCATAACTTCTAAACTCTTATTCTATATAACCATACTCTTACATTATAAACTTTTCACTATCTTTTTAAGGCAGTTTCTCTCTTACTAAAGGTGTATTCTTACTTATAACTACAGAAACATGAGTTTATTATTTTTCTGCTTAATGTCTGTGTATTGCATTTTTACATCAATCTAAGCTTCTTCCAAGGCTGTAAATCAAACTCTTCAGTGTCTGTGGAAGTATTTATTTCTCTGATTCCCACAGTTTGAATATCCCCAGGAGTTATAATGATCCTAATGAAGTATGAGCATCCAAGCCCTGCCCTGCTCCTCAACTGACATAATATTTGGGAACCGAAATGTAAAAATTCTTTTTTATTTCATTGTATTAATTTTCCTGATGTAACAGTACTGATGTTAGATGTGTTTATTTTTATGTAATTTTACATTAAAAAGGTAAAGTTGCAGATAGACTCACTCTCTTCCCTAAGGAGCTGATTGCCTAAAAGGGAGCTGGGCCCAAGAGCAGGGTAGAAGGGATGGAGTGGTTCCCAAAGCACCCAGCAGAGCAGTGCAGGTGGAGCCCAGCCTCCCTGGCACTCCATGGGCTGACAGTGCTGCTGCAGCAAGCCCAAGCAAGGCTGATGAAATGGCTTCCTAATGAGACAGGACATTTGATTAGAATTTATATAAAAGAGGGGAAAAAACCAGCCAAAAATCAGAGGATTGTACACTTGTATCTCTCTATCAGCAGCTGATTTCAAGCTCCACTGAGACTAAAGAAGGAACAAAGCTATTTCAAACAGCTGCTTTTCAAACAACTAAATTCATTTCCTGATCAGAGCTGAATTCTAAAGCTCTTAAAGCATCAACTTCCATCTGAAAATGAGGGTAGGAACAGCCAAGAAATTAAATGATTTCCTACCAGACCATTTTTATTAGCAGTGTGCCTCCCCACTGGCACTACAACTCACGAGCCTGGAGCAATTCACTTTCAGTCTGTAATGGGCTCCTTCCATGGCCTTTGCTCAGAACAGCCAAGAGCAGCAGAAGGAGCTTGTGCCTGACCTTTTCTCCTAATAGCAAAGAGATGGAGCTGCAGCAGTGGTTTCTTGCAGCAGTTTTACAACACACTGCAGCAGCTCATTCCATATGGCAGGCTGACCTACAGATTCAATAGGTCAGTGTTTCAGGCAGCTTTCTTCAGCCCTCCAAAATGTCCCATCAGCTCTCCGTGACATCTCTTGTTCTGCTTTCTTTCTGCTGCTGTAGCTCTGTGCTTTGCTGCAGACATGCTGAGGTGCTCTCCTGTGACACCTTTCTCTGGCTTTTAGGTCTCCTGTGCAGTGTTGTCACCCCAAATTCTCTCCTTTTGCTGGTTTCACCTTCACCACCAGTTAGGGAAGATGCTCTTCCTTGTTTTTGGAGATGCTGGCCGCTGCTGTGGGAACCCTGATGCTGCAGGTCCATTCTGGGGGGAGGACAGCACCTCTGGATCAGGCCAAGATCAAACATTCACTTGTCTGCTTTCCCTGGGGCACTGTGTGGGGGAAGAGGAGAGAGGAGGCATTTTTCAGTATCAGACTGAAACCTTTGGGATTTTCTTCAAAATTTTAATCTGCCTTGCTGATGCTCTTACTTTACCAAGCAGAGACTTGGTGAAATTCTTGTGCTCACTGGTGGCTGGAGTACAATGTCTGTTGGGACAGCCTGATGGAATGAGGGTGGAGCTGGGAAACCCACCCTGGCACCTCTTACCTGTCTGCTTATGGACAGGGCAAGGAAGCTCCCAGGTTTCCTCAGCTACATTGCTCAAGTCTCTGGACTTTATGCCTTGGGGCCAAGAGGGTCTGAGAGCTGAGGCTTTGTCTGTAAATTAAATACCTCCTGGCTCAGGACCCCCAGTGGGGGGTGTCTCTGGTGGAATAGTGTTTGTTTGTACAGTAAGAACTTGCTCCAGTCTAGTGGGATAGTAATGTCAGACTTTTCAGAATGTTTTGGTGAAATATCTGGCGTTCCTTCCCAAAGAGAAGACAGACAGAGAGGGGAAGTCTATCAGTGATATTTTGCCCGACGTCCGAGAGGAATGATGCATCTGACTCCACTGATATCAGAAGGCTAATTAATTACTTTATTATACTATATTATTCTATATTACATCACACTATATTACATTACATCTAAACTGAATCTGCACAAGCACCCAACTGCACTCCACTGCCCAGAATCTCGTGACTGTCAGCCGACAGTCCCAACACACACACGCGCTTGGGCCTGACAGGCCAAGGAAACAAAACCCCTCACTCTGGTAAACAATCTCCATGTTGCATTCCTGAGCAGCAAATGAGATAAGAATTGTTTTGATCATTCTCTTTTCTGCTTCTCTCAGGTTCAGAGGATGTGAATCCCACAGAAGTCATCAATTCATTTAGCAGGAGCATGCAAGTGTGAGCGAAGCAGCAAAGGGGGAAGAAAGTATGCTCACTTTTATGAAAAATATTCTTGTCTCATCTAGGGCACTTCAGAAAAACATTATGTGGAATGCTTTGGGATTTATTTGGTAAATTCAATGCAACTTGAGTATCCCAGTTTTTATGTCCTTACCTCACCACAAAGTGTGAGCGAAGCAGCAAAGGGGGAAGAAAGTATGCTCATTTTTATGAAAAATGTTCTTGTCTCATCTAGGGCACCTCAGAAAACCATTATGCTTTGGGATTTATTTGGTAAATTCAATGCAACTTGAGTATCCCAGTTTTTATGTCCTTACCTCACCACATCTGTGGGCACAGTTAGAACACAGGATATCAGGCATTACTGTCACTGAAACTTTTGGGCTGTCAGAGTTTCCAAGCCTCCATGCAGGCCCACGTTAGCAGACAGACAGTTATCACACTACACTGCTCTCTTTTCAAACAGGCCTAGTAGAAAATTGTCTCCAGCCAGCAAACACAAGTTGAGCACAGATGGGAACTTGGCCTGCAGCCACTTTATTGACCTGAAAGGAAGGTGCTTTTCAAAGCTTAACTGGAACTGTTTAAATAGCAACACTGTAAACAAGAAGAAACCTTCTTTCCCCCCATGCCTTCCCTCCTTCCCTTCCCTTAAAAATCAAAGCAATCCAATGTCCAAAGCTGTTAATGTTAAGAGGCAAACAGGAAAGTCAGGAGCTTTAGGGAGTGTATGGTCAAACTTGTGTTCACATTTACAGCGTTTCCCATCTCTGCTTTTCTGATCAAATGTGAAACCACAAGCACAGAGCTGACACAAGTCAGATCTTCAGTAAGTCTGTCACAGAAGCATTTCATCCCCACATCAGGGCTGTGAGCAGATACGCAGCCTCTTGGCTTGTCTCTTGGACACGATGGAGATGAGTCCAGAAGCAGCAAGTGGTGATGAACAGATCCAGAAGAAGGAGACCAGCAGGGCAGATGTCTCCCAGGGAGAATCCTCCTTTATCCCAGCTCCTCACTCAGCTGACTGCATTTCATCTCACCAGATCTCCGGACAGAGCTGCCTTGGGCTCCATCACTGAATAACTCCACTTCAAGACAGATCACTCAGAGGAGTCTCCAATTCATCCATTCTTTACACAGATTTGCATTACAGAAAATGTACCCACCATGCAGGACCTTGAGACTGAGGAGAAACCAACACCCAGATGTGTTACAGTGGACTCCAAGTTTTTACACTGGCAACACCATATTTCTTGTTTCCTGTATGTCATTTTTAGGCTTTCACAATTTTGAGAGAAGTGCCCAGGGATGGTTACTGGTTTCCCACCACTGG
The DNA here is from genome assembly GCF_017590135.1 of Pyrgilauda ruficollis. Classification (NCBI taxonomy): domain Eukaryota; kingdom Metazoa; phylum Chordata; class Aves; order Passeriformes; family Passeridae; genus Pyrgilauda; species Pyrgilauda ruficollis. Next base: position 574,248 of record NW_024515431.1, read on the forward strand.
GAATATCATTGTATTCTTCCAGTACTTTTCCAGCATACCTTGAATTTCTTCTTAACTCCCTGAAGCTGTGGGAGCCTGTGCAGATTTATCCAGTACTGGATGCACAGCACTGGACCGCAAATAGGGAATATTTGTCCATTGAAAAAGCCTTTGTGCTGCCTAAATTATGATTTTTTCCTTAGAGGTTGAGAATATGTTTTATCTATCCAGAGAAAAATAATACAGAAGGACTAAAATATGAAAGTACAACATGAAATATCAGCAAGACTAGAAATGTAGTGACTCACTAGACTCTGAATGTGGCCTGGAAAAGGAAATGTTTCTTAACTGTTCCTACAGTAGGATAATTCATAACAAATACAATGACAGTATTTCTCCTTACTTACATCTCTAAATATAACAGAGCACTTATGAAATGAACAGGGTATCTTTTTCATCTGGTCTCTGGTAACCCAGTTAAGAACACTGTGCAGAAGCTGCACAGATCCAGAAAAAGAGCTCAGCACCTGGAACTGCATATGGTCAGACTGCAAGGCCTTCCCTAAAATCAATTTAAAGTACTAACAGCATCCAGATCCCTATTTTTCTTTTTTTTTTTCTTCATATATTTATAAAACATGTATTTCTTCTATCTTAAGAGAGGATGGTCAACCAAGTGGTTGCTGCATATAAAGAAAGGGAGGAAGTTTAGCCCCAAAGTCAGTGCAGGAAAACCTCCAGGTGTTTGATTTTGGGAGGGTGGGGGACAGGGACCCACAGTGCCATCTCCTAAAGGCTTGTGACGAGCTGTGACAGTGGCAGCTGGGAAGGGACAGGGCTTGGGCTGGAGGGGACTTCTGGAAGAAGTCAGAAAGGCAGATTTGACTGTTCATTCCAGATCTGGGGGATTGATATACTGAAAGCAGTAGTCTGAATCTCACCAGCCCTATAAGCTGTGTCTGCAAACACAGGACTGAAGGGCACCCACTGCTGCATCTCTCCAGTGAGTGCCACCAGAAAACAAGAGCCATCCAAGAGATCCAGGCAGATCTCCGTTCAGATGCACAGAGGCCTCATTGCTGTTTAAAAGTCATGCTAAAGACATTCTTTTGCTCGTGAAAAAGCACTTTTACTGGGCATGACGTAATTCTGTGTGATCTTAAAGCTTTTACATCATCTGTCTTTAAATAAAAACACGCCTTATGGCAAAAAATAACATTACAATGTAATTAGACTCTATAGTCTGGAAATAAGCCCTCATTTTAAAGGCACTATTACTGGAAAGCTATTTGCACAGCAGATGTTTGAGGATATCTGCTGCATTTCCATTTTGCCAGCTAACCTTACCCTGGCAGTGCTGGTTGTAGACACCCAGGTTGTAAATCCTCCCTAAGCGACTCCTAATGCCACCAGCAAAACCATAAATTGCAGCTAATGCAGGATGAGCCTGAAATGTTCCAGCAGTTTCTGAAAATGTTGCCTTTTCCTTTGCATTTAAACAGATCCTTACTGGTCTCTGCTCCTTCAGTCCCCCAGCCAAAAGTGTTTGCTGTGCTTGAATCTGTTGGTTTATTTGGTTCAGGAGCTGTAATCAAGTGTTTCAATTCTACTTAGTGAGAGGGGTAAATAGTCCCTGTAGTTGTTCATTAAAACCTCCATGATGTATGCATCAATTACCAAACAGCTTGAACAAAACAGAGGTAAATTAACTTTCTGAAGCTCGCTGTCATAGCCAAAAGGAGTGTAAAGCATTAAAAGTGATTTCATGGCTTAAAGTTCATCCAAAGTACTATTAGCTTTAAGTCCAATTTTCAACTGTCAAGGGGAATATTTACAATAGTAATTTCAGATCATTATCTTAACATTTCAATGCAAATAGCCACAATTTAATTCATTATTACTCACATTACATCTTTATTTTGCCACCAACTGGTGGCTGACATTTCCCAAGCTACTAGGAAGAAATGCTAATTAAACTGGTGTGCACTCTTACCCTTTCTTAATTTCATCATGTTTGTTCTTCAGTGACATGAAGCATTTCCTTCCTTCTGGTCAACCATTGCTTTTTATCCTCTGCATCTCCTCAGTGGTCCAGTTGGAAAATTGAAATAGAGATAAGGCAAGTGAAATAATTGCCTGCTTTCTGCCTTTTTGGTAAAGTATCTAAGAATATTTGTGCTAGTGTGACAAAAATGACCTCTTTCCTTCAGCCCACCCACCCAACTTAATTTAGAAAATCTGAAGTGATCTCTGGAGTGGAATACTATATGCATTAATATGCAAATGAACTGCCAAGAAAGTTCAGATTTGCATTTAGACTGGACAAAGGGGAAGGAAATGGCTTTCTCATGCTGTTCCCTTGCATCACCACAATTTCACAAATTACTAATCCCAGAAATGATGCCAGAAGGGACTTTCTCAGTACATTTCATTCATGCTTAGATGAGTTTGATTCATCTCAATGTGCCTGGCATTTTACAGTAAACCTGCAAATTTAAAGTGCAAGCAGGACCTCAGTGGCTTTGGTAAGAACCAAATGTGTTTGAAATAAACACAATTAGTAAACTTCAAATAAAATATACCCTGCTGCTATGGGCTAGATTGGTGATAGGTAGGAGGGAACGCAATCTTAGGAAAGTTTCCCCAAGAATTAACAATTATGCCAGTGAGAACATCTTATCTCCATTAAGAATAATATTATTCAAGCATGCATATTTGAAAAAAAAAAAAAGATTTAGCAGGTAAATGCCAAAATTATTGAGGGGAAAGAAAAAAGAAACCTATAAGGCAAAGCAGTAATCTAGTTTGCAGACGGATAGAGTTTAATCCTTCTCCTCCTCCTTTCCTATCTGAGGTTTAGTCAGCTCACAAAATGAGGAATGATTCCTGGGGTTAAAATTTGGGTGCCTACAAATTAAAGAGTATTTTTAAGCAGATAATTTCCAGAAGACTTTCTGTATGTCTAATATTTGTTTTAATCAGGGGAGTGTTGGTTAATTTATACTTTTTTGCCAAGTGAGTCAGTGTTTCTGTGTCTGTAAACAGATGAGCTTTCAGGAGCACAGGTGCCCCAACAGGCAGGTACTTTTCAAAAATAGGTATAATGTTGAAAAAGTACCTGTCCTGGGGCATCAACAAAGAGGAATTTCAAGATCAGTTTTATGTTTGCTTCTTAATCTTTCTGGGGGATTTTTTTCTCCTCCCAGCTACTGTAGCAAAGAAAGTACTGTAAGTCATCACATTTCTGTTTGCCAACATTTATTTGCCCTTTGGTTTAAATGTGTACAGTGGGAGGGTAATAGGGCAGTGCCTTTTACTGCTGGGGATACATTTTGCTGTGTCTGTATTCCACATGGCTAGAAATGAAGTATTAATATTGTTTCATTGGAGAAATGCAATAACATTTTTCTATGTCAAAGAGACTTTCCCCTCCTCCCCCCTCATCCTGCCATCCTGCTCTGAACCTTCCCCTGTGGCTCTCCTTTGAGTGAAAAAAGGAGCATTTTATGACAATAATCTGTCCATTCTAAGCCTTTCCCCTGTCTCCCTACGAGGCAGGGCAGGCAAGTACACCCTTCACATTTTGGGGGTGTTGACCATTCTGCGCAGCACAGCTGGTTAAACCCTTCCTGCCATGTCTGTGTAAGACTTTTTGTGCACACAAGTCCCCATTTCAGCCTCCTGCTTCCAACCAGCGGAAACTGAAATGAGCACACTTATTTTTAGGACTCTGATTAAGTCCCATTGTTGTCTGATGCCTAAACTGAAGAGTGTTTGTAAGTATTTCTAAAATCCACTGGACAAAGGGATCTGTTTCAAAGCTTTGTTGAAATGAGGATGGAGCAGTGCCCTGGGTGGGGGGCGTTGGGATTTGGAGGCCAAACCCAGCCTGACACTTGTCCTCACACTGGTTTGCAGGGGGAAAAGGCAGGTGCACGAAACCTCCTGAATCAGGCTCTGTCCTTGCCCAAATCTGGCTCAGCATTCCACGTTTACCTCCCTAAAAATCCAGAGGGAGCAGACCAAGAAGAGCCCCCGCCCCTGCTTTGCCGTCTGCTGGCGCCGGTGCGGCCGGGCTGGAGCCAAGCTCTCGCAGTGCCCAGCAGCCTGCAGTGCTCCCTGCTCCGCTGCTGTACCTCTGGTTTCCGCAGAGCACCGAGCAGGAGGATGAATCCAGCCTTTTCCCTAGCTTGGGAATGGGTTTTTGGTGTATTTTACAGTGCCACGTGATTTGGTTTTCCCATGCTAATACTTCATTTTTTGATATCCCTCTGATTTATTTTGTATTTGATTTGAGGTTCTCAGAGTGGGTAGATTTCCCACTCTGTCTCGCTGTTTGTTATTCCTAATGTTCTCAACCATCCTGTCTCCTCATTTTCAGACCAGGGAACTGTCAGTTCCACTATCTTTTTTTGTTTTCTTTGGCTTCCTGATAAAGAGTGGAGATTTTTTCTGCACCACAAGCCAGCCAGCAGTCTGGTTGGAGGTGCCTGTTTTGCTTAAAAACTTTTCAAGGTCACTGTAGTGATGTTAAAGAAGCCATAGAAGGTACATAACATTTTCAACACTTTAAGAAATACCAAAGGACACAAATTTACCCCAAGCACTTTCGCGCTTGTATCTTGTTAGCACCCCATCACTATTAGGCTGTGTAACCTCTCTGGGGACCCTTTTCTGCTCCCATTTGGAATAGGGCCTTGCACTGCCTGGGCTTTAAGCTTGTTCACACTTTTAATTAAGGGAAATTAAGTAAAAGTGTAAGTGCATGTTAATCAAAGGTCATTAAAAAAATTTGGTTTTGATATCTTCAGTCATGGCAGAGAGTTTGTGGAGTTAGAGATCTAGAAATTGTTAAAAATCTGCAATGGTCTGTACCAGATTTGAGGCAATCCTCTGTGACTTCCCTTCTCCAATTTAATGCATCTTGACTTCATATTTTCCAGAAATTTGCCTTTTCTGTCTAGACACCGATATCAAAATAATAACTATCAAAATAATAGTCTTTGTGCAGATCAAAGAAACAAAACTAGTTGTCAGCTCCTTATTCACTTCTGAATTGTTTATGTGGAGTTTTGGGGATTTTTTTTAACACATCTCAAAATTCCCAGGGAATTTTAGGTGCACATCTGAAACCTTCTATCACTCTGGTTCCATTGTCCAGTCACCCACCCATGTCAGCATTTCACTGCAGTTTCCTGACTGTCTTTCAGGTTGGTTTATCAAACTCCCAACATTCAGGAACCAACAAGAAAAAAAGCACTTCAGTTGGAGCCTGGAAGCTTTAATTAAATCTCCTCTCTGTGTTTAGAAATGCTGGCAATCAGATCTGTAATGAGAATCTCCAGCCTTAACCCAGTTTTGGTTTCTGTAATTGGAACTGTATTGTATAAACTGGTGCTGGACCACGTAGGCAATGCCCCAGTGAAAGGTCAAAAGCTCTTTGGAAGCAGTGGGTGGAAGCAGCTTTTCTCTCAGGAAGGAGAGCACACTGCTTGTTGCTGCCAGCAGAGCCAAGGCTGGCATCCTGCATTGGCCAGAGAGAAAAGCTCAGTCTGACTAATGACTAAATAAACCAGGAAAATGAGCTTTTTTCCAGAAAAAATTATCAGAGTAACAAGGTAGTACGAACAAATGGCAAATGTGGAGGTTTGTAGGTGGGCCAAAGGTCTTAAAATAGTACATCATTTTTCAAACTTTGTCATTCACTTTCCATGTAAATTTGGTCAATCCTGCCACCTTCTTCCCAGCAAAAATTAACACTCACATTGATCCTTTCCCTTCCTCTGTTTCTTCCCTGTCAACTGCACTGGGGTCTATCCACCCTTTCTAGATGGACTGTGTTGATCCTAAAAATAAAATTAACATCCGCTTCAAGCCTAAATTCTAGGTGCAATTCCAGCTCACTGAGAGGAAGTTCAGGTCTCTGGATATGCACAGGGTCATCCTGCACAGCAGGGAGTTTGTGGCAGTAAAAGCCAATAATATCTGTGTCTCACATCTTCTATCTCAGAACCCTCCTTGGCACCCTGCAGCTGGGACACAAAGTGTAGATCTTTACACGGGTCAGATCTCAGGTACCTGTCTGTCTGTGCTGGGAGGGTGTCCCTGGACAAGGTTCGTTCTGTGGCTTTTTTTTGCCTTTTTTTTGCCTTTATTTGTCTTCCCCTCCCAACTCCCTCTGAATTTCCAAGGAAAATAACACTTTAAGTTTTAACTTGTTGTTCAAAGAATCATAGATTCACAGAATGGTTTAAGTTGTGAGGGACCTTAAATCCCATCCAGTGCCACCCCTGCCATGGCAGGGACACCTCCCACTGTCCCAGGTCACTCCAAGCCCCCTGGCCTTGGGCACTGCCAGGGATCCAGGGGCAGCCACAGCTGCTCTGGGCACCCTGTGCCAGGGCCTGCCCACCCTGCCAGGGAACAATTCCTCATTCCCAATCTCCCATCCAGCCCTGCCCTCTGGCACTGGGAGCCATTCCCTGGCTCCTGTCCCTCCAGCTCTTGTCCTGTGTCCCTCTCCAGATCCCTTCAGGCACTGAAAGGCCACAGTTGTGTCTCCCTGGAGTTTGCTTCAGGCTGAACAACCCCAACTCTCTCAGCCTTTCCTCACAGGAGAAGCTCCAGCCCTTGGATCATTACAAAGTGCTCCAAACCCAGCCCAAGCCACTGTTCTGGTCTGAGATGCCAGCTGCCCTGTGGTCCCCAGGATGGTCAGTCCTGTTCATAACCTAGGCTTGCTCTCCAGTTCTGGTGCAGCTAAAGAACTGCAGTGGTCCCTTGGAAAGTTCTCTGTCAGAACCAGGGGATGCAGTAAACAATTAATGATGGTGCTAAATGAATTGCCATGCTCTGACAGAAGGATTCTGTGAAAGTGTGTAAAGGTGAAGACAGAGAAAGTACATAAAGTGTGATCACATTTCTGAAACCACTCATTAATAATAAAAGGGGAGAAAGAAATGAAAGGGAATGTGAGAAAATGTTCTTTCTCTTTCAAGTTCCAGAAGTTCAGGCAGGGAGCCTGAAGTTAGAGAGACCCCACATTTTCAGATTAAAAACATTTTCTTTCATATTTCTGCAAGCTCTGGCCTTCTGAGCAATGAGCAAACCATACCTAGAGTAACTGTCCAGAAAGGTCACATGAATGTTACGGCAAACTTGATTTAGTCATTAGGAAAAGTTATTTCCAATTGGTTTCTCTTTCTCTTTTGATTTGGGCATTTTAAACTCTCTTTTTTTCTCTCTGGTATTCTGCATATTTTAAGCTAAAAAAGAATTTATATCCTATAATACTCTTCTGCAATACCTTTACTTCTGGATGCTCTTATTTAACTCTTAAAGGGGTGCTCTGATTTCACAGTTAGAATACCCTTTACTTAATCCACTTAGCAAGTGGTTGATAACTGTTATCGATGGGTAATGAGATGGTTGGCTCTCGCAATTAAGGGGTGAACATTATATGTATGTTAAGAGAAGTTTTGTAGATGCACACTTATGTTACTGCAATGTGTCCTCTCTCTTGCATTGTTATCACAGGATGGCCTTGGTAGTCGGGGCATTTGGGAGGGTTGGCTTGTTACTGTGGTAACACCTGACCTCAAATCAAGGTGTGAGAAAGTGATTTCCACCCCTGGACAGAAAGGACTTGAGGAAAGGCTAGAGGTATAGCTCTCGCAATTAAGGGGTGAACATTATATGTATGTTAAGAGAAGTTTTGTAGATGCACACTTATGTTACTGCAATGTGTCCTCTCTCTTGCATTGTTATCACAGGATGGCCTTGGTAGTCGGGGCATTTGGGAGGGTTGGCTTGTTACTGTGGTAACACCTGACCTCAAATCAAGGTGTGAGAAAGTGATTTCCACCCCTGGACAGAAAGGACTTGAGGAAAGGCTAGAGGTATAAAAGGAGGAGCATCCATTTTGAAGGAGTTGATAGTCACGGGGGCTCCCAGTGCTGTAACTTTTCCTTTTTTTTTTTTTTTTTATGTTAAAGTTTAATAAACCCTCTACATTTTAAAAAGAGAGCAGTCGTTTCTCACAATAACCACAGCCAAAAGTGCAAGGGCTGCCAGAGGGGCCGGGCCCAGCTGTTCCCATTCCACAGCACAGCCCCTCAGTGTCCCTTGTCTCTTGAAGAGCTGCCCAAACTTGCTGCCACAGGTGCTGGGCACTTCCACCCTGCAGCCAGGGAATCCTCACTGCTCCTGGCACATCCTGCAGAGGGGACTGTGGCACAGAGCAGGACAGGATACCTTGGCAGCAGTGCTGACATACTGCACAGGCTGTGTGAAGTCCAAACGCTTTTTATTCCCACCTAGGAATTTAGAGAGGGAGTGCCAGTGAGTGTTACAGTCATGTCAGAAGTTATGCTCAGTAATTCCCTTGTACAGTCAAGCTCTTAAGGTTAGACTACATATGCTTTCTTGAAAGGTTTATCTTAGGGTTCCTGGTTTGCTGCATAATCTGGCTGATTTTGAAGCTTATTTATGGCTTTCCTTTTGGCCTATGCCTTTCTTAGGCTTTCAGTTTAAAGAAAACAATCCTGATGAGCAGCCCATTAGCATTAAACAGCTTTCCTAAAAGAATGGCTGTTAAATTATCACAATTTTGTTGTGATTAGTTCCTGCAAATAGAGAATGTCTCTGGGCTAAGCAATTCTCTTTCCCAGTATGAGGAGTCATTGCCATCCACTTCTGGAAGATGAAGCCTAATGATCTTGGTCTGTCCTCAGGTGATGCTGTGACTCTTTTCTTTCTTCCAAGGACATTGTTTCCTTCTCTTTGGAAGTAGTGCCCTGCACAGTGAAGGGCTGAAACCTCCACTATGAGATTCCAATGGAGGAGAGTCGTGTGCAGGGCTCTAACACATCCCTCTGTGTTACAACACATCCCTCTGAGCTCTTTGCTAGGACAGTACTTCCCAGTGTTCCCTGGCTCAGCTGCTTTCCTGGAAAAACTGCTGTGCACTGGAAGATAAGTATGCCAGACCTGTGCTGGTATGCTTCCAATTCTGGGGTTATAATATTAATGCTGGTACCACCTAAAAGGAATGGTTCTATCAAGTCTGATTGGTGGAAAAAAATTGTGGAGAGTTGCTCTTGTGTAGATGCTCTGTCCATACTATTCCATGTTCTTGCTCTACCATTTAACTATGGTAGAGCAAACTTCCCATTTGGTAAATGGGAAATTTGCTCTATAATTTCTTAGTGCTGAGTCTCTACATCTACTTTTTATGTCTGTCTTAGCTATCACAATCCTTTCTATGTACATGAAAACAGTACAATTGGAACACAGAGAACTGCTGAATTTTTGATAGTACCCTGCACCTGCTCTGTTATAGCAATATGTTCTTAGAGGGGTTTTGTTTGGGTTTTATCTGGAGCTGGTTTTTGGGGCTTGGGGAAGTTTGGGTTTGGTTTTTTGGTTTTATTTTTTATTTTCCTAAGGCTAAATGCTCTCTGAAAAAAAATAAAAACAAAAACTGCTTCACATAGTTGAGAGAGATTTACAGAAAACATTCTGTGGGTTGGTTTCAGAAAGTTGGAATTTCAGCCAGCTACTCTTTGTCTGTACTCATCTTTTGCTTTATCATGGCACATGAATATTTTTCTCCACACGCCTTTTGACTGTGATGAAATGTGATTCCATGACCTTGCAATATGTAAGAAAAGTCACCTGATCCCAGAGAGTCTCTGAGGAAACTGGTGAAGCTCTTGGTAGTGTTCATGAGTTTCTTTGAGACAGCAGGCAGTGCAGGGTCTCTGGACACAGGGAGACCAGAAATGTGTTTGCTCCTGTTTGGGACAGGACGTGTACTGTAAAACCTGGAATTCTAAGGCAAAGTTCTGTGAAGAGAGAACTCCCCAGGAGGACACCAGAGTGCTCCTCTGCAATCACACTCTTACTCAGTTTTCCTTAAAGCCTGCTGAAAAGGATGAACATCCAGCATGGAATGGCAGTGACAGGGGAAGTTGTTTCATCTCTCTATTAGAAAAAGGACCAGTTGGCAAGCACATTGTAAGGTACCCCTGCAATAGCCATTTTAATATTAATAAAGGCAGTGTACAAGTGCACTTTCTAGCTCATGCTGCCAATTAGAGGAAGATCCTCCTACACATTCTTTCTGTACTCTGCTTTTTAGCAGTGCTTTCACCTATGCCATCTGTGATGTTTGTATTTCTTGATGACCTTTTCAACAGTTTGTTGTTCTCATTCTTCTGGCCGTGTGAGAGAGATGGAATTCTCTAAGGAAAGCTACTTGAACATATGGCAAGGTACAATATTATAGCATGTAAACTGACATTCATTACTGCTTCTCTGTACTGTTGACTTTATTTTTTTTCTCTAGGTGTTTGGGTTTTTTTGTTTTTTTTTTTTTTTTTTTTGGAGGAAGGTTTTATTATTAATGATGGTTCTAAACTGGGGGAAAACCCCAGTTTGTGGATTGAAGTGTGGAGCAAGTTCATACCAGCTGAGGAGCTGAGCCAAGCTGTAGATGAAATTTTCAGATATTAAAAAAAGATGACTGTGCTCAAAAGACCTTAACCTGTTGGGTTTTTTCCTACCAAATTCTGCCAAGCATGGGCATAAGGAACATATCTGAGTACAGGGACAAAAGCATTTGTGAGTCAGTGGTTTCACAGTTGGGACAATTAGGCAAAAAAATGAGTGGAAAAAGTCACACAGCAGGAATTCTTCCAGCAATTAGAGATTAAGGGTGTAAATGCCAGGAAGCTTCTCACAAGACAGGACTGTTACAGTCAGGAATACTTGTCCGTATCATGAAGGTTATCAAACTTGTGGCTGGATGAGGTGTGCCACAGGTGTAGAGAGGGGGCTGGAAGGCAGGCCTAGCATGGGTTAAATGATGGGGCTATTTTTGCAGCTTCTATTTCCTGATGACCTTTTCAACAGCTGCCTGCTTTTGTTCTTCTGGCCATAGGGGAGAGTTAGAATTCTCCTGGGGAGGCTGCTTGAATGCCTGCCATATCCATCCATTTGTGTGAATTAAAAGGGTATTGTGTGGACATCATAAAAATGAGAGAAGAGATGGAGGCTACTGAATTGAGATGGAAAACAAGTGAAGCATTTTCTGGTAGTTCTGATGTCAGAATGAAAAAGAAATACTGGATAATTTATAAAATCTGTGGGTGAACAAATGACAAAGCTTCATAGCACTTTACATATGTTAGAAGAAAGGTAAATGGACAGTAATCTGATTGATGGGAAGGAGAGTGGATAATCCCCAAGGCAGGGGAGAAAGAAGGCAAAGAAATGGTTTTGGTTTTGTTGAAAAAGAAGTAATCTGACATTTGACTAAAGGTGGGAAGGTAAAGGCGCTGTTGGTGGATCATAAGCAGAGAAGTGGAATCAGGTATGGAAAGATTAACCAGAAGCAGTCAACCAGCAGCAGAAATGGTTGATGGGTGAAGCCAATTTTGAGGAAGAAACAAGAGGAAAATACTTGTGAAGAGATGAGGAAGAGACTGAAAAACAAAACAAAACAAGAAAAGCACTAATATTGCTGCTTAAAATAGTTAGAGAGGATGTTATGATTTACAGCTTACGATTTCTGCAAGGTCAAGAAAAATCCACAGATGCAGTTTAGTGAGGGTTTCAATCAAGACAGTCCATATTAGCAAGGATATTTATGATAACATATAAACTGTAATTGATACTCACCAATTTAGAGCCCAAATTTTAGTTATGGAAAATCTGTGCAAGAAGAAAACAACCTCATTGTGTTTCACAATATCTTCCTGTGTAATGCATTTGTTTCATCCGTCTCACCATGCCAAGAAATGAGCAGGCTGACGGCGGTGCCCTGAGGTTTGGTGTTTCTGGAGTTGCCAGACAGTTCTGCGGTGACAGAGCAGGGTGAGTCCCTCTGCCTGCCCTCAGAAGCTCCAGATCACACTGGGAACCCTCCACCAGCACCCTGCTCTGGGTTTGTGATGCCACTGCTGTCCTTAGGAAGGACAGAGAGGAGCCTGGAGGGTGAGAAGTGGGCTGCTGATGATCCATCAGGTGAGATGCTGCACTGTTGGTTCACATGAACAAGAGAGGATCCCACTGACAAAGCTGTGGCAAAAATGCCAGCTGAGTGTTACAGTTCAATATCATTCACTCCTCACCAAGATACTTGGGTTTCTGCTGTGTTTACTGTGCAGGAACCCATCTTTAGGCTTTAATCTTTGCAAGTCCTTCTTCTTTCTTACATTCCAACACGGCACATTTTTAATCAAGTACTGTGAGCAGCATATCAAAGGAAGTGGTTGACCTTCAGATCAGTACAGCAGATAACCTCATCCATTTATTACATTTGAGAAAAATTGTGCTTTTATCAACTTTGATCAAGAACAAAAAGAGAAATATCTGGAAAAATCTCCAGCACGTTTCAAATATTTCACTCCTGTTGGTTTCAGCAGCGCTGCTTCAGAGCCCTCCTGTAATACCAAATTCCAAATATTCCAGGGAGATGGGAGCGTGTGCCTGAGGAAAGCACGCACAAAACCAATTCTCTTATTCTGTGTTTACTTACTCTGCCGAGTCGTCTCAAAGCACCAACTACAATCTGCAAAAACAAGATTGCTTCCCTCTGGACTCAACTTGCATAAATATTTCAGTGGATAGATACATAAATTAAAAAAAAAAAAAAAAAAAGAAGTTTTGGTAAATAGGAAGAAAAAAAAAAAAAAAAAACCAAATCTGAGATGGGCTGATTTGTAAACAATAAATATTACATCGTCTTTACACAATAAAGTTCCATAAAGGACACCAGATGATCAAAGTTGTGAGAAAGGCTCACTAGAGATAGAAAAGGATGGCTCTCAGTGTCCTAAACTACTTGTAAGTCAAGCATTCATTTTACTTAGTGGTGTCTTTTTAATAGCCAGCTGCCTGGCATTGGCTGTTTGATACTTTATTATTTCTTTATTTTCTGTTATCTCTGTCATAATCCACCCTAAGTAATTATTCAGCTCAGAAAGAGTCTGCACAGAGCATTGCTAATGTCCTGTGGTTTCTTTGCCCATCTGAGTTGTCATATGGTGCTCTTTCCAAAACCACATTTGTAGAGCACAGCCTTGGAACTGTTTAATTTTCTGGAGAAGAGTTTATTATTAAACACTAGACTGTTATCAAAACAATTCAATATGCACGACCTAAATCTATTTGTGGTTAAATACTAAGGTCTGGAGGTTAATAAAAAGAACTGCAGCAAGCTGCTCACAAGATAATTCAAGAAACTTATAAAGGATTGTAGAACTCCAGCCATTTTCCCATTAGGCTTAAGATAAAAGTAAATATAAAAGGAAGATGACAGTTCTATATTACTATTTCCTTAACAATATTGAGAAATTCCATTGTTTCAAAGGTTAGGTGAGACAAAGAGGAACCATGTGCAGTTGGTAAAAAGCTGGAGTTTTTCCTAAATTTAGCAAAATGGGGGTTTCCTCCCTCTTCAGGTAATTCTTCATTTTATTTATTTTTGGGTTGGTTTTTTTCCCCCACTGTCTTTAGCCTTGTGAGTGTGAATTGCTAGAGTGGGAAGGAGAAGAGACCTAAATCAGCTTCCAGTTCAGCATTTAAGCAAGAACAGTCACTTCTCAAGTGCTGCTGAGTGTCACAGCAAGACAGGGAAGGGAAGTGGCACTAAATGACTCCTGAAAAGTCAGTAGGCTTATTAAGTCTTACTTAAAAAGTTGATTGGGGAGCTAATTTAGAGCTCCCCTGTCCTGCCTCTTAAGTATGATGAAAACCCTTAGAAGACTCTCAGTGGTGCTAACAGATTCAGAGTGGCATTGAGTGTAGGCGTGGAGTGGGAGCAGGGAAACACAAAGTTAGGAGGGCTGGGCGCCTTTAGCTCCGTGCCTGTGCACTTTTCCTAGAGGGCAAGGGGCATAGGAAGGATATTTTACTGCCTGCTGCTTGCAGTACGATTTTTCACTGCATGGTGGGCCAGGGTCCTGCCATCAGAACCTTTTTGTCAGGGTGTGGAAGCCCAGTGTGGGTCTGAATGGCACCCACACCCATCCCGACTTGCTGAGCAGCAGAAATGCATGGGGGGTTAATAACAAACCCAGCTTCTCCCCGGGGTTTTATTGGTGTTAATGGCATTTCCTTATTGTTCACGTGGACGTGGCGGCATCAGTAAAGAGCCAGCCAAGCACTGAGAAGGTGGCATTGGAAACTGTTGTTCGTGCTCTAAATTGCTTCTGAGCCTTTAAAACTGAATGTCACTGCATAGCAAACTGCCTGCCCTTTTAATGGAAATGTCAATCCTTTAGAAAGTTCTTGTTTGGAGGAACCATGTGCTAGACAATACTCCTAATGAAGATCTTCTTCCTTTGTCTCTGCACTTGCCCTCTCTTTTATTCCCTCGCATGGAAATACCAGCCAGGACTCTTCAATTATGGAAAAAGCTTTTCATTTTAACAACTGTTTTGCAGGCATTCTTGCTAATGCATTTTGTCCGCCTTTGTTTTCCAGCCTCCCATTTCTATTGTCGTCTTTTAGAATGACAGGAGACGGAGCTTTTTCATTAGGAAAGAGCTAAGTCAAGGCACCACAGTTCAGGCTGTGCCTGGAGAAAGAACAAAGGCTTGACTCTTTAATTTTAAATTCACTACAGGTGCGTATTCAACAAGATATTATTGTCTTATGGCCATGAAAAGTGTACCAACTGGAAATATTTTGAGAGAATGAATTCTTAATCTATGACATCAATAACGTGACCCCCCAGAGTGTCTGAGAGTATTTCATTATCCACAGGGTGTGTACATGCTTGTTTTTATCCTCTCCCAGCCAAGAGTCAGAACACATTATTAGTTTAAGCTTCAGGGAAAGAAGATTAAAGTGAGGTTTTTGTGTTCCAAGTGCAGCAAGCTGAACACTACATGGATGGGTGGTGATGGCAGCCCGTGACTTCCTAAAGAGACACAGGCTTTGTGCATCCTATTGATTTTCCAGGACCGTGTCATCAGCAGTGCTGCTGCTGGAGCTGCCTGCACTCTCAGTTTCCTCCCTCATACTCTGATTATTCTGGAAAGGGCAGGTCTACCCACAGAGTCCATCCCTGGTCACTACTGAAACAGAAAAAAATGCATAAGAGAATATTTATTTTCAAGCATTATTGTAATCACTGGTCCCTATTATTAAGCAACCTGTAAGTAGTCCAAAAGCTTCTTTAGAGAGTATTTCCATCTCTGTTTTGCTTTCCTTAAGATGGAAAAAAGTAACATTAAATTGCCTGTCCATGAGAGTCAATTGAATTTGACACTGCACATTTACGCGTATATAAACATACGGAGATATACATTGATAGGTATTTAACAAGCACCTGTTGCTTTTAACTTCTTTGCTAACTAATGATAAGTCAAAACCAAACTGTGGTGTTATGTGTTATATTTTTGTTTGTGGAATACCTTCATCTATAATTCTGAAATGTAGGCTGTTGTAAACATGTATTGATAGCAAGTGTATTATTCAATCTCTGAGGTACCAATAAGGGAGATAACAGGCTGTCCCCTGAGATCTCAAAACACACACCTTTCAAAAATAAGCTTGCTATTAGCACCACCACTGTGTTATCAGAGTCTTTCATCAGACCAAACTGTGTTGAAGCCACTTTCTGCATATCAGGTCTGTACTATTATTATTATTACTATTATTATCATCATCATCAGGAAGCTGAATTTAGTTAATTGCTCCAGTTGTAGCCTATAGACACTTACTCTAAATCTGCATTATTGAACCTGCCCTAAAAGGGAGACAAACCAATGTTATTCTTAATGATCGGCTGAAATAGATGAGAGAAGCATCATTCCTTCTGCATTTCCAGTTAAACACCCTGCAAACTGTGCTGGATATGCAAGACAATCCCTAACATTGCAGGAGTGGCTTCCAGCTGAGCCCAGTTTAGCATGCCCTTAGCACCTGCTGCTCCCCGGAGGGAGCTCCTGGCAGTGCCAGTGAGTGTCACCTGCAGCTGGGCTGGGGACAGGGAGCTCCTGGCAGTGCCAGTGAGTGTCACCTGCAGCAGGGATGGGGACAGGGAGCTCCTGGCAGTGCCAGTGGGTGTCACCTGCAGCCGGGCTGGGGACAGGGAGCTCCTGGCAGTGCCAGTGAGTGTCACCTGCAGCAGGGATGGGGACAGCCCGGCGGGGCTGTGCCACACTGGGGGCAGCCACTCACTGGCACTGTCCCCTGGCTGTGCCACTGACAGCATCCCACAGGGAGCAGTGCCCATGCCAGCATGAAAGCCACTCCTCTGGCTGGCTTTGTGGCTCAGGTGTGTCCAAAATAACCATGGCTTGTGGGCCTGAGGCTGTTCTAATTACAGTTCTAATTACAGTTACTCTGCTAATTCTGTCCTGGGCCCCAGCTCTGCCACTCTGCTCTGTGTTCCCGTTGTTCCTTTCAGAAAACACCGCTGTGTTTTGGGCTCTGGCACAGCCTGGGAGCTGTTGTTTTGTTATCAGAGCCTGGAAGGCTGTGCTAGTGTACAACAGAAATGTGTAAGGACAGTGTATAGGATGTTGCTCTCTACAAAGCCTCAGAATTCTTTTATTGTCCAGGCCTGGCTCATCTCTTCATGTCCTTCAACCCCTTCAGCAGAAGTGATTGAAGTTCAGTGAGTGCTCCACAGCTGAGTGACAGCAAAACCTGCTGTCCTGCCCTCATCATCCCCTTAAACAGCTGTGGCACTCTGGGGAACAAAAGGGAAATAAAAAAAAAAACCAAAAAACAATAAAAAAACCCACCAAACGTAGAAAAAGAGTGAGGGTCAAGTAGGTAGAGAGAGAAATGAATATAAGAGTGCTTTATGAGATAGTGAGCATAGGGAGTGGCAGTGCCCAGCACCCAAAGCTGCCAGACTGATGGAACTTCAATGGGAAGGAACCTGGAGCAGGGCAGGAAGAGAAACAGAGACCCAAAGTCAAAAAGTGCAAAGTGCAACTGGATGACTCAACCCCAGAGCCTAAGCTGGCACAAAGGATGGGTTCAGCTGCAGGAAAAATTCTCCCCTCTGAACTTTTGCATCTGGGTGATTTCTGAGACCCCTGGCTTAGCCCATACCTATGGTTTGGAGAGAGCCCAAGCAAAGCACTGGAGTGCAGAAGGTTATTGAGGGGCCGTGGATTGCATAAAGACTTCTCCTCTGGGACTGTTTTCATCCTTTTCTGACTTCCTGCTGTTGGCTTCTTCACTGGAAGGCAGCTGTGGGAATTATCTGACAAAGACAGATCATCTAGTGCTAAAAATAAATGAGATAAAGGAATTGAAAATGCCAATATCAAACCATGCCCATCCCCAAAGATGTTTTATTATATTCCTTTATCTGTGCCGTGGTGGCAGGGACACTTTCCTGCAGAGGTAGAAACAGGTAAATCCAAGCAGGTTCTTTTTTCTGCTCACCTGATTATATAGAATACATATCCAATTGAATATATAGAGGGACTAAGAGACTTGTGAAACAGTTGATTTTTTATGTGCATTTAAACTGGAGGGCAGACAGCAGTGAGAAAGGACAGTGGAGCAATTGTCTTCCTAGAGGAGCAATTTTCAAAATTTGTAAATGGTGTGGGAACAAATGTTGCATTAAACTTTCTCCAGCCTTTGTTGCAGATCCCATGAGCATTAGCTAAATATTCACAGGGGAGGGTGAGAACCTCATCATACAAAACTCATTTACAAAGAATGGAACAGTAAAAGCAATAGATGTTTAATATTCAGCATATTCACCACAACTGTTTTATCACTGAATATCTGTTGCACAGGGAAGGGACTGTGTGCAGGTACTGAGCATGGGGAATTGCTTCTTTCCCAGGGTGGATTAGAATCCTGTGGGTGACTGACTCTCAGTTTTTTTGAACATCCTCTGGGAGGTAGCCAAGGAGAAGTTTCCTGTTGAAATGACAGAAATTCTTTGACATTAAATGTTTTCTTAGAACATATGTTGAAATGTCTCTACCATTTCGGTGACGAGCTTCCTTTCTGGCACCTTTTAATGTATGCTCATGGTAATCACAAGCAATATCTTGTCAACAGCCATCTACCATAAGTGATCCTAATCCACTTTGCAATCATTTTCAAAGCCTCTTCATTTTCGCTGAAAGGATTGTTTTGTTTCAAAGAATTCCTGCTAATGTGCAAAATTGCCCTTAGTTAAATGCATTGTAGGAGCTGAAAAGGGATACAAGTATAAACCTTCACAGCTGGAGCACAGAGCTGTGTGGCTGCAGCTCACACTTCTCATTTTTCACATGCAGCATATGCTGGGAGAGTGAGGAACAGATGCAACTCCTTTCATGGGACAAATCACACACATTTGGTTTTCCTGACTCCACGTTTGGGGGATGCGCTCCCTCTTTACCTTTGCTCACCGTGGCTCTGGATACATGAGAATAGCTGTGGCAGAATATTGCCACGGCTGAGGCTGAGCTTGGAAATGCAGGTTACACGGCCTTTCTGTGAGCAGCTCATTAGAACAGGCAAAGTGTGGTGTACAGGGGGCAGCAGAAGTGCAGCCTGAAGTGCCTTGCCTGGGCTCAGGCTGCGGATGCACGGGGAGGCTTTGGCACCTGAAGGTGCTGCCTGTTATTATGGACCAGGGCTGGAGGCCATGGCTTCACCTGCTGCTCTGGGCCCCTGCCAAACCCTCTCTGGCACCAGCAGAAGGACTTTTCTCTGCTTCTTCCTCCCCTGCCTCTCTGGCTGCCTTGCTGCGGGAAGATAAAGGCAGTCCTGTCACACTCTGTGCAGAATTTTACCAGTCTGGAGCTGAAATGAGCAGCTCTGCTGGATGTGACCTGCTATTTTCAACATTTTACATATGAAATACTCTCCAAATATTCTGGCCTGTGCCCACTTTCATTGAAATGATGTGCCTCCTTTGCTTTGTTCATCTGGAGTGCTGGAGATAAAGCAGATTTATTTTTTTAACATTGCTGCCCTTCTTCCAGCATCCTAGACAACACATAGTATTTCCATTGGTGCACAGACAGAATATCAGCTTTTCCTAACCCTGTTTGAGATGTAGGGGAGCCAGGCAAATCCATATTTTAAATTCACACTAATTGGGATTAACAGAAAAATAAATATTTGCACATTATGCATAGGGCAAATTCAGTGTCCCCTTACTGTGGGGTTGTGGGCTGATTTTACTGCTGCTTCTAGAGATTCTTTTTAATAATAGCTGACAATTGGATCTGATCCCAGCTTCCCCCTCCTAAATCAAGATCTGTACTTTCACATGGGGAAAGGGTAATGGATATGGATATGTTTACTAAAGCCACACATGAGCGATGCTAAGTCCTCAGGAATTTGACAAAAACAAATAATTAGAATATTTTTATAGCTAGCTATTGGTCTAAACAATCACATTTTTCAGGAGTATTTTGGGTTTAGGTTTTTGTTTTGTTTTTGTTCTTGATTAGGAGCTGGTAACAGTGGAATGCTTGAATACAAAAATATTTTCTTGGCAGAAGTCCAAGCACACATCTCTAAAAAGTTATATTTTCTCTCTCTCATTTTGTCTTTGCCTTCCCTGTTATTGATGCACATAATAAAACACTTGGAAAAAAGACAAATCCACCCAAAAGGTCAAAATCAATGATCCTTTTACAGATGGCACCTTTGGGAATCCTGGGTACTTTACCATCAGCTTGTATTTGAGACTGTTACTTGAATACTTGTTTTTTGATGACAAAAATCAATGACTTCTTTAAAGAAGGAACCCTTGGGGCTAGAGGGATGCAGACTTTGAAATGTTTACTAGTCTGTGCCTGTCTCTGAAAGACTAATAAACATATTTATAAGTTTATGAGCTCTTATTTAATTTTATGGATTGGAGATGGGGTATAGCTTTGACAAGAATATTTAAGCTAATGTGCCCCAATGAGACACATTCTGCATCACTTTTCAAATTTACATACAAGTTCTGATCCAAAGCCGATTGAAATCTACAGATATATTTACATAAGCTTTACATTTATCCCTGTGAATAAGCCACTGAAGTTATTGGAATTATCTTGTTAATCAATGTGATCCAACAGCCAAATACTAAATCAATTCTCAAAATAAAAAGACAGAAAACCCACTTATATAAATAAAAGGAATCTTCTTCTCTCAGCAAAGATTATTTCTTTTATTTTTCGTATACAAATATTTCTTTATTGTTACTCTGAGCTGCAGAAAGCGTTTTGGTTTGGTTTTTTTTTCTTAAAAAGAGATACATTTTTTACCTTATTTCTTTGCTACTAATTTAGCATTGGTTACTCTGAGCTGCAGAAAGCGTTTTGGTTTGGTTTTTTTGGGTTTTTTTCTTAAAAAGAGGTACATTTTTTACCTTATTTCTTTGCTGCTAATTTAGCTTTACATTTATTTCTGGCACTACAATTTACTTTGACACCAGGGCAGATATTCCTTGATTTTCCTGAATGAGCAGAGCCATAACAGGCTCTTGTGAATTAACAGAACACTTGATCTGGGTACTCTGTGATGTGGAGTTGAGGCTTTGGTGCTGGAGTCTGGACAATCAGTTTTCTCACCAGCTGTGCAGCTGCAGACTTTGCCAGGATTTTTTGCCTTTTTTCTTTTTTTTTTTTTCCCCTCAATCAAAGATTTAGTGTTGTTTTAGTCTTGTCTCTTGCAAGTCGGTTTCCAGGGAATGAGCCACAGAAATTACTTTGGAAATAGACTGGCAGTGGATATAGCCTTGCAGTAATTAGAAAAACTAATTTATATTCCTTTTCCTTAGACTCTGGATCTAATCAGTAAATACAGTGATATAAAATGTCAACCCTAACCAAACAAGTGCACTGAAAGCATAATAGTAGATAATGGTATTTATTAATTAAAACATGGGAACATGCATGACATTAAAAGGCTTGTTATATTAGACATTCCTGCCCATCATTTACAGATCCTAATTTAAATTTACTTATTTCAGGCCCATAAATCAGTATTTTTTTCTGATAAGCTACTTGTCATCCCATTCTTAATGCAGCAAGATTGCTTTGCTCTTGAGCACTGTGGGAAGAGCTGCTGGATAATCTCTCCTGGGCCCTGTGCAGGGATGGATTGAAGCTGGGAATTCTGGCATGGTCTGAGCCCAGCCCAGGAGCCAGCACCCACAGCCACCACACTCACACACAGTGCTGGTGGCACGGAGACAATCAGGGAGGTCACAATTTAATAAATGCTATAAAGTGCAATATGATGATGATAATGTTAAAAGGCAAAAGAGAGAGAGGAATAAAACCCAATGCACAATGGAATTGCTCACACCCACTGCCCCAGCCTGCGCCACCAATCTCTCCAGTTTATACACTGGCCATGATGTTCTGTGCTCTGCAATGTCCCTGTGGCCAGGCTGGGTCAGCTCTCCTGGCTGAGCTCCCTCCTGGATCCTGTGCCCCTCCTCACCGACAGACAGTGGGAAACTGAGGCACCCCTGACTTAACACAGTCACGTGTCAGCCACAGTATCCTCATGCTGAATCCAAACCACAGCACTAGGAGGAAAACAAACTCTATTCCAGCTGAAGCCAGGGCTAATGGCTCTGCAAAGCTGCAGAAGACCCGGTTGGTGCATGGATCCTGCTGCCGCTCTGCAGAGCTGTGCAGCACAGAGCAGGGCATCCCACACCGCTCTGCTGAGAGCGTTGGGTGCACCCATGCAGGGCAAGCGCTGCTCTAGTGCTGCACTGACCCACAGCAGCATGACTTGTAGTGAACAAGCTTTTACTTCAGTCCCTGAGCTAAATGGAGTTTGTGTTTTCCTGATGGTTGTCACACTGACATCATTCACAAATGTAGCCAGTGCCACTGACCTTTCATTTTCTGCTATCCTTTAAAAGTTCCTCATTCTCATTTCCCATCATTTTTCCCAGATATGCATTGAAAATGATAAAGCTTTCTCCTCCCAAATTTGGTAATTTAAGGGATTTTTTTTTTTTCATTGTCAGACTTTCCCTGTTTGGGGATCATTGTATGTAATTGTGGTGAGACCAATCAGGGAAGGGCTGAAAAAACCACTGCCAGTACTACTGGGCAGCTTCAGCTGCCTGCAGGATGGGACAGGCTAAACTTGTACAGGCTCTTGTTTGTGAATGTGATGCTGGGCACAGCCAGGAGGAGGCTGCTGGGCTCAGAGGAATTTCAGATCACTGATGCTCAGTTGTGATGGCAGCAGGCAATTGGCAGTGGCTCATGGTGACATGGGCAGTGCACAGAAACGGAGCCAGGAGTTCAGAACTGACACACAGAGGTGTCATCCCACCTGACTGACAATTAAAGGCCATAACACACGGCCTTGCCTTCACCCGTGGGAGTATTCAGGACCTGAGTGAATAAAAGCCAGAGCACACTACTGAGATATCAGCTGACGGTTAGGGCTACAGTCAGGGTTTTGAAAACCACAAAGCCCAGGGCTCCAGGCACACTGCAGCTGCAAAGGGCATCCCAGGGGGAACACAAAACTGCCACAACATGCTTTCATTCACAGCTTTTTCCCTGGAACCAGCCCCAGCCCTAGGCTGATTTCCTGACGAGGGCGAGGGTTAGGGTTTTGAAAACTGTTGCCATCTTATTACAAAGGTTTTGTACCTTCTTGGTGGTTTCTCACGGGCAGCTCCTCACTGCACTGACTCCTTCTACCTCACAGCAGAGCCAACAAACTCCATCCAAACTTCTGAAGCAGCCCCTCCTGAAGCTGGGCTGCAAACCTAAAGAGATGATCTCTTCTGTCCCAAGTGTTCCTGTGGCTCCTAAGGATCTCCACCTTGCACTGTAAATCTGCATTGTTGTAAATGCTTATGAGGGCAGCATCCCAGTACGAGTTCCCTTTAGGTACTTCCTGACATCTTCCATGACCAGACTTTGTTTTTTTCTGCCACAGTTCTATAACTTTGTCAATCACCATGTGTTTAAGCTGATACTTGAGAAGAGTTTATTAATTTTATTAATTGTAGAGCTTTGGACATAAAATGCCCCCTGTCCTTTAGCAGATGAGGTTGGTCTTAACTTCAGGAATTTTACAATAGAGGCAGTGTTATATTATTTGGGTTGTTTTACAAATTTTGTATACCAAAGGAAAATACTGATACTGCTAGAACAGTAGGTATTCTGATGCTATTTCTCTTTAAGGGGAACAATTGGTTGAATTTTTTAACTCTGGCAAGAGAGTCATGAATCCCAATAAGGCCATGAATACATATATTATTAAATTTTTTCTCATTTATTTTTAATTTTCTGTCAGACAGAATCAAAGGCTGAATTGGTGACTTCAGTGTTTTTTACCTTGCTCTATTGGCTTCAGAAGTCCTTTAATAAGGCAATTATTTATTCTGGACATCACTGGGAAATCAAAGGTGAAGAAATTGGGGATATCTAAACCCTGTAGTGCATTAATTCAAACAGAACTCACATTGTTGGATAGAGTTCATGCCTCTGGTTCTTTAATGTTCCCTGGTTTGGTACCTGTTTCATTTTAAATTTAGCTGGAATGTGCAGAATGGAGAATGAAGGAAAACCACAAAAGGATTTAGCTTATAGAAGCAAGAATTACTGGAATCAGCAGGGGTTCATCTCTGGATTGAGGGAAGGCTGGTTCATTGTAGTGAGAGGAAGCAAGCAGAGGATCTTTGGGAAGGGTTTAATGTGTGCCCACAAGGCTTTCATTAGGAGTTGTGGTTTAGAGTGGCTCTCTGTGCCTGTTATCTCCTGAAAACAAGGAGCTGATCTGGCTTCATCGCAGCTCCCCTCTCTGAGGCACCGTGCTTCACTGGGAGCAGAGGACAGCCTGCCTGCCTTTGGCAGCAGCGGGCTCTCCAGCGCAGCGTGCAGCGTTTCCCGGCCCAGCTGCCATCCCTGGGGATGCACAGGCAGGCTCTGGGACCCGGCTGGACCTGCCTGGCAGCAGGAGGGGCTGTGCCAGGGCAGCCACGGGCTGAGCTGCCCCTTGTGGGAGCGGCAGGGGTGGGACAGTCTGGATGGATGGAGACCAGAGATCTCTGAAGGCAGGTCTGGGACTTGGGGTTCATTGCCAAGGGCCTGGGTGCAGGGAGCTGCCAGCCACAGCGCGGAGCAGGCCCCAAAGAGACAGAGAGGTAAAGAGAAAGAAGGTAAGAGCATGGTAAAGAGGATGAGAGAGCATGAAGTTCCCATTACAGGACCATAAATATTCTGTGCTGAATAATCTAATTCTCACTAACCAGTTTAGTACAAGATACAAATCCTGTAGCATTTACATACAGCCTAGAAGAATCATTACATCATCATACTCTGTTACTTTTTAAACCCTAAAAACTCCTCTTTGGACCCTTTCTGCCAAGCTAGTAGGGTCTGCTCTGACCCTTGCCCTGTCTGCAAGCAGAGGGAATGGTTTCATCAAAAGGGGATTACCTTCAGCCAGCCATGCCATTGTTTTCCAGTTGTTCAGTAACTAAGGTATCTCAAAGCTTGCTTTCATTTCAGTCTCGCTTATAGTTTCCACATTCTCAAAATCTTTTGCCAGGCAATCATATTTATAAGGCTTTCCTGTTTTATCTTCCCCAACAGTCCCTGAACACCCCTCAGCTTCACCTGGACAGACCCCCAGGCCCAGGACAGGTGTGAACTCTTCCCCAGCTCCACGTGTTTTGGGTTGTGTGCATTATTGATGGTATTCCCCATGAGCAGGCAAGCTAGTAGGGTCTGCTCTGACCCTTGCCCTGTCTGCAAGCAGAGGGAATGGTTTCATCAAAAGGGGATTACCTTCAGCCAGCCATGCCATTGTTTTCCAGTTGTTCAGTAACTAAGGTATCTCAAAGCTTGCTTTCATTTCAGTCTCGCTTATAGTTTCCACATTCTCAAAATCTTTTGCCAGGCAATCATATTTATAAGGCTTTCCTGTTTTATCTTCCCCAACAGTCCCTGAACACCCCTCAGCTTCACCTGGACAGACCCCCAGGCCCAGGACAGGTGTGAACTCTTCCTCAGCTCCACGTGTTTTGGGTTGTGTGCATTATTGATGGTATTCCCCATGAGCAGGAGGCAGTGTTTATCCTTTTTTTTTTTTGAATAAAGATAAAATACATCTGTTATTCACTCTGCTTTGCTATCAAGATGTTACTGCAGTCTCTTGCTCTTTTGTTTTTGCTCATTCCTCAGAATTTCGGCCTTCTGTGAAGTTGATGGAAGAAGAACTGAAAAGGGAGACAACATATTGAACCTGACATTTAAAGGTTCAAACCTTCAATGCACTGAGCACATATTCTAAAGAAAACAGGCATGGAATTTGCTTGTCTTGTATCCTGAATTCCTCCTTGACACTAAGCTGCCTTACTGCAGCATGATGTAGTTTAAATGTGATTTAATATTGCACCCAGAGCAGGTAACACTCTGCTCTAAAGCTCTGTGTTGAGCAAAGCAACAAGAGGCTATTTGGAAACATTTAGCCATGTGCTCCTGAGGAAAAAAAGGCTCTGTTCCTCTCTGCCTAATCATCCTGCTGATCACAATGCTATCTTAAGGAAAAAGGAATATTGTACAAGTTGCCATAAAGTTTTATGAGCCAATTATTACAGATATAATTGTCCAAGGTTATGGAGGTCTATAGATGTCTTATTTTCCATAGGCTGGTGCCCTTTTATGCTCCTCTTTTATAGTTAATGCAATGCCTCATTTAATAATTTAAAAATAATTTATTGGAGTTAAATTGCTTTTTTAGAAGGCATAATCTTATCATTCTCATTTTTATAAGAAACTCATTTTAATTTGTTTGCTGTGCCATTCTCAGATGAATTTAGGAATTTAATGGAGTGAAAATTGAAGGCTGATGGCATCAATGAAATTATTAATTTGGTAACCGAAAGATTTATTTGGTTGATTTAGATGGAATTTTCAATACCCAATTATCTTTGGACTCTATTAAAGAGTGAAGCCCAGCCAAATAACAGTTCTCACTCAAAGTTCCCCGGGATGAATTGAAAAGGACATCTTCATTATTGCTATTGATGTTAATGTGGAAATCACTTACTGTTAATAATCCTGAAGGACAGATAAAGGCTTATTTTTACCCTCAAGAAGCTAGGTTCCAAACCCTAAAAATGTTATCTTAGTGAATGAATATTACCTGCAGATAGCAGACTTAGCCATGCAGAATATTTTAACCGTTTACTTTTATCTCTACCAAGTCCCATTAGAATAATTTAGCAGAAGGAAAATATCTTTGTCATGCAAATAAGTTTGATATTTTTAATAAGGGTGGAAATGTAACTATATAAAGAGTCTATCTGCAAACCTAGATTTGAGCATACAAAAGAAATATTTATTTTCTATTATATTCCATCAGCTTTTGCTATTAGGATTTTGAAGAACTCTTCCACAAAAACCACCCTTTTGCAGTTCATATTTTTAAAATTATTATTTTCCTAATGCCCTTTGCCAATATAAACATTTCCATATTCCACATGACTTGTTTCCTGAAGAGAAGCAAACACCAACATGACAGCACACTCCAGTGAAAGGGTCACAGGCTTTTTCTGTTGTTGGAAACTGTCCTGGCTGACAGAGCTGTAATCTAGAGAAGCACATTTTTCTCTAGTTCTGCAGTTGATAAATGTTAATGCAGGAGACAAAACTGCAAATGAAGCATTAATTGCCTTAAAGTTGGTGCCAAATGTTCAAGAGAATCTTAGGGCGTTTAGAAGTCAAAAAGGAACATGTTTCCACCCAGACTAAGAATACACAGTAAAGATCTAATTGTACAACAGCTCAAGATAGTCAAATACTGACACCAAAACCCAGCCTGGATTGAAGTGATCATTGCCAATTCACAGACAGATTGCATTGTTGTGGCACCTGGAAGATTCAAGCTGGATATTAAATCATTTCTTGGCAGCATAAGAAAGAAAAATTTCTTTGCACTCATTTTTTTTGACATGAGGGAGAGAGAGAGAGGGAAAAAAAGGGAAAGAAGGAGGGAAGGAAGGAAGGAAGGAAAGGTTCATACAAAAGTTTGCTTCCCAAAGTGCCACAGGTTTATTGCTGGAGAGTTCCCCTTGTGATCCCCACAGCACAAGCTCTCCCAGTCAGGTAATGTCAATCATATATGTCAGGTACACACCTTGGTTCTGTATATTCAGATTTGGGGTTGAGATGAGGAGAGGAGAGATTTAATAGTTTAAACTAGGCTTGGAAATAGTTAAATAACCCTTGCAGAAGGACATAAATATTAAAAAGACACAGCCAGTGAATCAGGGTCTCTGCACTGGGCTGCTGCAGACATGGGGAGCTTTGAGGTGTGGCAAACCAGCAGCGAGCAAAGCTGTGCATGCTTTACCCACAGAGCCAGGCCAGAGCCTTCCATCCCAGCCAGCATTTATTTCTTACTGTCACCAGCCAAAAAGGTTATTCCAAGATTCTTCTTCTCTCTCCAGAGTTCCTATTCCCCCAAACATCTCCATTCAGCAAGGACCTATCCCTGCTGTGCTCCAGGTTTGTTTTCCACCTGGGTGGGTCCACAGCCCATCCCACCCCCCACTCCCACCGGTGTCTGCAGACTTTGCTTCCCCCTCACCCACGGGCAGGGAACTCTCCAGCTGCCCCCAGTGTACACTGAGATTATGTCCACATTGGCACTCACCCCCTCTGTCCACAGCATTGGCAATGCCAGCCAGGATGGGTGAAATAAAGATGTTTTAAAGTGGCCTAGGAGAGAGGAATTCTGCACACATGTTTAATTAAGCTTTCAGCATTTGGCTGCTGGATCCCAGCTCAGAGAAGCACTTGGGATGAAAGCTGCGTGTTTTGTTGCATCTCTCAGCTCTTTCTGAATTTAGAAGTTTGATCTTGAGCCCTGCTATAGAGCCCTCTCCCTGTCTGTGCTATATATAATTTGTGCAGCTGGATACAGGTGAGATCCTCTGGTCAGGAGGCAGTCAGAGCACAACTGGCATGAGGAGTGAAGCACTATTTGTGCTGGCTGACAGTATCTCTCAGATCAAAGAGGGCACTATTTCCAGAGTGAGAAGAAGAAGAGGTGCTGCCTGCAGCACACCTGACCTCTGCACAAGAGCCTGCAGCTCCTTGGAGTTCCACTGCCAAGTATCACAGGGAAAAACATGCACAGGACTTGAGGAGTGAAATTAAAGGGAAAAAAGATAACTACAATATAGTCACATGACTTCTATGAAAGGAATTCACAAAATATTCTACTCCTGAATATCATGTGAAAATTTGATGGATCTAACATCTAACTCTTGTAAGATGTTAAAGCTGTTCAAGAATGAGTAGAAGGGGTACAATTCCCCTTCT
The DNA here is from genome assembly GCF_017590135.1 of Pyrgilauda ruficollis. NCBI lineage: Eukaryota > Metazoa > Chordata > Aves > Passeriformes > Passeridae > Pyrgilauda > Pyrgilauda ruficollis. Next base: position 602,528 of record NW_024515431.1, read on the forward strand.
TTTCGCCTTCCTCTCACCCTTATTAATTTAAATCAATTTACAGAACCTTTTACACCACAGTTGAAAAGCTGCCTCCATTCTGTCATCAACAAAACATAACTTGCAATTATTTTTACTACTTTATACTCTGTACAAGGAAGAAAAATGCCTAGAACTGTATCCCAAACCAAGAATCAAGCTCAATTCATTTAATTATCAACAACAGAAAGTGATTCTTGCTTCTCAAAGAGCTCTGATACAGGCATAATTAGCTCATTTAACCTCAAAGAAATAATTAGCCAACAAGAGAGGACAAGAAAAACAAGTTAAAATGCCACAGCAGTATATTTTCCCTGTTTCCTAACAAAACTGTCACTATGTGGAAAGGAGGGCTGGGTGATACTGACTTGCTGAGGTTTTTTGCAAAATAAGGGATTAAGGCACAAACAGAAGCAGAAAAGCTCCTCAGTTCCACCTGAAGGGCAACACATTCATTCAGACATTTTTCAGTTCTGAGAGAGCTTTCCCTGTGTTTTGGGGCTGATTCACATTTGTAAATCTGACCCCACATCAATTGCCCAAACCATGTGAAAACTGCATCACACTGCAAGAGACAGCCACCAAACCAAACAGAAATTCAAAAGCTGTAAAATGCATTGTCTAACCTATTAATGACTGATAATTCTAGCAGAAAACACATCACTGGGATTAGTTCCCACTAGCTCAGGCACTGTGATGCAGATAGGAAAGAACCTGTTTACCTGGAAGCTGTCCCAGCATGGCTCTGTGGCACTGCAGTGTCACTCACAGAGGGTTCCTGAGGAGTTCTTGCTTCTCCCACCTTTCCTCTCCCTCTTCAGACTCCTGGGTGCTGTGGTGCTGCCCCTGTCAGGTGTCAAAGATCCTTTCTGAGATTTGGAAACCACTTCCAGCTGCAGTGCAGGGAGCATTTTGACTAACAGCAGAAGTAGCTTGACCCTTAAATCTTTTAAAATTTCGTCATAACAGCTACTTGACTTAAAATTTACAGTAATTAATCTGATCAACTAGGAGAACTTCTGAATCCCTCCAGTCTTCCCAGTAATTATATATTCCTAAAATAATGTTTTACAAGCACACAACAGAAAAGTATATCTAAAAAAGTAAAAAATACACAAAAATTAGGTGCAAAACTTGTTCAGATGTTACCATTAAAAATACATGGTATGAAATAAAAACCTTTTCTTGTGTCTATGGAAATGAAGTCAGTGGCTGTTTATTTTTGGCTGCAATGAACATTCTAAAAGGTTTTTCTGTTGATTCTTGATGAGCTGTCTCCAATAGCAGGTTTAGAGGGGTTTCAGAGGGGGCTTTAGGTGTTGAGCTTATTCCTGGCAGAGCTGAGAGCTCACAAGGCACAGACACGGGGATTATCTGAGGAACCACTAAAAGAACTGAAGCCTCAGCAGCAAGTTCAGACTAGTAGGATGCTTTGTAGTCATGCTACAAACAAGTTAATAATTAAAGTGCTGACAAAACCTTAGCTGCAGTATCATGAACTTGGCTGTTGTAAAAACACCGGGATTAAGTGGAGGTGTGTGGGTAATAAAATCTTCAAAGAGACAAATTGTCTATAAATGTATAATTATGACTTTCTCAAGGATTTTAATCTGTGTTTGTATTTTACTCAAGTATTTAAAGGACCATTGGCAGAATATTGTCAATGTTTCAGCTACAAAATCTTTCAAACAGCCTGAGACTTTTTGTGTAGCACATACTAGTTTCACTATTCAGTGAATATAATTTTTACATGATGTAAACAATGTCAAAAATCAAAATATTGAAGAGAGAGGGAAAACAGTCTCAAACAGAGCTGCCATCCTGTGGAGGTGGTACAAGCCCCCTGGTACTCGTGGGAGCTGGCTCACTCTGAAGTATTGCTACTCTGCATTTCTGCACAGGACAGGTGAAAAGGCAAAGAAGTGTAGGAGCTTGGTTAAGTATTTTTCATAGCTAAACTCATTAGCATTTGGCATCACCCTTGCAAAACATAATTGGTGTTGAGTGCACCTGTTTGCCCATGCATTCACAAATGCAAATCGACTGAGGTGCCATCCCCACAGCAGCACAGCTGTGAAGGAAAGCCTGCAGGTGTGCAATGGATGCAATCGACTGAGGTGCCATCCCCACAGCAGCACAGCTGTGAAGGAAAGCCTGCAGGTGTGCAATGGATGCTGAAAGCAGCTGCAAGGCTTCATGGGTGCAGTTAAAGGGAGAGGATAATGGATATCACAATACAGCAACTTTTGTTCTACTGTAGGTACAGCCAGGCTCACACGAGGCTGTTTGCCTGTTGGGGACCACGTTTTTCATGCTTTTAGGAATTTGGCACACTAGGATTGTTGGTGGGTTTTAGAGAAGCACTCAAGTATTTTTAATATCTAACACACCATCCGGCTTTGGGCACTCAAATACCTGGGCAGCTTTGACCCTCAGCTCAAATAAAGGAACTTCTGTAGCTACCCTTGCCTTAAGGCCTTTCTCTGTTTTATTTTTTTTTTTTAAGTTCTGACTCTCAGCTGAAACATTTTCATTAGCTAGGCAACAAATAAGCTGTTCTAACAAAAGAACGGGCAAATGCTGTTTCTGCTTGAGAAGGGCATTTATTTCACAAGTGGCCAAGTGCTGGTGGCTTTTCTGTTGCTGCTGGCTGCTCTTCAGGCCGTGCTTGAGAAATGGCAGGGTGTGAGCATCGTGTTTGTTCTGATCTTCTGTAGGAAAGAGGGAAGAGGGAAAGGGTGAAGGCAAGAACAGGCTATGAAGTAGCTCAGTAGTGTCAGGAAAAGCATCTCTGATGAAACAGCACATGGCTCAAGGGAGTGTGCTGCAAAGTGGTGTTAACATTAGCACTTCAGTGCTTGTAAATTATACATTGAAACACAAGGCTCACCTACAGGAGATTTTCAAAGAGCCATAAGGCAGCAGAATATCCTCTGTGGTGTTTTATGTGCTTGGCCAGAGAGAACACAGTGGTCAATGCCTATTTTTGTACCATTATAACACTGTTAGAAATGTGCACAGCTCACAAAATTGCTGCTGCTCTGTGAATAAACAGATACCAGCAGAGGATGGGCACACAGTGACTGGTTTTGGAAAGGAAGGCCTTTTTACCATTCTGTATAAAGTTAAGACCTGATGGTGGGTACTGAGCTGTACCCCACACTGTTACTGTATACATTATAGCAGCTCAAGAACAGGTGAATTAGTAAAATTCTAAAGACAAAATCTGAGACGTGAATCAAGATTTGGAGAGCTTGCAGATACCTGTATGTGGTAGTTTTGGAAGTGAGAGAGACAAAAGAAGAGTCCATTTAGTTGTGTCAGTATAAACACAACACAGAAAGTTGTCATGACAAATCCACAGTCATCTTACTAGTTCCAAAAATATATGGCTGCATGCAATGAAATAGCTGGGTAGGAAAGAACATTCCTAAGATGTTGCATATTTCTAAACACAGCCTTGTCATGAATTAAGACTAAAGCTAAGCATTTGGTAACCTTGAATCAAATATTTATTATCACTTTACTGCCTCTATATCTCCTTTTCCAGTTGCTCAGAGGAATTACATCAGTGCTACCACAGCTACTAGAACTGATACTTACTGGGAGATTGTGTTTCTGGGAAAGGTATTTCAGCCCCATAAATCAGCATTTCAATTGCTGCAACTCACATGCTCCTTATATCAGGAAATGTTCAGGAGTGAACCCTGGGAGGCAGAATGTGAATGGCAGAACAAATAACAGTTATTGTCCCTCTTTGTCTTTCCTGCTATTTCAGCTTTGTATAGTTGGAAGAGGAGGAGAATCAGTGCACTGAGTTACCTTTGTCTCCTGGTAGTTTCTGTGGGTTGGATACTGGTGTTCATCAGAGATGGGATATTGAAATTGGGTGGATCCATCGTGGCAATTCCTCTGGTCCAAAAGTTCAGGATGCTGCAAGAACCATTTGGGGTTTTCCATGTCCCTTTTGCACATGGCTGAACAGATTGAGTGGCTGATGCCACAGGAATCTTCCAGGGTTTCTCCTCTCACACAGATATGAGCAAACCCCCCTGGAACTCAGTATGCCCACATAAATTCCATATTGGGCATGTCCTTGAAGAGAGGAGCCAGTGTTCCCTCCAAATCTGAGCAATGCTTTAAATAATAACCTCAAAAGACTTCTTCTTATTCTTATAATTTCAAGCATCATAACAATATTTTGGTTCTTTCTTTTGTAATGTTTCTCTTCTTGTCTCAGAAGGTAATTTTTAGTTGAGGCAAGGCCAGAGACAAAGCAAAATAGATGAACTGAAACATATGAGTACCAGGATTTCCTTGGCAATGATAATCCTGTCACAGCTGTCAAAATTTACTTCTTTATCCATATGACATTTTAACAGGCTGGAAACGCCACGTTAGAATAAGCAGCTATAAAGGACTTGGTCCAAAATGACTATCAACTGCAGACTCTTCCAGGCAATATATGGTTTACAAATTTCACAGAAATTGCTTTACCAATGCTGCATTTGATTTTGATGCTCAAAAGCTTAGCCATATATCTTCTCTTTTATTATGGCAAAGGTAAAACATGCAGTTAAAAATGTTAATTTTGTTTCTGCAGCGATCCAGAGGAAAAGATAAATGTAAAATTATTATGCTAAAAAATAAACAGTACAGGGAATGAAACTCCTTATTGGGCTTGGTGAGTCCTTGTGGGTTTTATCAGTTTGTTGTTGAGAGAGGAATCAAAACCAAATTATAATATTTGGTCCAGCTTCCCTTAGTTCAAAGGGAGATGAATTCTGGAATGTTCACGTGTGTGGGTGAGATTGCCAGTGCCTGTAAGAGCTCAGTCCTTGGCAAGGCAGCTTTGCAGTGCTGCACTGGTGCTGCCATAGTGCAGCAACATTGCACTCCTGGCCCCAAGTATTAACATTGAAAGCAGGGTAAAACCTCTCTGTTAGTGCTACTGCAAGTGGGGATAAGAGAGAGGTAAGGGCAGAGGGAGTCACCTCCCTGGCCTCTGTATCACTTTGTAAAATACATTTTCCTTCCTGAACTTTCTAGATATGCTAATTTAATAACCTAGATTGGATGGGACCTTCCTTGGTAATTCCATTCCCTGCCAGCGATGTGAAATTAATACTTGTATTCTCTGTTCTGCACAAAGTTGTGGATAACATTCAGGTGTGGATGTCCCCTGTGATCTGGTTTATACCTGAAGAGGGTTTTAAATATATAGCAACTGAGCAGTTTTCTGACAGGTACAGGGGAATCCAATTACTGTCTCTTCACCATCACTGCCCACTTCCCTTCTTGGCTGCCCTTTGAATGATGTGTTATTGCCTGTCTTCCCCAGCAAGGTCTTTATTCAGGATTTTTTTCAGAGCCTTATTAATGTGGGGATTAAATACAACACAAAGTTGTGACGTTATCACCAGAGGAACTTCTTCAGGCTGGGAATGGCTGTGCTGCCCTGGAGGTAAACAAAAAGTCCTGCTCATGTACTTGTCACTTCCAGCATGCTTTATCCAAAAAGTTTCATTGGGGTCAGTGCCAAGATACCAGAAGGACTTTATATATTTAGATATCTTTGTCATTTCCTTGCATTAAACTCTGTTCACCTTACAAAGACACGTCTCCACACATGTCTCAAAACAAAACGATTTGTGAGTCTGTAGGGCAAACCACAGGTAAAAAAATTAAATAAATGTATTTAACATCACTATAGAAGAGGCATTTAAACTGGATAGAGCAGATTTTTAACTTTTAATTCTTGCATCAGCTGTGCAATTGCTTTATCCTGTAACTGTAAATAAGGCTCACTTAAACTAAGCAGCATCTCAGGTGAGCTCTGTCCTTGTGAGTTTTAATGACAATTTCAGTGTGGCAAAATAGTTTTAAAACCTTCCACCAAATAAGAATAAAGCTGGCAGAACATAAGGACAAAATATACTTATACCTTTGTCTAGCCCAGTCTTTCCACTTGTTCCTAGGCAGCTCAGTACTAGAAACATGTAAGGCTGAAGAGATTGCAGCTCCTGCTTTTGTCCCCTGTGGTCTCTGAAGCCAGGGATGAGTGAGCCATGACAGTGATGCAGTGATTGAAGAAATTGCTATTCAGGTGTCCAAAACATCACAATAATCCTGCAGGGCTTTAATGAAAATCTGTGGTGTTTTGTTTTTTGGGTTTTTTTTGGTTTTTTTTTTTTTTCCTTTAATGCCTGTTCTAGATGGTATTGTAATTATTTCCAAAGAGTTTACTCTCTGTTGTATCTTTTCCTCAAAGATGCAGGAGAAGTGCTAGGCAAGACTAACCTGGCATTAGTATATTCCAGTGCACACTTTTAAAAAATCCCCCTCTCTCTAGGTCATTTATCTCGTTTTACTTGCCCAGGGCTAATGCAGGGCTGTGCTAATTATACCAGAGGATTCAGTCTTTAAAAGTGTCTTCTTGGTGCTATATTTTCCAATATTGATTTTAAAATAATGCTGGCTCATGATGTTAATGTTCATTTGTACTCTACAGATCATTTATATATAGAAGACATCATGAAAAAAGTGGAAAAAATTGTTTGAAATTGAAAGATGACCAAACAAGATAAATTAGTGTCAATATTAAAAATGAACTTCCTTTAAAGTATGTATAAAACACCATGTCCCAGTGAATAAAGTGAGCATTATTGTGTTATTAGAATGCCTCCAGAACTTCAGCTCTTGTTCTGCAATAAGAAACAGGAGATGTTATAAGGCATCTGTGTCTTGACAGAAAGTTTGGTCTCAGAAGAGAGAAAATGCAGCAGCAGTGGGAGGGAAGCAGGGGCAGTGCAGAGTTCCAGGGAAGCTCCTTGCCAGCCTGAAAACAGCAAATGTAGGGATTCTGGAAACCAACCCCAAATTGCTTGAGTGTGTGGCGTCTAATAAAGTGCTCCTGACATTTCCTTCTTACCCTGATGGGAAGATGCATTTGTAACAGACTGAGAAGTCTTTCATTTAACACGTCAGTGTACATTTAGTTACCCTGCCCAACGCTCCTGCAGTCTGAGCACCAGCAAAATGACTCTGAAATGCAGCAGGATTTCATCCTGGGTTTGTACTGCATGAATCAGGGCTTGATGTGGGACAGGTACAACCACAAAGTAACCCACGAATAAAACTCTCAGTCTGTCTATGGAAATCTCATTCCCTTCCATGATCTCTGTGTCTGTGGGACTGATTGTGAAGCTGAAAGCTTGCTCATTGTCTGCAGGAGAATTAGTGCTCCAGTTAATCATCTTTATGGCATTATATAAAATAACATGTTGGAATTTTTATGATAATGATGTAACATTAGGGAAGAGAAGCAAATGCATTTGTACTCTGCTTATTGTGTGTGTGTGTGTGAATTCAGAAGCCCTGTAGAACACTGGTAGTTTATGCAGATGTCTAATGAGCAAAAGTAGCTTAATCCTGGCTTCCAGGATAGCCACAGACTATCCATGCCCCTCTGCTCCTGTCACATTATTGCAAGAGATGGGTGGTCTACCATTTAGGAGAATTATTTCTATTTTCACAGTCATAATGTGATTGCATCTTCTCTATTTAGCATATACTTAAATGAAAAAGGAGATGCAGGGAGAGATGGCATAGAGAGACACAGGGAAAAATCTTCCTGGGATTCTCCTGATGCCATTATAAAGAGTCTAATTGCCTCTGGGCAGAGTCAAAAGGTCCAGAGTTGCTAGACAGTGTATAAATTCTCCCTGAAGAGTTATGATCATTCTCAGCAAATACAGAGCTCAAATGGCTGTTAGATCATCCATGATGACAGCAATCACTAAGGGTAGAGATTCCTTAATGACTAGAATTCCAAATTACTGCATTTTTTACATACTATTCTGAATATTTCTCAATGCTATTTGTAACATAATTAACTAAGTTCATCATGAGCATGGAAAGCCAGAAGCAGTGTGATCTAGTAATAAGAATTTAGTGTATTATAATTAGCACCAAAATTTTATATATGTGCTTCCTATGAAGAAGCATAGTGAATGCCATGAGAATCGCCATGAAACATAGTGAGGCCATGTGAATTGAAATTATTTGACATATCTTGGTGTCTGCACCACATCACATTAAGGACTTGCTCTTGAACCATCCTTCTGAGACTTTTCTGTGGAGATCCCTTCTGCTTTCCCTTTGGAACACTCAGCCTGTGTCTACCTCTAACACGAGGGGGTTATTTTACCAGTATCTCAGTAAACTTTGCTAGTCCATGTCTGAACAAAATGCAGATGTCATCTGTCTGCTGCTGTGAGGTGCTCTGAGATGCACAGAGGTGCTGTTGCTGCTGCTTCACCTTCCCTTCTAAATCAGGGAGGGTTTTGGGGGTGCTGCTCTGAGCAAGGGTTCATATTTGAACTGATTGTGTATTTAGGGATGTGCTGGACAGAACATGTTAAATTAATCTGTTCTTCCTTTGTGTTCTGCTCCTCAGTGACTGGGATGGGACAAGTGGGCTCTCTGGAAGAACAAGGAGATGTTTTGTTTGCTGTTGGTAGCTGAATATCCACAGCAGAGAGAATTCCAGAGACCCCAATGGGAGGAAGGCAGGAGGAGATATGGGGAGGGTCACAACAAGGACTTGTGAGCTTCTAGATCAAGCAGAGAGACTGGAAAGAGCAGACAGTAGGTGCCAGGTGACAGAAAGAACAGAGAGAAATTTACAGAGGGTTAAAGGGGATGGGTTGGAGTTCCCAAAATCCAAAAATCAGGAGGCAAGGATGCGCCTGTAGGGACATAATTAACTAAGGAAGAGTTACTTAAAAACACTATTTTCTCCTCCTTCTTCTTAATATCTGTATCTTAATAAATTCTGACCATTTTTTGACTGTAAATCTTCTCCATGTTCTTTGGCAGGATCACACAGGGAGGTCCTACGCAGATCTGTCTCCAGTTGAGCCATTTTGAGTCTCAAGACAGAAGCTTTTTGCTCCTGTGTACTTAATGAACTTCAGATGAACAAAGAACTCCAGAATGTTTATTTGTTTTATAAAAAAAGACCTGAGTTGAAACTGTGATGTTTTTGTGCCTCACAGGCCTGTTTGTACTGGATATGTCCTTGCACAGTGCAAATCTGCTGTCACTGTCACTGTCCCCCACCAGGCTGGAACCTGGGCAAGTGCAGGTCTCTCCAGGGAGAGCTGAGGCACATCCACGTGGAAACTTCTCAGCAAAACATGGTCAGTGGGCAGAGTAATGGGTTCTGTGAAGGGTCAGCCCCGGGAAGTTTGTCAGTGATGGAATGTGGGGCAGCCACCACAGACATTTGTAATGGGGGTTGAACAAGTCTGGGGCAGTGATTCCCATGATTTATCCCTGTCTGTTGGGCTGGAAGATGAGGTCCAATTAAGGAAGCTCTAAGTCACCATTAAAATAATATAAAGAACTAGATAGTAGTGGATGAGAGCTACACATTTTAAATAACTTGATATTGATTTTGCAAAAATTGATGCCATCAATATGGTGGGAGTAAGTTAGCACCATTATAAATTCAGCAAATATTCCTGAAGTAAACAAGGCCACAAAGGACAGAGAGAAATCAGTGTATCTGTTTGCAGTGTGAGGAATGATTTTAACAACAATCAAGTTTCAGGGAGGTCACAGATGATTTTTGGAGACACCATGCTGATGGGTGTAATTGCCTTTAAAATAAGTTTTCTGCTACTTAAGACCAATTACTGCCAGTTCTGTTATTTGTCTAAAATTGCTTGGAAAAGGGCATAAACTGTTTCATATTGAAATTGATAACTCTGGAGCCTTGCAGCTGGCTAACCACATTTCCAATACATGCAATTCATAATCTGAATATTCAAGTGCTTTCTATATTTCTGTATTGATCAAAATTTCTTTGTAAGTTATGCACAAGCTAAAAACTCAGCTATTTTACTTTATGCTTCTATAAATTGCTGACAATAAGGGGGTAGCTGCTTAGGAGACATGTGTATATATATATATATATAAATTTGGAAAGAAATATCATACTTTCATGTTTTTGGGCCATGTCCTAGTATAGGGTTATAGGGTGTTATCTATAATTGCATAAATAAGCATGCGAGTCTTACAAAGCAAGCTTGTGTCACTGAAGTAGGATTCTAAACTCCCCTAGTGGCTAATCATTCCTAATTTAGAATTCTGCAGTTGCTCATGTTGCTTTTACGGTGGAAATATCCCTGCAGGGTCCATTGCACTGAAGAACTGCGATCTGGTTTATGGCTAAGCAAAAAAAGTTGTTTGGTTTTTAATGTGTGATGAGCTGGATTCCAGGAAAGGAATGCTCCCAAATGGAAGGGTCCAGGATGAATTACCAGGGTGAATCTAGCAGACATTGAACTTAACCTGCCTTTGCCCAGCCATGTGTAAGTACAAAAGGGCAAAAGGATTTCAAGGCAATCTCAAGCAACAATTTTACTGTGTCAAGCCACAGAAACAGGACAGTTAGACAAAATAAAGAGTGAGTGTTCACGTTTCCCAAGATTTCCTATATGTTTTTGTTAAACTCACTAATTAAGGCAAATTTCTTGCTCCTCCATGCAGATAAAAAAGCTGGGAAATGGAGGAGTGAGGGAGAGACTTGACCCACTCCAAATGTCCCAGGGCATCAAGAGTGTCCCCTTGTCCTGGAAACATGGGGATGGTGCTGGGCTGCAAAGATTCTGTGAATACTGGCTAAAGAAATTTGTGGTTTTTACTTCAGTCTCATTTTGGAACCAGAAATAAAGTCTCAAATGTATTCCGAGGAATGTGGCGGACAATTATCTTTTTAACTTACAAAGGGAATACCAAAGACTGATTTGTGACTGCTCATGACTGTAGGAGTGATACATCTTTCCATAACATAATTTTCACCATGAAGATGTCCTATATCACTTTAATTGCCAATCACAGTGAAATGAGAGACAGTAAATTATTTGCATAGTCTGCTGAAATGGTAAATTGCAGGAACCAAGGGCCCCTTACAGAAATGCTTAAATCACAGAATCATACATCACAGAGTTGGATGGGACCCTAAAAATCACATTTCCACTCCTGCCATGGCAGGGACACCTTGCAGTGTCCCAGGCTGCTCCAGCCCCAGGGTCCAGCCTGGCCTTGGGCACTGCCAGGGATCCAGGGGCAGCCACAGCTGCTCTGGGCACCCTGTGCCAGGGCCTGCCCACCCTGCCAGGGAACAATTCCTCATTCCCAATATCCCATCCAGCCCTGCCCTCTGGCACTGGGAGCCATTTGCCCTTGTCCTGGCACTCCATCCCCTTCTAAAAATTCCCTTTCCAGCTTTCATATTTAAATCTTCACTAAGATTCTTAACTTAACCTGAACTTAAACTAGTCCCATGAGGAGTCTGCGTGTTTTCTCTGATTATGATAGAATTATTACATTATATGTCAGCATGTAAAAGATTATTTTTCTTCTAACATATATTTTTGCCACCCAAAGAGCACTGACTTAGCTATTTTTACAGCACAAAATCTATATGCTTGTTTATGAGCAGTGGATACAATAATAATCTTCACTTCTGAGTCTGGAGACCTGCAGATCTAAAATCCTTTTCTATATAACAGCTATCCACAGTGGTAGACACTAAGAAGAATAAGGTCATATTTAGCTAAGGTTTATGAGTGCAATTTCCTATCTAAATGAGAAAGCATTTCCATTTGAAGGCAAGGGGGTATTATTATGGACTCTCTTACTGTTTTTCCTACTTGCTATTATAGGCACTCTTCAGCTAATGCTTCCAGTGCATTCACTTACAAATGCAGTTCAGGTCTGCAAAACATCAAAGCCATAATGACACGATCTTTTTGAAGTCTTTTATCACGCTGCTGATGTTGACCTATTTAATTGTGCAGCCTAAGATGATCTGGATTGCCTGGAAGAACACATCCATGCTCTGAGGGGTTTGGTTCGTGCCCTGGAACAGTTTACACAAGGTCACAGCCGTAGCAGGAGTAAACTGGTGATGCTCAGTTGACTTAGAGACAGTGGTCATGTTCCAGCAGCTCGGGATCTGTTAATCCTCCAGAGAAGGCAAACAGATTCATTGCATGTGGTTTTCCTTGCTGATATATTTTGGAGTGTCCAGGACTTTACCAAAGGGCTACAGTACACCTCAGAAGTGGTATTTGTGCCCATGGTGAGTGCTCGTAGAGCTGGTACCAGAAAGCAGTTTCCTGTGGTGGCCTCTGGCAGAAAAGTACTATTGTTTATAATTTGACAAAACGTAAGTTTCATATGACTTTTTTGGGGAGCAGTTTGTTTATTTTCATGCAACAGTTTGCAGTGTGATCAAAGCATGAAGAGGATTTGTATCTGAAGCCCGTGCAGCAGCCCAAAGGGCTGTAGCCACAATCAAGTCTTAGGGTCTACAGTTTGTCACTTCAAATCAAACTGAACTTGGATGTCTGCCACAGCTTTGATCTCAGTCCAATTGTGGTTCTCTGCAATCCTTCAGGGATGTTTCACAAAGATTAAGCATATCCGAATTCACAAAATTAGAGCAGATTTTATCAGAATTAACAAACCCAGTGCAGAGTTCTCTGAATGGAACTGAAGGCATGAGAATCATCTACTTGAGCTGCTGACAGGAAGAAAATTGATCTCAGTCTATCTTTACAGTCGAAAGCAGAGTCAAATGCCTGATAGATTGGGTACATTGGCAACATACATCATTGCTCAACTGATTTTTTGTCTTTTTAATGAATATAATGTTCAAGGAAAGCGCAGGGATTTATAGCCCTTATTCATCATCTCGAATTTCAGCCAGGTTCAGCACAGAACAGAGGATACTCACAGCCATCTGATGGCTATTGAAGTGAACTGAATCACTGGTCATAGAATACCCACAGCCCCAAAATCTCATTAGAGGAATTTGGACAGACACATACAGAGCGATACAGAGGAGTCCAGAGATGACAAAGATGTTTTTTTGATTTGTCAGATGTAATTGTCTGCAGTGAATTTGTATGCATTTTTCAAAAGATTTGCAACAGTTTAGCAAACTTGGAAAAGAACAATAAAAGCCAGATGTGCATAAAGGCTGGCTTAGAGGGACAGAACAATTCTTTACACTTTTGGCTATTGTGGCGAGAAAGAAAGAAACTTTTCCCACAATAAAGCATAAAATAACTTGGAGTGATGTTCTGACTTTATAATGGCAAAGTTATGAATTCAGTCATGGAAATATTTTGTTTGATGTGTAACTTTACAAATCAAAATAATCCACTGGGCTCCTAAGGACCACTTTTGCAAGTGAAGTTTAATACATGTAAGATCAATGTGTGTATTAAGCATTTTTCTAATGTTATTTTTATTCTTTCTATTCCCCATATAGTTTACCAGCATGTATGTGTATTTGTATATTTTAAACTGGAATTAATTCACCACACACTCTCAGTATTTTATTTCAGAGCGTCTTCCTCAGGCATTTGTTTTTTTGTAAGGTGAAGGTTACACTATATTGCCTCTATGTATTGGCCCAACCAGTATTTGCCAAAGGGTTTTCTCTTATAAACAAAGGGAAAACACAGAAAAACAGTTCCTTGACTTCCAGGAACAGAAGATGAATGCAGAGGACCCAAATGAGGTTTATATTGATCTGGCAGAACATGAAATCAAAGGTAAGGACAGAAAATGAAGTGAGGAGGGTAGTTGTTCTGAACTTTGTAGGCTGTGATTAAATTGTTATTGAGCACTGGAGCAGGCTGCCCGGAGAGGCTGGGGGATCTCCATCCTTGGAGCACCCAGCCTGTGGCTGGACACTGCCCTGATGGTGCTGCTCTGAGCAAGGAGGGCTGGGCTGTGAAGCTGCTGGAATCCCTGCCAGCCTCCACTCCTTTATGATTTTATGGAATGCAGTGTCTGTGTCTGAGCTAAGATTTCCAGGGATCCAACGTTAGCCTTGTTGGCACTTTAGAAGAGCCATCAGTTGCCATTTCTGCCACCCAGCTTTAGGAGGTCCCATATTCCACGCACCTCTGATCAGTGTGAATCTGTAGTTTATACTAAAATCTTTCCTAGAGCTCAGGTTTTTCACTGTGAGGATCAGTTTTAGTGGGTGATGTACTCAGAGGCACAGACCAGCACCTCTCAGTGTTGTATCCTCGAGCTGAAAACATTGGGTGCTACCAGGGACTGCCTGCAGGACAGGCAGGAACTCTTACAGCAGCAGAAAACTTTCACTTGGCTGCACATATCTGTGGGTATATTTAGATAACACTTGCTCAAAGGTGTGTGCAGGCTGCCCTCCTGTCCCACATCCCCCTCTGAGGAGCATTCCAGAGTGGGAATGGCACAAGCCCAGGTGCAGCAGGCACCAGCTGCCCCTCTCAGAGGGATGCTGACAGCATCCAGGACACAGGGGCATGCCAGGACCTCCAGCCCAGTCTGACCTGCCAGTGTGTGCCCTGAGGCCACAGCATGCCCTCAGACTGCCAGCTGTCTGTCAGTGGGGTGATTTATCACCACAGCCACGCTCTTCAGTCAGGAGAACTCGACAGGAGGAGTTACTCTCCAGAGAGGGGACAGTTTACTTTTTCTGCTGCTCTCCTGGGGCTGCATCCCTCCTGGGGCATTCCCAGCTTGCAGGCAGAGTGGAGTTTGTGACAGTAAGGAAAATTCTTGCTTTGTAATAGTTCATTTTAATCTCTTCTTCCCAGTGATCTTCCTATAATGATCTAAGAAGTGAAGAGTGTGTTGCTGCTGCTTGGAACAGAGGGAAGATCAAAGGTCTGTGTACCTACAGTTTTTGTCTAGTTAGTGAGGTGGATGGGTAGCAAGGCAAGGACAGCAACTGCCAAGGAGAGAGAGAAGCACTGTAACTACAACCAAATCAGTAACAAATTCACAAAAGTCTGAACTTACTGTTTCAGTCCTTTGTTTTTTAAAGGGAAAATCAAAACTGACAAAAGTCAAGACTCCTCCGAGATCTTTAGGAAACCAGTGGGGGGAAATTGCAGCATGATTTTAGGGGCCAGAGGTGTCCCTGCACATTTTAAAAGCAGATGCACTTGGTGATTTAGTAAGATGCTAATTCCTGCTTTCTTTTTTTCATTTCATTCAGACCCTCAAGGCATGTGTCTCTCTTCTCTCCCTATCTATATGCAAGCAATTTAACTTCAGGTGAATTGTGAATGATTCTGAAGGCCAGAGATGGATACAGCCAGGGACTAATAATCCCTTAATTCTGCCCTTTTTGGTGTGGGGCATAGCCTGATGCTCTGTTTATTTTTACTGTTGAAATTGGGAGGCTGCAGCGTTCTGACCTCGTGCATTGTCTCTCCCAGGGATCTCATTTTGACTGCTGCCTTGATGTTTCAGACAACCTGAGATTTCTGTTTGAAGCAGACAGAGTTTTGAGGTTTTTGTTAAGAAAGCGCACTTTTCATCAGGACCCAAAGGACAGAGAGAGGATTTTTTACTTATTCCTTCTTTCAGATCCCATGAGTGAGCAGAAATTAATTTCTTGTGTGGCTGTTGATTCCTAAATATTAAGTATTCGTGTTGAGAAACCTTTTGCAGGTTTCTGCTTTGACAGCTGGCTTCTGAGCACCCTTGCTCATGAAAAAAGTTCATATTGATATTGCATTTGATGGCTGTGGCTTGTGATATCTCCTATCCAGCTGGATCCATCACACAGGATTGTATCCCTGCTCAAGCCCTGTCAGCTCAGAGGAACTTCAGGCATTCTGTCCATTCCTGTTTCTGCAGCAGATCTCCATGATGGCTTTCAACTTTATTCCTTTGGAGAGCCAAAATCCAGTTACTCTTTGGTTGCTTGGTGAATGATTTTATCCAAAATGCCATTAATAATACCTAAAGTCAAACTGACTCGAGTGTATTCCCTGCTGAACATCTGTTAAAGACAAGAGGTTAAAGCAAGGTGCAGAGGACATTTTCATTTTGTAAGTGAGAGAATTAAGCAGGTTATCTGCAGTCCCTCTTCCTTTCTTTTTCTATATCTTTAGACTTTAAAGTGCATAAGCCAAGCTTGTTTCACAGATGGGCAGTGTAGGAGGTCAGAGATGGCTTTTAGCTAAAAGCATGATGTATTTTTGTGAAGACTTTTATGAAGAGTTTTTGCTTATTTCTTTCCAACCATAGGGGACTGAGCTGACTAGGTAGTTCAGAAAATCATTCTGAAAGAATAAAGTTTTATGACTTGTTCCCAGATGGTTGCAATTGTCCCATGTGGCAAATATTCAGGATGTTTCTTTTTGCTGATAAGTTTGTATTTTTGTTCTGATTTTTACAAGCTGGCACAGTAGCCACTCATGAGTGAGGGTTTTGTAACATCCAAATAAAGCACAGATGTGTTTTAATCCCATTTGTAAGGATAGGGACTGAAAGGTTTAATCAACATGCAGAAGATCACAAGGGAAATCAGAACTAAAGCCTGAAAGGTAACCTAGACTTCAGTCTAAAGACTCCGAGCACAAGATCTCTTCCCTTCAGTCTCTCTCCTCTGTAATTATGAAGTGGGAAATCCCAGAACGATGCCAAATCCTATCTGAAGTATTTTTAAAAGCAAAGCACATTCTGAATAACACTTTGCATATCCCTAAATCTCTACAACAAAACGTTGAGGTGAAATTTCCTACAATATTTGTGTGAAATTGCAGGCTCTGCAGAAGCCAGTAAAAATATTCACCCTGTCCCTAACAGAGAGAAGCCAATGTGTCATTATAGATAAAGCAAATGAGGAAGGTTTTCATCCTCATCACCTGTGTAAGTCTGGCTGCAATGAGCTTCACAAGGGAGGGAATGTGGCTGGTGGCTCCAGACAGAGAGGAGACATTTATTTCAAGTCACAAGAGCCAAGAAACTGTAAGTCCAAAGCCCAGTGGGATATTCTTTCATCCTAACTACTTGTGCAGTGCCTGTCTTCAGCTACCAGTGACCTTGGGTCTCTCACTGGGGCCTTTCTGGCTGGCAGCAGTAAGAGACAGAGCTTATAGAATAAAATGTACCAACAAAAAACCAAACCAAAAACAAAAACCAAAGCCACAAACCCAAAACAACAACAAAAAAAAAAAAAAAAAAAACCAAAAAAAAACCCAAACAACAAAAACCAAACAGGATAAGAAGAAATCTATTTCTTCCTTTAAAACTCAGGGACCTTAAAATTTCTGAAAAAACATGTCACATTTGAAAAATTGTATCAAGGAATGAGATTGTTCTGCAGATTAATGGACACAAGATGATAAACTAGTGATACATTCCAACAGCAACGAATTTTAGGGTGAGAAAAGACAAAAACAAATTAGTGCTGATGACATTAACACTTCAGCTGAACACAGTGCTCCACAAGTCATGTAATTGCTCTGCCACATTTCAGTCCTGGCAATTTAAAAGACTAAAGTTTTGCTTTAACTAAGATTTTTTAATCTAAGGAGAAACTACAGAAAATACATTCAAAGATTTAAATTCACAGTGAGTACTGTTGGCTGCATGCTGGATTTTGAGGATTTTCTGGTTTATATAAAGCTAGCAAAAATTCTATCAAAAAAAATTTCCATTCCTAGAAAAAAAAAAAAAAAAGGCAGATTGTTTCCTAGCAGAGCATAAAAGAGGGATTGCTGTGTTTTCTATTAGAGCCACCAAGGCAGGTTGCACAGAGGACAGTAAATTTTGTTCATGCTGTGCAGACATTTTGAACCAGATGACAAGTCCAACAGCTTGGATTCTCTGGAAGGTGAGATTTCAGTGGCTCCAAAGGAAAATGAAAAAGCAAGATTGAGGGACACCAAAGTGAAAGCCACTTGGATGAGTGACAAACACAAATCAATCAGGTTTATTATGGTCTGTTTATCCCGTGGAATCCTGGGGCCAGGAAGGTAGGGTGCATGACAGGTATATCCAAAAGTGTCAACAAATCTACTGCCTTCAGCTCTTGTGTGTGTTCCCACCCCACAGAAGCAGTGCCAGCACAGGAATAGCCTGTCTGCATCATTGGTGGCATATTCTGGGAAAGCAAAGGCACTGCCCTGGCACATCTCACTTCACTTTCATCTCATTGTGCCATATGGTGGTGGCATTTTAATTCTGTATTTCAGTGCAACGTTTGTTGTCTCTGCCCCCATCATCCAGACCCCCTTGTGAGATTTATGGTTGGTGAGGAGGAGGTTGGACTAGGAAAGGACATGGGGGTGATCAGCAGTGGCCTCAGAGTGCAGTGGATGAGGTGCCTTGGCAGCTTGATGGGATGAGCAACAGCAAAAGGAAGGCTCAGGTGGAGAGACGCAAAGAAAGCAGCAAGAACTAGAGTTTTTCCTAGAGAAACAGGTGGAGATAAGCAGAGTGGGGAAAAGTGGAGGGCTGGGCTCCTGGAGCATCAGAAGTGACTGAAGAAGGGGCAGTGGGAGCAGTCCTTTGTGCCAAGGGCCTGCAGTGCAGAGGCTGTCAGGGGGAAAAACAGGAGAGAAAATGCAGCCAGGCATTGCCTGAAGGTCAGCTCAGCCTTGGACACTGCTCTGTGGAATTTAACACAGTTCCCTTTAAAGGAAGAGGGGGAGGAACAGCGTCATTAAAGGGCTCCTCAAAGGTGGGTAACTGTTTGAAGAGCCATCCATGGGTTTATTTGTAAGGAGAGATGTTATAGCAAGGAGTGGGGGCATTCTGCTGGCACCTGATACAGGAGCAGCCATCGGTGCCTGTGCTGTTCCTGCTCTGGGCAAGAGCACCAGGAGCAGGGGAGAAAAGGAGTCAGAGCACAGGGGCTCATTCAGGGGGAAATTTCCTCACCTCTCCTCACAGACCTCTGCTCAGTGACCGAATGACACTAGTGGGCTGTTTTTAAATGTATTCTTTTTTAGCCTCCAACCTCTTTTTCATTGCACAGCCACATGGAAGCAGAGAAATTAAAGGCTACCTCTTCAGTAAGAGACACACAAATAATTTTGTTGTTGTTGTTCATGTTTTACAAAAAAATACAACTTCTCACCCCATTGGACAACTGCACCTGGAGTCTGAATTTTATTCAAACCAGAATAAGTCAACATTAAAAGTAGCAGGAACACATGTTCCCAGGATATCCATATATTTTAAGGCAGAAGGAACCTCAGGAAGAACATTAGGTTTCATAATTTGTACAAAATCTTGTATGTATGACAGAATCTTCTAAAACTCTTGGCTCTGTGTCGGAAGAATCTCTGGGCTATAACTTGGACTTTTCTTTAGATAGGCAGTGCAAGTTCAGTTGTTATGCTCTGGATGTGAATCAGGTTCTTTCTGCTGGGTTTGTTGGAGCAGGGAATGCTCTTCAGAGGAGCACATATGTTTTTTTACTGAGAGGAATTTTCTGTCGCTGCAGAAATGTGTTCTTTGCACACCCTCTTAGTCTTTCATTCCAGCCATTGGTACAGAGGAACCAATAACTCTGCTGGGTTTCAGCCAGTGTGGTGAATTTAATTTTCCAACACTGGACTGTCATTGCAGAGTTTCAAGGTAGTCTAACATTCCATAAAATCAAGCTGTTTATTATCTATCAGAAATGAAAGAGCTTTGCTTTTCTTTATTCTGCCTTTTTTTTCTCCACTTTGTACTAAGTGATAATATAAATCACATTTTGTACTTATTTCAGGAATGCATGTTTTTGTTCTCCTGTGATGCTAAATAAATCTCCAAATATTAACTGTCCCTAAAATATTTGGGGGGGTTGCTTCTGCTTAGAATATAGACTTAGTCAACCCCATGGTGAGCAAATAATCTTTTTGTTACGTGATGAATCTGCAGGTCCTTCACAACAAAAGGTCTCCTAAAGCACCAGGACCAATCCTTTAAGTTGAGAAACAGTATATCAATAAAGGTCAGTGTGACAATGTGATTTATTGAAATGCTGTGCTGCTCCTAGCAGTTAGTATTTTATATTATATGATACACAGCAGGTGTTTTTCTTCGTATTTGGGTTCCCCACTGAAACCTTGTTCAACCTGTTTTATTATTTATTGTTGCCTTTTAGAGGTGAAAGACGCCAATTTATTCAGCTTTCATAACCATTCCTAAGAGGTACAAAGAGGTTAAGGACTAACAGGAAAAATCAATTGGTTAATAAAATAGTTAATTGACTAAATGCTCCTTCCAGGAGGCCCTGAATGCAGACTGTGCAGAACCAAAGGAGGCTGCTTTAATTATAATGGCACCTCACTGCATGAAAGCCTTCACTGCAGATGAGGGTTTCAGACCTGAGTGAGCTTGTTCTGTTTGTGTGGTTTACATATGGAACAAACCTAGGTACCGTAGTTAATATTCTTCACAGTTTTTAGTATCTATTTTTCCCTTTTATGGTCATGACAGATGACAGGGAAATGGCAAAAAATGACAAGGAAACGGAAAGATCAGTCATAGATTTTCACTTTAGATCTAGGAAGATTTTTAAGATAAATGTATAAAACACTGACAAACAAATACTTCCCAGTTCTGCCTCGTTCTGCTGGATTGTCTGGCAGGATTTTTAAAATTGGTTTTATGGTCCTGTTACTTACGAAATCCAGGATTTTTAAAAGGCACAGGGAGGTGGGAGTGACTCACTCTCTTTAACCTCTTCTGAATTCCTAGGAGAACATCCAAAATTAGATTTGGGCACAGTAATGCCAGGCTCTGAATGCCTCTCAGAAAAACACTCAATGTCTTCAGCTTGCTTTGGTGTGCCACAGTCACCACCCAGTGGGAACCCCTGACATCTGAGCTCCCCATATTTCCCTGCCATGTGTGATGCAGATATGAGCACATTTTAAACAGTGATGTCTAAGGGACACCATCAAAAGCTCAAAAGATACTTTACAGTAGGGACAGTCACTTTTTACCTATACTTGTTGCATTGTACAGTGTTGTAAATGTTAGAAAACAGTATTAAATTAATGTAATGGAAGGAAGGAGAAAAGAAAGAAAAGTTGCTTGTGCATTTCCAGCCCCAAGAGGCCAAGGCACAGCAAGGTAACCTGGGATCTGAGCGAGAACCTTTCCTTGGCTTGCCCTCCCCATCCCTCATCTCTGGAATCAGGAATCTGCCATAAACATTTCAGTGGTGAGTGATGAGGTTGCCGGACTGAACACTGAGAGGAGCAGCCCATGATGAGGCACACAAGGTTGTAGGAGATTTGGGGTTAGTGAATAATCACAATAACTGAGGTGACACTCAAATAATGTCTGCAGAGTAACAGAACAAGAGGGTCACTGATTGATTAAAGAGCTGCTTGGGGACAGAAGAGAGCAGTCTGAAATATGGTTAGAGCAGGATATGCACAAACTATTTACATTTTCCATCCTTATATATAGCTCCCAGTCTCCCTCCCATGATGGTGTAGCCCACTCTGACATGCATTTTTTCCTCTATCCTTTCAAATTTCCTGGCATGAGGGTTGCTTTCCTTGTCTGAAAAGCAGACAAAGCTATTGATGGAATATTTGAAATAACTCCAGCAGTTTAACACCTGGTTCTGGGAGCACCTCTGTTATTCCCACATACCATGGCAAGGCCAGGGCAGGAGTAGCTGAGCCATCTCTTGCTCTCTTCCTTGTGACCAGCACTGTGGCTGGGATTCAGAGGGGAAGCTGATAGTCAGTCCTGCTGAGCACCATCAGTCCAAGAGACACCAGGGGAAACGCAATACTCAGCCCTGGTAATGCTGGCAACATAATCTTCTGGGCCAGTTTGACATTTAATTTAAAATATTGACGTTATTTCATATCTGCTTATCAACAAAATGCCTATTGAAGGTGAATTTCCTTCAGTCCAGCCCCAGCCCAGTTCCACACAGTGGCATTTTCCAGCTCCCACGTCCCCACTGCACACCCCAAGGGGAGTTCAGGGAGCCTGTCAACCCCCTCCAGATTTAATTGGAATGTGTTAAAAGCAAGCCTTGTGGTTTCAAGGAGGTGAGTTGTGCTGAGTGTTGCCTTTGCCTGGAAAGAACAAGTGGCACAGGTTGATAAAGGACACACTGTGCAGGGCTGGGTGCAGCACAACCTTCAGAGCTGCCTCGTGGTGACATTCAGACAGCAGGGACATTCAAACACTTGAGGTTAAAAGAAAGGGGACTTTGATTAACAGCAAAGTAATGCATTGAAATTCCAAATCATGCAGGAGTCTGTTCAGGCTACAATTTGTCTTGTTTGTTTTTAATTTTAGATTCAATGTCAATGCAGGATTTTTAACTCTCTGGTTACGGCTCTTTATGCATATAATTCTCTAATGTAATTGTGATATAATCCTCAATTTTATTAGGAGTCAAGTTAAAAGGTAGCAGTGTGTTATTCAGAATATTACCTTCAGTGGCAGTTTGAGCAAGCATCATGGCCTGGGAGCTGCTTTTCTGAGGAGAAAGTGTATCTGCCTCTGCTGTGGGGAGCACCATCAGGAAGGAAAGGTGAAGCGAACAGCAATGTTAGACCATCACCAAGGCTCCTGAGTCAGAACATCTCATCTGCACAGCCAAAATGGGAAGTTTGTGTTAAAGCATCAGGCTCTGAACTGCAGTGGCTGAAAGCTGAGCTTTTCCTTCTGCTGTGGGAGTGGGGAACTGCAGATGGGCAGAGAGCGCAGCTGGGGAAGTAACTCCTGAAGCTGTGACAGCAGGGTGTGACAGAGCTGCACATCCTCCATCAGAATCACAGAATCACAGATCACAGAATTCACAGAATCACCAGGTTGGAAGAGACCTTCAAGGTCATCGAGTCCAACGCAGCCCCAACACCCCAACTCAACCCTGGCACCCAGTGCCACATCCAGGCTTTGTTAAACACACCCAGGGGTGGTGACTGCACCACCTCCCCGGGCAGCCATTCCAGAACTTTGTCACTCTTTCTGTGAAAAACTTTTTACTCATGTCCAAACTATATTTCCCTTGGCACAGCTTGAGACTGTGTTCTCTCAATCTGTCAGTTGCTGCCTGAGAGAAAAGATGGACCCCCACCTGACTACAGCCCCTTTCAGGGAGCTCTGGAGAGTGATAAGGTCACCCCTGAGTCTCCTTTCCTGCAGGCTGAGCACCCCCAGCTCAACCATCAGCTCTGCAGAGCCAGCAGCGTCACACCCAGAGCTTCCGTGGGCTGTGGTCCTGTAACAATGACAAGAAATCAATTCTAATTTTAATTTTACTGCTCTAAAAAGCCCAGTGACAAACAGCTGGTAAAAGATTTTCTGAAAAGGGCTGTTCACATCCTTCATTATGAAAATTGAAATCGTGACAGGCTCTGCTGGGCATGGTCTTTTGTTGCACTTCAGTTACCCTGGCCCAAAAAGTTGCAAATAGTGCTGGCTTGAGATGTTAAACACCAAAATCTTTCTCTTTTTCCAGTGGCTTCCTTGTCCACAAAATTCATGCCCTGACATTCTAGGACATGGTACTGAGGGAGCTGCTTCATTCAGTTTTGATCCCAAACAAACAGCTTGAGATGTCACGTTGGATAATTGGGCTTTACCTGCATTTTAAACAAAAATCCTTCTCCTTTTATAAACTGCTTGAGTTGGGAGACATGCAGAGCTTTTGCTGAAAGAAATGCATTAATCCTTTTAAGTTTGATAAAAGGTTCCTTTATACCATACTGTATAGTTTCCTGCTGTGGGCCACATTTGTGTAGAATCTCCATTTGTGGGGAAAGAAAGATACAGACTCCTTCTAATGGCTCGAAGGAAAGGCTGATCAGGGAAAGTGCTACACACCTGGACTTGAAAATGGAAAAGATCCAGGGGACCTTTACTGCATTAATTGGAGTTAATGGACATGGTCTGTCCATTTCCTTTTTATTCCACAGGTGTGCCCCCAGGAACTGCAGGTGCTCACCCTTTCTTTGAGGCTGGTGGTGTAGCATGCCCAGAATTGATCCTTTGCAGGGACAAGGGAGGCCCTGCCATGCCCTGTTGGCCTTGCTCTGCTGCTGTGTCCACTGCACAGGCATCCTGGCTCGGACAGTGACACGGAAGGCATTGCAATAATCTGCTGCCAAGATACAAAGAAAAATGCCTGGTCTCTTTTGTTTCAATGCCAAACAGGCCTGGATTAATTTTGGCATTTCTGGCATTTTGTTGTTCAGACCAGACCAGTGCTGGGCATTGCTGGGCAAGCTGACATTCAATGTTCCTGACTCAGGGTATCCCACACATCTACAGTGACAAGTGTCTAGCCTTTTAGAGTATTGATGTCCATTGATCAGCTATAATTATTATTATTGTTATTTTATTTCACTGTCTCTTCTTGTTTATAATACTCCACTTTTACTAACCAGTGGAATAAAATATTTTGATTTTCACTTTAGACAAGATGTGTACAGAAGCTACAGTAAAACATGGTACAGATCTTCCAGGCACAGAAACCTTTGTACTGTGTGTTGAGCTTGTATCTGCACCCAAATTCACTCCCAAAAACAGTGCAAGCCAACCTTTTACAGATAAGTTATATTTTACATTATGAATTGATCTAATAGAAACAACAAACTTGCTGTTATAGCACAAGCAGGGAATGAGATCCCTGTTCTTGGGTGTTGTAGAGCATTAGGCAGCACATAAAAATGCCAAGGAAAAGGTCAAAGAGTGAAGTGTTGGGAAACAGTGCTGGCCAAAATGTCCTCTCCATCAAACAAGCTGAACCTAAGCAGGTGCCTGCTCTGCCTTGTTCAGAGCTGCTGCAGCCCCTTCTCCAGGCTCCTGTTGCTGAACGGGACTCTTGGAAAAAACATCCCTGTCCATTCCATCTTTTTCCATGACGGGCTCCCATAAACTTCCTGCAGCCTCTTAGAACAAGCTCCATCCAATTTTGTTAACCTTTCTCCTGCTTACAGCTAGTACAAGGCATCTAAAACTCTGTTCCCAGCTGCATCCTGAAGCAGGAGATCACCTCTGAAGGCTTCTCCAACACATCACGAGTGTTCCTGTGCCGCCAGCGCTGTCAAACCTCAGCCTCACACACACAGAACGTGCAGCCACACACAAAGCACTGCCCCTGTAACTCAGCTGGGCCAAAATTACACCTGGTCTGGCACATCCTCTTGACTGAAGCTCAGAGTTGAAGGGAAGCTCAGTTTTTTTCTATACAAAACTATTCAATTTATTGTATTCTAGATAAGTATAGCACTATGTAAACATTCTTGCCCCCCATTAAATGGCTCCATAGCATTATTTATTAAAAAAGGGGAACTGTGACATCATAAGAGAACAACAAACAGACAAATAACAACATGCCCTTGCTTATGCATTGGGGGATGGCTGGCACAATAATTAAATCAGAAAACCCTGAGGATCAAAAAGGATTTTTTAATGTCCATTTGGGGAATAGCTGGTGTCTCAGAATGCCCCAGGAAGCTCAGCTGCTACCAGGTTCCACATGTGTTTTGGGTGAAATAATATCAAGCAATATGGAAAAATTTCTTTTTATTTTTTTTAATGTAGATGGTTAGTTCATGTAAGCTACATCCTGCTGGGAACGTATTATGTAAAACAAAAATGAAGTGATGGTTTAAGTGTTTGAAGAAGGCAGGAGAAGCATTAATGACAGGCAACATCAAAGCCTGTGGTGACAGTGCCCAAGAATTTATAAAGAACCCTGCAGATGGATGTTTAAATGCAGGGAAATCTGCATTTTGGGCATCTTCAGATACCCTCAGATGGTCTGTAAGTACACAAAAAGAGTCATTCCCTTCATAAAGTGAAATTGCATGGAAATATTTCTGAGGTGCCTCATCGTACACTGAAACCAGATGAACCATGAATATTCACAAGGACCATTTTAAAGACACCTCCAACTCACCAGAACTCCCTGGGACCCACCCAAAAAAGGTGCGGCCTCCTGCCTTTAGGAGAAATGTCCTTTCTCCAGAGATATTAATCACGCTGACTTATGTTGTTTTGAGTGTAGGATTCAGCCCTCCCTAGCAGCACAAACAATTCAGTCCTTGAAGGTGATGCTAACAGAATGATGGCCTTATCACTGAGATTGCAAAGTTCTGGCTGGAGCTGCTTTGAACCCTTTCCCTTTCAACCTTTTCAGTCGAAAATGTGACTTCAACAAAATAAAATTAAAATTACGCATGAAAAAGTCCATTTTATCAAAATGTGATCCATGAGGGAAAGTGAACGAATTTCAAAAGCAATAAGCTGGCTTGGAGTTTAAAGGGGTTTTTAATTATTAAAACCTTGCGGGATATACATTTTTGCACCATTCATTGAACTGTGGGTGCAATTTATTTAATAGGCACACATTTTACTGGGCAACTTACACCACCAGAAAAGGATTTCAAGCCTCAGCCAAGTGGAAAATCTATCCCAAGGTATCTGTGTTGCCTAGTAAAAATAGGAGATTTAAACAGTCGAGATACAAGCTGACTGTGAAAGCACCTACCTCTAATGTAAAGCTATGCAGTTCTTAAATGATGCTGACAACCCTCACAAACCTTTAAATAGCCATTTCCAAGCTGGCAGACCCAAATTGCAGGAAAACAAAGTAATCACTCAAGGAATTCTTTGCAAATTAAAACAGTTCCTTCTTGTTGCTTTGTGTTTTGGAGCTTCACAAACAAGAATACAGCATCAGAAGCCATTTGCCGATTTCTTTTTGTACCAAGTACTTTTTCTGCAAAAGTAAATACTCTGTCAGTAATAAAAATAAATTAGTGGTGCATAATGCAAAGCACAAACAAGAACTGTACATTTTACAGCTGATTCAAGAAATAAATAATGCATTTGTGTGTATCTTATTTTTATGTAAAATAAGACAAGGAGTTCCTTCTTCTATCACTTCTGGCCCCCTGTAACTGCCTGAATGACACCTTTGTTGGGTTTGTATTTGTGTAAAAGCCTAGTTGAAGGTCACTACACATTGTGAGATATTGTGTGCTTACAAATGATCCAGAGTTTGTGCTGCCTCTCCACAAAGGGTGATAGACAGAGATCCTTTCCAAAATGGAAAGAGGAGAGTCCCCTGAGAGAAAAAGCCCTGCAGACACTTATGCAACTTGGAACTTGTGGCAGTTATAAAAATAAACCCAGTCTGTGATCCATGCCTAAAGAAAGGCTTACAAACATAGCACTTCATGGTGGGGATGTGAAGTTTGAGAACAGCATGAACTGAGATCACAGTGGGCAAAATACAAATCTAACAACCCAAGAGCTCCTCAGATGAAAAGAGACAAAGAGGCTGAGCCTGGTGGGAAGTGTCTGCCTGTGAGGAGAGCCCATCCCCAGGGGAGGATGAGCAGGGCCTCAGCAGGGACATTTCCCTGACAGGGCAGGGGTTACATCCCTGCCCTTGCACTGCTGCAGCCACACCAGCACAGACCTGCTGGGGCCTTCCTCCAGCACAGGATTTCACTCCTGGTATAAAGAAGTTAAAGTATTGCCAAATAATACATAAATGCTTGAGTAATTGAATATATTTTTTGATGTTCTTGTGAAGAAGGGGCATTGGTCTGTCCTGCTTTGAAGATCTACTTCCACTTCTTCCTTTCCACAGCTGCTCCCTGGTGCTAAGGTCACAGCACACCAGATTAGCAGAAAAAGACTTCCACATTTATTTAATTTGAATTTTAAGAATTTTAGGCTTTGTTTCAATTTTTAAGAGCCTGCCAGAGCTCTGTCAGGACTGTTTGGACAATGCACAGGTGGGATTGTTGGGGTGTCTGTCTGGACTGGATAATCCTTGTGGGTCCCTTCCACTCTGGATATTCTACGAAAACAGCACTCCTTTCTGTGATTAACTGGTTACATCCTTGGTTATGCATATAAATACAGACACTATTAAGGCTGCAGAGTTAAAAACCAAGTATATCTTATGAGAGGGACCAAGCTGATTATGCCTCAACATATGTTATACAAGAGGTAAAAAATTATTTGAGGGGCTGTACACAGGCTGGGAGCCCTGTCCTGGGGAGTCTTCACCTGACAGTCAGGGGAGAGAAAACTTCCACAATTGGGCTGCAAGGGTATATCCAGGATCTTCATTGAACAAATCTATTCCAGGCATTGTAGCATATGGAAAAATAAATCCATATATTCTTTTAGTCATGTCCAGTTGAGTGAAGAAAACTGTCAGTATGAAGTGTTAAAATGGGATCAGCTGTGCTGGAACACTGTCTGGCAGGGTTAAAATTATTATGATAATAAGCAGGAAGTGAGAGGGAGGTATTCCATCAGATAATGGATACTGGGAATATTTAAGGGTCTCCAAAAGCAATACCCTTCAGGAGCCAGCTCTTATCAATGATCTGGGCTGTAACATCCATGTGCAAATAATCAGTGGATAAAGTACAATGTATTAAAGTACATATATGTGTAACTGTCTGTACTTTGTGGAGCCTCACAAGTGATGGGCATCCAGTTGTTTCCTGCAAAGACAGAAAGGTGTGTGTGTGTCCAGGCTAGCTCTGTAATTTTCTGACACCTGACTGACCCTGAGCTCTCAAGCCCCAGAGAAAAGCCAGGCACATGGCATAATTTGGTAACTTTCTCTGAGCTAATATGTCAGAACATCTGGCTAGAACATTTTGGCTACTCCACTCTTGTAGTAAGAAAAGGTCCAAGAAGCCTGGGCTCTGTGCTGTTTTCAAACCCAGTGGGTGGCTGGGCACCTACCCAGCAAAACCAGCTCAGAACAGGAATGTCAGTGACTCCCACTTCACCTTTCCCTTCTGCATTCCTGGCTGCACTCACAGGAGTTTTTGTCAGGAAGCTCACCTTGCCAGGAAGATGAAAAACAGAGAGCAGGAAGTAGGAGAGGCATTTTATGGCACGGCCCTCAGCCCTTGGTTTTTGAAAGGATTCTTCCTGCAATTTATGTCAGTTTGAGTTAGAAGTGTGTGTTAGTTCTGCCCTTGAGATGTGGAGCAAGTACTGATGATAGCAAATATTCATCTCTGGCAAACATTTCACTGAAATGAGGGACTGACAATTTATTAAAGCTAATTTCCTAAGTCACATCCAAATCTCTCCCCATTCATTCAGCAAAAGCTGCAGTAGTTTAAGGTAAGTACCAATACACAAACCCTTTTAGCATTATTGCTCTGTTCACTGGGGGGACTCCTAATGAAACAAATGGATTTTTAAAGATGTGCATTACAAAGAACACAGTAGTATTGGTGGGGAAGCCTGAAATGGAGGACAGGTTATTAAATTAATAATACCAATAATTGCATCAGCTGCTGCCTCTTGAATACCTTCCTGATGTGATATAAGATTTAGCCATGGGGCTCAGGGCAGCGCTTCTCTTATCTCACATTTGCTGTACAGCAGATGTTGCTGGAGGTACTGAACTTGTTTCTCTTAGAGCTGGGATCCCTGTAGCTGAGCTAAGGAGCAACTCAGAGCTGAGGACAGGAAAACCACTCAAGTTTGAGCCTAAATCCTCCCACAGGTCTCCCAATGCAACCCAAATTTGCTGCTGCCGCTGCTAAAGTGTGATTGACCCCTAGACCCAGCAGCTTAAAGCCATCCTCTCAGGTATGTATATATTATGATACAGTACATTTCCCTCTGCATTATGATGCAGGAATGACAGTCAAACATTAGGGAAATGACATGCTTGGAAGGTTTTTTCGGCGGAAATCATGTGCTGGAAATAAATTTGTTTTATTGCTGCTAGTAGTTAAAAATCTGTCATCAGTTTGGAAGGGACAGAAATATGCTTCTGAGAGAATATAGTTCTCCAGCTGATGCCAGAAGAACCATTTTAAACTTTTTTGATAAAGACACTTGCAGAAGCCCATACAGATTATAGTAACAGTGATGATAAGCTGATACAAGGCTTGTTTTTCTTCCATGGTGACATATTGCATTTTTTATATGAATGGGGATACAATTTGACATGATCCATTTGGCCATCTTCATTAACAGCCGAGTATGGCAAGAGAAAAATGAAACACTGCAAATGTGTAATGAAAGATAAAACAGTAGGTAACTTCTGATAAGCATATTATGGCTCATCCATCTTGAGAAACCTGAGTTTATGAACTTTTCTTCAGCAGCAGAGGCATAAGTGCTCTGACTAATAATAACAGAAGTTGAGTCCAATTGCTCCCTTCACAGAAGAGATATAATTCAAAATTATCTGAACCAATGAACCTGCTTCACATTGCATTCATTTTCAAAACTACTTTTTGAAAAGCCACATCCTGAACCTGAACATTATCATCTTCAGCCACTAATCTCCATTTCAAAAGCCCAGAGCTGAGCAGAGCAGGACCATCAGTGTAATTATTGTACATATATTTCTATTGACACTCTCCAGGCTTTTTTCAGCAAGTGGATTTGAGCTAAGTGTGTATTGTCAAGGTTGTTACCTCTTTGGTTAGTGAGAGGTGTGTAATGCTTCTTCTCAGAGAAGAACAAAAGAACAATCTCCTTGGTCTCTTGTCCTTCTGAAGGGATACACATCCCCACACAGCATTTTTTTTAACCTGTATTTTCTTGCTGGAGATATAATTAACATGTCACTGAACTGTCCTTGGTGTGTCCCTCGGACTCACAATGCATCACATGAGACAAACTCAGAGTGTCACCTGAATGATTGTGAGGCTGTATTGTGTGACATTTTAAATTGAGAAGGCTGGATATGTGTGGCTGCTTTTTTTTTCCCCCTTTGGAAGAAGAAACAAAAATCAATTTACAAGCAGCAAATATTTTCTTTCATAGTGAGGACACCTCTGGCCTTAATTTGGGCAGCTGGCCAGACAGCAGCTACTAGCTGAGATTTATAGCTGCACTTTAATTTCCTTGAGTAGCATGCACACAGATTATCCTGTACGAGCACAGATCCTGCTCCTGTGGGGAGCTGTGGTGCAGTTAATTGGCCATGGCATTTGGAGGCAGGAGAGCTGGTCTTAGTTCTGATTCTGGGACCGACTGTCACTTCAGGAAAGGCACTTTGTGTCTGAGTGTCTGAACTAGAGGCATCAATATCAGTGTGCTTTACCAATAAATGAGCAATTAAAAAGTATTAACATCAAATAACTGTGGCCAGCAATTTCAATGTAGATGTATCATTCCCTGAATATAGCTAATTATTATCCCAGTGTCAGCCTTTGCCTCTTCCCCTCTTTGCTTTCATTGGCTTTGTCATTTTCTAGCTGTACTTGGATGTTCTGACTCAGCTCCTGTTAAACTCAATTTTTAAGTGGATCTGTACAGTAAACCCTGTAACACTTTAAAGGCATTCTGGGCTTGGACAGCTGGGCCAGATGCATTTTCTGCCGGGGCTGATCACAGTCCAGGATTAGGGGCATCCTTGGTGCAGCACACATAGGGCTTTGGAAAACAATGCTCCCTCAAACAATGGAACAGTTGTGGGACAAAACAGGCTCTGTGCTGTTTATTGTCTGCTTAACTGCACAGATTAATGTGATCAAATCTGCTTGTCTTTTATGGCTAGAAGCAAAATTTTTAAAAAATAGCATTATTGGAATAGAAATAAATATTCAGTGGGAACTTTTCTTTCGAGGAAAGAATGCAATTAGTTAAAAATTTTGGTGCCAAAATAAAAGGATAAAGTGTAAACTGAAGACAGGAGAGAAATTCTGCCCCCCCCTGTGGCTTATGTCTTTAAGATTTTGTTTGTGTAAGTCTCATTTCATTTTCCTCTATGTCTTATGAATAAGATTCCATTGTAGGTCAAAGCCAGTGAATATTGTTTACAGTTTGAGAAACAAGAAAATCAAAGACATAATCATTTATTAGGGCCTTTTAGTAGCATTTCTCATTTGGCTGTTGGTTCTTCATGCATTCACCACTGTTGAGAACTTAGTCTTTGCGTTGGGAAGGACTCTCTTACTTCCTCAGGGTTTCTTTGGCCCTTTTGATTGCACTGGATTTCTTTACAGGGAAAATAACAAAAACAAAAACAAATCAAACCAAAACAAAAAAAAACACCGACCCCTCCCCCACAAAAACAAAAAAACAAACAAACAAAAAAAAAAAAACCAAAAAAAAAACAAACAAAAAAAAAAAAGACCTCAACCTCTTGGCCACACTCTGTGCACTGTCTCTTAAAGAAACTGCAACTTACCCAGGTTCTGAGTGTGTTTGCTTTACTCTTTACAGCCTGTAAACCAAGAGCATCCCAAAATACCATCTT
Organism: Pyrgilauda ruficollis; assembly: GCF_017590135.1. Lineage (NCBI taxonomy): Eukaryota > Metazoa > Chordata > Aves > Passeriformes > Passeridae > Pyrgilauda > Pyrgilauda ruficollis. The sequence continues at coordinate 634,614 of NW_024515431.1, forward strand.
TGCAAAGCTATTTCAACCCTGAATTGGCCTCATTGATAAACATTTCCCCACTTGTTGTGTTCCAGCTCCCTCCTGGATGCTGCTGGAAGGACCCAATACAAGGCAGCTTGGCATGATGGTCCTCAGCATCTCTGCTGGTGTTAGCCTGGAGACAACCAAAACTGGCTGCTGTGGTTCTCCTGCCCTGAGGCTCTTCCAAAACCTGTGCTTTAATAAGGAGGGTTGGTTAAACATTTTCCTAAAAAAAAACATGTTTGATTTTCACACCAATTCGTGTCTGAAAGCTGCCCACTTTCCTTTATTTTCCAAAACAAGACTAAATAGTCATCAAGATTTGCTTTTCAAAATATTGTTACCATTGAGTTGGTATTTATTATCTTAAAATTTCATTGGGAGGGATAAAAGAAAATAATTTCCATTGAAATTCAATGAATGAATTTAATGAAATTAATGAATTAGATGACAGTGGTGAGATGACAGTGGTTTACATGACAGCTGGGCTTATTTTGTTACCAGGGTAAATACTGATTTAAGAGGTGATGAAGGTGATTTAAGAGCTCTGATGAAGGTGGGACATAAGCAATAGTACTGGAACAATAATAGGGAAATTCCAGGGAAGAAAGAAAAATGATTTTATGAGAATCTCAGGGGAAATCCTCAACAATGTTCATAACAACTCTCAGTAGAAACTCCTGTGCTGACAGAGTTTGTTGTTATAATTCTAAAGTTTTAAGTTATATGATGCAATCTGATAAAGTCCCATTCCAGCAATGAGGATTTCAGACATGGTTAATTGGGAAAAACAAGAGAAGAGTGCTGGTGTGGGAGAGCTGTCACATTAGCTGCATTTTTTTGCCCATCCTCTGAATACTGAAGCCACAAAGAGGTGATCCAATGCCAGAAATAATGCAGCTGTGACAGAGGCCAGTTTCTTGGTCACAAAATGTTCTTTGCAGAGATTCAGTCCTTGCATGATTCAAACCTCCCCTGACCTGTGCACAGCAAAATTACATATATATACCATACATTTTGTTGATTTAAAGTCTAGCTTGCCAGGAACTGCAATCCAGTATTTTCATTGTAATTGTTATATTTTTCTAGACTTCCATGTGTCGCTGAAAATTAAGTGAAACTGGAATAAATGGCTTTGTCAACTGCACAATCCTTAAGTAAGTTTAATGCTCACCACTGCCATTGGTATTCAATATCACTAGATATTTTGCCTTGCATAATCACTGATGGACATTGATTTTGTCTTTGCTCTTCACAGCACAGCAAAATGAATGTGAAAGTCAGAGTTAAATGAGTCCCAGTGCTGTCCTCCAGTCTGCTGAGAGTACATTTCAGATGCTGAAGGACTGGCAACCAGCTCGAACCTACAGTGTCTTGTATTGCAACAATTAATGGATATGAATAGTCCTCACAGGGGGGATTCAGGTTACCTTTGAATCAACTTTAGAGGTTACACTCCTGAAGCAGACAATGAGGTTAATGTATGGTACTTTATGAACTGAGCAATTCTCTTCTTTAAATTAAATTAAAAACTTTCATTCTTTTCCTCTGTGAAAATTATGCCAAGTCACTTGTAAAGTGTCAGCAATGAGAAGTTAAATTACTATAAATTACTATACTAGGGTCAGAAAAATATTATGTACTTAATAATCTGTTTTTGTACTCTTAACGAAGGGGTTGGCAAAGCAATATTTTTTCTTCTTGGTCTAGAGCAGTTTTTCAGGCTTCATTTAGGTCATAATCACATCCTCCAGCACAAAATCCACGGTGGCTGTGAGGCCAGTGTTGGGCACATGAATATGGCAGCCAAATACACCAGGAAAAACAAGACCTAAGTGAGAGCAACAGCTGGTTAACAGCTTTGGAGTCATGCTGTACAAAGCCATATGGGACAAACTTCTTTGCTTCTCCTCTAGAGGTGGATGGATTGGCATTCTATCAGCTGCAGGGGCTGCCTGAGCACAAAGGAAGGCAGAGAGCAGCAATCCTTGTGGGAGCCTGCACAGCTGCTTGGTGCAGAGCACACGCTGGGAGGATGGGGACAGCCCCGGTGAGCAGCAGCCAGTGGGGCTCTGGCAGGGACTGAGTTTGGGGTGCCTCTTTCTCCACTGCCCAGGGCTGCTCTGGGCATCGCCCAGCCCGTGAGGGAACAGAAATCAATGCACTCTTTGCCCTCTAGCCATGGGTTTGTGGTTGCTCCAGTTAGCTGCCTGTGTCAGCTCACACAACAGTTATGAGATGTTAATTAATATTTGGGGTAGGTACAGAGGGGTGCAAGGATGCAAATTCTGCCCCATGCTATTTCTGCCCCAGCTCTTCTGCAGAGATGCTCTAGGGAATGGTGAAAAGGGTGGGCAGGGTCCTTAGGACTGATTCTCAATATTGCCATCTAAGACAGGCCAAAACTTATAAATCACTTCTCCAAAGACTGAGATTTAAGAAAGAAAGGCAGAATGGTTTGAGATTTTGAGGCTCCTCTCTGCTTTGTCAGCACATAGAAACATGTGGTAGTTTCAACCCAAACAATTGATCTTTAGGGTATACAAAAGAGGATACAAAAATGCATCTCAGAGAGAGCCAAGCTTTCTGACTCCACAGCCCACAGAGCAGAACCGGTACTGGGAAGAAAAGTTACTTCAGCCTGTGTGCTGATTTGGGCTGGGATTCTCTTTGCAGGGGCTGCGTGGGGCTGTGTTTGGATCTGTGCTGAACACAGGGCTGATAACATGGAGCTGTTTCTGTCATTGCTGAGCAGGGCTCACACAGAGCCCACGCCTTTCCTGCTTTTTTGGGGCCATGCTGGAGAGGGGCTGGGGCTGCCTGGGAGCCTTGGAAGGGACACAGCCAGGACAGGGGACCCCAGCTGACCCAGGGGATGCTCCAGACCATGTGGGATCATGCTCAGGATTTGCAGTGAGGGGAATGAGGAGGAAGTGAGATGTTTGGAGAGAAGGTGTTTGCCATCCCAGGTTCCCGTTGCCCTGCTCTCCTGAGGTGAGAACACCTGCCTGCCCATGGGGAGCAGGGAATTCATTCCATGTTTGCTGTGCTTGTGTGCATGGCTTTTGCTTTCCCTATTCAACTGTCTCCATCTCAACCCAGGGCTTTTCCAGCTTTTACCCTCATGAATCCCTCTCTGATCCCACTGCTGGGGAGAGAGTGAGAGGCTTTGAGGGGCTGGGGAAGGGCTGGGGTTAAACCACAACAACCTAGGAGGAAAACAACAGAAATTAAAAAAATAAAAGCAGGGAAGAAAGAGTTTGGTACTGCGGGTCTTGCAGCAGGATGTCTGTGATTCTGCTTTTTCTGGCTTTGTGGTGCTCAGGTATTTTCTTTGCTACTTTCAAAGGATCTTTCCTTATACAAAAGCAGTGGCTCAGGATGGAGCAGGCACTCTTGCAAGGACTTTTATCCAGCACAGGAGGCAGCCTTAGCTCTGAGAAGGAAACCTCTTTTGCAGAAAAACTTCAATTATGTGAGAGAGAGAGAAAAAGTCGTGGGGGAAAATAAAAAGGAGGAAGGAAAAGGGGGAAAGAAAAGAAAGAAAAAGAAAGAAAGAAAGAAAGAAAGAAAGAAAGAAAGAAAGAAAGAAAGAAAGAAAGAAAGAAAGAAAGAAAGAAAGAAAGAAAGAAAGAAAGAAAGAAAGAAAAGAAAGAAAAAGAAAGAAAGCACAGTGAGCACTGGAATACATGGGCTAGAACCTCTACAAACTTCAGTTGTTCCTGACAACTCCTACTTTGGCAGAAACTAATATGAGGTGACAGAATATTTCAGTCACTGATTTCTGCCTGCAGCCTGCACAGGGGAGGGAGAACTTAGCATAGCACCATACCCAGCTTCCAAAGTTCCACTGAATCTCTCTCTTTGATTTTTTTTTTTTATTTTTTAGTTTTCAAACTTCTCTACAAGTAAATGATTGGAAAGTTAGTGATATGTGCAAAGAACATTTTTTCAATTAGCGATGCCCATTAGCTGAATGAGCATGAAGGGCTGATATTTTCCCCCTGAAGTAGCAGGTACACATGTGGAATTTGGGCTATAAATCATTACTTAATAATTCACTAGAGAATAAATAGGACATAAAAGATAATTAGAGATTTTTACCACTTGCCTTCACCTTAATTATGAATGAAAGATATTTGGCTTTGTCTGCAGGACTGTTAAATTTTGTTATATTGAGATGGGTCTGGAAAAGGAAGATACAGCAAAGTCATTTTATGAAAGAATATAGCTTCTGGCAGAGTGGATCTTGTACATCATTGCAGGAGAGGTATCCAACAGTTATGATCTTAAAATCTAAATGCAATGTGCTGGACCAAGAATGGTGAATATGTTCGTTTTGCTATTTCAGTAATGACCTGTTGCCTGGCTCACAGAAACACAGATGCCAGCCAATTTCACCGGAACAAAATTAATATCATATCTCAGTGCTGCAATAATAGTTAACTTGGGCAGAGCAGAAACAGTTGGATATTCTTTCCCATTCTAGGATGTGCTGGAGATACCTGGAGATAGAGGGTACACCTATCATTTAAATTCACAATGGATTGGAATGCTCTGCTGTAACATAAGCCAGCACAGTATGAAACACAGCTTTTTCCTCGCCTAGGCTTTGTTAACTTTAAAACAAGGGAAGATTTTCAGTCCTGCTCTGTTCCCTTTGCTGCTCTTTAGCACCTGTAAGAATTCCCCCTGCACAGATGAGGCATCCCAGTTACCTGTGCACTGCACTTTCCCTGCTGCTGGTCACATCCTGGCCTGGTTCAGGGGACACACATCAATGAAGCTTGCTGTTCCTCACCAGGCACTGCTGGTGGAATGCCTCATTGCCTGAAGGAATTACAACAACCTCCACGCTGCCTTCTCTTGTGAAAGCCAAACCAACCCTACCTCCTCCAAGCATCAGGGGCTACAATGGAATGCTCAGTGCCATGAGCTGGCTGGGGTGGAGTAGTATCTCCAGGTCTAGTTAATATAAATTAATGTGAATGTGAACTTTCAGCCCAGAATTCATCACTACTTATTATCCAGGATGGACAGAAAAACAAGCCTTTGAGTGGTCTGCAGTCATGTCATCCCTTCCTAAAGAGTAGCTGTGAGGTGCAGAAAAGCCCCCACCTCTTTCTGCCCTGGGTCTGTGTCCAGCAGCACATTGCCTGCTTTCCTGTGGTTTGTGAGACTCAGAGCCTGCTCCCCCAGCTCTGCACAATCACACAGTCCATGACAAAAAACCCCAAACTTCTAAAAAGTGCCAATCTTCCCAGGTGCTGCCTACTTCAGTAAAAGGACAGAACTTTGAGCAGCGAATGGCAGACAGTGGCAGATGGGAAGATCTGGAGTGTTGTGCTGTCTTTCACTCTTGCCTCATCAGAAATAGCCCACTGAACTCCGATTTAGCTGCAGCTTTCCCCAGAACTTTGGATTAGACCCAAGCAGACTGAATTAGAGTGTATCAGCCTGGAACAAAGACAAGCCAGGCCATCATCTGAGAAGATTAAGAAGAGCCTTTCTGCTGGCTGGAGGTGAAGAATTTTCTCCTGATGACTTTGACAGCACAGAGGCAGGGTGATGCCCAGCATGAACCAGTGCCAGTTGCTGCTCTACCTGCAAGACCCCAAATGGGTGAATTGTGACACTATGCACAGGTTCTTCAAAACACATTATTTCTGTCAGGCTCTGATTCATTTAGATTTTCCTGATGTTTTTCAGTTTACTTATTTACTACTAAGACTGATGTCTGGAGTTCGTTGAAGTGGCACAGGCAGAGCTGAATAAGAAAGAAATCCAAAAAAACATGAGTGGCCTGTCAAAGACATGTTGGCAGCTGCTCTCAGAGTATCCCTTGATGATTCCCTGGAAATGTCAAGGAAGAGTAGTGGCAGGATTGAGCCGTGGCAGTTCTGCTTGTCAGGGCAGATAGTGTGCTTTGGAGTGATGGAAATGATAGACAATGTCCTGATCACACTGCTGAGATCTTCATAAAGGCAGCGAACAATCCCTAGGTTTTGCCATTAATTGAAGAATTAAATTCCTATATTGTTGACTGCATTTACCATCCAAAACAAAAGTAAATATTTAATTCTTGTGTCATAAGGTGATAAGCCCTACTTTCATGATGAGATGTAGAAATACTTAAAAAATTCTGAGAGAATTCTCTGCTAAGGCAGACAAAAATCAGAGTGACAAATAACAGACTCTAAAGCTCCAGCTCAGTTTTCATTGCAGCTACAGATATAATAGTAATGTATTTCAGAATCTGTGAGCTTCCAAGTATATATTATAACAGCTGGGAAGTAGGAATTGCAGAATGCCACAAGAAACTCATCTCCCAACGGGCTCCCAATACCTATTGAGAATAATAGGTCTCAATTTATGCAAGGTGCTTAAGCATTCCCACTAATTGTAAGCATGCAAGTAGTCCCACTGCTTTCAGCTGGTGATTACCATTAAGCACATGCTTAAGTATCTTGCAAAATTAAGGTTTCAAGAGAGTTCTGTTGAGTTAGAAAAGCTCACTTATGATCTCAGACTTTAGTTGGATTTGGAAAAGAACATTAGATCTATAATCATTTTGAAGTTTTTTTCCCTCTCATTGCAAGTGAAATATCAAAGTGATAAAAATATATATTTTTGAAAGAGATCTAGGTATACACAGGCTTTTGGAGATGTAGATTGGATGTATGATCTTGCTTCTTCCATTAGACACCCATGGCTCCCACAAGATATTGCTGGTTCATACCAGCTCTGCTCTTGGGTTTTCCCTGTGGCACTTGGTTTTCACTGAGGCAGAGAAAGATTTCAGGTCTTGTCATTTTTTCCTTCTGAGATTAAAATGAATGCTGTGCTTACAGGGGCTGTTTTGTTTTAACATCTTTGTAGTTGTCACCTTTTGGCACTGATTTTCACAAAATAAAGGCTGAGAGGCCCTGGGCGTTTGCACATCTTTGGAGAACATGGCTTGACAGCACTCTGTGTGTGTGTGTGTGTGTGTGCATCTACACCAGGCTGTTAATAAAGAGTTAATAATAAAACTGTAAAAGTGGCAGTGGATTTGAGGCATCAGGCTGAATCCCTGGCCAGCTAAATCAAACACCCTTATAGCTAAGTTCCTAACTCTCTTCTTTTGTGACTCTTTGTCATAATGACTTAAAAAACAAACAGAACTCCTGAGCATTACTCAGATAGGACTTCTGCTTTAATTTGCCTCAGGAAAAAACTGACCAGGAGGTTTTAACAGCAACTCTCAAGGAGCAACACCTTGATTTCTGTGAGGTATAACATTGTGAAGCAATCAATTCCCACGTGTCTGAGCACATGGGGAATCTGGTCACGAATCCGTGCTGAAACACGGATTTTTCATGGCTTCAGCATCACCTCTTCCAGCTCAGTCCTCACACTGATGATCTGCAGGGCTCCTGCCAGGCATCAGAGCAGAACTTACACCATGGGGATTTGTTCCTCTGCCCTTGATCCAGTCCTTGTTTTTCTTTCCTTACACAGGTGACCCTGTACAAAACACCGTGTGAAAAGTACGAGAAAGGAGGGCAAGGACACGAGACAAGTCTGTATTGGAGAAAACAAGTCTTAGTAGCAGTTTCATGTGTCTAAAACTTATAGGATAAAAAAGATACCTATTAAAGTCTTCCTTTTGACCACTGCTGTCACTGCAGGTGACACTGCAGGGATTCAGGTGCATCCCTCTAGCAAGGCACAGAGCAAATGTGGTTCAATTCCAGTAAGAAATAACCAAGAAATATATCTCACATCACAACTTTTCTGTAAGGGATAAATATTTAACAAGCTCCTTCCAAAACTGGCAATTTGCCTTGCAACCCCAGCAGACGTGGCCTTCCATTTACAGACTCTGCTCCTCCCCGTGTAGGAGAAGATAACCCTGAGCTTTGAGGGGGCTGCAAGGAGAGCAGCTGGACAGATTGGGGCTGACTGTACTGCTCCTCCTTGTCCTGGTGGAGGAGCACTGTTTTTCTCTTTTAAGGCCACACTCTCACCTGGTTTCTGTATGCTGTTTATCAGGTGTATAAACATATACCTGCCTTTGGGTATGAGCCTCAAAACCCACTGTAAACACAGCAGTGGATGTTCCAGAGACATTTCCCTGTGCAGGTTTCCCTGGAGAAGGTCTGTGCTCACCAGTAGAGGAAGAGGCACTCAGATGTGCCCCCTGTGCCTCTCAGTGATGGGCCAGATTGCAATCATCCTGCTGGCACTGATGAGTAATTATATGTCTAAGGGTACCAATTGTACCTACAAAAGTCTGGCACCCACCACCTGTGGGCTTGCTCTGTGCCTTCAGGGATCCATGGCCTTTCTGCATTGTCACCCTGCCCCTGGCTTCCTCAGCACGCCCCCTTATCTTCACTAGCATCACTTTCACACAGACAAGCCCTGCCCGACTTGTCTTTGAGGAGCCTTTTCAGTGTTCCTGCTTCTCTAGGTAAAGTGCAGTGGTAGTCTCAGCTATAGGCACCCGGAACTCCCACTTTTCTTCACTTTCCTTTTCTTGAATTCATCCTCATTATTCATTATCTGTCTTTTGCATGACAGTCATATTTCCTCTTTCCCTGTGTTGCCTGCTCAGTTCTCCAAGTTCCAGCATATTAAAAAAAAACAAAGGTAAAGAAATCATCCCTAAAATCAACCTGCTGCTCTGGAAGGAACTAGGTGTGGCACTGTTCAGCATTCTCTGCAAATAATTTCTTCGTGATTTTCATTCCTTTTGTTTTGCTTTGCTGCTAGGGTTTTTGGGTTTTTGTTTTGTTTTGGTTTGGTTTTTTTTTTTTTTTGTTTTTTTGGTTTTTGGTTTTTTATTTGCTTTCTCTTTTGTTCTTTTCTCGCCTTCTTGCTTCATGTCCTCTGTCCTTCAATATTATATTCACATCAGTTGATCCTCACAGTTTCTGACATGGAGCAGTAAAACGGGACATTAGCCAGCATGACAGACAGCCAGCATGACAGACAGCCTTCCACTGCTCCTGCAGTGGCTAATTCCCGGTGTCCCTGACAGTGGCCTGCAGGAGCAGCTGGAGCGTGTGCTCTGAGCAGGCAGAGCATATGCTCACCCATGTAAGGAGCAGCCTTCCTCTCACGTGCTCCTCAGCACTGTGCTGTGCATCTGCAACAAGCGGGACAAGGAGGAAAGCCCGTTCTGTATGAAGTGCTGGCCACAAAAATGAAAGGAGCTTATCAGATTTGCCATCAGTAAGAAAGGGCTGCCAAAAAGACTAGGACAGAAAATGAACCCCTGAATGATTTTCCCATTTCTGCTTTGCTCAAAAGGATGCACAGTTACTGCTTAGTCTCAGCTTATGATCTCTTGCCAGCCCAAGCTGATTGTCTGAAATGGAGGATAAGAGCTGCTGACAGCTGTGCCCTGCACGGGAGCTGCCAAACTGCAGCACAGGCCTGTCAGGCTGCCATGTGGCTTCAGGCCAAACAAGACATCGATGACACATATAATGAGATACTAAAGGAAATAGCATGTATCATGGATTCTAAGGAGAGCTGGCAGAGCACAGGGATGGCCTTCTGTTCCTAAACACAGGATAGAGTAGCACAGGAAGGCTGAGTCTGTATCAGAGCTCTCTTTCTGAACCTGAAAGGGGAAAATGAGGAAATGCAGCACCCCAGGTATAACGAGGGGAATGATGAGTTATGCCAGAGTGATCATGCTGGAGTTTTGGAGTAGGGAAAACTGGCAGTGGAATAGAAAAGGTGTGGAGAGAACATGGGCAAAGGTACAGAGCAGTGGTAAAGCAGCAGAAGCATAGACTCAGATTTGGGGGTTAAAGGAAGGAGGGGAAACAGCAATTTCTGTACTAGGACAGATGCAGACATCTAACTTAAAGAATCAGTGCCATTGTAAAAGTGGAACAAAATCAGTTGGGCTAATTAGGAAGAATTAAAGTCTTGCAAATGCCATACATGATCTGGAAGATGTTAGTCTTTATTTAAGTTAATAAAGAATGTATTGAATTCCTGAAAGATGATAAGAAGGGGAGTCTGAGAAAGCGCTTAGAAAGTGAAAAGATACTTGAAAGTGTGATGTAGTTCTTAAAAAAAAAAAATGTCTCTGTTTATATTCAATCTATATTGGGTCAACAGCATTTTGAAACCTGTGGCCAAAAGTGAACAGGGGTCTTTTTATCTGCTGCTACCCTTTCCTTAACACAGTCAGAGCCTCTGTGTCTCATCCTGAAATGCCTTTTCATGGCACATGTCTAAACAACACAATTCTGAGACAACATGCTTAATTTAATATCTTTGCATCTTTGGTCTTTACTGGTAACACTCTCCAGCAATACACTTCTCTGGAGTCTTTTAATTCCTTACTGTCTCCTCAAAGCCTCAATTTCTTCCTAGTTCCAAAAAAATTTATCTCTGAAACTTTACAATCTCCTCAGAGATCTACAAGGATTGAACAGGTACTGCCCATGTTGTAACCCCTGTGGTATAAGAGACTGAATTGGCTGTGCCACAGCTCCTTCTAGCAGACAGAAAAGAAAAAAAAAAGAGAGACACCCTGGCTATATCCTCATTGGCAGTGGACCAGAAGCCTTGGTAATGCTACTCATTGCAGTAGGAAATTCTCATGAGGGAGCACTCATCCATCATCACTGAGGTTTTTTGAACTGGAAAGAGGCTTATAAATGCCATGGATTTCTTTCTGCTCTCAGTAATCTATCAGAATATGCTTCTCTTAGCCACCTCACACATATGCCAGAAAATCCCCAAATAATCCAGCCTGGCTTCTCCTGTGATGTTGGTTTTCATCATCTTCAAAGAGTCTGTACTGCAGCTGGTAGGAGGAAACAGGTCCAGGAAGTGTGTCAGCTTTTCTGTTCCAACAGAAGCCAGCTGGGAGCAGATCTAGAATGTTCCTCCCTCCCAGGTGTTTTATTGCCAAAACAGACATCTCCTTGCCTAGTGAGCCATGGCTCCTTTCTTTATCTGCTGCTTTGTTGGCTGGGACTCAATTCAGATTATGCCTTTGATTTAAGAATAACATTCCCACCACAAGTGCCATGTTCCCAGTCTCTGCCTTGCGCTGGGTGTCTTTGGGAAGCTTGGCCTCATCTCAGGGAAGATGCTGTGCCTGCAGTGCAAGTTGTTATGCTCACCTCTCCCTTCTTGCACCGTTTCATTGTCACCCCAAATAGGACCCACATGATCTTGCCATCCTGTTTCCTGACAAGCCATGAAAACGTGGTGTCATCATCAATAAACGGGCAGATCTACACCAGTGGGTGTGTTACATCTTTGTTTATGCTGTGCTCATGCCACAGCCTTTTCTGTGCAAACCAAAACAAGGACCTTCAGGTAGCCCCTAACTGCAACTGGGCAATAAAACCTTTCAGGCAGATCTTCCTTTTGGACTCATGCCTTGTTTCACAAATCTTCTCTTGAAGTGGCAATTCAGAATATAATCTTTAAGACCCAACAGAGAACTCATCTTCTCAGCAAGGCTCAAGGTTCCTGTTCTGTGTGGATGGAAAGATATCTGAACAGGACCAGTTCAGTTTATTGTAACAATGATCCCCATCCCTTCTTTATAACCTCTTCTTTGGTTTAGATTCCATTCTTACCTCTCTTCAGGATGATCATGAATTTCCCTCCTGACACACACAGAACACACCCCCACACTTTTTAATTGGGAAATGAGCAGAAATAATTTACATGTCTCACAAATGATACATATTACCTCTTTTATTCCGTTTGTACCTTATGCATTTGAAATTCTCCACATATAAGAGAGGTTATGGAAGGTACAAAAAGCTGTTTGTGTTGCTTCACGTGATACAATGAGTTCACAATCACCTCATGTTTTTTACAATAAGCTTTCTGTCTTACCCATGGATTCCTTGGTGGGGATGTCTGCGTGTTGCTCTCCCTGCAGCTCAGTGCAGTAAAGAAGTTTTTCCATCCACCTCACTACTGCTCTCCCCTTTCCTCCAGAGGCTGCAATCCCTTGGCACTGATGACATCACTGCACGTGTGCTTGCTCATTTGCCCAGTTTTGTTAAAGTGATCTAGGCTAATTAACCATGCCTAATAACAAGGCAGTTTTAACCTGGCTCATTCCTGCACAAGTGGGTTAGGGAAACTGCTTTTGTATTTAAATTATCCAATAGGAACAGTGTCATTTTCCAAGAGAGAGTGAAGAATTTAAGCGATAGATGAGGATGATCAGCAGCAGGAGAAAACGACTGGGGTAAGCTCTAGCTGAGACACACACATCTGGCCATGGCCTGAACTGCCACAGTGTTCGGTTTCCTGGGGCAGAATTCTTTTGTTGTGATTTTGATCTTCCTTTTGTAGAAACCCATGAAAGGCAATATTAAAGGCCCTTCCCAATAAGTCTAATGTAGACACAGAGAATCAGAAAATATGTGTTGGTAGAGATCTCTGGAGGTTATGTGTTCCAGCTTCCTGCTTGGAGTAGGGCTACGGCTAACACAGGTCAGGAGAGCTGCAGGTTTCCTGGCCAAACCTTGAAACCTCCACAATGATGTCTCCATTATCTCTGGATTACTTGTTCCAGTGCTGCAGTACCTTCAAAGATAAGAAATTTCTCCTAATCCCCAGCAGGAGCCCCATGAGCTGCAGTTTGTAGCTGCTAACTCTTGTTTTACAATCTAGCACCACTGAGGTTTGCTTCCACTGCCTTGCAATTTCCTTCAAAACAGTTTTAGGCTGCTATTAGCAGCATTCTCTTCACCAAATTCAGCAAGCCTGAGTCTCTCCTTAGAGGTCACATAATTCTGGTCATTTTTCAGGTGCTTCTCCCCAGTTTCTCATACCCTCCTTGCCCTGGGCAGCCTTCCAAGATGTGTCCTTCCCCAGGTGCACTCTGCTCCAGGTGAGGCCTCACCAGTGCCCAGCAGCAGGGAACAACGGCATGCCTGGCTCTGCTGGCCATGCTGCTGCTCCCACACCCTGAACACAGCGTGTCCCCTCTGCTGGGTGGCACCCAGCCTGGCACTGCCACCCTGGGCTCTTCCCCAGCCAGCTGGCTCCCAGCCTCTGAGCAAGCAGGTGCAACATCAGAGGGCTCCACAGGTGCAGGGTTCTGCACTCCTGGAGTTCCACTGAGGTTCCTGTTGGCTTCATTGTCAGCTTTCTCTGGATCTCTGTGAAGTGGCACGCTGGGGTTTGAATGCTACCCAGCTCCTTCAATTTAGCATCATTTGTAACTGGTTGCTAATTAACCTTTGAGCCCAGTGGTCCAGCCAGTTTTCAGTCAACCTGACGTTGATTAGTCCAGTCCATACCAGAACACAAACAACACTAAATTAATCCTTTCGAATAACAGAACATGGCACGGTCCAATATTCTGTTTGCAGTGAATCCCAGCTTTTAAGTGTACCTTCCTTGCACCCAAGCTAGTGCTTAATAATTAGTACATGTATGACTCCTATTTGTTAATGTTACTTAAACAATAAAGACAAATTAGTGTGATTTTCTCTCTTCCCCATTACTCCTAAAAACACAAATTCTAACTTTAATTTTCTATCCAGGATTTCTCCTTTCTGTGAAAACCTGCCCTTATTCAGGGAAATGGTTTTTCTTTGTCACAGCGCTCTTGACTGAACATCCCAAAGAAAAGGCTCTCTTGGGGGGGAATAATTTTTGGCAGCAGAGAGGAAGTTTTGTCTGGACCAAGTCTCAAAAGCATTTCACCAAGTTGTGTAATGTTGGGTTCCAGCTCTGGGAGCAGAGACATTCAGGCCCAGTTTAGTGAGTTGCAATGTGTGTCCAGCTGAAGGGAAACAGCCCCTGTGCGCACAGCATTTGTAAATCCTGCCTTTGGAATACTGGCTTTAATTTCCAGTGCTGGGAAGCTGCTCAGACCGGAGAGGTTTGGAGGATGAGTAACAGGAGCCGTAAGGGGATTAATAAGGGGAGATTACGAGTACTAAATATGCACTTCTTGGTCAAAGAATGACTAAGGGGGATATACTAATTATCTCCCAGTATTACAGAGCTGCAAACTTCAAAGGAAAGCCATTGTTTCACACTGTCACAAGGTCTAGAACTAGGATTAATGAGGTGAGATTTAACAAAGGAAAATGTAAGCTCAATATCTTCCAAATCAGAGATTAGTCAAAGGAACGCTTTGCCAAAGAATTAAAACAGTGGTATCTTAACTCTTCCATCAGAAGGGGGCAAGGTTAGAGGCAACAGAATGAATTACTTTTCCCAAAATTGAAACTTTTCTCTAAATTCAAGAACCACGTATGCAAGTTGGACATAGAATTTAGGGAGGAATAGGAAAGTTTTATTTATTTTGAATGTTTTCAATGTCTTTTCTTGATAAGAGGCTACAATAATGAAGTGCTCAATCCTAAGAGACTGTTTCTATCACTAAAGCACTTAAAATACATAAGAAATGCCTATATAATAAATACAACAATTTCATTCCTGGTCTTAGTAAAGTGCCATTGAGACAACTGATTTCAAATTAAATTTGACCAATTGTGTGTGTAAGGCAGACATAAAATCACCAAAAAAAAAAAAAAAAAAAAAAAAAAAAAAAAAAAAAAAAAAAGGAAAAAATAAGTTTCCTGTACTACTCTGTTACACATTCAATTCTTTCACAATATTCCAGTCTCCTGTAACTGATATTTCTGGAATGTGTGGGGCATGAAGTAGGGTCCAACCATAAATCTTTGTACAAATCAAGTTGGGAAGGATGTGACACAGACACATTGTTCCTTACAAAAGAGAAACGTGAATTGCACTACTCCAGTCTGGACATAATGACTGCACGAACAGGAATCCTGACATATGCATGTGAGAGCACACATTTTAGTCTGGTCACATCCCTGAAGTGGTAATAAGATATCCTGATAATGTGTCAAATGTCAGGCTCAAAGCCCTGCTCCTCGCTGAGCAGCACAGCTCCGTGTCTGACCAGGCAGACAAGTGCCACCAGTGGAGGTGGCAATGTGAGCAGCATTCTGAGCAGGAGGATGGCAGCCTTACCAAAATTAAACCTCTGAAAGTTAAAGGACGCCCCTAATTGAGGCTCCCACAGTCATTTTCTTTCCCAGAAAATGCTGAAGTGAAAGTTGCTGGTGCAGGCAAGCAGTTACTGATCTTTGTCCCAGCAGTGGCTGCTCAGAGCAAAGTGCCTGGAGCTGGAGAAAGCAGCAGGTTCCAGGAGGGCCAAGAACAAATCTGAGGCCCCTGAGGCCCATATGGCAAGAAACAATGCGATTCTTGTGTTTATCAAGGTAATTGATGTAAAACCGGCCCTACTTCCTGGGGCTGCAGCTGCCCCCTGTGCAGTGGTCACTGTGCCTGAGGTGGCTGCTGCAGAACAAACCTGTGTTCTGCAGGAGAGCCTCAGACCTGGCTGGGAATGAGGCATCAGCACTGGGAAATGATGCATGTAAAATATATATTATACATGAAAAGGGCTGGAGTAAGGTTGAAAGGACAAGTGAAAGGAAAGCAGAATAACAACTTTCAAATGTTTAGTTTCATAGCCTCAGTTTTCCTTAAATATATTTGTTTATATGCTATATGTGTATGTGTATAAAAGAGTAAATATTTATTATAATGCACTGCTGGTATATAAATCAGTGATACACTTCTATAACAGTGACAACAAGTTCTCCTTACAGACATTGAGTGTTTATGCACACACACATCACTTTTGATGTACAAACTCAGAGCAGACCTGATTTTAAGAGGGGTAATGAAAAAGCCATAACTTAGCTGGTTGGAACTACAGACACCAGGAGTATGGAATGATTTAGCAGGATGCTGGAAAGTAATCTGCTACTTGCAAAAATATTGAACTTGTATTTAATACACTGGAGCTGTTGGGACTTCAGATTTACCAGAAACATTCCCCTGCTAGTGAGTCAGGGCTTGTTAATAGTCCATACCAATGTCAGCTGGTCAGAGACCAGACTTCCCCACAGTAAAAGTGTGAGGGGATAAAAGGGGTTCCTCCTCTCAGGCACCAGCTTGAGCTGAGATTTTTATTTAGTTATTGTACCAGGATTAAATCATTTTAAGGATCAGGATGTCTGAGACTGTGCCATGGGAAACCTGGGGTGGAGCTGGTGATGAAACCAGGTGTGAATGTGGGGGCAGCAGATGCCAAGGGCTGGGACTGCCAGAGGGACCCCTGTGTGATGGACGGGTAACGAGATGGCTGACTCTCACAATTAAAAGGCAAATATTATGTATATGTTAAGAGAAGTTTTACAGATTTATAGTTGTGTTTCACCCCCTTGCATTCTTGTCAGGGTCTGGGTTTGGGACATTTGGGAGGGTTGGCTCGTTACTTTTTTGGGGGGTTTTTGTTGCTGTTTTTTGGGGGGTTTTGTTTGTGGTTTTGGGGTTTGTTTGTTTTGTTTGGGTGAGGGTTTGTTTGTTTGTGAGGTGTGATACCAACATTTAAACCTGGAAATGTTTGTTTAATATCTGATAGTTAATTTGTAGCCTCACTGCTTTGGTGTTTTGCAATATGCCAAGGGCCAACCAGAAACTGGAATTAGCTGCATTTCAAAGGTTATATTCATGTAGAGCTTAGGAAATACTTTGAAAGCTTCTGAAAGAAAAAGATGTGTATAAAGTGAGAATTGATATGTGAAACATCAAAATGAATTCTATTTTTACAGCTAAGCCCTAAACCCTGACAAATAAGGGCTTATAACTGAACCACTGACAGCTCCTTTGCAATTGCAACAGGTGATGAAATAGTGAATGGAATGTGAAATTTATAAAACATAAAACATGTAGGAATAAGATAACCTGCACAACTGTGATGCTTAAAAATTTGCTCTCTGCTAAATGATTTGGGGTTTCTTTTGGTGTCCCCCCATTCACCAGCTCTGTCTTTCTAATACGAGTCTTAGTAGAAAAAATGAAAATTTTCATCCCTAGTGTGCCTGAAGCACAAATGGGAGATCACTGTAAGGAAATGCCACCCTCTCTTTCGATTTTAAGCGCAGTGAAAGGAATAGATAAACATCAAATAAGGGTCTCCCTTTTCTTTTCAGTGTGGGAGCTAAAGGAGGGCAGATTTTGGCGGAGGTAAAGGCTTGAGCTGTCAAAGATTTCTGTCTTCCCAGAATTCCTCTCCCATTTCCCAAGGTTAAACGCATTGCCTCAAGGCAGCTGCTTAGAATGATAAAAGGGGCACTACAGGACAGCGGTGCTCTTTGTAATGTTAATAAACCTTGATTTTGATATCAGATGCAACCCTGGGAAAACCTGCCAGGTTTAAGCATAGAAATCTAACACTATTTAGCACAAGTTCGTGTAAAGAAGTATTAGTCTGGGAATGGTGATGGTCTAGTTTGAGTGACATATGAAAGCAACAAATGCACTCTCTTCTCTGCCTTGTCAAGCCTTCCTGTTGTTTACCGACAACCAAAGGACTCGCCCGAGTGCTAATTAAACTGAGTGTTGGAGTGAGATGCGCTGCGAAGCGTCTGCCACAAACCGAGCTTTGGGCTGCGCCGCCAGCGAGCCGGGGCTGCCCGAGCGGGATGGGCTGCGGCTCCTGCCGGGAACCCGCCTGGCACGGGAAACCTCAGAGCCACGGAGCACAGAGTGTCCCGAGATGGAAGAGAGCCCGGGGATCCCTGACCCAGCTCCTGTCCCTGCCCAGACCCCCCAGCAGTCCCCCCTGGGCATCCCTGGCAGCGCTGTCCAAGCACTCCTGGAGCTCTGGCAGCCTCGGGGCTGTGCCCGTTCCCTGGCAGCCTGGGCAGTGCCAGCACCCTCTGGGGAAGCAGAACCTTGCCCTGATTCCCAGTCTAAGCCTGCCCTTTCACAGCTCCATCCGCTCCCTGTGCGGCCCCTCCAGACCCTTCCCCATCCTCGTGGCCCGGAGCATGGAAATCACTCATGTAAAGCCACAGTCATGTTGATTGGATAGCCTGGGGTTTTACCAGGAAGCACAGTGTGAGAAAAGACTGCTCACTTGTTTAAATTTTATTAAACTTTAACAAAAACTACAACAAAAGGACAAAATAAGGAAAAATTACAGCACTGGGAGCCCCCGTGACTATCAACTCCTTCAAAATGGATGCTCCACCTTTTATACCTCTAGCCTTTCCTCAAGTCCTTTCTGTCCAGGGGTGGAAATCACTTTCTCACACCTTGATTTGAGGTCAGGTGTTACCACAGTAACAAGCCAACCCTCCCAAATGCCCCGACTACCAAGGCTATCCTGTGATAACAATGCAAGAGAGAGGACACATTGCAGTAACATAAGTGTGCATCTACAAAACTTCTTTTAACAGACATGTAATGTTCACCCCTTAATTGCGAGAGCCAACCATCTCATTACCCATCGATAACAATAGGAACTTCATTAAATGTTTTCTCTAGAGTTCTGCTTAAAAATGGCAGCTGTCTAAATTGTGTTGGCCATTGTGTTGGCAGTCATCCTTAGCCAGATATTTCTGAATCAGTAATAAATATGTAATTTAAAACCTCAGGGGAGTGATTCAGAATAAAGTAAAATGAGGCATATTTATGACAAAGGCAGGTGTAAATGAACAATGTATTTTGGTCATGTGGAGTTTGGCAAAATGCAGTTCCAGCTTATCCTCACAAAGCAGATCTGCCTCTTTGAATCCATGAGAAAACCCCCACTGCCTTGAAAGGGGTTTGGATTTCATCCACAAAGTTCTGCTGAAGTCTGAACAAAAGCAAAAAATATTCTGACAGTTCACAGGCAGTAAAGCTGCAAATTCACCAGCAAGACCCATTCTCATAATGGGAACAGTTCCTCCAAAATGCAAAACTCATAATCCATTAAACCAATCTGAAACTGTGAGTAGTGCAGTAGTGCATTAGCTGAAGTAATCACACTGTCTGACACCCACCAGCCCACTGGGAAGAAGATTCCAGTGCCTCCCTGTGGTGCCTGGGACACTGCTGCTCTCCCAAAGGGACAGCACCTGGGGTCCAGTGCCCAGCTGGGCACACGCCTGGCACCAGGCTCACTGCAGACAGCAGAACACAGGGCTGCAGAGCGTCAGCAGGGCTGTGGGAGCAAAATCATGGAGCTTGGCTTTTTAGCAAAAATGGGTCTCCCTTAACTTTGCCTAATTCTTCATTGTTTCATGGGGAAGGTACTTGCATCATATGTTCAAATGTATATCACATATATTCAAATATATATCACATTAAAAATATTTTAAAATTCTCTTTTGTTTAGGAAATTCTTCATATATCAAGATTTTTTACCCCACATTTCTAAGGAAAAAGGTAGCAATAGGAAGAGAATTTGGGAAGACACAATTATATGCTTTCTGAACTGTCTTCATATAATACTGAATTATTTCTCTCCATTCTTCTGGTGAAACTTCAAAATGAAAGGAAACAATGGGGAAGGTTTAGATATTCTAAAAGCATTTTTGAAACATATTGTTAAAGCAATACTTCAAATTTAATCTGATTTTTTTTATTCTTTTGATGACAGTAGCAAAAAATCGAATAAGCAAGTGAAAGCCATTACCTAGTGATTTGAGGTTAGATTTATAAACCAGGTTACTTTCCTTTTAACCACAGAAGTCACTGAGGCTTCATTTAATTAATAGTTTCATTGGGTACATGTGGCAGTCCATTAAGACAGTGAGTATTGGCTCAGGTAGATATTAAGATGTATCCAAAGATTACTTTATAATAATCAGCAGCCTGCCTTCCTAAATAAATACTAGGTTAGGATTTTGGATCTGGTTCCCAGCACAATCAGCAAAGGATAGTGGCTAACATGGGACCATGCCTTGTACCATATGTTCTGTTTTGGGGTTTTTTTCATTAAATCCATCAGGTAGAACGCACCATGTTCCAGAATCTGGCCTGATGTTTGTCATCCTGGAAACAGGCAGGCATTATTTTCAAATTTCCCTTTTGCTCTGGAAAATTCTAATTGCTAAGTGTACATCTTTACTTACTGCCACTTCGCTGGGGGTTATTTGCTTCTTCAGTGGGGGATTTTTGCTTGATTTTCTGTCAAAATCCTTTTTTTTAAACCAAAACATAGCTTCAAATACCTTTTGGGGGTTCCTCCCAGGTGACCCACTGCTACTCTCCCTCTGTGCCAGCAGTACAGTGACGGTGACAGCAGTGGTGGCAGTGACAGTGACAGTGACAGTGGCAGTGACTGAACCTGGGCAACTTCCAAGAGAGCATGGTGTAACAGTAGGCACAAACAAACACAGCGGAATAAGAACTCCTCCTTTATCCTGGAAAAGCTGGAACTTTGCTCCATCTGAGGTTTTGCTCTCATCTCGAGCTGTTTTCTCCTGTGGAAGCAGCAGGACACTCTGGTTGCAGCTGCTGTGCTGTTCATACTTCACACGGAGCAGCACTTTAAAACATGATCAGTACAGCAGTGCTACCTCTCCTTGGCAATATCCACAGGTGAACTGCTCTGTAACAACTCCTTTAATGTCTCAACAACATCAAAGCTCTTTTGTCAGCACCTGGAACTGTTCTTTGAGCACCTCATGTCTCTGTTACCACAGAATGCTGTTGTGAATATACACACACACACTGTGGCATATACTCTTATTTACCTGGGTTATTCCTTATCTTTTGGGGGTTGAAAAAGTTTATCACTAAAGAGCTGGATTGTTTTCTTTTTTTCCAGGCAATCTGAGAATCATGACCATCCAGAGTGTGAGGAGTGCCTGTGGGAGAGAGCTAAACAGAGCAATGCCCACCCACACCTTTTTCCAGCAATGCACTGCTCCAGCAGTGCAGCTCCCCACAAACAGGAGTGAGATGCTTGTGACAGTGCTCAAAGAGAAACCAGACATCCCTCAGATCTGACAGCTGCAGAAGAGCCTGCAGGCCTCAGAACAGAAGGAGCAACAAATTCTAGGTTATGAGGAGCAGCAGCATTTTGTTACAGAAGTTGTGAGGAATTCCCACCTGTGAAAATGGAGGGCTCCATTGCACATGTGACATGACTGTCTATGATTTCCCTCTCTCTGTTTTGCTTCCCTGCTGCTCTGTCTGTGTGCAGCTCTGTGCAGCAAGGGGCTCATTCTCAGCCTGTCCTTGCAGGGCTGCAGTTTATTGCAGGGAGAATTCAGGTCAGCATGTAAGACATGGGAACAATCAAGTCTGAGCTTGAGCCTCAGGGTAATGTCCTATTTCTCCAAGCAAAATCTCTTTTCTTATGAATTAATGGTTTGTCTGGTCACCATCGATCTTTCTTCAGCTGATCTTTTCTTCATTGATCTTTTCTCAGCAAGAGAAATGCCAGTCAGCTAATGCACTGATCTCAGAGCTGAGTATAAATAGAGTCAGCACCTCGGAGTGCTCCTCAGAGGCTCTTTGGAGTCTGCTCCCTCAGCACTTGTCCACGTCTTTTTCATGCAGAATAGTCCTTGAGAAGACACTGCTTTCAGGGAAATGGTACTAAAATGATTTGGTGTTGGGTGAAAACACCCGTGGTTGTGGTGTTTGGAAAGGAGAGGGAAGCAGTGACTGCCCCGAGTTCTCTGAGTGCCTGCAGGGTGCTGCTGTTTCTGCAGGGGCTTGGAGCTCCCTCCCTGCACCACAATGTTTTACAGGGTCTTGTGGGGAGAAACCCCAAGGAGTTACAAGTGAGCTAAGATGACTCACTGACATACCATAAAGCCCTTTTGAGTATTTAAATAGGAATAAAGCACAGCATTAAATATTTATTCACATATGCATGTCCTCTTGAAATAACTAAGCTACTTTGCATATGCTCTACCTCTTTTACTTTCTAGAGAGACAATAATAAATCAGATGTTTTTAAAACCACCTCCACATGTCATATTGTTGTGTTTCTTGGAATATAATGCTCTAGTAGATGTATGGAGAGCTACCATAGGTACCACTGGTAAAGGTAACAGTCATTTGGTACAGCTGAACTCTATTTGACCATCAGAGGAAGAAAATAGGTATAAAGCACCATTATAGCAGGTCTCAATTTTTTTCTTCTATTCCAACCCTAGTACTTTAGTGCAGAGATAGCTCTATCAATCATTTAAAACCACTGACCATACCTTGCACCAGCTATCAGCCATAGTTCATACTGAGCTTTCTGTGTGCTCCAAATGGCCTTACATTTTATGTGCAAAGCTGGGTTGAAAATTTATAGTTGCTTTCCTTCTGACACCTGGATTTCCCACCTGGAAAATAAACTCCTTTAACTACTTTAAATCTTCATGAATTTCTTGCTGCCTGGATCTCCAAGGGCTCGGTTGTGACTGCTCCTGCCTGCCCATGCCATGAAGCAATAATCCTATTCCACTGTGTGTGAGTCTGGCAGATTCATGGGCTCCAGACACAAAGCAATAAGCAGACACTGTATCCTCATTTAAACCCAGCTTCTCAAAAACAGTTAGGAATCAAACAACTCAATTTCAAAGGAATTTGATGCCCAAATGTGTCTGAGAGTCTGATCTCTGGTCCCTGCCCCAAGACAGAGAACCAGGGACAAAAGTGCAGGTGAGTTTGTTAACATCTGTTCCAGCCAGCAGCATTGTGATTTGTCATTAGTGTAGGCTTGGAAGAAACTTATTTTTTTCCTAATACACCACAACTTGTTTTCTAGTATTCTTTGGAAAATCTTTCATTGGGTTGTTCAGTTTTAGGCTCAGAACAGAGCATCTTTCAGTACCTGTCTGTCTGTAATGTTGTAAATGCTATTCTGTGCACCCTAAACCTCACACAGCTAGGAATAGTTAAGTGGCTGTCTTGAAAATTATTCTGTTTAGAGGCAACTGTGTTTTCAGAGAGGACTGCCATTGTCACCAAACCTGTCTCAAAGCTACAGCCAGCAGCACAAGAATATCCTCACAGACATCCCCATGGAGAGGGAATATGTGCAAACATGAAGTAATGAGTCAATCAGAACAGGGGAGTTACAGAAAAGGTTTTGTTCTTAATAATAAACTGCACAGGTCTCTGAAGGGAGATTGTTTCTTGCCATTTCTGCTTGGGACTCATCGATTGCATTGGGCCATTCTCAGCACATCCAGAGCAAGAAACAAGGAAGATATTCTTTTATTGAGAGGGTGGTGAGGCCCTGGCACAAGCTGCGCAGGGAAGCTGTGGCTGCTCCATCCCTGGAAACATTCAAGGCCGGGTAGGATGGGGCTCTGAGCAGCCTGGTCTGGCTGCAGATATCTCTTTTCATTGCAGGGGGCTTGGTCTGAGTGGCCTTTAAAAGTCCCTTCTGACCCCAAGGCTTTCTGTGAAGTGGAGGAATTTGGCTCCCCGATGGCAGAACCCTTTCCACCTCTCCAGGCCGCAGTTTGCACCTCTGCACCTGGGAAGCCCTCTCAGATTTGCGGAGGAACTGTGCAAAGGTGAGAGACGTGAGCAGTTTGTATGATTCACTCCCACAAAAAGTGCTGGAGCTCATTTTTGCCGCAGAACTTCTCTTGGGAGGTGGCCTGAGCACCTCCCTGGAAGCACCATGAATCCCCTGCAGGCATTGCAGAAAACAAAGCCCAGTAATTACCGAGTGATCTGCTACCATGTGCTGAGGGATTGCAAATGGTGCTTCCAGAAGTACCTCCTCCACATTCCGAGCATTATTCTGTGTTGGTTTAATCAGAGGGCCACCTTATTATGTTCAGCTGGAAATCAACCCAGATCTAATGCACTGGGCTGCTGCCTCTAATGCAGTTTACCTACCATAAAAGTTAAAAATAAACTACAGCTTATTCCACTTACTGAAAAAGTCAGTTCAACATGTCATGGGGCTTATTAGCACACTGAGAATGTTCTTCATGCCTTAATACTAGGGCAGGACTCTGATGTAAAAATGAAATGAAACTATTTAAATTGACTTGGATACTTATTAGGGAAAGGGTTTCATTTAATTCCCTTTTCTGTTTTTCTCTCCTTTATAGAAGCAGCCATCTGGGCTTGATAGGAGGTAGGGCAATGGCAAGACTATTCTGTGAAAAACACTATAATTTTTAAAGCACTATTACCAAATGAGACTCAATAGACAAAGTGTGTAAGTGAAAAGTGATTTGCTTTGTGGAAAAAAAAAAACAAAAAAACTACATTCTAGCTGTATGCTATAGGGATCTTATGCTGCTAATTGGAAAACTCAAATTTGTAGACATTTGCAAGTTGAACAGGTGACAATAACTGGTGATAACCAAGGACTAATTATCTCAACTGGGAATTAACCATCAGGTGTTCTGAGCTAAATAAAAGGGGAGGGAAAACTTGGAATAGCAATGTGTCCTATTTATGTTGAAAGAATTAGCAGAATTTTATGTGGGATTTAAAAAAAAAGTTAAATGAAACAAATACTCTCTAGGCTAGTACTGTGTGTGACTACTGTGGTTCCATTTCTTAAAGAACTTAGACTGGGGGGAGTGGAGGAAATAATAATGTAGAGTGGTATGATTTTCTTGCTGAAAAAAAAAAAATCCCAACCTTCTTTGTTCTCTTTTGAATTCTGCTAAAGTGAAAAAAGAGCTAGGCTAGCAGTTCTTAGCATTAAAATGGTTTGATTGAAATTGTTATTTATTATTGCAGTTGGAAATGCACAGCCTGGGGTAGGTCTGGAGGCAGGAAAGGCTCAGCTGCTGCTGATTTCCAGGGCAGAGAGAGCAGAACAGGGCAGCCCCAGCTGGGCAGGGGCAGACCCAGCCCAGGCTGGTGCAACACCCAGAGTGCACACTGCTGATTCCACCTGCTCCCATTTCCTGCACCTTAATGCTCATTGCAAAAGTTAAACTCCAACAAGTAGGGCTGAAAGGAGATAGGGCCCTGGAGGGTGCCAGGAAAATGACAGAACAGCAAGAGAGCTACAGCAAACAGTGCCCTTCTCCTCCTTTCCTACCATCCACACAGGCGTTTTTATTCTTGCATTTTGTTTGTCTGACACACCAAGTGAACAAAAGTGACAGCACTTTAAAAATAATATCAAATTCCAAAAGCAGTCAGAACCTTAAATTGGAATTTCAGTCTTTGACATTGGAAACAAACATACAAGACAATTGTTAGCATTCTGCATTGTGCAGATAAAGACACAGACTAGTAGCAAATTCTTCTGAGAGACATGCCTGATAAGATTATAAATTAGGTTTTACAGAGAAAGTGCACTTAAAGAGAGATTTAATTGTTTGCCAATAAAAATCTCATGTTGCATGGAGATTTCAGAGCTCATTTTAACAGTTGTTACTATTCAAATGCCTTGTTTTAACACTTTAGGGGTTTGTTTGGTAGGTTGGGTTTAATGAATTAATTGTTCTCCCTCAAAGTTTCACTATTATCCTGGCTTTTGAGTCTAGTTTAAAATTTTGCTTGCTTTTGTGAAGTCAATATTGCTGTGCAAAAATATGGAAAATGTGGTATGTAAGTAAAAATCTTTATATTTTTTTTTTAGATTGAAAAAAAGCTGAAGTGTGAAGGTTACAGCTGTGAGATTGGGTGCCCTGTACTGTTGGGCAGCTCACCCTTGATATGTGACTGATTTTTTGGGCATGTCAACTCTGATGTTGGACTCTGGGGCTTGTTCAAACCACTGGCAAAGCCCTGAGGATAAATAAAAATAAGTTTGTAGAGATGCCTGGGGAAGATGGTGTTTAACCTCAGCTGAGTCTAAACTGCAGCCACAAATGTCAATGGAGCAGCATCAGAAATCAGCAAAGAGTTCTGAAACACTTTCAAGTTCATCATTGGCTAAATTTCATTAAACAGCCAAGGACTTTTACCTTAACTCTGTTATTCAGATTTAGAAAAATGTTTCTGAACGCTTAGAACAAAATGTTTGGTAAATTCTCCTTGTCTGAATTAACAAGTGTCAATGTGTAGTTGCTCTGGAAGTGTGAAGCTGTAAGTGGAGGTAACACAGCTGCCCCTTTATGGGAGATTAAGTCCTGGGGGGGCTTATCTGAATCCCATTAAAGTAGTAAAAATACAACTGACAGGTCTTTGGATCAGGGCCACTGAGAATGCCAGTTCTTTGGGATTCATGTCACTGAATCTGGAAATATAATTTCCATATACATTCACTAATCAGCATTGGTAATCTATTGAAACCTCCACGTCTGCACACCCACAGTGAAAGACAAGATGGATTTCTGCTAAGACATCAGCCAGATTTTCTCCACATCAACTCTTCAGCCTCCCAGTTTCTACATATTTCACCTTCTGTTTCCAGCAAACATCATCCTTTGCATCAAAGGGCTTTGGGACATCCATTTTTTGCTGACACATTTGTGCTGTGCTTTATTTATGCATCATCAAAGTATGGTACTGCCCAAAAGGTGAAAGACCTCTCTCCCCTTTAACTCATTTCCTGAGCAGACCAATATCATCCAGCTTCAGACACTGACAAATGTAAATTGAGGTCCGTGAAATTAGAAAAGTGCTGAACTAGAGTACACAGAAAAGTGTGACATTCTCCTGTGGTGAATAACAATCTAATATAATATCTCCCATAATGAGAAACTTGGATGTGGGATATGCTTTACCTATTTGTGATGTACATAGTAAAACCTTCCTAATGCTCTTGATGCACACAGAAATTGCACACCCCGAACTCTATTAATGCTGCTTTTGTATATCCAGCAGCAGGGAGAAGAGACTCTTTGCAAGGTTAAACTGAGGGTCAGAGCACTCTTTTGAACTTTCTTGCAGTAGTTTCTCACAGTGCAGCTGCAATAGGTGGTGGCCATGTACTTGCTGAGATACTGAATTCCTGAGTAGATATTTAGAATTGGAAAACAGAAGCAAAAGCTTCTTAAACATCTCTCATATCTTCCAACATTAATTATTAAAGGAGGATGCTTCCAGAATCTTAAAAGGCAGATTTTTTTTTTCCTTTCCTGAGTTTGTAGATTCATTAGAAATAATGAGAGGGCAGCTGTGTCATATCCATTTCAGAGGATTCCTGATAAATTTTCAAAGTGTTTTTCCTGTTAATTGTTTACATAGAACATCTTAGTCTATGAAAAAGTGGGTTGTTATTTTGTTTTTTTTTTAATATATCATTGTATAGTTTTCAAGCATTCTCTGCAATAATCTCTATTAGCTCAACTTGAGTGGAAAAGAAAAATTGCTTCTTAACACCATTCTATTTTTTTTCTCGTCACAATTTTTCTTTTTTCTAGTCACAATTGTAGACTGCTCTACTGTTGACTGAAAATGGACTTGGATTTTGGGTTTCACTTGGAATTTAGTAGAGATTTAAAAACTGTGGTGAAATTTCAGTTTGTGTGGTTTATTGAGAGTTTATGACAGAAAAAAAGAAAATATGAAGGTAATATTTTGATGTTCATGTGCTTTTAGACACATTTGTACAGAGCTAATTAGTAGTGTGTTCAAGCTGAAATTTCAATAAAACTGCTTCTTGGTCACGCAGAGCAAGGCAATAGTCCATAATAAATAGGTGCAGTAATTAAACCCAGTACATGGTTCTGATTCTGGGAATGCTTAAACATATCTGTATTTGGCATTCCTGAGAAGTCCTACAGACTCAGAAGGCACTCCTCCCAAAAGGAAGGTTGTTATTTTGGAGCAGCCTTGCGGTGCATCCCTGTAGAATTTGGGTTTGCAAATCAGTGCCATTGCTGGGGTGCAGTTTGTCCCCAGGGCCTGAGCGTGCCATGGCCCCCCCGCTCCACACACTCCACTGCTTTGGCCTCAAGCTGTCCCGTTTGGCTTTTTTTGCCCAAAAAATTGCACAGCATCCTCCCAGAGGTTTGTGCTGGTCGGGATGGCAGATGACTGCACACAATAGCGTGGTAACGTGTGCTGTATCAGCTTCTGATGCCCTGGATTTTGGTGTTCAATGGAAAACAACAATACATTCATGGAGCTTTGCTGCCTCTGCCAAATGTGACATCTTTCAGAGTATAACATGCTGAAAAGCTTGCACAGTCTGTGCCAACTGCATGATTTAGCTGCTATAAAATCCCTCTGAATCAAAACCATTCTGAAATAAAGAAGAACCAGCCTGAGAATTTCATTGCACTGTTGGATATCCACTCAAAGATCAATCACCTGTCCTCATTCTGTATTCCTGCTGTATTTTTCAGCTTAATCTTTTCTAAAGCTTACCTATTTCATTTGGGCAGGAATTTTAAAAGACTGGCAATTGCATGCAGAGGCAGAGAGTCAAGAGTGAGAAGTGTCAAACCTGGACAGCAAGGTTCTGTACAAATTGAATTGTGCCATTAAAAAAGGCAATCTCTTTCTTCCTTTTTTGTTTCTGTGGAACTCTGTAATACCCAGATATGCTCAGTGTAAGTTTTTCAGGGTTTGGCATCCTAATATTCCTGAATTCTGTCCTACCCTAAGACTAGATGGGTGCAGAAAACAGGGCTGGCTGCAAGAGAACAGGTTAACCCACCTGATTCTCTTCAGTTTTCCCATCCAAATGAAGTTTATAACAGTATTTATCACATCTCAAGCAGTCTGTGGATGCCCAAACCTAGAATCTCAACCAAGTGACTTGTTCAGAAATTAAATTAAAAGTCTTAAGGGATGGTACATTAAGTATTTGAAAGTGTATCAGTAAAGGATTTGCTATGTGTAGGAAAAATGCTTCTCCCTTGGACTTTTGCACTGAAAGGATGTTTAAACAACACAGAGTGATGCAAAATATTGGAATCATGTGAAATGATTATAATTATTGTGTTAACTTGTTGGTTCACTGTGAAACATTTCTAAAAAAGCCACTCTGGAAGAGATTAGTAAAATGATAAAGTATCATTGCAACATCTGATCAAAAATTCAGTAAGTTAATTAATGCTCCTTTTGTCCTAATAGCTTATATAATGAGAGGGGAGTTTGCTAAATTAAGCATGGCAAAAAAAAAAATAAAATTTAGCAGTTTGGCATAGGGTGGTTTCATGTACCCAAAGTTGTTAGAAGATGTAAGAGCATGGCAGAGTACCTGTGTGGGCTGTTGCTGTGCATTTCCACGTGTGTGTGTGAGGGCTCCTGCCCAACCCCTGCAGCCCTGTGGCTGTGGGAATGACTGTGAGCAGTAGTTACCAAAGGTATTTATCATCAACTGTTTAGAATATTTG
Organism: Pyrgilauda ruficollis; assembly: GCF_017590135.1. Lineage (NCBI taxonomy): Eukaryota > Metazoa > Chordata > Aves > Passeriformes > Passeridae > Pyrgilauda > Pyrgilauda ruficollis. Next base: position 663,671 of record NW_024515431.1, read on the forward strand.
ATTACAAATTTACATAGGAAAGGCAACAGCTTATAATGAGAGTATAAATCACCTTGGAATGGTGCCTTCACTGGAATGGAAGTGAGAACCCTTCGTGCCACCCTAAGAGCATGCTAATAGGGGTGCATGTTTATTTCTAGGCTGTGTAATTAAAAACAATTTGAAGAACTAATGTTCCAGCAAGTAGAATAATGACTGGAGAGCAAAGTATGGATAAAAATGCTTTCTTCCTTCTCATGATGAAGGGTTTGGTCTTGACTTTCCATTTTGTCTAGCATTTATTTTATGATGATCTAGTTCTGAGTCTGGCATAGTATTTCTGAAAAGCTGTTCATTGTCTCCTTTCTTTTTATTGAACATTTTCTGGGGGGAGGATGAGTTCTTCCTTGTGGCCACAAGGAATCAGAGACAAAATGAAGGTGGGCTGAGCTGATGGCAGTAGATGGTGACTGAGAAGGCCTTGCTTGAAAGGCAGCAAATCAGAGATCAGCTGGAATTCAGTGGTGGGAAGTGGCCAGGAGGGAACAGGATCCTTCACCGACACAGCTGGAGCAATAAGCACCGTAAGGAAGACACTGCTGTGCCAAGGACAAACTGGTTTCTTCATCTCTTCATGCACCTCCATCAGCTTAGCAGGAATTTGCTTCAGGCTGAAGGGAGAGGAGAATAGAGTCAGAATAAAGCCACGTAAAGCACAGTGTGACTGAGGCTGAGCCTTTGCTGCTGTGACACAGAGCTTTGGCGAGACCCTGCAGAGCCACTGACTGCACAACGCTCTGGTTCAGACCCCACCTGTGGGGCTGCTAGAGAGAAAGATAAAATATTAATTACTGACTTATTTCAGTTGGTGTTCGAGCAACGCCTTTCAGCTGCTTCCAGAGTCTCCAGAGGTTCATTGCAGTGCAGATCATCACAAGATGTCTGGCAGGTTTCTGTGTTTATTAATTTGACTTGGGTCATCCCTGCAGTTCAGCCTGGGGGCTAAAGCAGACCATGTAACCCATTTAGTATCAAACTTCTGTCATATAAGTAACAGACAAAATTTAAGCTGCGTGCATAATTTGGTTTCATTTGAAAGTTATTCTGCTTGCACTGGGGGTGTGTTGATTACAAGGAGACCATATGTAGAGAGAAAATGCTGAACTTCATTTAATAAATCAGGAAGTCCATGAGATGTGTAAGATTCCCAGTGAGGAGTCCTGCCTGGGACTTTGCTCACAGGAAATGGCCTGAAGCCTCTGAAGCTCAGGTGAGTCAGAGCAGTTTCCATGAGGTCTGGGCTCATCCCTCCCTGTCACACGTGCTGGTTCCTCCTCAGGTGGGGACCACAGGAAAGAGGAGCACCCACATATTTTATGATCTTGTGGAATCAGTGCTGCCCGTTCCAGCTTGGTTCTCAGCCTTGGCAATTCCATGTGGATGTTTCTGTTATTGTATTTTTCCCGTTAGGTTGTGAACAGGGCTTAGTCCAGATGTAACAGTAATGGCTGTTCCTAGTATGGCTCAGGATTTCATCTGAGAGAGTCGATCTCTATTTCTTGATTTATTTGTGTGTGTGTGCAGCACTTCTTGAATATATGCTATTAAATCTCCCTCTAGAGATTTTCCCTCCCTTATTTTCCCCCTCTAATAAGAAGAAATAGGTACATTTTGTTCTGTCTCTTAATGGCTGTTTTTATTCTAAGTATTTATGGCCTTAACAGGAGCAGAGTTAATACCATATGATGTCAATATTCTTCCAACATTGTTATGCAGCCATCTTACATTTATGACCTTTTCCCCCTATAATTAGTTCCAGCTGAAATTAGATTCAGTGAGAGCCTCACTCCAATTACAGCCAAATCTGAATAAAACTGATTCCACTGTGGTTGTCTGCAGGAAAAGGAATAAAAAAAAAAAAAGAAAGAAAAAAAAAAAAAAAAAGAAAAAAAAGCCCTTTCCAGTTTCACTGTAGATAAGTCTCGCATCTCTGCAGTGCATCTGCACTTAATAAAAGTGAAAAGGGTTTAAGGGCCAACCCTGGAGAGAGCAGAAAATTCTCAACTCTGCCAGCATCTTTGAGGAAAAGTCCCTTCAGTCTTCCATGCCCCCTCTTGCTGTGGGGGCAGGAGAGGCCCCAGGCGCAGGAGTGTTGCTGTGTGCTGGGCAGTGCCTGCGTGCTGCAGGATGTCTTTGCTCTCACACCCTGCTGAGCTCAGGACCTGACTCCTGGCAGTGCACACCTGCAGGCCCTTGCTCCTGGTGCAGAGGGATTGGGATGCACACAGCAAAGCAAAATGGGGGTGTCAGCCAGCTGGGCATCCTCCCTTTCCTTGGGAACAGACTGGATGTGTAGGGATGAGGACAAAACCCTTGTGGCACCTCACAGTGAAAGCATGTGGGTGAGTCTGATCTCAGCCCTTTAATGCAGATGTGCCCATGTGTCCAGCACAGCTGGAACACAAACAGCAGGACTGGCTCTCCAGAGCCCCACAGAAACTTCCCAGCTGTTGACTGCCACAAAGAAATATGTGAGAAAGGCAAGAGTTGCTTTGAATTCAAAGCTGTATTTTGTATTTGCCAAATGCATCAAAAATATCATGAAGCCTTTCTGCCATTATCAGAGATATTTAGCTGGGATTAAATGTTTGTTTACCTCAGATGGGTTTGCAGCCAGGTTTATACTTTTATCACCTCCAGATTGGATTACTGTAATCCTTTATTTGCACATTATCCTCAAGTCTTTTTTTTTTTTTTTTTCCTTCTTCCCCCTTTCATTTTTGGCTGCTGGGTCTGTGCAGAAAAACAAAAATTGATTTCTGGCACCCGGAGGAGTAAATTATCTCTTATCCTCTCTGAAATCATTGTCATATTGGGTTCTGATTCCAATCCAAATTGATCTTCAAATTAGATTCTGGATCAATAATAGCCTTATAATGGAAAGACACTGCTAAGGCTCCTACCAGCTGCTGTGACCCACAGAGGCTGATGAAGGCGTCTCATGGCTGTGTATAATCTCAGAAAATTAATGCACATCCAGTTCCATTAGCTCACTGCTATCTGTTCCATCAGGGCCATAATGTGCTCAGGGTCAGCAGTGCCTTTAGCCATCCTCACACAGCCAATTCCCCGTTCACATGGGGCTCCTGGCCCTTCCCACAAAGCTGTGTAAAGTTTTGGCAAGGGAAAAATGTTGTGTTTCTAACCCCGAGCCTTCAATTCCAATTAAGTGCCTTCTGAGACACAGTGAAATGGCCCTGCAACATTAAGTGAAATGAATCCAGAGATTAATTAAAGTTTTATATTAAAAATTGACAATTTAAGGAATAGGAATAAACATTTAGTGAACAGATACAAGATCCAGTATTCTCCAAAGCCCCTCCAAGAAGCAGGAATTGCAGCTGAGGTGCAATTTCCCTCCAAGCTTTTCTAGGCACTTAGTATTTCAGGAGTGATTTATCTGGAAATATGTGTGAGTTATTTTGAGGCTGCTATGATTATATCATTTGATGAGATTTTTTTTTTCTTCTCTTTTCTGCACTGAGGACTTTAAAGTAAGAGAGACAGTCCATAGATAGCTTGTGGTTTGTTTAATTAACTGGCTTTCTTTTTATGGATGGCTGCTTGCAAGGCTGCTCTTTCATTTAGTGATTGTTTTTGTTATTAATGGTTTCAGACAGAGCTCTTCACGTATCAAGTGCAAGTTTTTGCAAAGCCAATGAAGGAATCACACAAGAGGTTTTTTTTCCTCCTCTTTCCTGCCGCTCATGTTTATTTTCTGTGGTGTTGCTCTCCGTGGTCTGCTGTGGTTGTTAACACTTTCCATCAAAAAATAATGTTCAGGAGCTCAAAGTTTTCTCTCTCAAGTTTGCAAAGTGCTGCTTGTTTGGCAAAGGTGTCAAGAAACATTGATGTCCTTAGTCCTAAATAAGAGGGAGGGGCAGCCCAGGAGAATAAATTTGATTACGTTTATTGTTCATAAACACCTCCTCATGTAAGTGAGGAGGTGTTAAATATGTGATATTGTGGTAGGAGGGTCTCTGTGTTGCCTGTAAGAGGTGAGGACAGAAGAAGGTAAAGACAAAAAAAGAAATTATTTATATGTGACTGAGGGAGGTCAATAATGTAGGTGCTGATTAAGAACTGGGAGGTGAAATAACTGTTATTTGCCTCCCCCTCAGATATTACATTATTTTCTTTCACCAAAGGGAGCAGAAAGCTGTTATTCAGGTGAGCCCTCTTGTTACAGCCATCCTGTGAAGGTCCAAATAATTCCCCAAGGAGTCACTCATTCCAGTGGCTTTTTTTCACCCACACTTCAGTCTGTAGTTGCCCAGTCCAGCCAAAATCCATGTCACTATGGAGAGAGGCAGCCCCAGCATCTCTCCTTTCTCTGCTTGCTCATTCCCAGGTCTCTACTGCTGCTGGAAGTAGCAGCCATTTTATTACTCAAATCAAAGATCTCTTTTATTTTCAGAAAATGCTCCTTGTAATGGCCCAGTCCAAGTCTGCATGAGCATGGACTGAGGGGAAGGAGCAGCAAGGTGAAGGAGGCAGGACTGTGTTTTGGATGGAATATTACCCTTTGAAATCAGAGGTGAGGAGTTGGGGTTCCTGATGGTGCCTGCCCTACCAAGACAAAGAAGAGTCACCCCAGTGTGGATGAGGACACAGGGCACTGCCAGCAGCAAGAGGAAAGGCTGTTAGTGCCAGCACAGTCTGTAGGAATCATGGGAGGAAGGTTTTGCACACAGCTTTCAAAATTCCTATTCTCTGTGTCTTCATCTACTTCCCAGTCAGCTCAACCAGAGTTTGTTTCAGTAAGGCTGTAGGAACTTTGTGTGCAGTGCCTGCTGAGTCATATTTTCTTCTAGCATCATACCTTTGAGTATTTTACCCACTGCATTTATCTCTTCTACGGCTAAAATTTTCCCCTTTATCTTGTTAACTCAGTATGTATGTGTTGCTCTTCTCAGGCTGAGGGAGTGAAAGTAAATACAAAAATGAGAGCGTGGGGACCATTCCAGGAAAATAGGAATGGTCAACTATTTTTATCTTTCCCTTCTGGAGGGAAGGAGGTGAGCATTTTCTGACAAGAAACTCTTTAATAGTTAAAGTTTGTTTTAAGCCCATGTCAAATCTCAGGCTCTCCTGAGAAGTGAAACCTCTTCTCTCTTCTCATGGGGCTGAATCATTCAATTGTGTCTCCAGGCTCTGGCCTTAAACATTTCTTTATTGCATGAGTGCAGAAGAGCTGAATCTGCTTATGGTTTCTCATTGGAATGCATTATAAAATCTTTTGTAAATGTGTGAATGTTCCTTGCAGTTACGGGGATCCAGGGTCCCATTAAAATAAACAGAATACCCCAATAGCTGTTGTACAGACACTCAGAGCATCTGTTTCCCAATGCATTGTAGAGCTTGCACTGGGGACTGACTTAATAAAGGCGACTTGGATATAGAGACAAGCACAGAGGATGAAGGTAATATAATTTTAGGGGCACACAGAAGCCTTACATTCACTGCTGCTTTTGGTAAGAAGGATTAAATTGCTGAAATAATAATCAGGAGAACAAGAATAAACTCTCTGAGAGAAAGCAGAAGCTGAAGGTTTCTGTTCAGGTGGTAATTTGAGGCAAAGCTTTTGGGATTCAAAGTTGCACAGGAGTACAATGGTTTGGAAAAAAAAGCAAAGAAACTTTTTGTTTCTTCGTGCATATAAGATGTATTTTAATGTAACAAATTACAGTGGCAAAGTACAGCTCCTTTGACTGGAACTGTAATACTTCATAAGCCAGAAGAGCTTCCTTTTTTAGACTGTGGAGAAACCTCTGAGCTGTTATTTGTTATTCTCATGTATCAGCAACAGTGTGTGTGCAAGTGATAGATTTTCACTGGCTGTAGTGAAAATAAAAGCATCTCAAGAAAGGCCACTGCTGTGCCAAATGGTGGTGGGAAAGCACCAACATGAAAGCCTTGTCCAGCCTATATTATTTCCTGATTATAAAACATTTGATAGCTTTCTTTACCAGTAAATAAATGAAAAATGTAAATGTCAAGGGTGATCTCTTGCTTTACTTCCCTCATTTAAAAAGGAAACTGTTGCTACAAGATGTTCTATCAGTAGCCAAAGTATAGCATGCTGTGAAACACTGAGAAAATCAAGTTTCTAAAAATGTTTCATTTTCTTTAATTATCCACTCCTTTTTAAAAAAGCCCTATCTAAACCACACTGTCAAAGTCACAAGTCAAACATATCTACAACTTAGCAGAGTCTCTCATAATTTGGTCTGTATAAAATCTTTCCAAAAGTTGGTTGATTTCATCTGCTGAATAATTTGAGGCTTCCTTAGACCCAAGAGGTCCAAGAGAATGAGGATTGAAATCCCTCACGAGTCCTTTTAAGCTCTAACTTTGTTATGAAGTTGTTTGTTGCTGAATTCTAGGCTGTAATAAAATAATGATGTTGATTGTGTATTGCCTGAATGGGAGTAATTTCAGGGAAAGTCTTCTCTGGTTGGAGGAAAATGTGGTTTGTCAAATACAAAAATTTTGAGAGACATATTTTAATGATCTTTTATTTTCTTCAAGCAGCACCTTACACCCAAGTGATGAGAACGTTCTATTTTGTGGCTTGTCAAAAATGGAAGAGTAAAACCTTCAATTTTGAAATTACTTTTGATTTCATGTATCCATGTTACAAAAACTAATTTCAAAATCAAAACAAACTTCTTCACAAATTAATGTTTAATTTTTATGTTAGTAGTAGTAATAGTAGTATCAAAATAAGAATTAAAATTAGAATTAGAAAGAAATAGAAGTTGTACACTGGAATATTCTGCCCAGCTCACAGCAGCAAACAGCTATGAAAGTAGCAGGTGACTCATTTGTAAAGCAGGTCATGAACATTACCTTGTTCTAGCCATCTTAGTTCATTTTATTTCATTTTAGCCAATGGTCCTGTGTATGAACAGGCCTAGGCACCTTCTGAACTATCCTTAAAGCTCCTCTGGTTCTTGCCCAGCATTTACATTCTCTCCTTCTGAAAGTGTGTAAAGAGAACCATAAATGTGGGCCTCCCCTTTGGCTGGCACAGGCAAATGGATTTTTTCCTTTCGTATTCATTAATTCGAAAATATTTTCCCTCATATTATGAGTTCATATTGCACAGACTTGGGGAGAAGCAAAATATACATGGATGGTCTTGGGCTTTCAAAGCAAATTCAAGGCAAGATCAAGAACATGTGGGTGTTTGTAAACAACCCATGGCAACACGCCTTAGTGTGAGACTGAGCCCTCGACATGCCCGGTGCATCTCCTTTTCACTGTATCCCAAATGTGGTACCTAAATATCCTTCTGAACACTGCTGTAAAGAAAACCTGAGCTGGTGCCAGAAGTACACGAAGTTCTTTCATTTGTAATTTGCCTCACAAAACATATCAACTGCCTTTGTTTTCATGAAAGGGTACACACAGCACTGTATTCCTGAGTGAGAATGGATTGGGAAAAGCCTAATCATTGTAATTATATGACTGAAAAAGAGGCTCTTGACACATTAAGGCACATAAGGGAAGAAAATACCATACAGGGAAGGAATTTGTTCATCAGATTCAGAAGCATGTTTAAAAGGAGGCTGCAATAAGCATCAGAAAGTAACCCAGTGGTTTACAATTACTCACTTGCTTGTTGATCCACTTTATATTTCTTTTGTGATTCAATGAATCAAGCATTGAAAAGAAAATGTGTGGATGGAATAAATATCCCCCATTACACAAAGCAAGGACAAAACTCCATGCTGAAGCATGAAGATGTTATAAAACTTCTGTAGAATTATTAGCTCTGCCTCACCACTAAATTGATTACTCTCTTGGTGGATGTTAATAAAATAAAGCTTTAAAATCAAGATGCCAGACTGTAAATTACCTTTTTCAATTACCCATTTGAGTCAATTCTCATGTCAATAACATAAAAGATTACCACATGTGTGTTTGATACATATACATCTGAATTTTGGTGGGGTTTTACATTAAAGAATTGTGGACTAATCACTGTCTTGGATCGGTCTTGGTTAATTCTGGGAGAAAAAAAAAATATTTCTAAGATTGATAACTGTGATGACTTTTGCACAAGGGGAACTCTAGGATTAGGTCAACCCAGAAACTAACTAGCTGTTACTTTGTGGTTTAATGCTGGGCAAGATAAATCACACCTGGAGCAGCAGTGAAGGGAGTTACATCTTAAAGCACTCTGCCTTTAAAGTCTTTCTATCCACTTTCTACTCACAAATTTCTGCTTGCAATAATAATAGCAGGAAAAAGGGCTTTCAGACATGAATTCACATAAACATTTAAGTTTAACCTTGGGTTTTCTTTGCCCAGACCTTGAGAGGTTCATTTAGTGTGTGATAGAACCCCATTTTATAATTCCTGAGCCAGAACCTACTACTTGAACCCAGAGATAAATTTCTCAAAAGAGGAGTGGATGCAAATCTATCTTGTGTCAGTACAAATACAGTTTTGACTGGATTGGTAGCAAATAAGAATTTAAAAAAATTTTTTTAACAATACCAGATTCAGTCACACCACAGAGTGAATAATGGAAGGTTGATCACTTTAAAAACAACTCAGGAACAAGCTGTAGGCAGATATACATTGTAATAAATAAAGACGTCTGTAAAAATTTAAACCTATCCACTGCTCATTCACTACCATAAATGGATGAATTTGTCAAACAATCTTCAATAAGTGAGCTCAGTCTACCTGGCTTAAAGGGACCTTGGTTTTTTAGGTTTTGGAGTGAGGATTGTGGTCCTATTTACAAATTAAAGAAAACTGTAAAAAATCTTAAATGAAACCACAACCTTCATGCAGAAAAGGTCATATTTTAAAGCTGGGCTGTTTCTTCCCCAGAGCTAGAAGTAATAATCTAATTGTTTTCAGTAAAGATGGCCTTCAGACCAACATTTAATTTACTTACCTGCCAAAATTTTCAACCACTCCTGCAGTACCTTCAGTACTGCAAAGTGCAGAATCACATTGTTTAAGGAAATTTTACACAGGAGTTTAACACTTTACCCTAATGACAGCTTACATCCCTAAGTGTGACTGGAAGAAGAATGTCTGTATGAGTGCATGCATGCAAGGCTCTATCAAATAGTAATTCCTTAGTTTATTATACATTTTACTGCTATTGGTGTCATTAGCCTTCCTTAGTCAATCATTTTCTACCTGACTTCCTGTGTCTTTGTTACAGATGTGTGCCTTTAAGAGTTACATTTGCTTTTGACTAGAACCAAGAGAAAAGAAAAATACCATATGAATACATTCAGTTTAACTGATTTTAATATTTTTATATTAATGAGTTGGCTTGTGCATGTGAGGGGGCTGAAAAGTGATTCAGTAGGCTTTGGTAAATTACTGTCAATGGTGCCAACCTGACCAAATCATGCTGACTGCAAGGTTGAACTGGATGTCAGAAGAGAGCAAGATCTTCAGTGTCTGCATTAGCACTGGCAGTACTGCTGTTCTTTGGGTGAAGATCTGAAAACGTGGGGGGTTTTCCACAAGTAACTTGTGGGAGAGTAATGTCAAACTCTGCCAGTGACCTACCAGTGTGAGACACACAACAAACATACCTCAGCCTTGTTGTCTGCACTGGCAAACACTTCCCTGTTTGCTTTCAGACAAGGTGTTTTCCTCACATCCCACTGGCAGGATGACAAAAACAGCTTCACAGTTTTGAGGCATTCTTTCTAGCAATCCCCAGAATCCCAATATTTACCATACTGTTTGTGCCATCGAAGGCCAAGTGTTTTAGAGTAACTGTTCTTTTGTTTCACTAGCAAAAGTGCTTTGGCAGTTTCTCATATTTTGACCTAAGTTGATTTAGACATTTAGAAAGAAACCTACTTTTGGGGACATGGCTTCAGCCTAGGCAAAAGGAAACTGATGTGCACAGCTTTTAGTACATCAATCTACATCTGACAGCATGAGTGGCATTGATAAGCAGTTGCGTTAATGTCTCGCACAAGGCATGTATAAAGGACAGACTTCATGGCATTTGGCAGTTGTCCCTCCACATGGGAAGTTTTCTGTGGAAGTCAGATGGCAAACAGTGGGGAAGAAGGCACTGTCTTGTCCCCCTCTGCTTTTCATGCAGGACCACCTTCGGCATTTGGAGTTGCTGGGTGAGTGGTTGACTGATTTTTACATATGGCTCCACAATTACTGCTCATACAAATTGGGGGAAGGATTCTACATCTTTTTGAGCATTAGCTATCTCTCCCAAGAGTAATTTTTGTGCTTTTGGACTGGAAGCCAGGCCTCCTGAAACCCTAAGTCTGGCGCTGACAATGACATGGGTCACATCTGTTGGCAAATCATTCTGAGCCAGACCTCCGGAGGGACTTTGGTGTTTTGTTGGCTGCTGGAATAAAATGCACAACCCCGACAAATGTACAGTGAGTGAGCCCAGAATGGGCTTTGGCAGAGGAAATACACTGAATGGGGATGTTTTTTAATGTGCAAAAAAGGCTAAAACAAGAGAAGTAAAAACTGTCATTTTACTGTCATGCTTAGAGACATCCTACGATTGTATCTGTGAAGTCAATCTACCTCTCACATCTCCTTCAGACATCAAGAATGCTTTAGAAAGCTAAACTAGCTAAACTAAGCTAACCAAGATTCACTTCCAGATGAGTCTTGAATCCACACTTCATTTTACCTGTTGGAAAATAGAAGCACAACTTCCTTGCAGTGCTATGGAAAGCATTTGCATATATTTTTAAAAGTGTGTGACTCTCAGGAGGTGAAGGAAAATATGGGTATGAGATAATAGTGAGATTTTTCAACTCAATTTCAAGATTTATTTACAATTTAAGTGGAAAAACATAGAGCTTGTTCACCCGCCATTGCTCACATACCAACATTAAATGGACCTTTTAAGTGTTGTCACTAAGACTGAAACCAGTGCTCCCTCTTTCTCCTACCCAACTTTGCCCCTTGAAGTGTGAAGGATGAGTATTAGTCTCAGTGGAGTCCAAGCTGGAGACATTATTCTAGTTTTGTTAGGCACTTTGCTCACATTAATTAGGAAAGATGTTTGAACCATTTCTAATAAATCAAGTCTGTAACTTTAGGAGAAGCATTCCCATTATTTTGAGCACTGCTTCATTTCAGAGCTCTTTGGAGCCTACTTGCTCCGTGCTTGGCATACACCTGCAGGAAGAGTGGGGAGAGTATGAAGTGGTATCAGCCCTAAATCAGAAGGAGATTAATACTTTAAAAATGTAATATAGCAGTGATGCAGTGCTTAGTCTTTTCACTTGGGCTAGCTCAAATCCTCCAGTAGGTATTAGGAGATAATGCCCATTTTTGGTGTTCCACATGAAAGATCTCTTATGGACAAAAGAGGTGATGGGATTTATTGCCTTAATGTTTGCCTTCTGCACTGGAGTCTTGCTTGCCTCCAAGGAATTCAAATATTATTTGCAAAAGTAAAAAATTGTCCTTGAAGAACAGCAGTGATCTATTTGAAGATAATCTTTTTCGCACTGAAGAAGCATTTGAAAAAAAAATCTGCATTTAATTAAATTATTAATTAAAGATGCATATTTGAAGGTTTTGAAATTTATATGTCAGCATCATATGCAGTTATCTCCTCTGTGATGGAGATAACTTGCAGCGTAAAGCAACAAATTACATTTTTAAGGATCTGATTCCAAGTTCTGCCAGACATTTGCCATTTATATACTACTAATTGATTATTTACACAAATTCTAATCATCATTAGCAACTGACTCCCTGTGTATAATGCAACCAAGAATTCTTGTGTCTCTAAAGTGGTATTTGCTGTAATAGACAACATAATGGAAAAAATGCTCTTGATGGATGTCCTGCGAAAGGAATAGTTTAGGGAAACAGGAATGCTTGAATGAAGCCCCATTTCTATTTTATGCAGAATGCACGGAAGGATGTTCTGCTGTCTTCTCACCTCCACTGACTGAACTGTAATTCGCCTTACTTCACTGTGCTTGGTGGAGAAAAGTTCCCCCATCTCAAGGTTTCTCTTTGCCTTTCCCAGTGATTCAATGCACTTTTGTTTCGTTGCAGGCCCCCAGCCATGTAATAATTAACATTGACTCCATGATTCCCAGAAGGCCGATAATCACTTTATTACACTATATTTATTAAGAAGCCCATCACCCTTACAGACAATCACAACACAGGTGGACCTAATTGGTCAATCAATCCAAACACCATCACCACTGGCCAATTAAGAAATCACCCTGTGGTAAACTAATCTCCATAACACATTCCACATGTTCACAACACCTGGTGCAGCAAGTGAAGATAAGAATTGTTTCTCATTCTTTTCTCTGATTATCTCACAGCCTTCCCCAGGACAATGTCTGGGAAAGTTGTGTGTTGCTCTCTGTGGCCAGAGAGCTGCTGCCACATTTTTGTATTACTGGAAATTCTGAAATGGCAGCCAAAACAAGGCATCGTGTTGGAAAGTACATTGCAGACAACTTCCAATGCCTATATTTACTGCAGAGCTGCTCTGCTGGACCACACAAAGACACGGATTTGGGAAGAGCAGCCTACAGGGAGCATGTACCCTCTCAGCATGCAATCCCCTCACATGATGCTAACAGGTTTTTTCCAAAGTATAATGCAAAAGCTGTTATAGCAAAATATGGCATTTCTCTGGGATTATATATGGGTTTTGAAGGGGTTGTGTTAGGTATTAGGACTTAGGTCTGAAATGAGGATCTAAGGATCTATTGGACCAACCAATGGTTAAAAACATCATAAGTCTAACCTTGCATGACAGCCTATTTATCAAAATCAAGAATTTCTTTGAATCATCCAGAGAAGGCTTGATTAAGGATGTTGGGAAATACCACATACAAGAGCAAATCTGCTAATCAATAAGAGATGCTTCATCATGCACACTTGTTCCAACCAGTATTTATATGGATCAGTCATTCTCTCCCACTGAATCTGATGATATCTAAAGTAATGGGAATGCTTCGTTTCCAAAACACTGCTTGTGATGTCTGAATGCACGTGTAGCACGAGATTTTGCATGGCACAGACATTAAAGATGGCTATTAGTCAAAATAAACAACTTGCGTAAGAAAAGCTCTGAAATCAGGGAATGACAAGACTCATAAGCACCATGAGCATTTGGTGCATTATCATTTTCCCATGTCTCCAGCTGAGTATTTGTTGTTATTTCAGTATTAAGAGGGTGCCATAAACAATTACATGCTATCAGTGAAAGGATAAGGGCCATGACTGAAACTCAGTGTTTACACTTGCAGCTATCAGAGCCTTTAGAGAGCTGAGACATTCCTGTAAGGCTTTAAGCACTAAAGTAAATGAACTGGAGTTTGGGCAGCGGACCTTGCAGTGAGAGCATATTTGAGCATGTTCTTTGGGGGCTGCCTGCTGTATTATAGTGTGTTGTGCTATTATTCTAGAGTTCCCTGTCTGCAGAAGGGTTTGCAGGCCTGGCAGTGTGGTGGGGGTCACCAGACTGGTTTGAGGGATACAGGAAAGGTAGGTAGGAAAAGCAGGCCTGATGCCAATAATCTTAAATTTACTTTGTCACAGTCAAAACATCTTGGGGAACTGCCAGTCATCTACCTGGATCTGTGCAAAGTGTTTGATTCTCTCCCACATAACACCGTAAACTGGGCAGACGTGGATTTGATGGATGCACCACTCAAACAGTTCCAGGCAATGGCCCCACTTGGAGGCCAAAGATATTTAACATGAGACACAGGGCAATCACAGGGCCTGAGCCCAGCGTGGGTAGCAGGGGAGGGGATTCTGCCCCACCAGAGCTGCCCCAGCCCTGGGGTGCTCAACATAAGAAGGATCTGCTGGAGAGAGTCTGGAGGGGGCCATGGAGCTGTTCCCAGGGCCGGAGCCCCTCTGCTCCAGAGCCAGGCTGGGACAGCTGGGGGGATCACCTGGAGAGGAGAAGGCTCCAGGGTGAATTTAGAGGCCCTTCTAACACTTAAAGGGGCTCCAAGAGAGCTGGGGATTGACTTGGGAGAAGGGCTAAGGTACAAGACCCAGGGAATGGCTCCCAGTGCCAGAGGGCAGGGCTGGGTGGGATCTTGGGAATGAGGAATTGTTCCCTGGCAGGGTGGGCAGGCCCTGGCACAGGGTGCCCAGAGCAGCTGTGGCTGCCCCTGGATCCCTGGCAGTGCCCAAGGCCAGGTTGGACACTGGGGCTGGGAGCAGCCTGGGACACTGCAAGGTGTCCCTGCCGTGGCTGGGGTTTGGAACTAAGTGATCTATAAGGTTCTTTCCAATCCAACCCATTCTGGGATTCTATGACCACTTAAAGCCATTTCCTTTGGTCACTTGTCCCTCTTTATGGCTGCAAGTTTTGTACCTCAATAAATTATTTCCTAAGTGAGGATATATATTTTTTTTAACTTTTAAGGTTTCTTGGGACCTGGAAGAATTCTGGCCTCATTTTCTTTTCTCAGTGAAGCAGAAACCAGCCTGAAGCAACTGAGGTTTTTTCAGTGTTTGCCAGAGTGTAACCACTGGTGATCTGTGGAAGTACATGTAGAAAGTTGAACCAGGTCATCCTGTTGAGTATTTTCACTTTAAGATTCACTGCAGGACAGGGAAGTCCAATGGGAAATTTGAGAGGTTGACAGTGACCCAGAATGTGTGGCAATTACTCATTCACTTAGTGGAAACCAGCACTGATTGACTAACTAATGATATTCTATTTAGTTTGCCCTGCTAATTAGTTCATTCACTTTTCTCAAGTTAATTAGTAAGCTGGAGCCAATATTGACAATGTTGGTGGATTGGGCTGTACAAACTTTTTCTCATGCAAGACATCAGTATTTGTCACGTATCCCAAAAGATGGAGAGAACGTGAGGCGGCTGCATGGACAAATCGAACAATTGAGGGATTTTAGCTGGTGTAAGTGAACAGAGCACCATGGACTAGCACAGACATATTTAATTATACTGAGGGAAGATCTCAGGAAGCAGATTATGGTGAAATCAGAGGCTAAGGCTACAAAGTGTCTGGTAAAATTTCTTTCATTAACCTGTACAGAGTATATCACAGTCCTGTTCAGCTGCAGCACTTCTTGAAGTATAATCCAAAGCATGCACATGTTAAAATGCAGTGTTTTTAAGAATTCAGCTGCTTTTGTGATAGATATGATTTAAATGCCAAAAATAATTTAATAGGTAAATTTTTATACGGCAGTATTTCAATGGAGAGTTGAAGCTGCAGGCAGCTGTCAAGAGAAGGTAAAGACTGTCTTCCTTCATTTGAGAGCTCATCTTTTTTTTTGGTGTCTTTGTTGGAATCACTCTACAATAGATACATGTGAAATAAGACACTTTTCAGCATATGATCTGAATAAACAGATTACACAGTTTAATCATTTTAGTTCCTGACAATGTGTGTTTCAGAACTGAAAGTCAAGAGGGATCAGGAAATTTGCCGAACAGAGCAACAAACCAGCATGGACATAATAATGTTTTACTTGTTAACAAGCATCTACTCCCCCAAATGTGAGCAAGTAACATCCAGGGGGGCTTATTTGACTTCTTGTGAGCTTTTTGTTGCAGTTGTAGCATTTGCTATTACTGCTTCCCACTCATTATTTCAACAAATGTAACAACTTTCCATAAATTCTGGCCTCAGAACACAAAGATTCACCAGACATCCTCATTACCGCAGCATCCTGCCCATGGCTGGAATGCACAGAGCCTTGGCTACTGGTCTGTGTCATCATTCACACCTAGAGCAGAACTCTAAAAAGTGGAAAATGTTAAAATAGAGGATAGGATCCCTTTTGGTTCCTTACTCCAGTCTCGTACCTACCCCTCTTTACTTAATTTGTTCCCTCTTCTCATATTGCAGATCACACTTCAGTTGTGTCATTTTCCTTTAGAACTGTATCTTAAACTGTTGCATCTCCCTTTTAAATAATACCACAGTGTACTTTTGAAATGTGAATCTATCTGCACTGAGTTTGTGCATCTCTCTGCACTGGGATGTCCCAAAGAGATCCCATTTATGGCAGTGAGGTCACACAAGCAGGGAGCACACTGCGTGTCCCATCTCTGGCACACCTTTTCCACTGCCAGCCCTAAGGTGGGATCAGCAGCAGGAACTTCTGTCAGAGTGGGACCTGTTTTGATGTTTGGTTTGGCTGCAGTGACTGAGGGAGCAGCTCAGTAGGATTCACCTTCTCCATGGCATTTGGCCACTTGAGGGCCAAGAAAGCTGGAGAGCCCAGCTGGTCAGGACATCCCAGAGGATGTCTTGTTTCTGTTTTCCAGTGGAATCCTCAATATTTCCAAAACTGCTGAAATATTTGATCAGTTATGTATCACAAGAAATATTTCCTGTACATGTATTTCAGAAGCCAAGTAATTTTCAGTTTGCCTTCCTCTTTTGATGGAATCCACAGGTGACACAACAAAGAGAATAAACATGTCAGTATATTTTTTGGACATATCTCTCCACTCACGTTTTCTTAGCTCTGGAGCTTTAATAAGCTGAAGATCCTTGAGTGTTGTTCACAAAAACTAGTGCAATAAAAATAAGGCTGTATTAAAGCCAAATATTAGCTTTTATAACTTCTCCATTGCCAATGTGAGATTATGAGAACTGTGTTTTTCAGAAAATCCTAATAAAGAATTATAAACATATAATTTGTTCATACGATTGGGATATGTTTCTCTACTACTTTTATTTTCTATTTTCCACTGAAAGAACACAGAATACCACTAAATGTGATGATTTTCAATGTTTCACATGAGTTTATAGTTCATATTTCTGGAACACTAATGTTCCGAAAACTTTTCACTCTGCACTTTAATCCATAATGCATAGCTCCCACTATCTTTTAATCATCTGTCTTGTTTAAATGTGGCTGGATGTGATCTAATATATGAATGTTTCAGAGAAGCTGATGCCAGGCTGCCCTCTAGACACAGAAACTGGCTCAGTGAATGCGTGTGCAGTGAGTGCTTGGAGACAAACAGCTGCAGCAGGGAGTGGGTGCAGTCTGCTCACCCCATCCCTTCTCACCAGGGAATGAGCCTGGAAATCAATCTGAGGCTTTCAAATCACTGCTCTGTGAGCTTCTAACTCTGGCCATTGATGCTGTAGCACCAACACCAAATTTTTCCATCGTGTCGCTGCTTTTAAGTTTACAGAGGATTGAACAGCAATCTATTTATTTCCAGGGAGCCATAAAAATAAGAATTCATATGTAAACCTGAAGCAATCAAATCAGGCCTGCTCTTAATATAGAATTCTTTAAGGTTTGAGAGAAGAGGCTAACTCTCAGAATCATATTACAGAAAGTGATATGATTTATGGATTTGCTTTAACATTGTAGAGAATGGCACAAAGTACAATATCCAACAAAGGCATGATCCTCCATTAACACTGGGAAAGGCTGCTCAGAGGAGGTGCTGTGCAACTGTGATTTCACTTAGTTGTATTGGTTTCATTCTTGACACTTGCTAGATGGCAAACCTCTTGCTGGATGTAGAAATTATCTGTTCTTCATGGGGAAGAAGGGATGATGTATTCAGGACCATGTCAGCCTTGTTTCTGAGACATAGTCCAGTCCTTCCTCTCTCCAACCCCCTCTGTGACCTTTCCTGAGCCAGCTAATCTTTGGTACCTTCCTTCTCTTCAAAATAATGAAAATATTACTTCTTTATGCTGCAGGAGCTTTTCTGAGCCCCGAGATACTTTATCAGGAATACAGAGGAGCTCTAACAATAAATTTATTTTTCAGTTTGCATTTCCAGCCTGTGACTGACTGCATCAGCATTTCAGAGCAATACTGTAACTTCCCAGGGCACCCACTATCTCCGCAGGGATTTTTTGCAGATATTCTATGATTTATGAAGGGGTAGCTGCCATCCTGCATCCTGTGACTTTCTGCTGCTTTTGAATGGCAAGCACAAGGCCTGGGTGCCAAGTCACAAAGACTGTCTAGCAGGAGCAGCTGCTGCTTGGCAGCTGCAGCATCGGAGCAGCTTTGAAGCTGCCCATGGCTCTGTCACACGTTTCAGCTACCAAGAGACTGCCTTGGCTCCCCTGTCCTTTAGAGATGCCATTTGCCAGTAAACATTCTTTGGTTCTTCGCAATTTTTCATGTTGTGCATAAGCTTGCAACGGGGGATCCAAAAGTATCATTTTCATGTGGAAAGAAGGCTTTGAGCACGGCAAAAGTTGTAGAAATGTTGGTGCAAGCTGATTTGCATAAAGCAAAATATTTTGAGAATGTACATTTAATCTGCTGAAAATAATTGCTTATCTGTCATCTGAAGTTATGTTTTATAAATAGGATACAAATAGAAAAGCTCAATCATGTCTAGTGCTCTGCTGAAAATCAGGTCCCTGACTGGATCTCAGACTGGGTTCTAAAAATTTAAGAGCACTTTGAAAATGAGGGTACTTGGATTGTACAGAGTGAGTGTGTTTCTACAACTGGTTTTATGGACTATAAATAATTAAATGAACAAAGATGTTATTTGACTTTCCATTCAAGCAAAAAGAAAGTTTAAAAAAAGCCATCTCTATATGTTTAAGCCCAGCTCAGGCTTTCTACTTCCATACTGATTGTTTCAAAGCAGTTCATAGCTGATTTGTCAAAAATTACTTAGAAATGTACACTATTTACACTGGAGTTTTCAGCCTTAAAATAGTTCTGGATGAAAAAAACCTCAAAATATTTCCTTTTTTGTGTAAGTCTTTTATCAAAAACATTGTTCTTTAAAGGCTTCAGGACTAAATTAATTTTCCTAATAGACTTGAAAGAGTTGTTTTTGCACATTAATTTCAGATTTTGTTTTGTCAGTTCTTAGTTCTAAATACAAATTCAGCATTAAAATGCCATTTTTTTTCTTTTTTATTCCCAAAGTGAAGAAAAATAGGAGTTTTTTACATGAGTTAGAAATTTAGTGGCTGTGAAACAGCACTGATTGAGAGCAGAGGTAATTTCATTGGCCTTTTAATTTGTCTGAAGAGTTAATACCACGTTTTCCATCCAGGTTCCATTGGCTTAATTTCAAGGTATATGCTCACCTAATAGTGGGCATTGTTGGTGAAACGAAGAAAGATTTCCCCATCAGAGTTTGACCCCTTGTGTTTAAGTGGTTAATCCTGCCTGTATACATATTAGCCCAAAAACCCATTTTCAAACTGCTTTGGCCCCTCCAGCAGACTCTCAGTGTTGCCCTCTGGACGTTCCACAAACTCACATTTTGTTCTGTGTAACAGGGTTAAGCTGCAAAAATGGGTAAAGGGGTCAAGGTGGGGTTTTGCTGAATGCTGTTTCTGGAACTGGGAAACCATGGGGTAAAATGGCATTTCTTTGCAAGGAGCAGCATCAATAACAGTGAGGGAACAGGGGGGTTCATGACCAGTGATAGAGCTGAGAGCAAATTAATTTAATTTTGCCCCTAAATTAGGCCAGAATAGAATTCACCTGCCTTTGCTGCTGTGTCACTGGACCTTCCTCTTCCAGCTGACACATCCAAAGGTGTTATAAAATAATATTTAAGGAATGTGCTAGGTGAAACTCAGGGGTAGGAAGGGAAGCTTCCTTGGGAAAGGGGACAGTAGGAAAAAAACCCTGCTTTTTTCTCTGTGTGCCATTCTCTATGGCCATCAAGTGCTGGATTAAAGCTTCTTTCTCTGTAACATAAATGGCAATTTCTGTCTGTATTTTCCTGGGTTTGGGTGGGAGAAGGCCTCATATCACCCAAGGTCAAGAGACAGTAGAAGGGGAAATTCAGGAGTCTGCTCTCCTAATTCTTTTCTCACTGATGGATGATGAGACAAAGCACTGCCTGTGTCAGGCCCAGATAACAGAATATCATCCCTCATTCCTCAAAATAAGGAAAATGTACATTTATAACCCAAATTCCCACCACAGACATGTCCTGGGCTTTGGGACAGTTTGGTTGTTGTGTTTGTTTTTCTCCTGGTTTGGAAGATGGCTCCTAACAGCAGAAGTTGGAAGATGGGATTTCCCAATTTTTGTCTCATTTCTATTCATCTCTGTTTCCTTGGAGATGTTCCAAAAAAGAAATATTAAACTATCCTAGTGCACTGAATTCAGATGGAGCTCCTTCCTCAGACACGAGTCCCATCGGAGACTCTCGGCGCGGTTTCTCTGGCACTGACAGTTGGAAATTACCATGTTTCAGAAGTACTTACAATTCCCGTGCCTAACACTGGGGAGAAGATCCTGCATTGAGGGAAGAACAGAAAGAAAATCTTTTGCAGATAGATAAGTGACACACAATGTGTTTTCTCTTCAGCTCATTTTTGCTGCTCTTAGTTTTTAATCTGCTGATCCTGAATCTTGATCTCTGCTAATCCTAAAAAAGTGACCAAAGTGATTATGTGAAATGATACAGCAAAGTCTGTTATCTTTTATTTAGTCCATCTTTTTATACAGCTACCTTGCCCCTTTAGAATTCATCTTAAATAGTATATTTTAAGCAGCATCAAAAGGATGTAGTCATCCCCACACTGAAGTTGTGACGAGCAGGCAATGATTCTTGTTGTGCTTCAGTTTACATCCTCCTTTTTTAGGGCATGACAAAAGGGCATTGGCTTAATTACCTGTGATGTCCCTGACTGGAGGGGAAAGATTCTAGTTTGAAGTTGCTAATAAAAAGCAAACATGCTTATTGTAAACCACTTCATTGTCTTTTCCCTTCTGGCTGACATTTATGAATTGCCTTCACAGAAGCCTGGGTGAAGTACAGATAACAGAATAACCTTATATATGAACTACAAATATAAACACTGTCACTGGTGTGCTCCTTAGGATTTTGTGCCAAAATATGGAAAACTACATGCACTGCTAACAGAAAAATGATGGCCTGCTTGATATCTTGCTTTACATTCCTTTTGGGATCTGAAAGGTATTTTGAAATACCACAACTTGCAGAAGTCACAAGGAGGGTTGTTTGGCATTTCTGCTGCAAATTTGCCTCTGCTTTCACACCTGCTTGAGGGCACTGAGGCTGCACCACTGTCCAGAAGGGATGGCAGTGTCTGAGTTTTGCATCTTTACCCCATATTTAATTCTTCAACAGATATAGATCCACATTCCCAGGGTGGAGTCAGTCACTGTGGTGCAATATTCAGCACCACCTCACTAACAAAGGCTTCTGTGGGTGTTCAGACAAGCCCCAGTAGAGGAAAGTAAATCAGGTACACAGAATGGTTGAAATATTCTCCAGGTTACATATCATTAAAGCTTTTCAGAAATCAGTCTGTCTGCTGTAATTGTATATTCTCTCACAAGAGGTTTGACCGCAGAATTCAGATTTTATGTTCAGCATCATAAATTTCTTGCTAAGCCTTAGGCAGATTTTCTTCTTACAGAAATATGATTTCTGTTGTAGATGAACACTGGAACATTAAAGACTCATTTTGTAATGAACTTGCTTGCCTTGAAAACAAACACATTTTTAAGAGCTTTTTCTCTAAATGTGTAAGGCAGACTCTCCCCTGCTTATGACTCTTCTTATTTAGTTCTCTCCTTCAGCAGCAAGAAAAGAAAATATGAAACAATTTCTCTCTGTTAAAGCACCTTTCCCTTCTTGTTGCTTCTTTTCTTTTTCTTCCCTATATTTCCTGTTAATGTTTCAAGTGTAGCAGGGTACTCATTCCTTGCCGTACTTTACCACTGATGGACAGAACAGAGGTTTGTTTTAGTGTTGAAAACAGACATTCTAGTAACTACTGCTACTACCTGCACTTAGGAGACCTCCTTAGCTTACCTGTACATTTCTTTTATGGCAGATAGACTGAAAACTGCTAGTCAGGAAGCCCACCAAAAGTGATGGTTTGGCTCTTTTTTTGAATTTAAAAAAACCCCAAAGCCTCTTTTCTTTAAATGGTTACTGATTTTTTTATTCTGTCTGGCCTACAATATGAACCTAGTATCAATTTAAACTTGATTTAGACTGTGAATGATGAGATTTTAATTAGATGAGGTGGTTGTAAACTGCTGGTTTTTTCCTCCAATGGAAAGTGGTGCTTAAATGAAACCATTAAAGCAAGCTACTTCCAGCTCCATTGTACCAGGGAAAGCTTTCCAACCACAGCACATTGTGTTTAGTATCACTTTAGAATTCTATAAATCTTTGATCAGCTTTTATTTAATCTTTGTCTAAATTGGAAGATAGCAATGGTCCCTTAAGATTTTGTATGGAGTTGAATGAAATTTAATAAGGCGCCTGACAGTTATTTGATTGTGATTCGTAGCGTTTTCATTTTACAGACTTAAGCAATACTGACCTCAAAAGGACTGTCATTCAGACTAGGTGGAGGGTGGGGAAATCAAATATTTTATTCTTCTTTGTTCCAGTCCTTTTTACTTGATAAGCCCTTAATAAAAGTAAGAATGAAGTCCTTGCCAATTCCTAGACCAATTCTCTATTCAGAGACAGCAGATTCATTTCTGAAACATTTTAGAGTGAGAAATGCAAAACAAGACAACATCTAAACGGCTTCACATTGACAGCCTTGACAGACTGTATAAATCTGGAGCAGAGAGGAGCTAGGACATGGGATGACATGGGTTGCTTCTCAGGGGACCACCTGGTGAATTGTGCAGGTCCCCAGAGCAGCCCGTGGTTACCCTGAGCTGCAGGAGGTCCCGCTGCCCACTCAGGCAGAAACTCTGTGTTTTGAAACCGTGCACCCAATTATTTCAGCCTGCTGCACAGCACAGAGGGCTGCGAGAATGAACCCATCTCTGCAAAGTTTCTGCTCCTGGCTCTCAGAGCTGCCTCTCTCCCAGGCCCACGGAGATGCCATCTCCATTATTAAAGCACAATTGCATTAGTGACGAGCTGCTTCCCTCAATTAGTTTTGACACGAGGTAATTTTATGGCTCCAAGTATACTTATCTTTGACTCCTGATGGATTTTCCTATGTCCTTGTTTACTATGTAAACTACCCCTTCTTTTCTTTTTACATTTGCTCAGTGTTTCAATTTTAACCACAGTTACGTATTATTGTTTGCTGTTTGCATTACATTAATGGCTAAATGTCAAGGCCCCATTGCATTACACACAATAAAATATATTAACTATCTTTTTAAATCATTGACATAGTGCTGCTATGTCACTGTGCTTACAGAAGTTTGGTTCAATAACAATGAACAACTGTTTATTTTCTATTTGCAAGTGAAACAATCAAGGAGCAAGAAGAATGAAAAGTGAGTGGAAAGAGATGATTTTAAGCAGAGATTTAATTGGAGTCAGTGACTGAGTACTTGATATTTTGTTGGCTTGAAACAGATGAACTTCACTGAATATCATGAGCAAATGTAAGGATCTTTATGAGGCAAAACTACTGCAGGAGCATAAAAACTGGCATCTGGCCCAAATGTTTGCTGCTCCAGTATGCAGTCTGACAGCAGCTGCTCTGAAAGTGTGACAGACAGATAACCTGCCCTGCAGAATTCCCACTCTAGTCTCTAGGAGTAGTTAACTTAAACTAGTGAGGGGTAATATCCTTTACAAAACCCCTGCTTGGGAGGTGATTCTGGCATGCTGCACAAAGAAGGTGCTTCACAGAAATATTTGGACAGGTTATTTACATCTGTTTGCCTGTATTTATGTGTATCCTGTGCTGCCCGTTTGAAAGCATGGGAGGCAGAAAAACAGAGTATCAGTATTCAAAGCTGGAATTCTTTCATTCTAGATGCAATTCTGGCAATATGCTCCCCATTTAGGGAAGTGTTTCTCTTACTGTTAACTTCAATATCATGAAGAGTTCTGTTCAGCTCAGTTTGACCTCTCCTATTGTTAGGACAGTGCCCAAGGACCATCATCAGATGCTTTTTGTGTATACTTGAATAGCCACTTAGCTGACAGAGAGTCTGAGTTTAAAAAGGGGTCTGGACACTTCTAGATTGGTTTTTTTACTCCTCTTAAGTGGCAGTAAATAAAGGTAAGTTAAAAGGAGACATTTCTAAAGTGCCAAATGACCTCCTTTCCATAATTCTGCTCTACCTGTCTCTGGATCTTTGGGAATCTAGAGCTCTGGAACGAACAGTGAGAAATAGTAACACAATGGAAAATAGAATCACAGAATAATTTAGGCTGGACAAGACCTTTGTGATCATCAAGTGCAATGATTGATCCAGCACCATGTTCACCATCAAACCATGTCCTTAGGGGACATCTCCACATGTTTTTTAATCACTTCTAGAGATGGTGACTCCACCACTTGCCCTGGGCAGGCGGGTTGGTACCAAACCCATCTGCAGGCTCCCAGCTGGTCTGTACTTGGGATAGTGGTTCCAACTGATCCACAAGTTTCTAAAGGTCACAAAATCAAGAATTTACTTTCTATTTCAGTGAGGAGACAACCTAATACTAACATTCAGCAATGTGTGGAGGCTTACTGCACTTTACAAGAGCATTCACTCAGCAGTAAGTCAGAGGAAGACAAATGCTCACTAGTGCCATGTCTTGCAAGGTTGTTCTTCTCCTTCAGGAGTCTATTGCTGAAAAAAACATGATTCTACTTACCTAATATTGGGGTATATTTAGAATTAATATATTTACAGGTCATCCCATTTTGAATTTAATTCAGAAGTCCCAGTGTTCTGGAAACTGCACTCAGCTCTCCTTTTCAGCAGTGTTGTTTCAGAAATGTGAGTGTTCAGGTGTGTTCCTCACTCAGAGAGACTCTGCTTTACATCTGTAAATATGCACAGCTGATTGCCAATAACATTAATGGGAGCTGCACCTGTATTCATAGGAGAGAACAGAAATTGTGCCTTCAGGTTTGCTATTTCTTAACAACAGTAATGATGCTTCGAGGGCAGTATTATTTTAAGAACAGAGCCCATTTAATTTGCTTGGACTTTGAAATCTTCTGGTAGAGAGTAATTGCCTGACACACAGCTCCTAGGAGGTGAATTTAAATGAAATACATTTTCCAAGCTGCAAAGCAAAATTACTAAATGCCTGATTAGAAGATCTGTGTCACTAGTACTGCTGCATTATGAGGAGTCTCTTAAAAATTTCATATCAACACTTGCCTTTCACAGTCCACAGCTTGGTGCCTATTAAGGCATGGAAAAAACTGAATCTTCTTGTCTGACATGGAATGGGGCAGAGATCAGTACTGACCCGTGTTTGGTGTACCAGGAAGCTCCATGGCAGAGGACAAATCCATGGCATGGCCCTGGGGAAGCACTGCATGAACCTCCTGCAGTGTTCATGGCTGAGCTGCTTTCTTCAGGGCTGTGCCAGAATATTCTGGTTGTTGGAATGTGTTTTTTCCTTCCCCTAAAAAGGCAAAATATAAAAGACTACAAATTAGCAATTTTCAAATAAATGAGATAAAAAGGTGGCCAAACACAAACTGCAAACAAGGAAGGGATTTCTGCACAGGAAAGCTGCACTGGTCATCAGGCACATCTCTTAAGAGACATGGAGAATTTCTCTTATTTATTCTTCCTTTTCATTTATTCTTCCTATTCTTTCATTTTCATTTCAGAGTACCAAGCAAATGGTTGTGTGCTTGAATGGTTATTCTTGAGGTAAACCTCCAAATTTGAGACATATAAAGCCAGGAAAAAGTCTAAGGCTTGATTTATCGTCACACTTATGTCTTTTTAAGTTAGGAATAATCAAGGATGCCCCAAATTCAGGATTATGAATGAATAATTCAGCTCAACATCCATTTCAGAGGTTAACCACTTAGAATTTGGGTTGAATTCCTCTTCTAATAGAGTTTTCAAGGCTAAAGAGTTGCAGTCAACTAGTGAAATTGCAAATGAAGTGTTAATTGATTTAACTTTATGAGAATAATATTTTAGCCGTCAAATCACCATGATTTTGCATCTCTAGTTGTGTTAATTTATAGTAAAGAAAAAGCTGTTTAGGACAGCATGTGCAATTCATATGCTTAATTTCTGATAATCTCTAGAGAATCTCAGTTGTCTTCAGTGCTGAAATGAAAGTTGTGTTTCATTTTGACTGAAAACTGGCTAATTAAGATTGCTATGCCTGAATCCATTTCCTAGTTTTCTTCTGATTTTTTTTGCAGTAGGGGAAAAGGGAGCTGTGTTATCAGAATGCAGTAGGGGTTTTTTTCTATAGTGTTGCACAGGTTTTTTTATAATGTGACATTATACAGCAGCCTCATTATATTCAACTCAACAATGTGTTGCTCAGCCATGAGCTTGATAGCTTCATGGAGCATGGGGTGAGTTCAATTCCTGTTTCTAAAGGAGATGCATCTTGCTTCACTGCTTATTTTCTGAACTTTAAAAGATGCAACTTTACAAAATATTCTACAGCTCCTGCTCAGGGGGAACAGAAAGTGGCTCAGTGACAGACTGCAGTGAAGGCCATGATGAGGAGAGCCATGCTGTTCTGGGTTAGAGAACACCTCTCCCTTCTTTAACCTTCCATTGCCTTCATTCCTGGAATGAATAGCCCCTAAAACCTCTGATATTTAAATCTCAAAGCAGTGCTGCTCACACTGCCCTGGCTTGACTTTCTCCTCTGTTTTGCCTCCCATCACGACTACATGTCCTTTTGCTGTTGAGTTTCCCCAAATTGTCTTGTCTCCATTGAAGGGTATTATTAGTTATACCTCAAACCACACACTGAGCTTGTCGCTCCTGTTTGCTCGCAATTGCAGCTCCTTATCCAGAATCTCAGAGGTGCCTCGTGCCCAGCCCACGGACTGGTGGGATCCTCACTGGTGGGATCCCCTCCCCTGGGAGGGGACAGCTGGAAAAAATGAGGCAAGTTCATATTGCCTGGCTCTGGCAGGTTGAAAACGAGCTGCAGTGACATGGACAGAGGTGACTTGAGAAGAAGGTTGGGCCAAATTTACTATTATGCCCAAAACACAGAAGTTCCCAAAAAGAATATTTGTGGTTAGAATATACACTTTCACATTCTGAAATTTTACTGGAGACAGAAATTTCTCTGTGTGTGTCAAGAATGTTAGAGCTGTTTGCATGTTCATTTTAAAGGCTGGGAAGAAGCTCACCAGAAGCAGTGGGCCAGGGGACTGCAGTGTCTCTGGCTTTCCCTGCCTCAGTCTGCTCACAAGGACATGATCAAGCCACTTAAATCCTCACAGGACCTGCATTCTGTTGTCTTCCCAAAGGCAGTTTCCATTGTTGAAGGAATGAAAACTCAAAGAGGATATAAAGCAGCTTCATTTAACAGGATTCTAATTCCTAAATTTCCTTAGAGAATGACAGCATTTATCAAAACTACTTCAGTGGTGTTTGTCTTCTGTGTTTTTCAAGGCAGGGTAATGCCTTCCTTGCAAAGTGCATAACAACAGATCATTTGTATTTAAAACAACAAAATCATTTATTTCCAGCTTGGCAATGCTACAGGTTTTTTTAATGCTGTTCTGCCATTGATGAGGAAATTGTCAACTGAGGAAGGATTTGGAAAGCAGTCTGTGTGTATTAAAAAGTGGGAGCTTGTTTATGGGCCTCCAGACACCTCTAAGAAACCCTTCAATGAGTAAGTCTATTAAGCCAGTGAGAAAAATCATGAAGTGAGGTTCTACTAAGCGTGGATACAGGTGTCAGAATTTACCCCTGCAGGAAATCTAGATACTCAGAGAGAAATACTTGAGTTAAACTCTTTATCATATCCTAAGGTTTATCAGCAATTTTTCTGGTATTACATACACGGCAGAATTCTTCGCAGTGATATACTGCTAAGTGTTCCTACAGTTCCCATAACCATTTACTGTGAGACTTGTCAGATAGAAAACTCTGACCTGTAGGTGCAAGGAGCCCTATTTCCTGTAGCTTTTTTTCGTATATTCTGATTTTTTTTTCAGCAATCCATAGTCCATATTTCCTTGGGATGCCTTTCCTGTGTGCCACAACTCAGGGGCAGCAGCGATGGCAGTGCTGGTACACGATGTGTGAACAGTTTGGGACAGCCCTTAAAAGCCTGGCGGGCTTTGTAAGAGCTTCAGAAAAGCTGGAAGTGTACACACCACTCCAGGCTCGGGCAGTTTTAATTAATATTTGTCATAACCATTGCTATGTCTGTGCATTTCTGAGGCAACTCTGTCTAATGCAGGAAAACTATCCTATGAAGACAGCTGCTTATTTCTGCTCTCAGGTGTCAGCAGGCACAGGCCTGGTTTCTCCCTGCTCAGTAGAATACATTTGCCCAAGCCGTTGCTGTGAATTTGGCACAAGTATTGATAAGAAGAAAGGTCCTTTTTAGGGTTATCTCTTGGATATGTCCTGTCATACACAGACCTGTTACAGACCTGAATCTCTTTAGAACTGTTTCTAAACCAGCTGGTTTACACTGCTGCTATTCTGTGTAATCAGCAGGACTTACCCAGGAGCAGCAACTGAGAATTCATCCTTTGCTCATGGAACATTCACAATCAGAATTTAAGTTTTGAAATCTTCAGTGTGTTGAAATGCATTAATACTCCTGAGGGTTTCACAGTAATGAGAGAAATGCTTGCATTTCTTTCGTTTTAAAGTAACCCAAATAACCAAAGTTCATGTTTTACAAGTCATTTGGAACTGAATATCAGTATTTTTTATGGTGAGTTACTGAACTGATTGGAAATATTCAAGGCTGCTTCATGACAGGGCATCTTCCAGTATCAAAAATGACTGGGTCTAGCTCAACAATCTGAAATAGTTTTTAAACTGCCTCTAAAATTTTTAAAAAGAGGAATTATCCCAGAAAATGTGATTTCAAAGGCAAATCTAATTTTAAATCAACTATATGTTCAGTTTGAAGTCTCTCAATAAGTTTCATTAGTGAGTGTACTCTCAGAAAACATGTCTTGAGACAAGATACTAAACTTGAAGGACCATTGTTCTGTGAAATACAGCAATACAGTGCTCACTGATATATATCAAGAGAATAATAGAAGATCATGTCATTTGCTTTCTCTCTGTTCTCAACTTGAGGGGAAAAATTAGGTCCATGCTACCACAGATCAGTTACCCAACCCTTAGAGGAGACTTGGTAATTAAATTAGTATCTTAGATGCTATTTAGTTCAATATATTTCTGCTTTTATTCCCCAATCTTTCAATCTGCCATTAAGTATTTAAGGCTATTTTAAGACTCTACTTTGAAAATCTAAGACGATTTCTTTTACAAATTATGTTAAGCACCCAGAGAGACACAGGAGCTGTGGAGAGAATGGGACATGTTATTTCTGAGAATGTCAAAGGGACTGAAACCCACTCCTGATACTAATTCTTCTTTCACAGCACATCTCCATTTTATACTTCATCTGCACAATGCCTTCAAGTAACACCTCTCTGATGGAGGGATGCAGTGGGAAAGCTGCAAAGATGACCTGATTATTCACGGAATGCTATGAAATGCTGAGCATCTCCCAAATTTAGCAATAAAGAACTCAGCATTACTGCAGTCCAATACTCACAACCAACACCTACTCCCAGTATTGCCCTCACTGGCACTGACCTGGGAGTGCCAGCACTCCAGGATGTGAGTTTTTAACAAAAAAGAGTGTGCGTGGTGACTTTGCAGCCCATCACAGCAAGCTCTGCATTTGCTGAGAAGCTGGCTGCTCTTCTGAAAATTGACTTTTCTGCATTTAATCTGCTCACCAAGAAGCAAACCCTGACCAAGTGAATCAGGTGGTGTCATCTGAAAGCAAAGGCTCTGGCTGTGCTGGAGGGAAGATTTCTGCTCCCAGCAGTGATTCTGGAGAGCCAAGGGCTCAGCTCCTGCTGCTGCTGACTGGGCAAGGCATGAGAGGGCTGCACACAATGGGTTAGGAACAAAACCAGAGCTCCTGAGCCACGGGCATCCCAGAGGATGAAATCTCCACTGTTGCACACACACAGGGAAAATCCACGTGTCTCTCTTTGCACAGAGATATCTTCTTCTGTCTACATTTTATCTGAGCTGTGGTGAAAGGCATGAGCAAGCCTCTTACTTTGCACATTATTGGGGATTTAAAGACTGTTTCCTGCTCCCAGCTCTCTCCCCGTCTTTACTGTCTTCCACCTTTTTGGACAAAGCCGACGCTGGATGCATATAAAATATTTTCATCACCTTTTTATTTGTTGGTTTGCATTATTTTGAAGAGTGGCCCAGCATCCATGGACATTAGAACTATGAACAATACAGCATTTTACCATTAATTAAAATGTTGCACTCTCTCTTAGAACCCCATCATTATTATCCTAACATAGCACAGCATGAAGAAGATTTAGTCAGAAAAAGAAAAAAAATAAATTATTCTGGTACTGCTGCCTCTTGCCCCTCTAACACATGATTAATTACCCACCTTGTTGCAGGTTGTATAAATATAAATCCTGTTAAAATCATGTCCTTTTCTCCACCCCTGTCAGTGCCCCATGGAAATCAGGTGAGCAGAATGGTGCAATGGATCTCTCTACAGTCCTGTGGACCTTTAAACTCAGAATTAGTGACTTTGAAAGGGTTGTTAGGGACAGGAGACTTCCTGACCTGATCCAATTCCAGGGTCAGCCCAGCAGTAATTCCAACTACTTTTTTCAATTTTATCTTATTTTTTAATCTGAAAGTTCAGTGAAAATTCAAGCTTCCATGCTTCACAAAGAGCTTTAAACCTTGACAGATTCTCTTTTTGACAACTGTGAAAACCCTATTTCCCTGTCTTGGAGATTCCATGTAACAAATCCATCATCATTTCCCTCTGCCTCTCTGGTACTGGTTGAAGAGAGTCAGGATTTCTTGTTTGCAGCATGTTTCTCATATGTAAAGTAAATCACAGCTATAGGGGCTTTATATGTGTAACCAGAGCACTTCAATACTTAATTCTAAATGTATACTCTGGCAAATGAAGGAAACTATTACCCTGGAACAGCGCACTTCAAACATTAATCATAATTATTAATCACACAAAGTTTTTTGAGGAGCTTGAATACAAGTCTAGGCCTATAGCAATTGTCATATTAGCACATATTCAGTGCATACAGCAAAGTAGTTACATGAAATTATTCTGCAACAAATAAGTGTTTTGCGGTCTGATTTAATTTAGTTTCATGACATCAAGTCATTCTGATTTTTTTTTTAATTATAATAAAAATGAGTAGTTTTGAGGTTATAGAAATCTCACTCTCTTTCTGAATTGCCTGAGAAGGTCTTTGCTGGAAGTTAACTGGCAATTACAGATTCTTAGGATTTCTATAGTTCTTGAATGTGTTTGTTATATACCATTAGTCACCAGGTGAAGCCCGTCAGTAATGGCAATACCCTTCAGCAATAGCTGGGGAGAATTTAACACTGATTGATGGCAGGTCACCTGGAATTGGTTGGCAGAATTTCCAATTTTCTGTTGGGAAATTGCTTATTTCTTGAAGTCTATTCCCATTTTTACAAGTGGACAGCCAGCTGAGATTATACATTATTATGTGTCTAACTATAAAATTGTGATGGATGGTGTCACACATTTGAAGAGAGAGTTAAACATTTCATTTAGGGCTGGTTTTAAGAAAAAGGCCAAGTAACTTTAAAATATAAACTGCAACCTACCTCTGGCTTTTATTTGTTCATCTAGAATCAGGAGTGTTGCACTTTAACTAGTTTTAAACAAAGAGTTACTTGCTTTGTTATGATTCTTATTAAGTATTCAAAAGGTTATGATATCTTTGTTGTAAACAGATTTTCAGTTTCTAGGGCTTGTCCAGGGACTGACTGATGGAGCAGATTAATGTTTGATTTCTACTTTTGGGACCTCGGTTAAAATCCTGGCAAAACTGCATTGACAGAAAATCAAAGGCCATTCAGCAAAGCCTTCCTACAGCTCCTCTTCTAAATCATGAGGGAGGGCAGCCAAAAACAGCCGGGCATTTCCTGTTTCCAAGGGGATTCGTGATGAAAGCCAGCACAGACTTAGCATACAATGTGTGTTATCTCTTTGAAACCTGGCTGAATTGTTTGGGAACAAAGAGCCCACGCCCTGCTGCCATGGAAAGGAAAAGAGTGACCCGAGGAATAAAAGCTGTAACTCACACAAGATATTTATTTATGACAGTCTCAAAATAGAAACCAAAGGAAAGGGCTGTGTGCTGAAGATTTAAAGCCAAATTTTTTAAGATGGGCATCACTAAAATGAGGCTGCCTGTGTGGAGAGCTCAGAGCTCTTTCCTGTGTGCCCAGGTCCCCAGACTGTGACAGCAAAAGCAAAGGGTCTTCACCTGAGATTTAAGGTAAGAAAGGTCTTGGCTTGGCAGCCCTTCAGAGTGAGCCTTTGAGGGTAACAGCAGTTAGACATCTCACCACCTTGTTTACCTTCACTTGTTGAGATCGCAGAATACTCACAGAATACTCTTGAGTTGGAAGGGACCCACAAGGATCATTGCATCAGATTTCTTGTACCTCCTTTTTGACTTATTTAAACTTGATTTCTTTCCTATCCTGTGAAATAGCTTAAGTGAGATGGGCTCCCTCCCCTGTTTTCCAGCAGCCTCGGCTTTGTCACTAGGGGTTTCTGGAAGGTACCAGAGGCAGGATTGCAGCCACTCTGACAGGAGCTCTCTCACTTCTTGCAGTGTGTTAATTACTGGGCTGAGTTTGAACCACCTCTCCTTTGACTCTATTTGACAAATAAATGATTATTGCAAGTTAATTCTGTACCATTCCATCCCCTGCTGGTTTATGGGCTGCATATTCTCAATCTGCCAGGTTCCAGTGCTCAGAGGGTTTGGGGCTCCTTGTGGTGGAAGGCAGTGAGGAGTGGGCACAGCAGAGTGCAGAGGTGCCTCAGCCCTGTAAACACTGGGGTGACAGTCCTGTCCCTGAGAGGAACAGTCCCTGATGGCTTTAGGTAACTACAGGCAGTCCTGCTTCTTGCTCCCAAAACAAAAACAAAAACAAAAACACACCAAAAAAAAAAAAAAGTTTTTAAAAATTGCTTTGAATTTCTCTTTGGGTATTTAACACCTTTCCTGGGGGTCTGGCCCTGGTGTGTGTCCTCACTCCCAGGTCACAGACTCACATCTAAGTCCAGCCTTTAATTAGGGGGCTGCCAGGGGGGCAGCAATGGCCACCCAAGGTGGCCTCATGGCCACACGAGGCTTCCCTTTGTGAACTTGAGTGCTGTTAAAATTTGGCCCTACAAGAAATCAGAGATAAAGGAAGTTTTTTAGAAGCTAGTTCAAGCGTGCAAGAAAATCCATGTAGAAGATAGGAATTGGCAGCACTACTTCAGAGGCTTTCATATTCCAAAATTTAATTAGATCTGCTCACCTAGAACTGTTGGAAATATGTTTACTGCTTTTAGATCTTTCTGTCTTATGAATTCCTATTATGAAGAAGCTATTAAATATCACACAGTGTCAGATTCAGAAGTCTATCCTACTAGGAGCAGCCAAATGTATTATTTACTGTTTGTCTCAAATTATACTTATTTTATTTATTGCACAAACAAATAGCGTGGTTTTATTTTTCCTTGAACTAAAAATGCATTTAGGATCTGTCTTTATTTTCAGTGCACTCATTTTCACTATATATTATCTAATTTTGTTATATTGAAAATTAACTGATCCAGAATTGTTTTGTATGCCTAAGCTAGGAACTAAACAACATCCTAATTATTATTTTTAATCCCCAGAAAATATAAAAACTAAACACGTTGCTGCAACACTTGGAATCATAGAAGCATTGCTTTATTTTCTCAGACCTAAAAGCCAATACTTGCATAACTATTTGATGCTTTTTATCAGAAGCATTGATGCACATCAGTGAGAACTTTCTACCACCTTGAAAATGACTTTTAGAATATTTCATTAGCAGACTGTCTTTCAGAACTCAAGTTGACATTCATGTTTCTTCACACCAGTCTTTCATCCACAAAACTCTTTGTTCTGCTGAACAGTTTCGAGACAATATGGGCAATCAAAAAAGCAAAGGCTTATGACCTATCTGCATCTTCCATTCCAACATTTGATCAGTCTTATTCAAATCTCATCTTTTAATACTCCTTTGAGAACTTTCTGAGGATTTTATTTCCTTTCTTTCATTATGATTATATTATTTCAAAAACTTCAAACTTAATGAAATGGTAGCTCTCTATAAAGTGAGAGGCGGACGCCATTGGTGGCTACACATTTATCCATTTTCATCTCTTTCAACAGCCTACGTGGAAAGAATCTGAAACCTAAAATAGTGGGGAATGTCTTTTATATGTACATTTTGCATTCTGGAACATATGTGGCTGTCTTGCAGTTCTGCATTTTTCTGAAAAATAAAGCACTGGAGCAAGTGGCTTAGGAGTTGTAGGCAAGTAGAAACCTGCATGAGACCCATGAAATCCAACAATTTGTGCATTTATAAAGACAAAGGTCTTTAATACCAATCAATTGCTTTTCCTTAAATAAAATGGCATTTCTTCAGACTTCATCACTTCTGGCTCTGCCAGCTGCCTGCACGTCCTTGTGTGGCCAAGGGTGAAGTTGTGCCTTCCAAGGGGATTCCTGGACGCACAGATGCGGGAAATGGATTTGTAGAAAATTCTTAGATTTTGATAGAAGATTTACATAGTGTGTATTTGTATGTAAACTTTGAGATAAGAAATGTTGACTTAGAAATGCTATGGAATAGGATAGACATTGTTGAGAGAGAAATTGAATTAGAAATGTTTTAAAGGATGGTTTTGTAAATAAGACTAGATATTTTGGAGAAATGGAATTATGAAAGATGTATAGTAGTAGGATTTATGAGGGGTAATTTTAGATGATTGGTTTTAAGGTGTTTATAACAGTGTGGTAAAAACTGATAGGCTAAGAAATGCTTATAGTGTATTTTAATTAGGAAATAGTTGGCTTCTGATTGTGATAGTGTGAATTATAACATCTGTATTGTCTCACCCTTCTCATGAGACTGAAAATAGAATAAACAATTTAAAACACCTCTCAGTTACCCCATCTCTGGGTCAGAAAAGGGCATAATCTGACACACAGAGACTTTGTGCCTGCACAAATAGAGGCTTCACTCACACTCACCTTAAAAAAAAAAAAAGCTGGAGAAGCAAAATGTATGGATTTAGGAACCCGAAGCTGAAAAACAGACAAACACAGACACACTGGAGTTAAGGCTGCTTTGGGGCTCTTGGTTTCCCTCCTTGTGTGCAGGTCATCCTGGTTCTGCAGCAATAACAGCTGACCACCCTTCTTTCCACCGCTGCTCTAAAAAATCAAATCATTATGGTGTCGATATTAAATTTTGCATAAGAAAGTTACTTCTCTGGAGTCTAGAAGAGTTTTGGCTCCTGCTCCAAGGAGCAGTGCTTTATTTGTGTCTGTCGTACGTAACTGAGCTCGGTTCTCACCTGGTGAAAATTTATGCCACAGCCAGTGAACTCTTTCCCATCACATATTCACACAAGCTTTCTCAGCAACTTCCTTTTCTTGTCCCTTAGATTTTATCCTAAAATGGAGACAAAAATTTATGTTCAGTGTCAAACGGAAAAGTTTTATGTGCCACAGTAGTTCAGCTGCTGATGAGTGGAATCTTCTTTGTCAATAGTTGCATTTCACTACCAGGTAAAATCTTTTCTGTTAGCAAGCAGATAAAATCTGCTTTGGCAATATCTGTGCTCCTCTGCAGGTAAAATCTTCTCCATCAGCAACTGTACTTTCCACTCAGATTTAATTTTCTCGATCAGAAGTTGCCTCTCTGGGGCAAAACTTCAGAAGCTATTTCACAAAGCTCTTGCTCCTATTGACACAAGCTATTGTAAACATTAAAACATTTATTAAAAGCTATAAAACTAATTCTTCAAAATATTGTTAAATTAAACATTTAGCCTCTGCCTATATTTTTCTTGGTGTCAAACTTCCAGTGCCAGGAAACTTAAGGGAGACTTTATCCCTTGCCCCAAACCAGCATTTTATCTTTGCTGCAACATCATTTATCACAGATGCTACTGGATATACCTGTTTTGTTCTTTATAAGCATTGCCTAAAGAAGATTTCTGTCCATAATTTTGGACATAATTTTGGACTCAAAAATTAGGGTAGTAATAGGCTTAAATGTAGATGAAAGAGCCCCTAGAACTGTAGCAGCTAATGGACTGACAAGTACTTGCACAGTGTCTTCAGTATATTAAACAGGCTAAACAAATTAAATGAATTACCACATCACTGACTCCCATGCTACTTGTGAGCTATTAAATGCCATTTAAAGCAGTGTGTACCCATCAATATGCAATCTGAACAGGCATTGTTCCCTGTGATCCACAGGGCATTGCTGGGACAGCCAGCTTTGTTGTGCTGGGGAGTAGGAGGAGCACTTCTCCAGATGCTCCAATTCCAACTGGTCCTAACAATGCCAGCTCATGATCCTGACAGCCTCTCCACTCGTTTCACCTGCAAGGTGTCCAGCTGCTGGTGGTGGAGTTGGTCAGGCTGCAGTCTGCTGTGCATTTGGAGTGGTGTCAGGGCCATGGAGACCCTGGAAGTTCCTGTTGCAGAAGAGGAAATGCTCTCCTGCTGCCACTACAGAGGTAAGGACCCTATGGGCAGCCATCACCACAGAGTTAACAATAACAACTGCAGCCTGAGCTCTTCAGAACTGAACCTCCTGGGTAATGTATGGCCCACAGTGTGCAATGTGCAACGCTCAGGGTTCAAACTCCTCTAATTAATTTAACCTCCCGTGGCCAGGGGCCATGGGGCAGTGCCCGCTCTTGAGGCTGCCAGCTCTTTAATAAACAAGCAAACAAAAAGAATCTACAAACCAAAAAGAAGCAGAAAATTACTTTTCCGCTGAGTTACTTGGGTTAAAGTAATTTCTCACTGCTTGGATCCTCAAGGACGTTCTGAAGAAAATATATTTGGAAGCCAGTCCTCACTGTAAAAGATTATATAGGTCAATTGTTTTCCTCCAAATCTCTTTTATATGGATATGATTCCTTTCATTTGTGGACTGAAGAGAAGCTGCAGAAATCCCTTCTTTCTTGAGCAAATGAAAAAAAAACACCTATAAATATTCTCTTCTAAGTCCTTCTAAGAAACTTATGGTGCAGTTGTTACTTTTACACTTTTGAACTCTGAAAAAATAGTGTTCTGGTTTTTTTTGTTTAACTTCATAAAAATACTGCTCCTATTTCTTGCATTAGCAAACCTTTCCCTATTTGTACACAGCATTTAGGGGTTCCTGGTGGACAGTTTAGCCTGGGAACTGTGGGATTTACAGTGGTCTGTTCTGTCACTGGTTCAGAAATCCAGTCATACAATCACACATCACCATATCATATCATATCATAATTTCATCATCAATATATTTTTCTTTATTTGGTAATAAGCTTAGCCCTTATTACCTCATCTATACTGTTAGAAAATTGTTAGACCTTATTGTTATCCTGCAGAAAATTCCAGCAGGAGGAAGTGTTCTAGGTAATGCTATCCCAGGAGCAAGAGTAAACAGGCTTAGCTAGGAGAACAAAGCTTTCCTGAAGTACTCAGTGTCAGTACAGCCTCTCTAAACTACTCAGAGATTTCCTCATGCTAAAAAAACTGGGTTTCACCAAAAACCCCACTTTTTTATAGGAGAAAGGAGAAGGAGAAGGGGAAGGGAAGGATTTCCAGCAGTTACCTCCTGTCTGTAACTTGCTTGTGGAAGATGAACAGTCCAGGTTTGCAAACAAAACGAGCTGGAGAGGCTCTGCCCCCCACCCAAAAGCTGAAACTGAACCTGTTGTGATCAGAACCTGCAAAAGTGAACAAGAACTGGCAGCACTGAAGGGAACTGAACAGCTGCAGCTGGGGGTGGCACCTCCCTACAAACCTCACAATGCAAAATCACTGGTTACACGAAACAGAACAGCAATGTGAAATATTGATAAAGACATCAGGGAATAACAATGGAATACTTGAAAAACTAAATGAGTCTGTTGTCCCAAGTGTATTATCATTTAACAAGCTTATTAAATATCACTATTTTAGCAATTAATAGAAACCTGTCTAGCTGTAGGCCATTTTGATAGCTGTTAATTAAGTATCTACAAATTCCTTACAAAGTCCATGTGCTACTAAGAATGAGATTAAGCATTTCTTGCTTATGTAATTTTGAGCTAATTATAAGACTATTAGATTTATCTTCTAAATACTCAGTAAGTTCTCTTTTAACAATCATCTTCTATTTAATTAAAAAGCAGTATCTGGCTTGCTAAATTTGAAATAAATGCTTGCTGGAGACACTAAATTGAAGTGTTAGTAACATTTTACCAGTGAATAAAGGACTATACAGATATTTTCACAATACGGAGTTGTTATCCATTTAGCAAATAAACAGACAGGGATTTTCAAAAGCAATGACTTCCATGGGCTCTTTGGAACATTCTTGAAATAGAAAAGGATCCTGACTTCTGCTGTGCTATTTCTAACAAAACCAAATTGTTAAATGTCGTGCATGGAAGGCATGTGAAAAATTAATAGAAATAACTATTTCATTTTATAAAGGTGAGTAATAGAAGAACTCTCACAACTGAAGTTAATACTTGTTTATGAACAGTCAGAAAATTTGTATTCTTTGGCCAATAAAAATAAAAAAAAAGCCTCATTAAATTTTGTGTGCCTCAGAGAATATTGACAGTATTAGTATTATATGTGATGACATTTAAAAAATATTTAGGGATCTAAAGATTAGTGGTATCAAAGTGTCTTATTCACAGTTAAATTATTTATTATAAAGACAAAAAAATTATTTCCAAATAATTTAAATCTTGGATTTGCATGCGACTTTATTTCTTTCACGGCCCTATAGAGCAGTGTCCATATTAATATATTTTTCCTGCCTCTTTTCCTTCACCAATCTGAATTTAAAAATCCATGTTAAGGGTTTGTTATTGGTTTTTTTTCAAAAGAAAATGATGGTCTTGTACTCCCTGCTGTAAAAATGACACTTAAAAAGTACTGTGGAGAGAAATTACATTTTTGCCCTTTGATTTCTCAAGAACCAGTGGTGGTAGGGACACTTACATTTTCTAAGAATGAGTTTTAATGTTTCAGTGCTACTCACAAGAAAATTCCCTGTCCATATATATTCATGACAAGTTCTTTGTGCATAGTCAGTGTCATGGAAAGTCACAGCGTTTTTGAATATTAAGAGAAAGGCTGAAGTGGGAGAACAGAGCACTAGAGAACTATGATTTTTGAGTCACGGAAACTTAGGTGCTGAGAGGTGTCAAAACATGGAAAAGGAGGGCTAGAAGTAACTCAGGAAGTCAGTCTCTTTTTTTGTTATCCTTGATAAATGCCTGCCCATCCTGTTTCACACACCCCCAAAGGTGGAAGCACAAAGGTGATTTATTTCACCGTCGTTCTGCTCTCCTCGCAGTGGCTTTCCTCGGGCCCAGCCTGAGCCCTGCCGTGCACTCAGAGCCCTCTGCTCCTTGTTTCCTCTCGCAGATGGGCTTGCCCAGGCTCTCAGCTGCTTCCACACGTGAAGCTGTCACTCTGTCCACCTTACCCGTCTCAAGAGTTCACTCCATGTCACGTCACACAGATCCCCAAACAGGGTAATAATTGGTACAGACTCCATGTGTTTCCAGAAGGCCGACTAATTAATCTTTATTAAGAAACCCATTGCTCTTTTTTATACCCTAGCTGGCTACAGGTGGAATTGATTGGTCCTTTAGTTAAAGCACCATCACTGTTGGTGATTAATTAAGAAACCCCCCTTTGGTAAACAAATCTCCATAACACATTCCACACGTTCACAATACCAGGTGCAGCAAGTTAAGATAAGAATTGTTTCTCATTCTTTTCTCTGAGCTTCTCACAGACTTCTCCCAGGCATCATTCTGGGAAAGTGGTCTGCTTCTCCCTGTCGCCAGAAAGCTGCTGCCACATTTCCATGTCCCTGCAAATTCTGTATTTCCAGGCATCCCCAGCACTGTGCCATGCAGTGCCCAGAGCAGCGCTCCTGCTGCAGCCAGCGCTGCTGGACAGCCCAGGGAACACTGCCCGTGCCTTGCAGCCCTCCCTGCCCTCCTGCTGCATCCTTTCCCCAGCAGCAGGTTGTGGTTGACCCTCTGCAGATCCTGAGCCAGTTAACACACCTGGGTTTTCTCAGGGCTTTCTCTCTGCTGGCAGGTTCCTGCCTTACTCTTCCTCCTGCTTGTTCTTTGTTCTCACCTCCCAAAAACTGCACCTCGTTTGGAGCATTTCTCCACTTTGGTATTGCCATTTGTATTGCTCCAGCAAATTAGCAGTCCCTCCCACCCCAGTTTTCAGTGCAAATTTAATGTCTCCTCCATTAACTAAGCCATTAATTTGAAATTATTTAATGCTAGTGGATACAAAGCAGATTGCTATGGAGACTCACCTGAAATATCCTTTCAGTAAGGCCATGAAATATTCATAACTAATCTCAAGCTAAAGTTTTCATTCTGTTTTCCCTCCCCT
Organism: Pyrgilauda ruficollis; assembly: GCF_017590135.1. Taxonomy (NCBI): domain Eukaryota; kingdom Metazoa; phylum Chordata; class Aves; order Passeriformes; family Passeridae; genus Pyrgilauda; species Pyrgilauda ruficollis. The sequence continues at coordinate 704,115 of NW_024515431.1, forward strand.
TGTAATTCTTTCATCTGTAAGATGCTTCTACAGGTTTGGAAAATGTTGTGTGAAGCAATGTCAGCAGCTGCACGGGAACCAGTATGAACATGTTGTCTTTTTTATAGTTCTGGTATGTTGGCTCTTTCAATTTCTGTTTTCTTTTGAATATTATTCCACTGAGGTAGAAAAGAAACTGGCACTTTTTGCTTTCCAAGTGCTTCTGCAGGGCCTCCTGGAACAGCCAGGACCAACACAAGGATTCTGACCCCTGGTCACAGGACAGCCCTGCCTCAGTCCTACCTGCTTGTCTTCCACCTGGGCAGACACGCAAACATGAATTGCTTTACCCATCAGACTTTGGCAAAGTCAAGAAACACATCATTAGGTGAATAAATTTGGAAGCCCTGGCTGATGTGCAGATCCCCAGCTGCGTGTTCCAAAGTGCAGGCACACAGTGAGAGTTCATGTGGCTCAGCAGTGCCTGGCACAGACCTGTGCCCACCAGGAATATCCATGAAGTTCCCTGTTATTCTGCCTTTGTTCCAGCCTTGCAGCTGAGTGCAGGAGCTGCTCTAAGGGTGTATCATTAAAGACAAGCATTATCTCAATTACAAGGTGAAGATAACAAAAGGTTCTTTATATTTTCTTTATTTCTGCCTAGCTCTGTGTGTGTTTTCCATCTTTCAGCTGTGCTCTTTTCATCTGATTTATATGCTCACATTAAATGTTATCACAAATCATGAATTGTTCTCACTTAATGTTTATTACTGCAGATAACTATTATCTCTTACAGTCCTGTTGGCTTTATTTTTATCTTTGTGCATTTCAGTGCCTCCTTTAATTATTTCATTTTAAGGTGCTTTACTCCTACCTCTCTAAGTTAAAAATGCATGCAGACTGCAAGTACCCCTAACAAATCTAGTGCAGAACTCAGAGTTAAACTTCTAATTTTGAAGCATTTGACTCCCACTGGGAAATCCTGAATTCCTGAGTGTAGCTCCCTGGTGCCTCTCGGTGGAGTGTGATCTGTCTGACCAAGGCAGGGCAAACTTCCAAAGGCAGTGTGCAGGTGCTGAAATCACACCAAAGATCTGGGGATGAGCAAAGGACTCACCAGTCCTGCCTTGGGACTGTGGGCATGGATGTGCTGCACAAGCAGGAAACACCTTTGGAACTCAGGTGCCTCTCCCTTTTCCCTGGGAGGATCAGCCCCTGCCTGTGTCACCCCTGAGTCAATCTGTCAGCTTTGGGGGAAGCTGGTGTTCCCCCACCACAGCACTGTGGAAATAAGGAGCAGTTTGATCCAAACCTGGCATCAAGTCTGTGTTTTCAGCTACCTTTAGCTCCTTGTGTAGAATTTGCTGTTAGCATGTCTCTTCCTCCTTTGGGTGTGGAACCCTCCAGCTCTCAGGAGCTCTAGGGGCACCACGTGTGTTATCAGCCATGTGCATCTCAACATCAGAATATTCACTGGCCTTCTGTGGGCCTGTCCTGCCCCTTCACAATGATTTGCTCTGCCTGGGATAAGGTTTTTAGCACAACTTTTTAACAGCAGATACGAATTGTAATACTGGTCCAGCTTTGCTTCTGAAGGGGTAATTATGGATTATGGTGATAATATGATGAATCTCAATTTTCATTTATCAGAAGATTGCAGGAGTCACTTCAAGGAAACCCAGTTCTTCCATCAAACTACTGGAATACTGCATTGCTTTGTCAGTGACTATCATTACAATCATGTCTGCCACTTCATCTACTTTTAAAAATTCTGATTTGTCTATAATAATGAGATATTTTGCAGGTGCTTAGTTCTGAGGAAAAAAAAATGTTCCTGTTAAGGTCTGGGTCCTTAGGCTACAAAAGTATTTTGTTTCTTTCAGTCTTTTCTTTGCATTTTTTCATGAGTACCACATCCATCAGCCAGATCTCACACTGTTATTTATCTTGGTCCAACATGTTTTACTTTTGAATACAACATTTTGTTCTAGATCCCTGTGTTCCTGAGAGCAGCCATGTATTTGGCTATGTGAAAACAGGATTGTGATTTTTCTGCCTGTTTATTTGAAGCAATTTATATGGTCCCAATAATCCCACTGATTCTGCTGCTGTCTGGTGGCAGGTGGAGCTGCTCTCGCAGTGCTTGGCAGTTTGAGCAGGATGATGGATCACAGCACACGTAAATCTTTGTCTGTAGTGGATTCCTGGATTCTTCCCAAGCCCTGTCTTGAGCCTGGTGTACAATTGACTTGGACAATGCTTCCAGAGATTTGTCTGTTTGTTGATCTCACAGTGCTGTTCTGCTTAGGATAAGCAGGCAGCCAAATAGAAATGGAATCCTTCCTGGAAATGTATCTTTCTAAACATAAATTCATGAGATTTCAACAGATTAAACTGGAGACTTTGGGAATCCTTACGTGTGGTTATGGTGGTGTTCGAGGGTGTCAGGATGAGTGAAGAGACGAGAATCTTGACTCCATGTTTCAGAAGGCTGATTTATTGTATTATTATATATATTATATTAAAATGATATACTAAAACTATACTAAAAAGAATAGAGAGAAAAGGATCCATCAGAAGGCTACAAAGAACAGGAGAGGAATGAATAACAAAAGCTCATGACTGGCAGACTCTGAGCCAGCTGACTGCAATTGGCCATTAATTAGAAACAGCAAATGTGCACCAGTCACAGATGCACCTGTTGCATTCCACAGCAGCAGATAGTTATTGTTTACATTTCTTTCCTGAGGCTCCTCAGGAGAAAATCCTGGCAAAAGGATTTTTCAGAAAATACCATGGCTACATGTGGTCACAAAAGCATTCTCCTGGTGCGGTTACCAGTGAGCAGTGAGTGCCAGCAGGACAGGCAGGGACAGGGTGGCACTGCCACAGAGAGTCCCACAGTGCCTGAGCAGGGCACAGGGACAGCCCAGCTGAGAGCCCGGACATCACACAAGCCCACAGAGGTCAGGGTAGGTCACCCCGGCTCGGGCTCAGGGAGCCATGGCTGCAGAGAGCCTGGCATGGCCAGGGAGGACAGACTGAGCTCCCAGGCTGCTCCCACATGAACCCAGACTTGCTGCTTCTCTTCTCCAGGCCACACAGCTGCATCCTTCCAGCTGGCCTTGAGCCCAGGCACCCAAACCCCCAGGGAAGGAAAGTGGAGGAACGTGCTCAAGGCACTGAAAATTACATCATCTTCTGCCCCAAAGATTCTCTAATGTTCTAATGTTCTTAGATGTTCTTAGCATGCAGAGTGAAGTGTTCATGTGGAAATCTGTGGGAAATACCGATCTTAATTGCAAACTGCTGCAGCCTCTCTTTTTCAGGTATTCCATATATTGGTTTCTGTCTTCAGTCAGTATTTCAGGAAGTTGTTACTGCGCAAAATGAACACTAATAATACTTGAATTTTTGACCAGAAAATGACCCAAATACAAACAGGTGAGACAGTGTTTTGTCACTGTTTCAAAATAGTATTTTGTATGTGATGGATGAGTCTCTTAATCCTCAAACTGACCTGAATTCTTGTGTATGGTCCCTCAATTCTTGTTTTGTTTTTGTTTTCTGGTTGTTTGGCTTTTTGGTTTTTTTGGTTTGGTTTTGTTTTGGTTTTTTTTTGTTTTTTTTTTTAGGAATGCATTCACAACCCTTGCAAAACTACAAATTATATTGAGATTTCTTGTTATTTTCTTTCAATCGTATTTAGCTCGTTATTCTTGACTCATTCTTACAAAGATACAAGGAGTTACATTAAGGACCTGTTGCCTGTGTAGGGGTGTCTGCTCTATCCTCAAGTCTTTCTTCCATAATTCAGAAAGTGTTTTGTTACCCACCACAGGAAAACTGTCTCTGTTGGTGTGTGGAGAGCTCACTGTGCTAATAATCCACATAGCACCTACCTTCAAAATATATTGGGCTTTGTTAGACCAAGCAGGGTTCTGCAGATATATTTGGTAATTATCTCCTCTTACCACTTTGTTTAAGTTCCTCAGCCCTTTGTGAATTCCCAGCTTGCCCAGAGCCCTCTGTGACTGCCTCGTTATTTGTTTAGCAATGATAGATAGAGTGGTTAGGGTTTTTTTCATTCATTTTCTTTATTGCTCCCACTATTTTGTTTGTTTGTTTTAATGCAAAGCCTGTTCTGCAAGACAGATGTTGTACAGACCGAATTGTTTTATTTATTTCCAGGTGTAACATCCTTGGAAAGTGTCCCAGTCTTTCAAATACAGCTTGGTAATTTTTAGCAGCTTTGCTATAGGAATACCATAGAAAATTGCCTGCTCTGAGTTATTTGTATTTTGGGCTTTCTTGTACCTTATTAATAATTCCTTTACGTTCCTAAGTTCACTTCTTTCAGCACGTAGCTGTGTCTCATTTTTACAGTCCACACCTTGGTCTAGGTACTATACTTTTGTATTCTGATTACAATTTACATTATCCTGTCCATTATGTCTGTGCACCAGTTGAATTTTAATTTGGTGCAGGTCAGTGCAGTTTTGCCTCGGTTATTTGTTTGGGGTTTTTTCCTTATTTAAGGGTAAGTGAGACTTTACAGGCCAGCAGAGTCTCAGGTGCTCTCCTTCCTCATTGGCATTCAGTTTTCTGGCTGTTTCTGTGCCTGCCCTTGAATCTTATGCCAGCCTGAGCTTTATAAACCATTTATTTCTTTTTGTGCTGCCTTTATGTTGGACATGCAAAACCTCACCCCCTGAGTCACTGCCTGCTTCCTTGATATGATGCCTTTGTACTTTGTTTTTTTCATCTACAACCTTTGACACCCTGTTTTCTCTTGCTACAATTATTGCTTATGACCTCTTATGCAGGGCATTTTCCATTATCATATTTTCCCTCTACAGTATCAATAGGTCTTCCTTTGCATTCTGCTGGTGAATTTGCTTTTTCACTTAGAGTTTTGGCATATTTTCCCTTGTATGTCTGTGTTTTCCCTGTGCCCTGTTGGTGAACTTTCTCTGTGCTGCTTCAGCTCAGTGTTTGGGATGGGATCTGTTTAAATCTATAAAGACAGCTACCACAGGTTCTACGGCTCCTCTCATGTGAGCACCTGAACTTTTCTTCCCTGGCAGTAATACACCACAATCCATGGGCTGTTTTCTGTCTGCTGCGAGCTGACCCAGCCCTGCTCTGCAGCCAGGCACAGCTGAGAACCTCCCTGAGCAGCCAACAGCCCAACACCACCTTGGAGAGCCTGCACTGCACACCACTGTGGCTTGACTGGGTGATAAAAGATGTGATAACATTTGTCTGGGCAGCTCAGAGGTACACCAGCTCTTAGATGGCTTCCTTATATATATATATATATATATTTTTTTTTTCTTTGTGTCCAGATCCACTCCAATTTGGTGATTTAATTTTTTCTGAAGTACCACAAAGAATGTGCAACATCACCACACCTCTCCCCTTGCACCTTAGTTGCCACAATGGAGATACTTGGGTTTTTCTTGAGTTTTTTTTTGTTTGTTTTGGTTAGGTTTTTCAAATATTCATGATTTCATAGGTCTGCAGGAAATAAGTCATTCTAATACCACGTTCTGAGCTTCTGCAAAGGAGGAAAGAAAGCCAAGACAATGCAACATTTAGTCTTTATTCTCTCTTTCCAATATCCTGTGGAGTTGTTAAGTTTTCTGGGTATAATCTTATGCATAAAACATGTACCAGCCTGTTCACCTCTGGATGCTCAACTGGGAAACTGTCTATCATAACAGTGAAGAAATATCACAGTATTTATGTGTAGCAGCTAGTATTTAGACTTTATCAAGAATATTAATGTTAGCAGGGAAAGGTCACAGAGATTATGAAACAAGGGGTTTTTTTTCCTCAAGTAATATCACTACAAGTTAATATTAATGGCTGTCACATTCAGAGAGACTATGGTTTATTTTCCTTTTAAAACAGTGGGTGCTTCAGTAGATCTGTCTGAGAGCATCCTGGATCAAGATCACTGGAAAATAATGAATCCACTTTGTTGTGAATTTATTTTGGCTTCTCTTCATACAATTTGCATTAAATGTCTTTTCCAGTATTGGGGAGCATGATTGGTAACATCCATCTTTTACTCAGCTGTACTGTTTATGATAGACTTCACAAACAATTAGCATCACAACACTTTATTCCTTTGCTTGTACTTATCAATAATATGCAATCTATAAAGAGCAAATCTGCGTCATGCTGGACAAATACAGAAACGTTTTCAGAATCATCCTCTTCATCTCCTTCCCTTATGCAACATAAACAGAAGAAAAAGCTTTTCAGTCAGTGTTTGACAAGAAGGAAAGAAAAGAATCAATGTGACAGGTCAGTGTGGAGCACCTCGGCCCCAGAAAAGAAGATATTTGTGTTTTGTCCTTTGGAATACTCCCAAGCTCTCTAAATAATCTAAAATAAATTGCTCAGGATGCTCTTGACAGAAGTGTTGCTAGAAAGGGGATTTTACTTTACCCAGGCAAACAATGCAATACATTCAGATCAATGCATGGTCAAAAACGCAAATGTTAGGCCTGACCCCACAAATGCAGTAGAAGATTGTCAGAGAAACTTTTTGAAGTCATTGGAAATATTCATCAGCTACAATGAAGATGGAAATCTGGTTTGTGTCTTTGTGACACGAAGATATTGACCTTATTGACCTTATTGACTGAATTTATCACGGAGTTCCACCAGAAGTGGAATTAATGAGGCAGCAGATACAGCTGCAAGGAGGTCAAGAGGAGGGAAGACAGACATGTGCCAACCTTTTCTAAGATTTTATTCTCAAGTTGCAGCTTTTCAATTGTCTTGACTAAGAAATTCCTTCTGTTCTGCTGGGAGAGAATTGGATGATGCATTTGTGATCAGCAGCACTATTTTTGAGCTGTTCACACATTTATGTTTTAAGACAAGATTGGGAGATTCGTGAATTTTGAATGAGTATCTGTAGTGATTGTTTAGACGTGGAGTGGATCTCAGTTTCCTTTCACTTACACCAGTTTTTCATTAGTGCTAATGCCAAGGATTTGTCATTATAAAGTACAGGAAAGAAATTTGGTATCTTTTTTGAAAAAGCTATTAAAATAGCTTTGTATAGGTTAGGAAAAGAGACCTTAATAAAAATAATACAGTGATGTTGATGCTGTCAGCATCAGTGGGATTGCTTCTAGTCTCTTTAAATACAACAGAATTCTCACCTGTGAAAAAGCTGTGGGAGTTCAGAAACAAAAGTAATTTAATTTGTCTCATTCTCTCTCCAGTCTAATGAAAATCTTGTAAGTCTACATCTTTGATAAACAATACTCCTTAGGTTTTTTTAAAAAATATTTCCATTAAGAGGATTTTCTGGACTCTCAGGTAATTCTTACCTGCTCTTAACAGTTACCACAGCTCTCCCAATGTCCAACTTGGATTTGCTGTGATGAAAATTAAACCTGTTTCTTCTCATCTCAAGTTCAGTTTAGCTAGAGAGCAACTGATCAACATCTCCTTTATAACAACCTGACTTCTGGAGACATTTGTCATGTCCCTCTCCATCTTTCTGGTTCAGAAAAATCCAATTATTTTAGCCTTTTTAAATAAGCAATATTTTCTTCTAAGATCCTAGCAAGTTTTGTTGTTATCCTCAGGAGTCTCTTTATTTGGCCCGTATCTCCTGGTGTGAAGACCTGCTCTTCTAGAAGAGGATTCCTCCAGCCTACAAAGTGCAATAATTATCTCACTGGTGTTCTGAAGGAGTGTCTCTTAATTACCTCTCTCATTTAGATTTTCCTTCCTTTTTTAACCCAAATTGTTACTTTGGTCAGCCAGAAACAGTCTGTGGCATGTTCAAACCTCAGCCACTTAATCCCCAGTTTTGTAATTATGAGTTTATTTTGCCTTCCTTAGTGGAATACTTTGTACTTGTCCTTTCTGAATTTCATCTGACTGACTCCAGGCTGTCTCTCCAATTTAGTAAGGTCAAAACCATGATGAATTCTGAGCCTGTTGTCCAAAGTGCTTTCCAGCACCCACAATATGCAGTGTTCTTTATCTTATTTTGCACCAATGTGTCAATAAATACACTGAATTGTGGTAGGCCTGGAGCAAATCCCTGTGAGATCACTGGTGGTGTGTCCTCAGAGCAGGACATTTTCTTACTGATTCCTACACACTGAGTGTGGGTTTTCCAGCATTTGTGCACTCTTTTTTAAAGTTTCCTAATGTAGTTATCTTGTTTTTCTTAAGAAAGGGCATATGGGACTGCCTGATTAAAACCAAGCTTTGTCTTGCTTCCCAAAAATATCCATTTCTTAGTCACAATGTTTTCTCTGTCCTGGCTCAAATTACCATCATTCCTCTTTTGGAAATGGAATACCCAAATATGAACACTGGTGATAAAAGTAATGATTCCTAAAATGTATTGCAGTTCATTGTCCATCTGTGGTCCAGCATTCTTTCTACATCAGTGGATTATTGCTAATATTGCACTAATAATTCACAGAGCCCAAAAGAAATCTGATATGGGAACTTCACTGAGGGATCTGTCTGTCTCCAATAAATTCTGTGTAAGTCAGCAAAGATGAAAATTTCCAGCATCAGTTTCAAGGAAAAAAAAAATGCAATTTTTAGTCCTTTTAAGCTGCTAGCAGCCTCTGATGGTGGGTGCTGCTGAAAAAGCTTTTAAAACACAGACCCTAATAAGGTTTGGAACTGTTTTTGTTTTCTGAAATCCAGCTTGATTGGAATTTTTTTCACTTTGCAACACTGAGTGTAAATCTGTGCTCTGGACTGTTAAAGTGAGCTCTGTTTCATCTGTGGCCTATTTAATATCACTGCAGCTGGGGCTTTTATTCTTTTTTTTGCCTTCTTCAGGCTACATATATTTCCCGACAGTCTGAAAAATAACCATCAATTAGTAAAGGATTAAGAGGTTTGAGTAAATTAATAAAAAAAAATTTAATCTATTTCATCTCCTAGTATGTCCAATCAATTCCTTTTAAAGTTTTCTGAGAAAGTCTATTAACTATTTTAAATAGTTTGCATAACGTGCTTTGAGTGGCACCTCTTCATTTAACACACCACTGTTTCTTCATTTGGCTTCTGTCCTCAGAGTTCTGCCTTGTTTGCTGTTTAACTGTGGCCAACTCTGCTCTTTCTAAAATAATCAAAAATAACCAACCGGATACAGTTTTTGAGTCCCACAAACACCCATTTTTTTTTTAATCTGAAAAAAAAAAAAAAAAAAAAGGATGCTTTTGTTTGTTTCTTTGTTTTCAAGCAGCTGAAAGTAGGATGACGAGACATGAGAGTGACTGGGGCAATGGAATCTAGCGCAGAGATCCAGGCAGATGAAATTCTGTGAAATGATGGCACAAATTTCTCATTAATTGTAACTTGCAGTAGCGTATCAGAAAGAATTGAGGAGTAAGGAAGAAAACGTAAAATATTTACATGAAACGAAAGTATCTTTTATATCTGTTTGTATTTTTACAGCTCCCTGAGGGGGAAACAAAAAGCTTGATTTCCAGGAGGAATTCCTGCCACAGGTTCTTGCTGACCTTGAGAAGGCTGATTAAGATCTGTCAGCGTAGTCAGGAAAAGACAGTTCAGAGCCTCAGGTGCCCTGATCCATCCATGAGCCTGTCTTCATTTGGAAGTCCCAGAATAACACAACTTAGTGGCTTTGAGAGCAGAACTGTCTCTCCTTATACCAGCTCAGGGCTCAGGAAGACTCACCCCTATCATGCAGACAAATTCCCCAGGCCTGCCTGTGCTCTGGCTCTTTGTAAATTCTGAAGGAATATTAGTGTGCCTCAGCCTCACCTTGTTGCTGTGAGAATAGAAGCACTGGCTTGTTGGAATATTCATCAAACCCATGAGGGGACCATAAAAAAAGGATTTTTCAGCCCTTCTCTGGAGGGTTGAAGGAAGTATTCAGCTCCCTATGTTCAAAAGTAAAGGAATTTGCTGTGGAGCTTTGGCTGTCTGGACAATGTAATGGGAAGATGGCAGTCCCAGCATGTGGGACACCCAGCTGGGAGATTGGATTCTTATCACTAAGACTAGAAAGGGTTGAGATCAGCTGCAGCAGTCAAGCACAAAAATATTACAGAAAACAATCAGTATCGTGCTTTGTGTCCTGGGCAAAGGAAAATCTTGCTTTTCAGATATCCACAACTGAGCAGAGTATTGATAAGTGCAGCTGCTCAACGCTCCCAACTGCTAATGCTTTGTAAGTTTAGAGCCTCCTTTTCCTTTCTTTTCTGAGGTTTTTGTTCATATTTTAAGTTTGTTTACCGCAGCATCTCGTTTTCTGTAGCCTTCTCTATGCATTTTCAGGGCTATAATTTTCCGAGCTCTCTGAGTTTTGCCTCTCCTGGGCTCAGGTTTCCCCCCAGCTCAGACAGCCTCAGGATCCTGGTGGTTCCTGGCTGTGAATAGCTGTGCTGGGCTGTGTGTGGCAGGGCAGTCCTGGTGCCAGGGAGGCTTTTCCTGCCCTTCCTTCAGTGCCACCAGCCAGCCCAGCCCAGTCCCCAGGGTCACATCCTGCAGCCTGGCCGCCCTCCCTCCCTTCTCCCAGCCCATCCCCAGCAAGGCTCAGGTACAAAAAGAGAGTCATGTGTTAGAAGGGACAGTTATTGGCTGTTTGCATTTTTGCCTGGACTTTCTGCAAGGTTTTCCACAGTAAACTTTGATTTCAGTGCAAAACTGAAAAGATTTTCTTCTGAAGCTTTAAAAGAGAAGTGATTTTTCTGCCCACACACCGCTCCACCTTTACACACTCTCATCCCTCTCCACCCTTCAACTTTCTGGTGCATCAGGAACCAAAGTTCTTTTTTTTGCATGAGAACACAGCTGGAGCTGCTCCTCCTTGTACATCACTCCCTGTCTTCTCCCCAGACCCCCTGCGGCCCTGGGGTGTTGGAATATTGTGACTGAAAATGCAGGTGATTATTCACTGCTGTTTATGGGCTAGGCTGGAGCACATGGCTGTAGTTACTGAGAGAACCTCTGCTTTAAGCTGATTTCAGGTGATTTAAGCTGCAAATTAAATAAACTGGACAGGAAAGGAAATGCTGCTGCTCCTGTTTGCCTACTGAGGTGAAGAGGGATTAAGGACTGAAGTTTTTACAGACCACTGAAGACTTACAGAGCCAAATGGCTGCTGTGGTGCCAAGGGGATTTTCAAATGCATGAAAACGTCCATCTCCCACCTGAAGGACTCACACCTCGATTTGTTTCTTTAGGTGTGTAAGCAGCTTTGAAATCTGCTTCAAAGGCACTTGCTTGAAGCCACAGAGACACTGTGGGACAGAGCACAAACCTGATCTCAGATCTCATACATTCTTGTCCTGAATCTTAACACAGGACCTGGTCTCTTGAAAAACAGTAGAATTCACTGAAATATCTCAGTTCACTTATACTTTTCTGTATGTAGCACTTCAGCTTATTTGTCTCTGAAGTTATAACCTGTTAGATCAGGAAATGCCTTAAACATATGTGTGATAAATATCAAGGATTTCTCATTCCTTTCTCAGCTCTTCTTTTCTTGTTGATTTACTTATTAAAAAAAAAAATAAAAAAGCTAGGACCAATTACAGAGTTTTACATTTTTTCCTGCAAGTTGTGAGATTTGTGGTCATTTAATCCCTCCTGGGAAGAAGCTTCCTAGTGTGTCTTTCCATTCTGATAAATATTTTTCAGGTAGAAAGCAATATATTTGGATGAATAAAGAATCTCAGGGAGAGCAAAAGAAAGCCATTAGCAGCTGTGGATAAATCTCCTTCTCCTACAGGTTTTCCATTACACAGTGGGCACTTCCAAGACACCATGGGAGAAAGCATGATTTTGAGTGCCATTAAATCTGCACAGCAAATATTCCCCGTGCACTGCAAGCATCCAGTGCAGCCCATGGGAGAAGGCACTGAGTTCAGTACTGGGATCTTTATTTGCTCTCTGTTCTCTTCCTTGCTTCCCCTCAGACAATGTTCTGCTCTGAAAGATCTCAGCAACTCCCATTGAGGAAGGTGTAGAGAACAAGCCCCAAGCTTGTGTTTGTTTTTTGCCCTCCTCTCATCAAGTAGCATGTTTCATTTCCTCTATATTTTTCATTAATTTCATTTATTTGTTCACTTGCTCTTAGGAGTTTTGGGTGCTGCTTTTTTATTTTGCTTCTTTTTTTTTTTTTTTTTTTTTTTTTTTTTTCTTTCAGATGGTGGGATCCAGGGTTTGCACAGGGAAATATTCTGTAGCTTTGGAATTTTTTGGAATTCTTTGGAATTCTTATTGCAGGCTTCCTTAAGGATTTCATGCTCTCTACTGCAGCTGGATTTTTATATTTAGCTGGAACACGACCATTCTCTTTCATTCATCTTTTATATTGCAAACAAAACCAATGGAATTGAAGTGAATTAGGCTATCTTGGTAATTCTGAGCAGTGAAAGCTGTGGAAGGAAGAAATGCGACTGAAGTTCTTATGAAGAATCCAAGAGGAGCAAGAAATGATCAAGAACAGAGATTGTGAGAAAACATTAAATAAGCAATTCTTAAAGATCAGGGCTGGGTTCCTGGGTTCCTTTGAGGTTTAGGGCAGGCTGGGCTCTCTCTGAGCTCTCTGTGCCTTTAAGGAGGTTCTCAACCCTCTGGCAAATCTATCACAAGGGCAGCTGGAGTAAATGCTCAGCTGCTGCAGTAAAAAAAAAAAAAAGCTGTAAATAAACTTGTGTAACAAATAGAAAATCTTAAATGGCCACAGAACTCTAATCTGAACAACATTTTTGCTTAAATATCTGTCAAAAAAGAGGGAGAAGTCTGCAGCTCAGGTGTTACTCTCAAAGATCTGAGGAAGCTGAAGGGGACTTCATAGTGTGGAAGTCCAAACTGAAAATCATCCACTTTTAAAATTCCTTTGATAAACTGAGTAATGCAGAAAATGCACTGAAAAATCCACTATTCTTCTGTGCTTTTAAAAAGTTGAAAATATTACATATTTTTCAACATTTCTTTACAAATAAAACATAAATCAGGTTTCAAAATGTGACTTGCAGATGCAAAAATGCACCTGAAATCTAATTTATATAGTCTCTGCCATCGAAAGCTGCTATTCCACATATGAAAAGTGGGGTTACATTGTTGGCATACCAAGACGGTCCCATTGGCTCCTGATAGCTCTCATATTATTGCCTACTGTAAAGAGAGCTTCTGGGTTTGATTTTAATTATATGTTCTTCATTGCAAATATGTGCTGCCTTCCTGCTTCCAGCACAGCAGATAAAGGATAACCAGGATGGCAGAGTTACACCAGCAAGAGGAGGAGAAAATCAGACCCAGGGCCACAGTAAGAAAAGAAGTTATTAATGATCTAGCAGTGAAACAGGCTCTCTCTTTTTGATTCTTTTCTTTTGAATGAGTTACAGTTATGTCCTACATTAATATTTTTGCTTAGTTTGCTACGAAATGCAAATGAAAATAAAAAAAATACAATTTAAATTACTTTGAGGCTTTCTTCATCCACCAGCCAAATGTATATACCTCAGAAACTAATATAGCTCTTTGATGGGAATTGCTTATTTTCTGTTGACAGCTTTTTAGTGAAAAAGATAGAAATCAGATTGAATTTCAGCAGTGAGAAATTGAGAGCTTGTTCTACCAGCAGGAATCTCAAGGCCCTTAATTTTACCTCTGTGAGCAAAGATGAACCAAGAATATCAGCAACCTACTTTCCTGCCACGGAAAGAAACACAGCACCCTAAAAGCCACAGAGACAATCTGAAACAGAGATTTGTCCAAACTTCAGCGATTTCACCTCAGCTTAAACATGGCAATATATAAGCACAGCAGAGACACTGGGGTTTGTGGTTATGGCCCCAGCAATGTGGCAGCTGCCTGTGGAATAAAGCACATCTTGTCTCTGCTCACGCACGGGGGGCTCAGCTGTGACCCTTCCTGATGACCCCAAGTCCCAGCCAGGCACCAATCCTGCACCACTCAGCCCTGGCAGCGGGGTTTTAGCACTCACAGGGAATTTTTCCTGCCTCTTCTGTCACTGAGGAGACCTTAAGTTTATTTACATAAAATGTATTTTTATTTTTTATATTTCAATCAACAAGAGTCCATATGAACACTGCTATTGACATGAGCTCCACAGAATCAGAATGAGATCATTAAAATATAAATATCAAAGCATTTTGTCTTCTTTGCAGTGCATGGCAGCACTTTGCTGCTTTGTCCATTTATGTGTCCTATTCTGAGTAATCCAACATTGCTTTTTGTCTCTGCAATATATCTTCATAACAGTTCTTCCTATGCAGAAGTGTCAGGAACCAGATCAGGCTAATTCTTTTCCATCACATTGTATTTTCTTGTGTCCTAATGCTATTATTTCATGCTCACTTCTTTCCTTATGGTATTTTTGCTGTGTCATCTTTTGTCATATTGTTTTACTTCCTTTCATCTTGCAATTATCTGTCAAATGATTGTGTCACCTCAACAATCAGATATGTGCCCTGGCACATTGGTTTGCAGCATGTTTCCACCTAAAAAATCCCACCAAATTGTAATCTTCACACTGATTTATGATTAAATAGTACATTTGCTTCTTGTGATGAAGTGCTAGTTTGTTTTTTTTTGGTTTTTTTTTTTTTTTTAACACCAAAAAGGTGGTTCTTGATCATAAAAATCCTGATAAAAATGAATTAACCATCCCAAGTACTGTACAACAAGGAAAACCATAAGGATTTCTCTTTCTTTCACAATTTCTGTTTTATAGTCCCCACTAGAGATTGGCTACTTGAAAAAACCTTACTGCAACTCAAGAGGAAAATGTTCATCTCCAGAAGTGGGTGAGTTACACAAAGCTGAATCCAGTACAGAACTGTGGCTCCCACCAGCTGGGTTTCCCAGGGCATAAGGAAGAGCTCTAATCCTGGATCATGGCTGTGCTCAGACACAGCTTTGAGCAGTGCCAGAGCCAGGGCTGCTGGCACTATATTGGGTTACTGGGGTGTTTATGTAAGGTGCCACCGAAGCTGGCAGTTCACTAGCAAGTCCTGTGGGGCAGATGAAGAGGCGGCATTTTTGCCCTGTGCTTTGTTTCCCGAGCCCTTCAGCAGTGCTTTCCTGGGACCAGGTGTGCCCACACGGCAGCCAGGGCTCTTACAGACTCAGGCTGTGCTCATCAGAGAGGCTCCTGCCTGCTCCTGCCCTTGATTTCCCTCTGCAGCCGGCAGAGGTGATGAATTCACACCAATGTGCTCCCTACCAACCACTGGATTAATTTGCACCAAGATAGGGAGGTCTGAACTAGAGCAGTTGAGAAATTAGGCACATTGCCTGTTGTGTTGTCTACAAGGTCAGTATTCCCTTAAAGACAAGACCTGTGGATATTAATCTCCTAAATCCAGCCATAAAGCTGATGAGACAGAGCCTTTGAGCACTGGAGCTCTAGCTGAGGAGCTGATTTGACATCAAATGATCTCCCAGTGTTGTAACAGGGACAGAAACTTTCAGTCAGAGCAGCAGCAGCAGCTCAAAGCACCTTTGGAAAATTCCATCAAGGGTTACGTGCTATGTACACCCCCTCTGCCCTGCTGGAGAGATCCAGGGGCCTCAGGAAGCAAAGTGAATTGCTTGGCATCCAGCTCCATGGTCTCTCTCCAGACAGATGACAGCAGCAGAAAATTGGGTTCCACATTTACAAACTTAGTACACTAACTTAAATCAAAGTCAGCCTTGTTCTGCAGACAGGTTTTCCCATGTTCTCACACCTCTACTTTTAATTAAAATGCTGACAATCAGGGATAAGGGGAACAAAATACAAAGGTAATCATGTACAGAAAAACATATTTCACCAGAGCATAAGCTATTAGCACTTCCTCGGCTATCTGATCATCTGACAGGCTTAAGGGGAACAGTGATGTGAATTTCAAATCTCCAGCTGCTCCCCCAGGAACCTCTGTCTCATACAGTTTGTACTGAAGTGAGACAGTAGAATACAAAAAGGAAGGAAAGGAAAACACATAATGCTTCAGGATGGATAAACACAGGAACAAGGCTAAATTCAACCCTCTTTCAGTGCCGTTGCCTCTGATGCATGTGGTGGCTTAGGAACATCTGTCTCAGAGTGGCATAATCCCACACCTGAACCAGCATTTGTCACTCCTGGATGTTTAGCTCTGTAGGACTCAATCCATTCAGGAAATTAAGCAGATGTCTAATGCTGAACAGATGAGCACTTTCACTGAAGTCAAAACAATTACAATTAAATGTTCCCCCTTGCTCAACTCAGCCTGAGTGAGGGAGCTTGTTTCAGAGGGCTCTGAATGGCCCGGCCACACTGCAGACTGTCCTTCTCCACCAAGGCACTCTGAGCTGGCTCTGGACTTCCCTTGGATTATTTACTCACACTCCTATCTGTGTATGAATTGATTTCCAGTCACTCAGGCACTCCCTGTGACTGATCTGACCCGTCCAGCTGCTGTGTATGGGCAGCCCTGAAGAATTCAGGTGCTCAGCTGCTTTCCAGCACTGTCTTCTCCTACAGCAACAAAAAGATGATTTTTATGCTAGGAAAGCTGCAGCCTAAAAATGACATGAGAGCTGACAGAAGGATCCTGACTGCTGAAAGAGAACAGGGTTGGAAATTATACTTCCCAGCATGGCAGGCAGCTGGCTCAGTGCCTTGCAACCTGCCTCTAGTCACATTCCAGGGGCTTTGGGAAGGGGAAAGGGCCTGAGGAGCAAGGATTATGCAATGTGTCTTTACAGTGATCTGCCTATCAAGGTGAGGGTAGCAAGAACTCGTTCAGTAATGGAGTTTTGCACGATTTTATGTTTTTATTTCACTGTAAGCTTTTCATACCTAGTCCAAGGATGTGGTGCTTGCAGCATCCAGGGAGTACAACAGACTAGGCAGAGCACAGGTCAAACATAATTGCAGTTCTCATGTTTGCTCCCATGCCCCGGTGTCACTGGTTAAGTAGGATTTGCTCCATGTGGAAATAATTTCCACATCTTAGCTCCTGAAAGAAGCTGAAATGATGTGTGTATTCCACAGGTAACCTAATCATAGCAGACAGACACACTCAGGATTTTGCAGCTGGGTTTGCTGTGTTCCTGGCTGACTCTGGGCACTCCTGACCTGAGTGTCCCTGAGTCCATTCCCCGTGGTCAGATGGGTATTTCTAATTGCAATGTCTTTGGCACGTTCAATTTGAGGAATGAACTTCTTGCAGTGTGTTTTCTTTCCTTGCCTCTGAGCCATCCCAAGCTTTTTGGGATGTTCAATTTGAGGAATGAACTTCTTGCAGTGTTTTCTTTCCTTGCCTCTGAGCCATCCCAAGCTTTTTTTTTTTTTTTTTTTTGCATACAAATACCCCCTGACTCTCGTAAAATGTACACTGAGCTCTGCTGGATTCCCGTGGCATGGATTGCCCTGTGTTCCCTCTCTGCTCACCTCCACCACATCTTGGCTTGAAAAAGATACTTATGGTTGAAATAAAGACAAAAGGTGCTTTCCTTATTCCTGCCCCTTCATGGTAAAGCTTGTCCAGTGCCAGATGGGAAAGCACAAGCAGTTGCTGGGTTAGTTCTAAGGCTCTTTTTCATGTGCATCAGTTTCATGTCCTTTAGGAGGATGGATGGGATGAATTCTTTAAAAAGGCTGGTATATCAAATGATATTTATCATAAAATATCTCAGTTCTATGTCATTTATAGCTGTAATTTAATTATACCTAATATGTTTCCCTAATTGTGATATTGACTATTTTATAGGAATCAGAATAAGCCTTTTGATCATCTGTAGGTACAGCTTCACTAATAGGCACAAATCAAAATGCCTTAGATCAGCTTTGTACCCCTAAGGCATAATGTAAATGATGAAGGGATGGGACTTCATTTTGTCGTGTTCTCTTCAAATATCAAGTTATATTAAAGAAAACACTTTTCTCAATCACAGGTGCGTGTATGAAGAATGAGTGACAGCTTGATGTCATCTCTTTGATAAGTCTACTCCCTTGGCATTTTTAGATGTACTTTCATAAATGAGCTTCAATTCATCTTGCACAGAGTGGAACTGTATCTCTCTGTCTGCAGAGCTGTATTTAAAAATGTGCTTACTACTCCATAATTCACAAAGGACAGAGAAGGAAAAGGAAAAAAAAATATTCTTTGTGTATTTTGCTAGAGACCACCGGGGAAATGTGCATGTTTGTTCCTAAAAGCCAAAGCACCATGGGGAGGAAGGCACACGTGAGGTCTGTGCAGCTCCACCACCAATCTGGCAATTTGTTATATGATGTTTCTACATGCTGGTACCCAGGGGATGATCCTGCACTACCAAAATCTCTGCCTGGGAAAGGAAAAAGGCAAGTAGAAAACATTTCTTAGCTCCAGCAAGTCCTTTGTGCAGCAGGGAGTGCCTCTGAGCATGCCTGGGCAAGCACAGGTACATGCATAGCTCCAGACAAATGCACAGCCTGCATTTCATTTGCACAGTGGATTTCACACAGCTATATCACTTAGTCTAAAAAAAAAAATAGGTTTTTGATGGTGTTAGGATAGGGCCATCTTTTAACTCTAAGGGAAGGCCATATAATAATATGAAATATTCGATGTGTTTGTAGAAGCATGTTTTATACTGCATATAAAATATATGTTATACAGTGAAACGGGGTGGAACAAGATGAGCTGTAAGGTCCCTTCCACCCCAATAAAATCTGTGACCCTGTCATTCTGATGTGAGAAATACAACAGCAGTCTGCAGCTGATACAAATTGCCATCTTCCATTTGACATCTTAGAGGACTTTTAAAGTTTTACCTGCACAGGGTTGGGCTGTAGATCTTTCTAAGCCAAGCAATTCACAAAAATGGATTAAGAGAGAGCATGGATGCCTAGAAATGGCAAAAAGGTGTGTCCTTTGGTTTGTTCTGCTCTGACACTCCTCATTTCCCTGGCTCTCTGTCCATGCTTGCTGTATTTTCCTCTCTGGAGCCAGAAGTGTCTCCCATAACTCATCAGGGCTGCAGGAGAAGGGGTTTGATCATGGCTGCATCCATGGGTGATATCACAGCACAAATAATAATTTTTCACAGAGAATCTGCCCCATTCAGCCTCTGAAATGCCCCAATACAGCAGCTTCTACAGCACCTACAGACTCAGACCCATCACTTCTCAGTCATTCC
This sequence comes from Pyrgilauda ruficollis, assembly GCF_017590135.1. Lineage (NCBI taxonomy): Eukaryota > Metazoa > Chordata > Aves > Passeriformes > Passeridae > Pyrgilauda > Pyrgilauda ruficollis. Next base: position 723,246 of record NW_024515431.1, read on the forward strand.
AACCTGACAGCAGTTGCCTACTGTTATTGCTTCTTTGAATTTTAATCTGACATTTAACCTAGCTGGAAATGCATTGCCTCATTTACTCCTTGTGCTCTCCCCCCTTCCATTTACTTCTAAATAATCTTTTTCTTTAGATGATTTTCGTGAAATTGCCACTAAAAAGAGTCCTGTTTGAGCTGCCTCATTTGAAAACTGTGAGATAGTGCAAGACATCTGAAGATGTCATTGTAACACATGAAAAGCACTTCAGCCTGCACATAAACACTATCAAGTAGAATTTGAACTGAAGCTATAAGCTAGGCTGAAATGATATTTTGTTAATAATTGTCAAATATTCCACAAATAGCACAATCCTAAATAGCACTATTCTGAGCAATGAGAGCACCATGTAACATGCTGAATTTTTAAACAGAGCTGAACAGAATATAGAATTTCTATTTGGGAAATGTGGACATCTTGAAGTTCAATTTTGTTCAGAAATGGAACAAATATCTTTCCTACAAAAGGAAAATTCTAAATAGCTGCTTCAAAATGTAATGTGCATTTGAAACTCAAAAGTTTAGATTTAAAATTGTCTTTTTATTTCTTATTATTCCGATGTCAGAGTTTGGTTAAAGAAATGTCAGTGTATGGGAGAATTTGCTGAGAACAAAAGCGTCATCAGAGGCTGCTGATTTTTTTATCAGTACAATAGAGAAGGAGCTGTTTTCTATATCCTTATGTGGGATAAAGCTTCACATTTTTTACTACTGCCAGATCATGAAATAATGTGAATAAAAATACAGAATATTTTAAATTAAATTTTAATGTTGAAATAAATATACAATTTGGATAAAACGAGTTCAAGGTATTTTATAAGAAGTTTCAATGAGAAATGTTTAATAAGAAGCAAAAATAAGCAAAGCTCCATTTCACTGATATTTTCCAAGAGAAGCTTATTTTGTTGGAAATATATTAAACCAATTCTTTCACATATAATCTCAGGATACATTTATATTCAATCTGTGTCAAGCAGGCAGTGAATTGCTGTTACAATATCCACTGTCTTCTTTGGCAAATGTTTTCCTCAGTAATCCTGCTTCTAAAATTATTATTTGTGCTGTGATGTTACCCATGGATACCATGATCAAACCCCTTCTCCTGCAGCCCTGATGAGTTATGGGAGACAATTCTGGCTCCAGAGAGGGGAAATACACGAAGCATGGACAGAGGGTCAGGGAAATGAGGAGGGTCAGAGTAAAAGAAACCAAAGGACACACCTTTTTGCCATTTCTAGGCATCCATGTTCTCTCTTAATCCATTTTTGTGAATTTCTTGGCAAGAAAACTACTTTCTGCATGGTTCAGAAAGATCTACAGCCCAACCCTGCGGAAGAAAAGACGCAACTTGCTTAGTAACGAGCAGGTGAAGCTTGGTCCTGCCTCGTGTCACCCTTCAGGGTCTCAGTGAAGGGCAGTAAAGCAGGAAGAACGACGCAGTTTCTTTTTGGTCTGGCTAGAAATAAAAGACAAATGCCTTTAAGAGTTATCCATCAAGAATGAGGAGGAAAGAAAGCAGAAACATGACAAGAACCGTGGGGGAGGTCTGCGCTTGCCCAGCCTGCTCCTGGTGAGGGCTGTCTCACCTCCAGGAGGCACAGAGCATGGCACTGTCCTGGCTCAGGGCTCTGCTCCCAGACACGGCAGAGCCAGCGCCAAGCAAGCTGTCACTAAACATTCTCCTCCTGCTTTTCCTTCTTTCCATGATAGCCCAAATTGAATGCTTGCCTGGCCTTGTATCTGTCATGTCAGCTTTTAGACAGTGCACGTTATGTTCTGTACTCCAGTGGCGTGCTGTCCTTCCCCAGGAGCTCTCAGGGCTTATCAAGAGCCTCTAATGGAGGTGGCCTGAGGGACAGCAGTACAGTTTGCTTTTACATTTCTTCTCCACTTTCAAAATATGGGAGATATTAATAGTACAAAGGACTGTTCCCAACTGCTTTGATCTCCACAACATTTCTGCTCTTTCAGCCTCCATGTCACTACTGATGCCATGTTCCATTACTATTTTCATTATTCCAGCCCACAGCCGATACTCTTTTCCCATCTTGTGTGCTTTAACCCCAGCAGTAGCTGGCCTTCCCCAGAGCAGGGAGGGGAGTGAGAGGATTGGCAGTGCTTTAGCAGGATCCCCCGAGAGCTGTGAGTGATTGAGGGGCTGTAACAAACCTCCTGGGACTCTTGAGCAGATTTATTTTCAAAGATAGTTGTTGATCAAAAGGAAAAAAAAAGGATGCATAAGCTGCATCCCCCCCTGGAATAGCCTCAAAGGAGAAGTGCCTCAGAGACATGTTCCTGCCATGCTTCTCCTTTGCTTCAGGGCAGCAGTAATTTGCTGTAAAGCAGAGGCAGCACAAATTCCACATCCTGACAGAGGGTCAGCTCGTGTGCCCGTCATGAGAGACGGGAGAGAAAGCACAGCAATAACTCCTGTGGCTTCTCAGGAGGAGCAGCCACCATAAAACTCACCCACCTCCATGTGATGTTCCACACGGATGACATTTGAGGTGAAGGGGGGAGGAATCTTAATTTTCTTTGTCCCTGACTCAGCATGGAGTCAAAGTCATTATCGAGTTAGAAACGTCCGGTTTTGGTGACAGGCTACCACAAGCTCTGGGAATTGTTTTCTGTTTTCTTAAATGAAGGAACATCCAGCAAGAGAACAGAGACCTCATTCGAATTTATTCTGTTACTGTGTGATTAGCACTATTTCAAACGTTGCAAATAGCATTATAATAAAGTGTTTTGATTTAGAAGTGCTTAACAATTTGCAGTAAATCACAAACTAAGCCATGAAGGGACAATTCTTCACAGGGGGATGTGTGTCTGTGCACACAGGTCCTCACCATTTGCAAACAATGAGATACTGGCAGTAGACACACCATGCAAAGTCAATTATAAAGAAAAGTAGGTTCCTCTCCTTAATTAAATAAACCCATAAATAAATAGGAGACAGCAGTGCTACAAAAGGCAAATTGTTCTTCAGCTCCTGAGTAAGACATTCAGTGGGAAAGAACTGACAAATATGATGCAAGTATAATATCTCTTCTCAATAAAAAAATGCATTTTGTATACAATGGACAAGAAAAAGTCCTTAAAATGTTATCTCATACTTTATGGAAAGCTGTGGTTGCTTTCTGAGAAAATGAGCAACGCTGCCTAGAGAACAGAGTGCTCAGCTGGACACAGCAGCCTGGGTTCGGTTTGTCTCTTGAGTTTTGGACATGTTCAGGTATCAGCTGGTGACTTTGCCTCCACTGCAAGGCATTCAAAGGTACTTAAATTATCTTGCAGCTAGGTTAAATTATTGTTATTATTTAAGGAATTTTTTTTTTCATTGTCTACAGTGAACATTTTCACACACATTAGAAAGGGAAAACAAAGTTGTTTGCCAGTATCTGACTCTGCTAAGAAACCTTATCTAAGGAAAAATGAAGCTGTGTCAGACAGGTGAAGGACTCTCCCAAGCTATTAATTCATTTTGAATAATTCATCAGCTAACATTCTTAAACTCTGATAGTCCCAGGTAAATCCCAGAGCGGTGTTTTGTGGTCCCTCAGCCATGCTCCTCATCAAATGCATGAAGTTTTACATAATAAGAGGATGTGTGAGTGTTTTTAAAGAGATATTTGTTCTGGAACTTGTAATATCTAAAGAGATATTTGTTCTGGAACTTGTAATATCTAAAGAGATATTTGTTCTGGAACTTGTAATGAGTGCGCAGTGTGTGACTGTGCAGGTGTGTGTGCCTGTGTGTGGTACTGGAGGGAGTGCCCAGCACAAACCCTGTGTGCCAGCTCTTGGACAGTCACTCCCTGTGTCCTCTCCGTTTGAAAACCTGCTGTAGGCTTTACTTGGAACTCAGACTTTTGAACTCCTAATGCAGAGTTAAGGGAAAATCCCTTCTCAGCTGGAACATCAGTGGGAAATGCAGAGCCAGGGTCTCACCTGATGTAAACTGGGGGGTATTCAGTGAAATCAATCAGTCCAGGGGCATTGTGAGCCAGGCGTGGGCAGAAGTTGTGCTGAGCTACAGTGAAAGGGGATCAGTCTTTCAAAGAGCCAAAGAGATGTGAATACAAAATTTACCTTTGAAATCCTCAGGGATTCACGTGCTGCAAACATCTTGCCCAAAAGCACCCTCTCCTTCTAAATTATTACAGGGAAACTGAATAGGCTGCAGTCACTATTTTTCCTAACTTCTTATGGAACCTAAAATGGCCACTGAATTAAACTTTAACAAATAGATCTTTCAAAAACTAAATTAATAAACTTCCTTATTTCTCCACTATCTAAGTTCATAGCCTTTACTTAATGATGATGCACTTGATCAAATAAAATGAAAGAAAAATGGAAGTTCTTTCAGACATTAAAATTAATAATGAGTTTAGACTTAATCCAAAAGCAATTTAACTTTAAACATTCATATGAAATTAAATGTGCCATTGAATTTGCTATATAAGCAAGCATTAATCTTATCAATCTATGAAGACTGGAATGTTATACAGTGACCCATTAATTTCAAAGCCTAATACAAGGTCTGTTTAATGCCTTTAGTCTATTAAAAAGTGCCATCCTACAATATAACTGCTTTTTTCATAAACGTTTAAACCCAAATTCATTCTGTTACTGCTTTGATCATTTGATAATCTGTTCTGACAAGATTATGGTACAAAAAAAATCCCAAAATACATCATTTCTTTGCATCTACATTTGCTCAAAGTTTGAACTTTAACACCAACAAAGTCTCTATTAGCAAATACAAGGATTTTAACAACAAGGTGTTGTTGCATATGTTTGTTGTAATAAATGTTCAACAAAAATAGATTTCCTTTTCATCAGGTGCTATTTAGACCAACAGTCTCACCTATATTCTGAACTCTATCTCTTCCAATGCAGTGAAGAGAACTGTGCCACAAAAAACCACTGCTCATTGAAAACATCTCTAAAAGAAAAAAGAAGATTTTCATTATGAGGGATGTCTTTGGTGTGGTTTATTTCTGTTTGTAAGAGATGTGTTCACCATGGTGCCTTGTACAAACAAGGTGAAAGACTATAAACTTGGCTTTCAAGGTTTTCTTTACAACACTGCAAGTCATGCTGCTTGACAAAATTAAAAGTAAAAAAAAAAAAAAAAAGAAAACTGCCCTTTTTAGTTAATGAGATAATTCAATATCAGAACTTAATGGCACGATGTGTTAGCTCCTGCCATGGAAGGTCATGGTTTGAAATTTCTGTTTCTAATCAGTATCTGCTCCCACAAAAACCAATCAGAGGGAAAGGTTGATATTTAAATATGTTTATGTTACTAAACAGGTGTTCCAGTTTGACATACTATACCTAATTCTACCTAATTTTCACAAATCTAAGGTCAATGAAAAATTACACTTCTTAAATAAGACAAAAACAGTTCCAGTGTGGTTGTTAAATGTAAAGAATAATAAGTAGGTTGATGAATGCTGTGTTCCTTGAGAGTGCACTCCAGAAATTTCTGCAAAATTCCAGCAATTTTTTCTGTGTAGGAGTGTATTTTCTTTGGCTGTAATATTTTCCTTGACTTATATCTGCCTGCAGCAGCCTGTGAAATATGGATACATTTCTGCTGCATCCTTGTACAAATAAATGACTGTTATTAACCTTTAAGAGTCTCCCCTTTGTGGTCTGTGCACTGATTAGGAATGCAAGGGTATGAGCAGATTACTTGTGTAAACTCGTGCAGCTCATTGGAGCATTTCCCAATTTACATTGGAGGCTGTGTTAAAGCCTGACCTGCTAAATGGCAGCGTGTTCCTTTTCAAATATCCTTCCTTGCATTAAGAGCAGAGGGATCCTATTTCAAGGGACAGAAGGACAAAAGAGAAGCCTGGTGGTTATTTTGTGTTACGGTCCAACAGCTCGACTAAAAAGCAATGCTCAAGAGGTTATTCAGGCAGAAGCTGAATTCAGGTAATTACACATTTAATAACAAAATCACAGGTTTTCCTAGGGGTGCTCATGTCAGGGTGTTACTCAGAAGACTTTCACAGTAGCGAGGGCTTGGTAAACTCGTGAGTCTCTGGGCTCTTGTCAAGGCTGGCTCTGGTCGTGTTTTAACTCCTGGAATCTTATCCATGCCAGTGTTGGAAGGCACTTAGAGAGCAGCCAACTGGGGCTGCACAGTACCTGCAGCTGCAACCTGAGTCCAAAAAGGGCATTTTGGCTCTGGTGTCTCAAGAATGACATATCAGGAGCTGATGGATCCAAAAACACCTGAGGTTTTCTGTGTTTATTGAAAATATATTTCTTAATTTTTATTGGGAAGTGCACTTTTCTCGTACCTCAACAGTTTGACAGATTGTTAATTTGGTTGAATTTTTATTTTGGGAAAAATAGAGGCATGGGCCAATGAGCACTTTTTTTATTTGCTCAGCTGTTATATTTTCTAACAATATTTTTATTTTTCCTTTCAAATGAGGCCTTCCTTTCTGTTCTGTATTCTACACTAAAGTGCAGTTGAAACCAAATGAAGCATTTTGATTTTTGTCAAAATAAAATCTGTCAGGAGCTGGCTTGAGTCAGTATTTTGGTTTGTTACGGTTGGAATCTTCTTTCATGGCGAATTTTGAAGTGATAGGATTTTCTTCCTGATGGGCATGAAACCGGTTTTGAAATTACAAATTCTTTAGAAAAATGAAAATGCCATTCTTGTCACAGCTCTGGTGCTTTTTAAGTTGTTCCCTGTTCACTTGCCCTGTGATAAAAATAGGATATTGAGAACATTTGCCACAAGTAAGTGCTAAACATAAGCAGAGAAGATTTTCCTCATGCACTTCTGCCTCAATTAATATTGCACCCTGATCTGGACTGGCTGAGTTAATCTGCAGCACATAAATCTGGGCACCACCATCACCATCAGCAGTCAGAGCTGGCATCATTGGTTTAGAGTAATCAAAAGCCTGATGAAGAAGAAAAAAAAACCCAAAAAAACCCCCCAAAAACCAACACACCCACCTTGATTATTTGAGTCTTCAAATCTAGCAGGTTGGATATTGGGTTGGAGTTTGTTTCAGGCATTTGGACATGGGTTCTTGCCTCCTTGGAACACATCACCAGCTGAAGATCTTATTCTCTGTCTCCTTGTGACTTCAGGTGAAGAGCAGCAGCACGTTGTGTCAGCAGCAGGAGATGTTGTACAACCAGGGGGTGACTGGAAAAGAAATCCCACCTTTGGATTTTGATTCAAGATTTCGACATTGCAGCCTGCAAAATGAGCTGCTTCTCCAGTTTCTGCTTTGGCAGAACCACAACCTCTCCCAGCAAGTTTCCAAACCAGGGACCAGCCCTGTGTGTTGCTCCCATCTGTCTAACAGAGGCTGGAACCTCTGCAGCTGGAATAGAATGTTTGTACTGCAGTGTTCACCCAGATGCCTCAAAAAGGACTCCTTGGCAAGGACAGATTGAGCCAGCAAGCCTTGCAATGAAACCTGTTTTCTGCAGAGGTTGTGCCAAATACCAGCTGGAATTTGCCTGAGGCATTGAACAGGTTCCTTTACATAGGAAAAAAAAACTCTAAACATACTAAAACCCTGCAGTTTTATCAAGTTCTCTCCGTTTTCATCTCCCAGATAAGTGAGTGCAGTTCAAACAGTACATCTCTCAGGACTGTAACCCTGGAGCTTTTGCTATTCATTTATTTATTCTTTGTCAGCTTCTCCTGCTTTAGGGGTAGATAAGTTATTACTTATTTGGTTTGTATCTCTTTTTTCTGAGATATGCTGATGGCAGATTCAGCAGCCAAAGTCCCATGCCCCAGAGAGCTGGGAGTTCCTTTCTGGAGTGAATTTGTTGCCTCATCAACATTTCACAGAACCCCAGGAAGGGTCTGGCTGGGAGGGAACCTGACTTGAGAACTTCCACCTTTTGGAGTCTGCTTTATTTGTTTAGCACTGTTGCAGCACTAAACTACCCTTGCTGTGATTTTTCCTCTCTTATATCTGGTCAGAAGTATTTATGAACATGCCAGTTACATCAAGTTCAGGAAAAATATTTCCAGACCAATATTAAAAAGTAAGGGACGATTTAAAATAGAAGAAGCAACAAAGGATGAAAACATTTTCACTTCTACTTCCTGCAGGATTCTGCACTGTAGGAAAACAGCACAATTCAGAGAAAGCCAAGTTTGGGACCCAGCTTTTCACCAGATCCTGAGATGTTACAGTCCCCCTGCATTTCACCACTGTGAATGGGGACATGGGTTATGATTCATTTCCCTCATGACAAAATCATGCCACATAAACCAGAATTAGGGCAAGGACCTAAACCTTGTTCCCCAGTGCATGCCACAGCAAGAAAGCATTTTAAAAATTCTTTGTATAGTTTCAACTATTAGGTTTTGGATATAATAATCATTTTTCAGACACACTCCTGTTTACTTCCACAAATGTATTTGCACAGCACACAAATTTGACAGATGGATTTGGGGAGTTTGCTTTGCTGTGCAAGCAAAATGCAAGCACACCATAAACCCCAGCCCTTTTAGAGAAGCACTAAAATGGGAGAGTTTTCTAAATAATTGATTTCTAAACCAACAATTGAACTCTCCTAATAATTACTTTGAAGAAAGGAGATAAGGTTCAGTTACTGTCTATGCTGGTTGATAATTTAAAAACTTAATGGAAGATGTTTTTTCTAATAAGAAAGTGAGAATTATAAGCAATAAAACCCAGCATGGGATGTGATTATCAGGAGGCAATATTATCCTTGGGCATTTTGCTATATAACAGCTAAGTGCTCCCCATAAATATGTGTATTTCTTATTAACCACACCCTTACAAGTTGCCCGATTGATATAGAGTTATTCTTTTTTTAGATTTAAATAGAGATACATCATCTTAGTAAATTGTTTGGGGCCTGAATATTGTAGCCATGGGATTAATAGAGTTCTGTGTTGGAGATGCTAATTGCTTTCTTTCTCATAGGTGATATTTAGACCTTCACACCTCCCCTTTCAGGAGAATGAAATGGTGGTGAGTATCACGCTGGGATAAGATGAATCAATTCTTTCTTAAGACTGACCAATCAATCAGCATTGGAAATGTGCTAGAGCCAACTCTCTCTCTCATTTCTCATTTCATTAGTTACCGAGCCAATATGAATAATTTAACTACCTGAGAAAGGCAGCAAAATGGCATTTTTTCTTAAGTTATTTCCCAAACTATGGCACAACTGGGTGTTGCCAAAAACCTCTTGAGACTTTTTAGGAGGCACAGAGCACTATGAAGTCCTTTTAAGGGGAATATACTATAAATATTATCCTCACGCACATCACCCATCATCCTTTATCTCTTTCATTCATTCCTTTGTGTTTTGTCCCATCTGAATTGCCTCTTTTAATTTTAAGTTGTCCCTCATTCCCACAAACTTCTCCCTTCATCTGCATTAGCCCTGGGGAGTGGTAGTGAGGAGCGGATTGCACACTTTATCCTTTACTCAGTAAGGAAAAGATGGGAAAGTATGGCTTCACAGAGAGAATTTGTCCCAGAGTTTTCTCTGAAAAAGGTGCTTTTTCAATCTGAGTAAGGATTCTTCAGTCCTGTGACCTGGCCATCCTTTCTGCACTGGGGACAGAAAACTTACATTATTTTTAGCAGAAGTCTCCCAAGGCAAGAAGGAGAGTCAGTTCTCCACACCTTACTTTGATAGCATACAAATGATGTGGAGCTTGTGAGAAAGCATTTCACTGCTTTGGCTTGAGAGTTTTTTATGGAGGAAGTACTGGTGAACAGCCCAGGAATTGGTCTTCTTCATGTCTCTGGTGCCTTGTGCAGGCTGCCCTAGAACAGAGGCTGGACAGAGCTAAAGAAGAAAGTAGGGATTTATTAAAAGGATCTCCTCAATGGATCCACCTTGGGCAGCACAAGAGCCCAGCCAGGGCTGCACCCAAGATGAACCAAAATGGTCCCAAAATGCACGAGCGCTCACGGGGTCTCTCACTGTGATCAGTTCTGCTCCATTTGCATATTGGAGTTAATTGTCCAATTCCAGCTTTAGCCCATGCAGTCCCATCCTTCTTGTTTTTCTCTCTTCAGCCCACATTGTTTATGCTCTTGGGCCTGAGATTTGGATCATTTGTCCTTGGTCCCCAGCTAGAGCAGGAATTGTTTTGTGTACCTGCTCTGTGCACAGAGCTCACCATCCCTAATGTGAAACCCAGACCCACACACTAAAGCAGCACAGAATCTGAAAAATATAAAAGCTAAACCTGAGCCATCATTTCAGACTGGAGCCAGCCCTGGAGGCAGAGCCAAGCCCTTGGTTGGTGGCAGGTGACAGGACAAGGCTGGAGGAGGGAGCAGCCCTGCCAGTGCCACCACCCCTGCAGCACACAGGACTGCACTGTCCAGCTGCTCCAGGACTGCTCCCCATATCCCATGGCACCAATTTATCCTCCAAGGAGAGCCTGACCTGCCACATCCCCGGTGTCTGGAATTAGGACACAGAATTCCAACAATATTACATCACAATAGGGATAATTACAGCTGAGGGTGAGTGCCTGCTGTCATGTTGGCTGCTTTGTGCATATTAATTTGTTAACCTAGGGGTGGCTGGCCAAATCCTTTCCTTGATCAAAAGGGACACTGAAACACAGCTGGGTATTAAAACAATGGGCTTTATTAGTACAGTGTTAGCAACCCAGCCCTTCTTAGAAAAATAAAACATAAAAGCAAACACAAACCATACATTCTTACTGGAAATCCTTCTGGAATAACAAAGTACAGTGCCTTATACATGAGTTATTTTTCACAAACACCTTTTTCTAAAAAGAAAGAGACAATGTTATTAAGCAAAAAGGAAGAGAATTTCTTTTTTCTTTTTCAAGACTAGGATTCTGATGAATGAAGGGAGATGGAAAGTAGACAATATTTTTAGAATCTTTATCTTTGGGTATATTTAGTTTACTGTTAATTAGGAAATCCCAGAGTGACTGGCATCAAGTCTCAAGTAAATCAGCATTTTCCCCACTAGGTATGGGCAACATGCATGGCTTTAAACATAGACAGAGTAGGTTTAGACTGGATATTAGGAAGAAATTCTTCCCCTGTGAGGGTGGGGGAGGCACAGGGTGCCCAGAGCAGCTGTGGCTGCCCCTGGATCCCTGGCAGTGCCCAAGGCCAGGCTGGACACTGGGGCTGGAGCAGCCTGGGACACTGCAAGGTGTCCCTGCCATGGCAGGGGTGGCACTGGGTGGGCTTTAAGGTCCTTTCTAACCAAACCATTCCATGAGTCTATATTTCTGTAAGTTTAAAACTTTACTAGCTACATGTTTCTTGTGCCTGCTTAAGAATTTCTGGAAGATTAAGTCACCAACATAGTGGACATAAACAATTATGGTACTGCAATGATTTATTCTGAATTATAAATGACTTCAGAACAAAAGCTGCAAAGAACATTTTATAGATCATCAAAACGATTCACAATGAAGCAGCTGTGTGGGAAATGATGTACAGTGGAGCATCCCTGCTTTTATTGTATATCAGTAACATCCACAACTTTCTATTAATAAATGCTTAATTAAAAATAGGGCCAGTGGAGCTGTTCTGGATTTAGTCACTCTAGTGGAGCACAGTGATGAGCACAGATGTGCAGGAGCAGGAGTGGTATCTGGCCAATAGATCACTCCAGTCACTGGCTCTCAGCTTTATTGCTGAGGCCAGTGCTTGTGATTTTACTGATACCAGGAGCTGTTGTTAGAGACATAAATACCTTGGGCAGGGGAAAATGGTCTCCAGGCCTTCATTGCTCTTTTTGCTGTACTTTCCTTCCATGTCATTTTCTAAATTTTACATTTCCACATTCTGTCCCTCTGACACTGCTTTCAGTCACCATCTCACACCTCTCACTAGCTGGGGCTCATCCTAAAAAGACCAGTACTTGTGTCCCTTTTACATGTAATCAAGAACTGTTTGAGTCCATGGCTCCTTTATAGAACTTCTTCAGTGTAGTACATGATGGGTGTCATAATTTCATGTGATTCTTAGGGTTAAAGTGTAACACAGTAATATAATGAACAAAAGTTAAATCCCCCTTTGCCACTTGGGGAAATGTTTGAGTTGTCAATTTCATTAATGCCATTAAAGAAAACATTTCCTGGGTAAGAATGATGGACACGAGTGGCGTTATGGGGGCTCTGCTTTAGCAGTGGGAAATTACATTTGCACTCTGGGGTTTCTACACTGGAAAAAATTTTATAAAAGGAAACAAAAAGAAAGTTCAGGGTTTCAGGACAACACATATTTGCTCTGTCTGTGTGCAGACTATCAATCAGCTTGGAAATTACACAGCTGTGAACAAAGGCAACCATTTCTCAACAGTGACAATCCCCTCCTGTCTTCCAGCAACTGCCCCCAAGCATACACTTCAAAACACAGCAATGGCACATTGCTCATGCACTTTTTGCTTCCTGTGACAAACTTTTTGTCAAGTTTAGTGGCAAAATACACATGCAAGCATGTATAGAAAAGATTGTCAGTTGCTTTCTTTGTTTAAAGATCAGGTAGTTTGTGCTTGGCAGGGCTTTCTGCTGTTAGCCTCAATCTCGCCCTTCCCACCTTGCCAGTTTTAGCTTAGTGGTGTGCCTGGACTGGATAATAGGAGCCATGGGAGTCACTTTATAAAGCCAGGAAATCAAAGGCAGATGTTAAACACAAATTGTACCAATCAAACAGAGCTTACAAAAGAGTAGAACTCTCTCCTGTAATTCTATTTGAACAAACGTGTCAGATACAGGGACTGGTAGAAATATCATCTTCATCAGGTCCCACTCTCATCAGCTGCCCTGCATTTAATCCCTTCCCTGCTCATCAGTGCCATCCCTCGATTGTGAAATCACCTGGAAAGGCACAATCAAGCCTGACAATCCTTTGCAAAGGGACAGCAAGCTCTGAACTGCCCAGCAGCAGCTCCAGTGTGGCAATTTCCCTGATGACACCTCCCCAGCAGGTGACCTTAGGAGCTCACTCTGATTTGCTTATGTCCTCTTCCTCATGCCAATCGTCCACTCAAAACCGCAAAATATTCTGTGCTTTGCAGATGAAAATGTTAGGGAGGGTGGATGGCACTCCAGATGGATTTCCAGTCCTGCTGCTCAGGTGGCACCTGTGTCAGGCTGAGGCTGCTCGGGCTCTGTGCACAACCTCATCCTGATTTCCTGCACCCCACTGGCTCCCAGGGTGAAAACTCCTCCAGCAGCTTTCAATTCCAAACATATTTCTCATCTTATGGGACAAGATAGAGGGCTCTGCCTACTCAACCTGCAATCCAGCCTCCGGTCTGATTTGTTCATTTACTGATTTGTTAGTTTGTCTTCTTTTGTTCCAAAAATGTTGGGTTTGCAGTGGGTTATTTATACTGAGAATATTATTTCCCAAAAAAACCTTAATTTAGCAAAGGGTCTTAGCTGACTTGACTTAGCTGGCTTTTCCCAGGAGTAGGAGTTAGTGGAGTCTTCAAAGAGACAATTTTAAGGCCACTTAATTCAACAGAAAGATGGGCATTGAGTATAAACAAAGCCAAGCAGGGAACTGGGCAAACATCTAAATATTGAATTGTCCTCTGTTAGGGTGACTCCACCTGTCACATTTGCAGCATTTCTGAGAATTGCAATTGGGCCTGAGAAAGCTGAATGCAACAGCACAGCTTTGTGGCTGAAATGCATTGGAAGTGTAGAGGGTTTGTGCAACCTGAAGCATTGGCCTAATCCCTTTTGTCTTTAGAACCATGAAGGGAAGAACAAATGAACTTCTGCCTTTACCAAGTGCAATGCCTTGGCTGTATTTAATAGAAGAAAACCTAAGTTATTCTACATGTTTAGGTCTATAAAAATAAGATTATTGTTGCTCCATGGCCTAACACTGCATCTAAAACTTGACTTAGTGTGCTTTTAGTGGTAGTAAAAAGAAATTGTAAATCCAGTTGGTTTTGATAATATGAATGATGCCAGTAGAATACTTTTGTTTTATTAAAAATAATTACAAAAAAACCCAGGAGGAAAATGCTATTCCAGAATGGCCATAATAGGAAATTGATTTTGAACCCTTATATTGTGATTGCCTAAACCATAATATCAGTAATACTCATTCTGATTGTACCTTAATTTTCTACAAGTGTAGTTCCATTTATTTAAGTGGAACCATCTTGTTTTGTTCTCATTAAACAAATCCAAAATCTAGTGAGACAGAAAATTTTAAAGCTTTACTCAAAGCTCATTGAAGTCAATGAGATACTACCCCTTGACATAAAGCAACACAAATAATTTCAGAATTTGTACTAATAGGCAAAGCTCGTTACACCAGTTGTATACCTGTTTAACTTCATTGATTTCAAATGCATTACTGTGAGTTTTAGGTTAATTATTGCTAGTGTGAGGCAAGGCTTTCAAAATCACCATGGGAAGAATAAGTTCAAACGCAACACAAAACCACAGTTAAAGAACAGATTTCTCAATTTTCTTCAATTTAGCACCAGTCCTCATGTGACCCCATCCTATTGCTTAATTCACTTTAAAAATCCGCTCTGATTTCCCAGTGATGAAGGCTTAGCAGAACAGAACATTGTTTTGCTTTAGTTCTGGTCAAGGGAAATACAGAGTTTTAAAATCTCCAAATGGGCTGTGCTGAACACACTGCATTTTCTTTTTCCTCATTACTGTTTTCAGTCTCAGTGATGCTCCTGAGCTAAACCCATCATAACTCTCAACCCCTCACCCTTTCAGAAGAAGGAATGTCCATGGGAAAAAAGGCCTCTTAGAAAAAAGATTTTCGTTTAATCCACCTATCAGCAATCTGACATTTTAGCATTTTATTGTATTGGAAAGATGTAGCAAATATTAGATATCATTAACAATCACACCAGGATAAATTTGTGATACATCAGCCGTGTAGAGCTTGATCCTGCTGTTGTGCATCCCACAGTGACCTTTGTCTGTGTCACATGAGCTCAGGAGTGTGTCTGAGGTACTGCAGAGCACTGATTCACAATTTCAGAGGGAAGGATATTACCCCTGCAAGCCAAAAAAATCACTCATCTCCACCTCGCCCATCCTCACCTCAGACCTGAGCAGATCTTGCACAGACTGATGCATCTGCACAGCTGCTCATCATAATGCTTTGGCTGTTCCACTCAGCTATGGAGAAAATATGCCTGCATTTTACTGCTGGGGCTGGTGGAAATTTGATTGTAAAACAACACTGCAGAAAATTTCCCTGAACACAAACTCCCCACCTCACATCCTTTCCAGCCAACCTGCCTCACCCCCTCGTGTTCTCACCCAGATCTTCCTAAAAGGATGTGCTGCTCTTAAAGGCAAAACTTTTCCATTGGAATCTGAACAGTCTATGGTGCAAATAAACAATTTTGGCCAGTTCCAGACCTGTCAGGCTGCATTTAGAGCGAGGTGTTTCAGACTCCTTTGCGCTGACCCAGCTCTGCACTGAGCACTCCTGCCAGCAGCTCCCAGACATCACAGCCTGAGCTCTGGGCAGCAGCACAGCTCACCCTCCCCAGCCTCCTGCAGCCTGCCTACTAGCAGGTCGCTAGATAATGAGGCAGATAACATTTTCCTCCATCATACAAAGTCTGAAAGTTCTTCCTTGCAATTTGGTAAAGGTAAACATTAGGTTGGCCTGTCTGACAGAGAAGACTGGGACCTTTGTCATCTGTTCTCCATCTGCAGGTGTAACTTCTCTTGACTTTGGAAGTTTTTGTTGCACAGGCATCTTGGGATTTTTCCCTTAAACAAGGAATTGTACTCTGTTGAATCTCAATTAATGGTACTCATATTTAAATAATGTATGTTCACATTTTTAAATTTTCAAATGTGTCATGCTGGTGATTCAAGATTTATCCGGCAGATAGTTTAAAGAAATTACTTTGCATGCAGTGGTTCATTTAAATTATAAGTACCCATTACTCTCTATTTCATTTTTAACAAGTTCATCATCCACTCAAAGAGATGCCAGAGAGCTCAGGTTGGAAAACTGATTTCTCTGGCATATGCAAAGATGGACTCCTTGCAGTTTGGGTTTCATAATCAGAGCAGAAACATATTAAGGGTAGGTGTCATACTCCTTGATGTTTGCAAAAGCTGTCAGAAACCTGCATGCATTATGGACTCTTCTTTGGTTGCATTACAATCTTCCAGCTCCCAAAGCAATTTATGTGCATATGCAGGACCAGTTCTTAACTTGAGCTCTTAACTCAGGTAAACCCTGTGGGTTTCTGCAGCATCTTACCTTAATAAGGACTTCCAGATTCAATCCCTGAAAATAAGAGAAAAAAATTCTATGGACTGAATATATTTTACAGTTAATAATTATTTAGGGAATTCAATATTAAAATATTGTTTTAGAATTATAGGCACCATTAGAACATCAAACCAGAATCTGGCTAAGTAATATTTGGATTAGCCTAGCATTGTTGTTTCTATACACTGAAGAGATAAGTGGTACAGCTTTTATTTCTTTTCTTTTCCATTTTTTATGCTTCCTCTAAGAATAGCTTGACTCAGAGGACACTAAGACAAAAGATATTTGTTCTAATCTTTGACAAGATATTCCTTTATGTTGTAGGTTTAAGAAAGTCTAAAACATTGAAGGAAGATTTTGAAAATATTTTGCCTCCAAATGATGTTGCTGGGCCCCTGGTGGGCTTCTCAGAAGTGCTGAGATGCCTGACCCAATGTTTTCTACACTTCTCCTTCTGCAAGCCAAGTTCTTCCTCTGCAGCTTCCAGCTGACGGTAGGTCAGGTTCTGACCTTCCAGCACTGAAAAGGCTGAAGGAGCAGAGTAAAACATAACTATTTTGGATTCATTGCAAGAAATGCCTGCTGTGATTTTAGGGGCATTTAACAACCTTTAGAATTCATCTTGTGTCAGGGGAAATCACAAGTCTACTGTCTGGGTTGAACCAATAATAAGGTTCTTGGTTAAAGAAAAAAACCAGAATTTTCATTCAATTTTCAGTGTTCACAATGAAGGATCACTACCAAACTTTGTAAGTGTCTCCTCTGGTCACAGGAGCAGAGGGAGAGAATTTACCACGGGAGTGGTAAATAACCTAATCAAATAATTTTATTCGTAACTGGTTATTGCAATATTATTCACAGGATCATAGAATCATGGAATGGTTTGGTTGGGAAGGACCTTAAAGCTCCTCCCATTCCACCCCTGCCATGGGCAGGGACATCTTCCCCTATTCCTGGTTGCTCCCCGTCCAACCTGGCTTTGGACACTGCCACTCCCAGTGCACATCATATAGACACCCAGCAGCACAGAAGCTTTAGAATTCTGCTGCTGATTAAGTTCATGCCCACATTTCTGAGACTTAGTTATCCTTGCTAACACAGTTTCTGTTTTGCCTGTCAATGACTTCAATGTAACTGTCTACTCACCCATGGAAATCAGATTCTCAGGGTTCAAGATCAGGAACTACGCAAATTCTCAATAAATAAAAGCTTCCCTAGACTTTTAATTGCATTGAAGAACCCCTAGGAGAGGATCAGCCACAAAACTCACGTAATACCCTGCTGCCTTGGGGCAGAGCACTTCCCATTCCTCTGCCTTTAGTTTGCTGATCAGCCATGTGCAATCCGGCCTTAAACCGGCAGCGTGATCCTCATTTTCCCAAAGTGGAGGACTTTTGCAATCAGCTGCTTCTATTTATGTAGACAATAACAGACATGATCAATGAATAGCACTTAGGCTCTCATTTAAGACAGAGCTATTTTCAGCTGTTGCACAAAGAGCTGCTTGTCACCATCTTCCTGGTGTTTGCCAGCTCAGCATTACCCCGAGCAGGCACAGAGCAGGAAGCGGGGCAGGCAGAGCGAGCACAGAATTGCCCTGATTGTGTGCCTGCCCTGCTCCTGGTGGGAGGCACCGTCACAGCCAGCCCCACACTCAGGAGAAAAACACCACAAACACTGAAACGTGAATTCTGCAGCACTGGAGAGGAGCTGGATCCATTTTCCACTTGGGATGGATTTAAGGTTCAGGACTCTGGCATTAAAAGGCACAGACAACTATAAACTCTCTGTCAGATATTAGAAGCAGGCTTTGATTGTAAGGAGGTTTTTTAGGGTAAATTGGGAAGCTAATGTGGGGGTCTCTCCATTCCATGGCAGCCAGGGTTTCATTCACACCCTTCCACTGGCAAGAGGCACTGTCTGTCTCAGGGATTTAAGGGTGAGGATGGTAGAACAAGGACGTTGCACCCCATCTGTCTGACTCTCTGTCTCTCTATCTTCCTCTCCCACCCCAAAGGAATACATCCACAAACAATGTGACGAGCTGCAGTGTCATTCTCTTTCTTACCATCATTGATATGCTGGGCAGTCATTGCTCACACATGCAGA
Organism: Pyrgilauda ruficollis; assembly: GCF_017590135.1. Lineage (NCBI taxonomy): Eukaryota > Metazoa > Chordata > Aves > Passeriformes > Passeridae > Pyrgilauda > Pyrgilauda ruficollis. The sequence goes on from NW_024515431.1 coordinate 741,676, forward strand.
ACAGACAGCTGAAAATTTCAGATTATATGATTTTGGTATCTGTAAGTGCCCATTTAAACCCATACTGTCTTGATTTCAGATGTGCCCAAAACATATGTATAATTCATTAGGCTTCATCTTACACCTTCAGCTCCTGAGTAACTTGTCAGGTTTTATTCTTGGTCAATATATCAGAAGCAATGATGTTCTGTGCATAAGATTAAAACAGGATAAATGATATTTAGTGATAATTTAAAAAAAAATCTTCAGTGGGCACAGATTCTCTTCCAATCTGTTCTGGTTTGGCTTTTGGCAATAAAATTTTATTGTAGCATAGGAGTTCTCTTCTGAAACAAATAGCCTTTATTCATCTTCCCTCCTTTTGGCAGTGCCAAGAATAAGTTTAATGGATAATGCAGAAAGTTAATTTCAGAGAAGTTACTTAAAAATACACCAGGTGAAGGTATGCATTAGAAAGCCAGTGCCATTTCAGGTCTTTTCATGTAAAAACACCACACCACAGCATTTCGGGGTCACCTCAAAGCAGGGGGTGCTGCTGCAGGTCTCTTGCAGCTGGCTCCACACCAGTGTCCCCTGTCACTTACCTGGAAAAGGAGACACCTCCTGGTATCTGTGCTAGCTACAGGACAGCAAGGCTGGGACCATCACAGCGTGCTGGGCTGGGAGGGGTTGTGTTCTGGGGTCTGCCCACAGGTTAAGTTGTAGGAAGTCTGCATAAAGGTGTCACGGGCCCACTAGGACTGCTAGCAACTTCTCTCATCAGACTGAGGATACTCATACTTTGATTTAGATAGATTTCATTTCATAGAATAAGCAGAAAGTCTTGAAAAAACATGTAGTTTTTGTGTGTGAACATTCAGGGAAAGGTTAGAGAATAATGACTCATTTGTGATGGCTCCAGACTGACTCTGCTCAGTTTTGGCAGAAGGTTCTGCTCACTTCTGTCACTGAATCCTAACTCTTCATATTACACTTTCTGTGGGAGCTCTGGTAACATGATTGCTAATAAGATATTGTTCTTTTTTCTCTGTCAGTTCTTCAGAGAAAGGACAGATACTTGAATTTTTTTTTTTTAAAGAAGTCTTTCTAAGAGAGTACAAATTAATGTGGAATCTATCAAATGAGAGGGAAGCTAAAAGGGAATGAAGGGAGTGAAGCTAAATGTGCTCACAGTAGGTTTTCTTTTTCTTGCAAAGAAAGGTGACAGCTAGGAAGGGAATAGCTCTGGGACATGATCCTTGCAGGCTCTGTCTGCAACACCTGCACGTACAGAGCCTACAGACATCATCTTGAACAGCCTGAATAAAGACCAGGCTGATCTGCAGCTTCTATGATAGACTGACTTCCATGTGAGCTATTTATAAATCATTCTTTCATTCTCAACAATGCTTTGGCTGGAGCCAGAAAGGACAGAACTCCTGGCAGCCTGGCCCCTTGCCTAGTGTGCTGTGACTGGCATGTAATCTGTCACTCCCCATCATCTGTGGGGTGGTGATAGGAAAATAATGCTCCTCAGCTTGCCTTAGATCACACATTACTCTCCTGAATACAGCTCCCTAAAGCTGTGAAATGGCCTTTAGAAAGTGTCTTTGTTCATTTTTTCATACAGGAGAATGGGAATAAATGATAAACAGGCTGGAGGGAAGGAAAGCAAAACACACATTAGAGACCTGATGAGAGAAATTGGCCACGAGTGAGACTCCGGTGTGATCCGATGACCTTTCTGTGGAGAGAACCCGTGCTGGGTGTGAGAGGCAGAGAGGGGCAAGAGCTGGGCACTGGCTCTGAACTGCATTTCCTGAGCTTTAATCAGGGTTTAACCAGTCATGCTCAGTTTATCCCTAGGAAATCAGTCTCCTTCCATCTCTCCACTCTAGAAAATAAAATTCCCCATGTGAAATTCTTCTATAGCAAACGTGTGTGACATAACAGGGTCTCACTTCCATCTGGTGATTTGGGAGTTACAGTAATACAAATCCTGTCACAGCAATACTATAATATAATAAATACACCAACCATGGACCTTAGTTGCACAGATCTTTTACAAAAACAGATCCTTTTGGATGAGTTGAGTATCATAGTTCTTAAAAAAAATACACTAAATATTCTTCTTTCAGGCCATTTTATTTTGATAACTTGTTTACATTCCTTTTATGCTTTAAAAACTGACTAAGATTTGCAGAGATGCCAAATTAAATTCCTTCTCTCTCACTCCTCCAGCACCTCCTGGTTCCAGGGCACCAATCCTCTTTGTTTCTTGGTTTGTACACAGTGAAGTTGCTGATGATCTTTAGAATATTATAATGCTCTGCCAGAGGTCTTAACCTTGGTGCCTCAAACGACATTTATGTAAATTGTCACCACACGTTTAGGGCAACTGTCTTTTCTTCCTTAATAACATGTCATACTGATGTGGCTTTATTTGTATTTCATAAAGAGATGATTGATTAAAGAGGCCAAAATTAATTTAGATTGATATTCACTGGGCTTCTCACTGGAGACATTGCAGTATGAGTCCACCATATTTTGCATTTTAATTTGCTTCTCAATAAACTTTATGCCTCCACAATCTCACTGACCCTTCTTATGGTTCACTAGACAAATTCCTGGATGTCTTGGCACCATCTCTCCCTCTTTCTCAGCCGGGATGTCTCAGGGGAGCTCCAGGAAGGAGGTGAGATGCCACTCAGGTGTGGGGTGGGCCATCAGAGGTGCCGCTGAGAAGGGGCTGAGCAGGTGGGGCCTTTCCTCTGTCACCTGCATTTGCACCAGTTTGTTCCAGCAGCAATCTGCAGGTGCACAGCAGGTGACACCCTGAGGGGTCCCATTCCTCCTAGGACAGTGCTGCCCTGGCTTGGAAGCAAATCCAAACCAGACCTGTTTGATTCATGCAGATGAATGCAATGTCCACTGAAAGCCTCTCTCCTTATTCATGTTTGAGTCTACTTATCCTCTGAGCTCCCTTCACATTCTTTATTGTTCTCCCTGTGTAGTTAGGAAATACATTTTAGCTCAGATTTACACTGGCACAGACATCAAAGCACTGACCCAGGAAGCCCAATGTAACAGGTTGTTTCTTTTGGACTGCAGTAAAAGACCCTGATTTATTCTCAGTTTGCCTACTAGGAGAGAAGAAAATATGGAGGCTAAAACTACTTGGGTGCCTTCCAAAAATGTGATTGATTTTACTCAGGTTGGTGTCCAGAAGCAGTGCTTCAGATATTATTTTTATGATTATTATTTTATCATCAATGTCCCCATAGCCCTGCACAGAGCTGAAGCATCTCAGGTGGTACAACAATTTCCAAGACATCCTGTCTCACAAGCAGGGTTTCCCAGAATGGCTAGGAGCAGAAGAAATTCCACTTTAAAACTGGACTGAATGATCAAAATGTTGCACAGAAATAAAATTCCCATAGGACAGAGCCTGGCCATTTCTCAAAGGTATTTACCATCTCTCCAGATACTGCTGGTCATAGATGGAGGAGAGAGTAGGGCAGTTTGTGCTTGAATTTGTGTCCTTTCCTCTGCATCTAAGAACATTCTAGAAGTTTGCTAGAATGAGTATTTTACCTGCTCCCTACCTTGTAAGGACCTGTCTGCTGTCCATGCCATCAGTCCTGCTAAATTCTTGCTCTGCTTTTCTCCTCCAGGAGCCTTGAGGCTCCCTTTTCCCTGCCACGTGCAGTAAGGGCTGTGGGGAAGAGAGATTTACTCCCTGCTGGAGACAGCTCTGAGCACTCTGCAGCCATTCCTGATGGCCAAATGGTCTCTGGGAATGTGGAAATAATGGAAATAACCAGCTCCAATAACTAGCTTGAAGACAGCGTGTCATGCAGGAGTATGCAGCATTTGTTCCCGTGATTTGCGGGATAAATCAAATACCTTGGTTTATGCTTCGTTGTAAAGGCTTCTTTTGTGTACAGCTCTTCACACACAGTTCTTAGCACTATTTATGGATTATCTGAGGGCCCATTACCACCTCTGGGAGAGGTAATGAGGGCATGCTGGAGATTCTCACGCTACCTGTGCTTGTGTGGAACAGAACAAAAGGGTCACCTCAGTTACTGTAGAGGGTTCCCTATGAAGGAGGAATGCTGGTTACAGGCACAGTGTGAAAAAAGGACCTACGAAAATGAAGCTATTCATTTGCTGGGGCTCCTTTCATTTAAAAGAAAAGACAAATCCCAGTTCTTTGCAGAGACTTCAAGGCAAGGACCTGCCTATTATCACCAGAACCCACAGGCTGGTTTGGAGTAACCTCATAAGGATGCTGGAAGTTTTTCAATCTAAAAAAAAAAAATAAAAATTAGGAGTATGATGTACTTTCAGAGATGGAATCTGGGGGAGAGTGGTTTTGCTTACAAACCTGTGTCAGAAGTGCTGGCCTGCCTGTTGAGGCCTGTGCTCCTGCTCAGTCTCCACTCTTCTCTCTGTGCACGGCTGGGCTCCAGCCCCAGCAGCATCCTGCGGGGACCAGCGCTCTGCTCCCCCTGGGCTGCATTCCCAAGGATGTCAGGGCACCCAAGGGCTCCTGATCCCCAGCTTCCAGCAAGGACCACCTACATTCTCCACTTGGGTGATCCTTCACTTTGACAATTTCATCACGATCACAAGAGCTGAGAGCAAATTTAGCTCCCCTGGTGTCTGAATCTGAACCGTGTCACACCTGCAGTCCCAGATTTCATCTGAGTTTGGCTGGGGTAGGTCTGAGTGACAGAGATTCACAGTGCTCTCTCACAAGGACACTGCGGACTGAGGTGCCACGAGCAGGGGTCTGTCATACACTGTTGTTTCAAAATGGCAATGTTTTAATTGCATATTTCATATTTATGACCCTCTAAAGAATAATTTTAATCTGACATTAACATCTGAATATGATTGCCTGAAAGACAATACCAGCAATGACAAATACTGATATAAATCAAACCAACTGATCTTCAATTTCTAATTAAAGATGACACTGAAAACTCAAGATAAGAGACATATGGAGACAAACACTTTTCTTTGCAAGAAGAACCAAAACCATATGGAGAAAAAGTGCAAAGATATCAAGCTAAAATCTGAACTTCTTGCCATCTGAAATGTCTGCAAAGGGAATCCTAAACCGATCATCTTCCTGTAAAAAGTCATTTACCAGTCTCTTCCACAAGCCACTGAGTTTAGATGTGAGACATCTCAAGCTGTTCAGAACAACTGGGAATTGACTGTACGTAACCTACGTTGCAATTGTTTCACCAGTTGAGACCAAGAGACAGATGGCATGAATATATTTAAAGATGGGGACAAAGCTGATGTGACACTGCTGGCTCGCTGAAGCGAACAATGTGAGTCACAGATTTGTTATCAGATGAAAAGGATTTCATTCAGGAAAAAAAAATGGATGCCAGTGGTCTCCAGATGCTGGGGACTGGGAGAATAGCCTGCTACTCCCAGAATCAGCCCCACCATCTGCATTCCCAGTAATCAAAACTTTTAACTACTCCCTCTGTGCAAATAAGCCCTGGAGTAGGTGCAGCTTTCATCGTGGTACAAAGGGGCTTCAAATGTGCACACAGGGCCAATAAGGAACAGCCTCACTACAGGCTGCTGCTACAACTGTTATATGCCAGACTATTTCACAAGTCAAATATTGGGAATTGCCTTATTAAAGTGCCAGTGAGAGAGGGAGAGAAATTTTAAGGGTTTTTAGACGCTTTAAATGATCTTGTGCAATATTGCAGTCTTAACCTGCCTGTTTGTAAAGAGCTCATCCAGCCTCAGTGCCTGATTTTTGTTGTGCTTTGGCATAAAGCCATTTGCAGTACCGAGATTCACTTTTGCTGTGTTTATTGTATCATCAACTACTTGTTTATGTGAGGTGGAAGATGAAGTGGTTAGCTCTACTACTTGTTTGCTGGGCAGGAAACAACTTTATCTGTAACCTGATGTCTCTGTTCCTTCCTCTTAATGTTCCCTTCTCTCCAAAGGCCTTTATTTTGTTGCTCTAATGACAGTTTAAGCTGCTGCTTTAAAAATGAGTTAACTTCATATTTAGATTAGTTCCCATAAACCTGATTTTTAAAGGGACCTGATTATCTCCCTCGTTTGTAAGCATAATTTTGTTGCAATAACTGAAGACACAAGTTCTGCCAACTCAAAGCCTAGAGGGCTAAGGAAACGAGGCTGGAGCTGAGTGCATGGACTGTGCCAGGGCACTGAGAACAAGCCATGCTTCAATTTAGGTCAAGGTGAAGCCATTCATAGGAAGGAATACACATTCCTCAGAAGACCAAAGATCAAATATTAGCCTTTAACAAATGTTTTCTCTAAAGAAAATCAACAATTTTCATGACACAGCGACCAGGAATGAAGTTTTTGCTACCTGGTGAGCAAGGCAACTTGTTATTACTGCAAAGCTGAGGCAACTCAAAAGCAGCAGCCACAGGAGGAGCACAGCCAGTGCGGCTTTCTGTATTTCCATAGGAAAAGAGCCAATGCTAACCACTTCTTTCACTTCTTCAGTTCATCTCCAGCCAGCACTGAGGTCTGAAGAATGGTTTTGACACTGCTGTCTGTGGTCCCCACTGGTTTGTCAAGGATCAAAATGCCTCACTGCAGACCAGGGTATTGGGCTGAACATTAAGGTAAATGAAATTAATGTCCTGCCAGATACAGGAGACCAAATTGGCCCAGCTGCCCTAAATTCTGTGAATATCAAGAGTGGGGGGAGGTGAGTCAGTGCCATATCTATCCTTCAGCTATTTTAATAAACCCTAAATATGATTTTTGTGCACCCAGAGAACACCTTCTCAGCAGTCAAGTGTGAACCATGTTTTGTTAATAATGGATTCAAAATGGAACCCTTGCTGAGTTTCCTCTTGTCTGTCCCCTGTGCCATAGGCAGGTTTCTGCAATAGGGAAGAAACCATCTCACACTGGAACATCTGATCAAACACATATTTAGTATTAAACTGTGTCAGCAGAGAAATATCTCAGCTCTACAAAAATGGCCCAGGTCCTGTGTTTGCTCACATTCCAGTTTACTTGGACATGCTGTGGGAAATTTTTAGGAAATAACTACAGTACTTTTCTTTCCCATCTTAGGCACTGTTTCAGGTTGCAAAAAATAAGCTACATCCCCCTGCTTCATGAAGTTTTGATGTTGTGTTTGTAAACATAAAATGACAGCTGTGGCATAAGACATAGCCCCATTACCACAACTAATTGCTTATGGGTAACAACAGTGAGCACTCTTAAACAAGCACTCCAGAAGAGCTCAGGGCAATGTTATAGACGAGAGAATGAAGAAGATAAACTGAAGTAGAAGGTGTCCATTGCTTTTATTATGTGCTAGGAAAGAGGTTCTATTTATTGCTCAGGCAGTTAGGCAGACTGGCTTCACTTCTCTTGTAAGATGACAAGTTCATAGCCTGAGGTAGAAAGTCTGCATCATACCCTTCTGTTTTGTCTTACCAGAATAGCCTTGATGACCTGGAATCCAGATCACACACATCCAACTCTCTCTTTACTCCTTTTAGTTCTCAGCAACTGCGGGGTCAGGAGTTATATAATCTGACGGGTGAATAAGCATCTGTGAAGGAGTTTGATGCGTGTCATCCTTGGTGTGGCTGGAATCCATCTCTGCCAAACCTTCCTGGGACACTACAGTAGAATAATTCGGTAAATCTAAGTCACACCTGTGGCTAACAACTTTCGAAGTTGAAAGACGCCCTGCTTTTTGTTTTCTGAAAACCTTGGGATGGCAGGGGAGGGAGAAATGATTGCCCTAGATGTGATAATGGCAATAATTTGATGGTGTCAGGTGTTGCTTCTAAGCTGACAGATCTCTGGAAACATTGAGGTTAAGGCTTTGAAGGTGGTTCCGTAAGAAAAAAGGTACTTCAGTGATCTAGGGCTTTTTCTTCTTTACAAGATGAAATCCTGATGAAGGCCCAGATGAAGGCACATCATTGTGTTAATGTAATTACAGAGAAATAAGGACATGCAAGAGATTGTGTCAGAAGTATTAGAAATCACACTGAAGGAGTGAGAACAGGAGAGGTTAACATTTCCTTGTGCTAGTCAACATGAAAACTCGACAGAATCAGAAGAAAGTGACACTATTTAGCACGCCAAGCAGTGTTATATCTCCACAGACATATCACTGCCAGATAAATCAGCAAAGCCAGGAGAAATGGGTAAAAAAAATATCAGCTCTCTGGAATTTTTTAAAATTTGGCAAATTCTGTGCTTTTACATTTTGCGTCATGAATAGGAATGTAATTCATAGTGTTTCCACTGTTTTTTTCTAACCTGTGTTTTGCAATCAGCTTCATTATTCTTGTTGTACAAATGAATTGACATTTATTACCTTTCAAGGGTTTCTTTTTTTCCCCCTGATTGCAACTGATTTACTGAAAGGTCCTTGGAATATCATACCAGAAAGGAAGCTGGTTAAGTGCTGTTGTTACCAAAAGTATAAAACAGAGACATCAGCAGAGTCCAGTGCAAAAATCTCCCAGATCTTTTGTCACAGAGTTCAAGGGAGCGTTTAGCCATGCATTTACCTCTGTAGATTTATATGCCTTAGGCACAGGCTTCCTTAGGTGCCTGGCATTTTTCTTGTGCCTCTCACAGCATCCAAGAGTGTTGAAGAAATACACACTCAGACAAGAATTTAAAAAAAAAAAATATATATATATATATCAAAAATTAAAACCTTATATAAATAGGCAAAGAAAGGCCTTACATGCTGAGAAACAAATGCAGATCACAGGATGAAGAGACATGCGTAGAGACTTTGCTAAATGTATCTGGATTCAGCAGGAACCCATCTGATGTGAAATATTCCTTCCAGTTTAATATGAGATAAGGGTAGAATTGGGAATTTGCTTTGCTGAAGACAGAAGTCCCGCAGACTAAATGAAACTGGGAAGTTTGTTGAGAGGTTCTGACAGTGAAGTCAATCAGCTTGTAATGGGACAATACTGGGAGATCCTGGAGGGCTGTGGGCAGAGATTGCAGCAGACTGGGTTTGAACTGGGGAGTGAAACTCTGAAGATGTGCCAGCTAAAAGAAATGAAAAGAAAAGGACAACCGGTTTTGTTGGAGCCTTTCATTAAAATATTGGCAGCTGCTGATGCATAACAAAAGCTCTGCTTGTGCTATGAGATATTAGAGTGGAAAACCAAGGAGGCAAATGTTCTCTTCAATTGCAGTGCAGGAGCAAATGGCTCCCAGCCAGCACAGAACACCTTAGAAAGGAAAAATTTCAACAATGTTCTCATCAAGTATTCTAATCTTTCTCCATTTTGTTAAGGAGCAGTAATTCTCCCTCATTAAATGTTTCTAGATTATTGGCCGGGGGGAAGTTGTCTTTTAAATTTCCTGTTTAGTTTTTATTCTAAAATTGTTGTGTAGCTCCAAATAAACCTTGTAGGAAGCTTCCCTGATATAAAGATAACCTCCCATATGAAATTGGTCATGACTGGAGAGGCAAAATGGAGTGGGCTTGACACCTGCAGCAGGAATTCAATCTCTTTATTCTACTTGAAGTACAGGGAAATGTTAATTTTATTTAATGACCTTTACTGTCCTTAGTATTTGCAGATGTCTTCTAAGTGTAATCTTAATGTTGGTAATCTTGCAATGTATGGCTTAGGGAATTAACAATGACATTTTATATCCTGAAATGCCTGGTTCACATGAATCTGAATTTTATCTCCACGTGATTATCCATCAGGAAGTAACCCAAGCATAAAATAAAATAAAATGAAATAAATAAAATAACATAAAATAAAATAAAATAAAATGAATCTAACTTTTTTTTCAAGATGAAAAATGATTGTTTTAATGAAATTATAAGAAAATATAACATTTAGAGAGGGTGTTGTTTTGGGTTTTTTATTTTAGACATTACTAATTCTTACGTTGTGTCTTTGTGAGATCATTTCCTTGGTAAATTATTTTTTCCATGCCCTGGCCAGAAGGAAATAGGATGTGAAAGCCTGCTCATACATATTCTCTGCTCACTTTGCTTAGGTCTCCAAATTACCAGGATAACTTATATTTCAAGCAGACAGGGCCCTCCTGAGTGCCAGCAGCCTGAACTCCCACTGATTCTGTCCCATTCTGCAGCTGCTCCGTGGGGATGGCAGAGCTGGGAATGCCAGGCAGGAGCAGTGCCTGGGGCTGGGCAGGATGGGCTGGGAATGCCAGCAAGGGAGGATGTGCTGGGAATGCCAGCATGGGGCAGGATGGGCTGGGAATGCCAGCATGGGGCAGGATGGGCTGGGAATGCCAGCATGGAGCAGGATGGGCTGTGAATGCCAGCATGGGGCAGGATGGGCTGGAAATGCCAGCATGGGCAGGATGGGCTGGGAATGCCAGCAGGGGCAGGATGGGCTGGGAATGCCAGCATGGGGCAGGATGGGCTGGGAATGCCAGCAGAGCGGCTCTGGGGTGCATGGCACAGACAGGGTGCACAGAGCAGGAAGGCTGTGCCCAGGGAGGGCTCTGCCCTCCCCTTTTGTGTCTCTTCTCTGCCCTTCCTGGGGTCTGAAGGAGGCAGCCCCAGCTTGGAGCACTCTGGTTTGAAGTGTTCCCTGGGTTTTTTGGAGAGGAGGAGTGCCAGGCTGGGCAGAGTGCTGAAGTGGGCTTTAGCACTCTTGTGGCTGCTGCTGCCAGGCTGGAGCAGCGAGGGGCAGCTGCCAGGGCTGGCAGGGAAGGTGGCCTGTCCCCAAATCTGTGTGTGGCACTGCAGCCTCTGCCAGAACTGAGGCACTCCTGGAGTGCAGCAGGCACCGGCAAAGGGGAGAGGCTGCTGTTCTCAGTCTGCCTTGCCTGCACCTTGAGCAGGGCTGGCATTCTGAGCCAGGATTGACAGCAGCTGCCAAGGGGCTCCAGTGCTGAGTATCAGCTCTTGTTTCTCTTCAGCCTCACCAAAATGTGCTGGAAGGCAAGTTCATCTTGTTTTATTTAATGTCAGGTCATCCCTCCTTTCATTTTAGTTTTCAGTTTTAAAATAAAATTTAAAAAAATAAAAAAGAAATAGTGAAAGTGGGATTATATAGAATTTAGAGAAAAATACCAGTTACATTATTCACCAGATATTACTAAAACATCAGCTAAGTTCCTGAAATGATGATAATTTAATGTCATCAGCAGCATCTATTTTGACATACGATGTCAGGAAACATCCTATAAATGATTCACTATTCTTTCTCCTTTTCTCCAGAAATCAAACAGTCCATTCCACAGGTTGCTGATCCTGAATGAATATTCTAATTCCTGATAACAAACATTTTATCCAAGTGGTTTGCATTCAACACTCCTGACAGGGTTTCTCATGGGACACCCTCATGGAAACTAAGGTATCAAAGCATAAGAGGAAAGGTCCTCTAAAGTATTAAAAACTGGTTAAAAGATAAGAAATAAAGGGTAGGAATACATGGACTGCTTTTCTATTGAAGGGAAACACTCCAAGGCTTTCAGTTGGGATTTGTACTAATCAGCACATTAGCAGAGATCCTGGAGGTTCAAGTGTAGTGGCAATAAAAAAAATTACCAGGATAATCAAACTGCAAACTGAAAAGCTTGGACCTTAAACTCACAGTACTAATAAAACAGCAGGTAAAATTTGGTACTGAAAAGTCCAAAGTAATGCTCAGGGCAGAATATTGAAACAGGAGGAAGGCAAGAAGAATGCTCAAAATAGGAGGAAAGATCACAGATTTGGAGTCTTTGGCTTAGAAAATAAATGAAAGGGATGCATGTGATGGAAGAGATAACATCATAAACAATAAAAAGGGAAAGCATCAGGCATTATTACTTTACTGTTTTTCAAGATGGGTGTGCAGGAACATAACCAGCAATCTTACTGGTGAGTACATTTAACAGAAAGAAGAGGGAGTTCTTTCTCACAAACTGTAAAATTAATTTGTGAAGCTCATCGCTACAAGATTTTTGGAAAATAAAATTAAACATGGATTCAAAATGTGATTAAACTCTTTAAGGAGAAGCATATTACTGGCTGCTAAAAGCAAGTCTGTTCAAATCTTTTGTCACAGAGACCGAATTAATGAGCACGGCAGGAAAAGCATTTCCCTGTGCATTCCCATTGCTAGTGCTCCCTCCTTGGTCACTCTGAGAGACCGAGAGCAGAACGAGGTGGGCTTCTCCTGTGATGTCCTGCAGGAGCTTCTAGTGGCTGTGGAAAGGTGCAGCACAGAACAGCTGCTCATTGTTTTTGCTGTTAGGGCTTCTTCCCACCTCTCAGGTCCCCTCTGTTTACTTTCTGAATTTATTGTTATCCCGCAGACTTGAGCAAGAGAGATTAAACTTAAAAGGCAAAACAAAATTAGTCACCTAAAATCAAGCACATAGAGAAGAAAAAATCAGAAGTCCAGAATGGACTTTGCCTGTTTAGTTTTGTTCTGTTTTTACCTCTGGTAAAGGAAAAGGAGTAGTAGTATCAGAATGTGTGCCATTCACCTGTGATTCTCACAACTGAGGTTTTTCTTTTCCCTTCTGCAGGAATATGTGACTGATCCTATTTTTAAATGGCCTTTCAGAAAGACCATTTATATTTAGGGAGAAATATCTTTGACTGTGAATTAGGGATTAGCATAAGGGGATTTTTCCATGGCCGGAAGATGATGCTGTATTTCCCACTGCAATGATTCCCTGGTAAGTCTGTGCTTTGCAGCGCTCACCATCACTCACAGGTGGAGCAAAGCCATCCAGTGACCCCAGAGCCCCTGACATGGAAAGGCATTTGGGAGTATTCTGGTGGGTGGAGCAGTGAAGCTGAATGCTCATGACATGGCTCTGGAAAAAGGAAAGCTGGAAAAGGAAAGGGCTCTGCTGACCTTCCTAATGGCTGCATATTTAGCCTGAATTTAGAGATTTTCTGATGTGGGTTTGGAGTTTTTTTTCCTGTGTTTGATGATGATCTTTCCAGTCATTTTGCATTTGTGGATTTGTCAATATGCAGCTGATTGTCTTCGCCTGGGTTCCTCCTTTCCACACCCTGCTTTCCGTGGCCACTCTGCCGATGCCCTTTGCAGACACAGCCGGGGCTGGGCAGACTCAGGGGGGCACAGCCCTGTCAGGCACTGGAAGGTCACACCACAGGAACGGGCTGCAAGGGGAGCAGGAGGTGGGCACAGCCCCTCACATCCCATCCCAGCCTCTTTATGCGAGATGGGTGTATTTTCCTCCTTCCTTTTGTTATGCAAAGTTTATCTCATTTTCTTCAGTTTAATTAAATCCTTTTCTTTGTGGAACTGTCAAAATCTGTCTCTGCATCTCCAACTTCAAGAGAATGAAAATCTCTGGCTAAGAAATCCTTTGTAGCTTCCAATTGTAAATAGATCAGCAGATCCTATTGTTGATTCCTCTCAGGTCTTGTGTTTGTTGCTGCCTCATATAAAGTTGGCCACTGCATGTTGAGGAGGTTCACAGATTGATATCTTGATTTCTCTGCTGATGATAATTGAACTAATATTAAGCATATCAGTGCTTCAAATAAAATACCATCAGCCAAACCAGGCCTGTTTGCATCAGTCAGTTTAGCCACCTACTGCTTTTCAATATCCTAATTCTGTGGAATTAGGGGCGGCCACTGATTAAAATCAAGTGACCCTCTCTGCTGGTGAAGGTCAAGTGGGGGCTAATGCAGCAAAATGCATGTAAATGTCACAGTAACATTTATGGGGTTTTTTGCCTACTTCAGTTCAGGAACTGAGCAAAGTATTATGCCTATCTGTGAATAATTTACAGATGAAAACAAAGGGAAGAGACAATGACTCACTGGTCCTGATGGGTCTTTTCCAATTTGTTGCATTCTCTGGTTCTGGGATGAAATGGCAAGTCCAAAATCACTGGGCAGTGACACGTCCAGGTTTCCTGATACTCTGCCCTGAGCCACCTGCTTTTCCCTCAGTGCTAATGGTGTTATAACTGATGGTGGCATTAGAAGTGTGATTACTGCCATCATTATTTTTAGTCTATGAAACTGCATGCATGACCATGTTTCACTTGGAAAGAAAAGTAAATTATTTAAATAGCTATTTAATTGGGACTTCTGGTGACATAGAAACTCCAACAATTATCTACAGCATGTGAGAATACATGCAGCCCTCAGCAAAAGAGAATGGGCCCATCCCCAAATTATTCCATCTGGCAGAATCAGTACCTGCTGTAGTTCACACATGAATAGCATTAATTTGCATGTAAATAGAGGCCTACATGCTTCTGTGGAGCTAAAAGCTGTATTTCAACATTTCACAGTGGAATTAGGCAGTGGGCACATCACTACATGGTGGTTCAACCTTGCAGTGACGTGCCAGCTAAAATCATTTTAAATGCTCCTCTCCATATTTCCCGGTAGGATTATTTATTGAAGTAGTGTGTAAGAGCTCAGAAGAATCCTCTATTGAAATGCTGCCAGCTCCCAGCTACGATGCTGACATTGATGTTGTCAGCTGAGATTAAGCATTGGTCTTAATGAATGCTGACAGTCATGTTTTTTAGGTATGGTCCTGTACTTCCTTTCAGCAAAGAACCAAAATAGAAAGGCTGGACATGCAGAGAAAGAGGCAGTAGCAGGGGTGTTTACCTGCTACTCGAGCTTTATTCTTTCCTCTCTGCTTGTTTTCCTGAGAAGTGCAGCACTAACAGTTAACATTTTCATATCAAGATGTTACAGCAAATGTTCCTGTATTGCTTTCAGGTAAAATAAATATATACACCGTGTTCCTCCAGCAAGGTTCTCAGAGGAACTGGGACATTCCAGACTGACTACACGGAATGAAATCAGTCCTGCCACTATGTTTGTCACTGAAACTGCGGGAAAAACAAAAACCCTCCAACAACATTTTTAATGTTAGAGAGTCAAGGCATTACTTTATTCACAGAATGACTGGCTTAGAAGAGACTTTCAAGACCATCAAGTCCAACCCAGCCCCAACACCCCAACTAAACCCTGGTACCAGTGCCACATCCAGGCTTTGTTAAACACACCCAGGGATGGTGACTCCATCACCTCCCGGGGAAGGCCATTCCAGAACTTTATCACCCTTTCTGTAAAAAACTTTTTTATTCTCCAGCCAGGATGTTGTTCTGGCCAGGATGTACCACACAAACCATCTAATGCACACATAGCCCGGGTGTGCAGAGAGAATCATTCCATGACAGACGTTTCTGCAGGATGTTCTCCCAAACTTTGTACAGTCAAAACCCACAGAGATGCACTGTTTTAAAGTTCATTGGTCCAGAGCTGAGCAACTGCCAGTATTCAGTTTCCCGTTGGATCTGAATCTCCTTACCTCCACTGTTAATTAGATCTTCATTCTTTGATTTTCTTACCAACCTTTTCCTGAGCAGATGTCTCCAACCTGCCAGTGGCAGAGTCTGGGGTAGACGTTTGCAGATGGCCACTGATGCTCCGCTGATGGCAGCTGGTGGCCCTTTATCTTTTGGACTACTCACAGTCTCTTGATCTTCATCAGACCCTTCCTGGTGGAACTATGACCTGGAAAGAAACTTAAAATTCTTTTTCCCAGGGCAAAGACAAACAAAATACCTTGACTACAGTTATACGAAAATTTTCAAACTGGTATGTTTTCCATCGTGCTGACTCAGTATTTCCTTTGACAGATTGGTTAACATTTCCTTCCCCCTGACCACAGAAACCTTAGGTTTGATCACATTGCCATTAAGTTTGTCTTTTGACCCTTTCCAAGCACATATTTGATGGGGCTTTTCCGAGGGTCTGCACTGCAGTTAAGTCCCAGTGGTATTCAGACAGAGCAACTGAGGTTCCATTTCAGAGCCTCAAGCTTGATGTGGTTTTAAATTTGTTTAGCTCATTTACATCTGGTTCTTGGGACATGCACAGTGTAGAAAGCTCCTTGCCTGTGATGGCAGGGAACACTTTGCTATTGTACAAATACGCTGTTTCCTTGCAAAAGGAAGGTGACACTGTTAAATTCAACAGCTACCCTTTCATGTTAGAACTCCCCTGAGCGAAATCTTGGAATTAACTCCCCTAGTTACTAAATATGGAAAAGGCTTGCAAATAGTGATGGGGACTGGTAGCTGCAGACTGCAAGGAGCTGTTGCCTGGGTAAAGACCAAGGTGAGTGTATTATAGATACATATTATAATGCTGACTTTTCACAAACATTTAAATAGATTTTATGTGTAATATTAAACTTACTTTATTAAAAAGATAGTTTTGATTTCTATTGTTAATTAAGCTTAGACATAGTAGGGAAGTAGCTGATATCGGTGTGCTTGTGTTAAAATGCCTGCTGGGATGGGATAACAGCCAAGGCACACAGGGTGAGCACACCTGGACACATCTGCCAGCCATCAGCACTCACCCTCTGAAGGCAGAGTGCACCATGGCCCAGAAACTGCAGGTGATGATAAAAAAGGACTAAAACCACAACCAAGGGATCTGCATGCTCTAAAAAGGCAGACCCAAGGAGGAGCCAGGCTAAACAGCTCTTGGAACACGTAAACTAGTTTGGGGAAAAGTTTTCTATGCATAAGGGCCAGTGAATATGCAACAGGTCGATGTAAGGGAAAAGGTATGTAGGGGGTATCCCCAAGAAAACAGGATGCCCCTGCCTGAGTGCCAAGATGCATCCATCGGCATTGAGTGGCCAGCAGGCACTGCCTGCACAGGGATCAGCCTGCAACAAATCAGGCCGTGCTCCCCGCTCCTCCTTCCCTGGAAAATTCAAACAGAAGTTGCCCCGAGGCACCAGGGATGTGTTTCCTCGTGAATTTTTACTGCAGCTCAACTGCAATCAAGCAATTCAGCAATGGCAGTGTTGAAACCTGAGTGCATAATGTGTGCTTAATACTTCAACCCCAGAGCAGACACAATCTGGAAGTGCATTAGGACAGGCTTTAAGGTATATCCCTTTAGGTAAAACAAATAGATTTTGCTCTCTGTTTTTGAGGCTTTTTCCGATGCACTATTTACAGACTTGTGTATTGAAATATCACAATGAAGGAGGGGAAAAAAGAAACCTCGGCATGGTCTTCCAGAAGGAAGGCAAATGTCTTGTGATGCTATGAAGTGGGTTTATTGGTGTTTACTGTGGGAGGTGCAATCCAGGGTCAGATAATGAGGTGGGAAAAGCAAACAACAGGGTCGTGGTAAAGAACAAGGTCCTGCCTTCAGCTTGACATTCAGGTTCAAAGAGGGTGAATTTGAGCCTTTTCTTTACTGCAGTGAAGACAAGAGAACTTCTCTCCCTCTTCCCATGTCCTCTGTAAAGACAGGATGAAAAAGCTGGGTGGTGAAAGCTCATGGAAGGGCAGGTCCATTTCCAGCTGGGTGCCCCTTCCGTGCAGCCCAGGAGGAGCAGAGCAGACAGGCTGAGGAGAGTGAAGGGCTGTGTTAAACATTCCTGTCCATGGGCATCGTCCCTCAGACTGCCCTTCCTGCAGGTGGGATAAAGTGACGTCCTTGGGAGCATCCTGAGAAACAAACGCCCCACCCACAAAGCTGCTCCTGTTGTTGTTTGCTGTCGTTGCCAATCTGTTTCAGAGGGTAAGTGGATGAATGAACACCACTATTGACACTTCCTTTGTGGGAATGCGATCAGGTTTTCATATTAACAAAATTCCTTCAAATGCAGGGCAATTATTGACACTCTTTTAATATATATCTTGGAGGCAAGCTCCAGGTTGTTACTTTGTTTTCTTTCAATATATCACACTATTGCAGTGCCAGGCTATTTTCACTAAGAAATGAGTTGTATCTTTATACCAAGTGCTGTTAAAGAGGATTATAAATAGGCTTTAGACTACAGGCTATAGCTTTGCTTTGCAGTTGAAAAAAAAAACATCAATCACCTGGCTGAGACTAAATCCTAACATCTCACCTTCCTAACAGATTTTAAAGGTCACTGATGTATAGAAATGTTCAGCTTAATCTTAAATGCATTGACTAGTCTGGCAAAAGCATTTTAGGGTCTTTTCCTTTTTATTTTCTGCCAGCTATTTAAAATGTGAAAGAAGTGTCACTTATAACTAAAGAGTGGATCTTCAAGAGAAGGCAGAGTACCAGAGATTGGACTTGAATCTCAGAATGGTCTCTGCAGCTTTTGCTCTGCTTTTCAGTCAATCTGATTCCTAATGTTTGCAGATTGCACTGGTTCACCCCCACTCCCCCAAACAGGTTATCAGCAATCAGCTACATGCTGGGGACACAGAACAAACTCAAATGAGCTCCAGCCTAAAAATAGCCATTTTCACATTAAAATCTTGAATCAGGCAGGAGAATGGGTTGCAGCTGGGACATCTTGTATTTGCTTATGTCACCAACGGCAAACACCTACAACAACAAAAATATCTCCTCCACTCTGGAGCTGTTGGGATTCTGCTTATTAAACATATTCCTTGTTGCAATTATGTAATAGATACACAAAATAAGCTGCAAATTGATTTCAGATACCGGTCGGTAAAATAAACAGGACCATTTTCAGTCTGCATTCATCCAGACATAGCTATGATTAATGTCCAAATTTACCCCCCAAAACTAGCACCAGGTAAGGAATTTACTGCTCTTAACATGCTGCTGTTTGTTGGCAGACACAAAGAGGCACGCAAAGATGAGTCAGAGCCTGTTAGACTGAGTTCTGCTCTTTGGAGTGGATGTGTTTGTCTTCCCCAGTCACCGTTCCACGGGGCGCGGCCCTGCTCTCCTGGGATGGCTGAGCACCTGCCTGCCCGTGGGAAGCAGGGAATGAATTCCCTGTTTTGCTGTGCTTGTGTGCACAAGCCTCTGCTTTACTATTAAACTGTCTTTATCTCAACCCACGAGTTTTCTCACTTTCTCTCTTCTCACTCTCTCCCTCATCCTGCTGGGGACAGCGAGCCAGTGACTGTGTGCTTTAACCCACCACACACTCCTAAGCTTTAGGGTTTTATTTTCCAAAATTTCCAATGAGAGGCACAAGATAAACCTCAGATATTTTCACGTTCTTTCCCTGTATTATTTTGTCTTCACTTCTGCTTCCATTTTCTGTTTTACTTTCCAAATTTCTCCAAGTTTGCAAAAGAAATCGGGATAAGATCCAAACAGGAAGAACTTCTTCTGTCGATTGCAATCCGCTTGTTGACTGATTTCTTCTTACTATCCCAGCCATCATTTCTGAAGAAACACTTATTTCCCTGAGTAAAGGTATAATTCTGGCACGTGGTATATGGAAGTAATACTCTCAAGATAAGTTTACCTTCACATCATAGCTGGATTAAGTTCCAGCACTAGGAAATAGGGAAGGAGATGGCTTCTTGGGCTCTGTGCCTAGCATTGTAAGCATTATAGGATGGAAGGAAGCTGGATGCCCTCCTGCAAGATGTGCTATAATTCAGCCACAACTTACTGGATCTAAGGATTGCTTACATGGAAGAAAGCAATAATTCATTTGATAGTAGGATTTATTGGATGAAATTCTTTGGCCTGGACAATGCAAATCCAACTGGATAGTCACAGCTCTCCTTGCTTACTTTAAAATCCATGAATGCTACAGGCTGATTCAGCTTGTGTTTGGTGAGATTGTGTTAAATTTCTTATCTGTAAGACTTGCTGAAACAAGATGTTAGGAACTGGCATCTTGAGCTGCATGTGATTGTGCAGCATCTGTTTGGGAGCATAGATTTATCTCACTTTTCAAAGCCTTTTCAGCTTTGTTTCCTTGATGTATCTGAAAGGTTTGGTAATGCTAGCAATGTGCCAGGGAGTCCAATGCTAAGGGCCTAAATGAATATATTCAGAGCCGTACTACAGCCCATTTAAAGCCAAGTTACACAGAGTTAGCAGCAGCAGAGAAGAGGCTGCTGAAAATGTTGGTCTGTCCATTTACCCAGGAGCAGAGGGGCTGTGGTGGGGCTCTCACAGTGCTGCTCCAAAATGGATTCAATTCTCTATCAGAAGTGGGCTATCACAGATATTCTTCATATCTTTTTTTAGCAAGCACAGGATCAGTTCAGCCTCTAAGATGGCAAACAATAGCAAAAGCATCCTGTGTATGGATAAATTTACTTAAACATAACAGAGAAGCTTATGAGGAAAAAAAAATCCTGAAAATTAAAACATGAAAAATGAGTGATGTGAAATGAACAAAATGTTTCAATTGATAAAGGAGGATTTTCCTATTTTCAGAAAAAAGCCCCACACCAACAGTTTTGGACTAAACTGGAAAGACACTCTCTCTGGATATTTCTATTTGCCTAGAATTTTGCCAGCTTTAAAAAAATTAATGTTGGGGAAAAAAAAAGATAAAGACTGTGTAAGAAGCATGACTGAGCAGTATGAAAATGAGAAGAAAACTAAGATAAGGATATTTTTTTTTAGGGAGTCCATCTTCCTTTGGAAGGCAAAGCCTAGGTGTGCGAGATCTCCACTGGAATTGCTGCTGAGAAGTCCCTTAGCTAAGAAAGGGAAAGGTGTGAGTTGAGTACAGTCTCTAATGCAAGGCAGTGTATATAACCAGCCATGCACTGAAGTGTATCATTAAATAAGCATGCAAATAGACTGTGTTTGGTTTTATTTCAATTTGCTTTAAATTTTTTTACTGCATTTGCTAATAATGTACTTGCTTAATAATTGTAGCATTGGAAACAATAAAACCCAGTACATATACAAATCCATACCAAAAATGAGATATCTACCCTAAAAGGGAATAGGTAGAGCCATGGAAGTCAGTAAGAGATGGGCAGAGTAATTAGTTCTATAACCCCAGTTCTTTACTAAAGGCATATTTAGAATATTTATGTAAACAAGTAATTGTTTAGATGCCCTCATTTTCCACAACCACCTCCCAGCACTACTAGCTCCTGGTACACTCATGGAATAAAAATGGATATAGCCTTGAGCTGCCATCAGCTGCCACTGCACTTGGAGAACTGGCATTTGCTTTGCAAAGCAAAATCAGCATTGCAGTGCCCTTAGTTTCAAAATTACCCTTACAACCACTGTACCACTCTTGGGTCACAAAAGGTGGAAAGGCTCCTTTTGAAATTTTGTCTTATTGATTCTTCTCTGATTCATATTGATTTCCACACCTGGCAGCCTGGTGTGCAGTAGGGGTTTGTATCAGGGCAGAAAGGCCTAATTTCCTGTCTGTGGAAGGGGAAAACCACTTGGATTGGCTTAACCAGCTTGTTCTTCTGACCATGATGCAAACCCTGCCATTATTGTTTGCTTGTTCCATGGCGTGTCCTGAACCAGCCATCCTGAACTAAGACATGATACTTTTATAGGAAGCAAGTCTCTGAACCTTGGAGGAAAATGACAGAAATAGCTCTTCCTTCCCTGCAAATCCTGTTTGCGTTGTAGAATGATGGCTGCACTTGCTTGCTAGATCTTCCTCATGAAACAGAGCTTTGCTCTCTCCTCTGGCTGGAGTGGTGACCTCAACACAAACGCTCTGGAGTGAAACATCCCATCTCCAGAGAGAGCAGGGTGGAAGGTGGGGGTCATGTTTAAGGAATAGGCATGGAACAGGGAAACTTTTTCCCTCTTTCCATCAGTTGGACTTGTTTCTGCTGGAAGGGGACTTTTGTACTCAGTCCAACACAAAAAAAGTCTGTTAGTTAAACAGGTAAACAGATGTGTCATGTGATCAACTTTTCTAATTCCTTCCTCAAACCCATTTACACTTTTATTCTCCTAAATATTAAATTATACTGAACTCCAAAGTGTAACTGAAGATTCTGTGGAACAGTACTTTTATTTTGTCCAATAACCTGTTACCAGCTTGATGAAACACTGAGTATCTGACTCTTTAACCATCTTTTCTGTTCCTGGCTTTCTCTCTGGTCTGCCAGAAGTGCTGTGAGTGGTCCTTAGCAAACCACTGAGACCCACTCTAACTCTGTTTCTCAATGGAAATGGAGGTAATTGCACATACACACTCGAAAGAAAGAATTTATTATTTACTAGGAGGGAAAATAAGCTAGATGACTGCATGACTCTTTACTTTGAGGGACGTTAACATACATTTAGTACAGCCAAATTGCATGACAATAGATCTGAAGTCAAATTTAAAGAGTTTTGGCATCTTATTTTAAAAAATTCTTTCCTATGACTGGTGAGTAGTGGAGAAGAAGGGGGAGACAGAGCTGAGGAGAGAGCCCTTTGTTACCCTGTCCACACGCAAACCTCAACATCTGAGCCCGCCCTCCTTGTCCTGCCACGAGGCAGTGAATTCCTGTAGAGAAGTGGCACAAATGGCTGGAAGCTGTATCTGCCTTGCTTGCCACAGGTTAATCTAGAGATGGCAGTGCTGCCCAGGTGGGTCTCTGTGCAGGTTGGCTGGCAGGAGTCAGCCAAAGACTCTGAATCCCTCGGTGTGGAGTTTCTGTGTCCCGCTGAGCAGATGCTGCCCTGACTCTGTCTGTTGGAAGCTTTTCCACAGGAGCTCAGCCCTGGCGCTGCTTGGGGAGGGCAAACTGGGCATGCAAGTCAGGTTTTCTTAATGTGTGAGGAGTGGGAAACGTCCTTAACAAAGCTGAGTCAAACCAGCTGAGTCAGCTGGGAAGGAGTGCAAAATGTGAGAGAGATTAGTCAACAGACACAGAGCCTGAGAGGTAAACTCTGCATTAGTGAGTGGAGCCATACATGAGCCTGTTAAAATGACACAGCAAAATGGACATCTCTCTTGTGGGAAAGGGGATTTCTGCAAATCCTGATGCAGCTGGAGGCAACAGCAGAAGTCCCATCCCTGCAATAATTCTTGGGTCACACTGGATACATGGCTATACCCAGTCTGCTCTAACTTTTCATTGCAATCGTGTCATATTGTGGAGGGGAAGAGAACAATCTCATTCCTGCACTTACGGAGCGGAATAGCTGCAGTTAATTGGTCTGCTAAACAGTTAATCCAATGAGTGGGTGTTCTCTACCAGCACTCAGGTCATGTGAGGTCAGTTGTCCAAGCACAAACAGGAGCTGGGGTCCAAAAGGCGAGTTGGTGGCCAGGCTCTCCCGGAATGCTCGGTGCCAGGGCTAGCACAGGCAGAGACAGACATCTAGTGGTGCCCTGGCAGCAGGGTGACAGTGCTGCTCTGCACAGCCACAAACACAGCCTGGCAGCCCTCTCTCCCCACCTGTGCCCACGCTGGCTCCAGTACAGTACAGCAAAAACCAGCCATACATTCTGTGTTATTCAATTATCAGCCCAAACTCCCTTTTCTGCTCTCCCACATAAACAGCACTGATGGTCTGAGGCTGTTTCGTCTGAGAGCCCTGAAGGAGCCCCAGGGTAACAGAGAATCGGGGTGACAGAGAATCAGACATCCATCCTTTCAAGGATGATTCTTCCATTTAATGTGGGATCTTAACATGAATACATTATTATGTCTTGTTTCTTTGAGCAAACCATCAAGTTACTGCCTTGTTAGGTGTGGAGGTTTTCCAGTTCAAATAATTGCAGTATCATATGGATTATAACAAACACTTATCATGGCATTTTATTTTATTTAAATGGTAACTTTACATACTTTTATGCTGGCTAAAAGGCATAATCTTTATACTCCCTGCAAATGTGAACAATTTGCTGTGTGAGGTTTGTCTTGTGGCATTATCTGCATAAGAAAACTTGAGTATTTAACATGATATGGGCTTGCATGGAGGCTACCAGGACCACCTTGTTCAGACTGACAATAACGAATGTCTGTGTTGGCACTTTTCAGAATTAGTCCACCCCCTGGTGTAAATTAATGGCCTGACCGAGGTTCCAGTGTGGATCTCTGGGGGTGAGAAGACACTCCCAGATTTGCCTAAGCACGCAGTGGTGAGAAGAGCTGCCTGGAAGAGAGCACACCAGCTTTCCTAACTTTACAAACCTTGTCTTAATATCTTCATATTGCCGAGGGTGATAAGAAGATGCATACCAAACCCCTTGGAGAACCGACAGAGAGAGAGGTGAGGAGTGTCTTTAAATCAAACAGCTCTCCAGGATCCTCTCTAGGACTGGCTGTTAGTTTTCAGCCCCAGTAGTCTCTGTTAATTCACTTGCTCCCTCAGCTGAGCTTTCAGATTACTCAAAACCCCTTTGGGTCACAGAGTTCCTCTGCTAGTCGTGTTCTGTAGTCTTGGACAAATGCTTGGTTGCCCATCCCAGTTGACCACCCTCATTTTAGAATAAAGTCAGTTAATTCAATCTGAAGGTGAAAAATACCCTTGTGCCCTAACTCCCAGCTTCTGTGAAAACCCTGAGGATTTGTTTCTTATCCTTCAGAGATAACTGCATTTAAATAAATCACTGAACAGGAATATAATTTGCTTATGATGCAGTTCCAGGGGATTTTCTTAACCCACTGCAGACTGGGTGTTCTGCTTCCTTAGAAAGAAACGTGCCAGTATTGTAACAATTGAGAGCTCTTCTATTACAAAAGGAATATCATCCAGATATTTTCAGCAGGCAGTAGGCATGTCTTGGAAAGTGAACCTGCTTTTGCATTAGCCCAATACTGATGCTACTGAACAGGGGGCTGACTATTGCCC
Organism: Pyrgilauda ruficollis; assembly: GCF_017590135.1. Classification (NCBI taxonomy): domain Eukaryota; kingdom Metazoa; phylum Chordata; class Aves; order Passeriformes; family Passeridae; genus Pyrgilauda; species Pyrgilauda ruficollis. Next base: position 766,193 of record NW_024515431.1, read on the forward strand.
AACTTCTAAAACCTTTGAAGATCAGCTGAAAACAAAGTTGAAATATGAGAGAAAGTGAGCTGTGATGTGAACTGACAGCTGCAGAACAGTGAGGAGCTACTGCTACTCCTAAAATGAAATGTATTTATGTAAAATTGGCTATTTCTGTTTCTAAGAATGTGGTTTGTTGAGGGCTAGGTTGGTTGTAATTTTTTGATCCTGAAATCTTTCTTTTTCCTGTTGCATTTGTGTACTTTGTTCTTTTTTTCTGCAGGTGTAGAATTTGTTAAGAAGTGTTTGGGGGTGAATAATGGTAGGTGGAGAAGTCCTGTGGCATTTCCAAGCCAGTTGTCATATCTGTCACATGCCTCAATAACTTCAGCCTTCTGCCTTTCCATGCTTTTAAATATACCATTTTTAGTAAAGGAACAAACAATCACAGAGATTGGAATTTTTTTGGAGAAGAATGCATTGAGGGCCTTTTCCTTTTCCTCTGTCAGATGCTTCTGGTGGGCTAATAACTCCATCTACAGTTCATCACTGAAATAGTTCCGGAAATACTGGGAATATGAGCCTGAACCAGGTCACTAAGAAGATAAAACCCAGATTCTGTTCACATTTTAAGCTATAGACAGCGAGGAGAATGCACCCGTGTCAGGGTAAAAGTGCACAATTTTGATGTGCTTTGCTGAAACTGCTTTTCAGTGGCACCATGTAGGAGCTGTTCACACAGGGCTGGAGCTGTTCTGCAATGGGTGTGGGGCAGCCTGGTTTGGTTTTGGAGACTTCAGGCCCTTCAGACCAGTGGGAAGCTGCTAATGGGCTTTCTCCAGGGGGATATGAACTCCCTGAGACCCTACTCAGGATGGGCAAGAAGCGCAGATTTTATCCCAGAGCCCAGGGGCAAAGTTGGAGGGGGAAAAAAAGTGGGAAAAGAAGCTCTGCTCAGCTGCAGAGAGATACAGATCTGCTTTCTCCACTCCCTGAGGGGCCAGACAAGCTGGTTTCTCTCTGCGAGCCCTCCTTCACACCAGCCAGCTCAGGACACACTGAAGGCTCTGTCTGAGCTTGAGGCATTGACACAGCTCCAGGCACTGGGCTCCAGTGGAGGATGAACAACAGGGGGTCTGGAAAGGGTCAGGGACATCCCCATCTTACAGAGAAATCAATTTTCACTCATTATTCTTCTGTTTCTGCTGGTCTTACTTGTGGCAATAGATCTGGGTAGCAGTAAACAAGCAGAAAGTCCTCGTGCACAAGCCACAGTCTGTGTGTTGAGAACTTTTACGTCAGTGTGCTCAGCTGTTTGTGGCCTGCTTCACCCTGTACAAAACAGGCATATTAAAAAGTACCATTGTCTATCAGTCTAAAATAAAGGGGCAATGGCAATGAACTTAAAAAAGGAGCTGAACTACCAATCAGTTACCATGACAGAGGTTATAAACTTTGTGGGTATGTCCACATGTGGGCAGAGGTGTTGAAACAGCTCTGCTTTCAGAGGTTTCACTTCTTTGGAAGCTGTAGGGGTTCTGTGATCATTATTTTCTAGGAATCTAAGTAGGCATTCTGGTGTATTCATTACTTCATCATATTCCCACACATTGTTTTTAAAAAAAATTATCAGCCATAAATTTATTAACAACAGACTTATCTGGTGAGTTTCTTTAAAAAAAAAAAAAAAAAAAAAAAAAAAACAGTTCAAAATTAAGGACAGGAATAAAAAAATTGTTTTCTAAGCCCAAAAAGCAAGTAGGAAAAAGAAGCAGGATATCATGGTACTCACAGTATTTTTAGCATGTTACAAATATAAATGTATTTTCTGGCACAGTAGGACTCCACTATATGAACCACATTGTAGGCGTGGAGGTTAGATTCCTGCAAGAACCATGAAGCAATGCCTTTCATCTTTGTCACTGGTGAATTCTGACTGTGGCACCATCTTACTCCTGTGTGACTGTCATTCCACACTGTTTGCTGGCACCTTTTACAAAATCTTCTGTCAAAATAACTCTAAAAACAGTACTTGAACTAGGCATTTAAGAAAATAATGTGGTTTATTCTCAATGATCATGATAGCTGAACATTTCTTTGTGAATCAATTTTTTCCAAGTGTTATTTGCTCTTGGAATCCTTGGAGATTATATTCTAGTGACATCTGTTAACACTGCTACACTTAACATGTAATTGGGAAAGGGAAAAAAAAAGAGAAAACAGAAAACAAAAGCCCGTGCCAATCTAAATGTGCTTGAAAGGTGCCAGATTGATAACTCTGGAGAATTGAGTCCTCTGTTTATCCTCTGAATTAGTGCAGCAAAATCAATGGCAGCAGAAACTCGCTCCTGTCACCCTGAAATGTCTCGTGCTCGCTCAGCTGTGAGGGCAGCCTGGCTCTGCTCCCCTGCAGCATCCTGCTAGGAAGGAGAGGAAGGCTGCTGTCCCATGGTGGATGGGCTGCTCTGAGAACCCCAAACTCAGTTCAAACCAATCCCTGGCCACCCATCTGAGGTCAAACTCCAGGCTGCACTTCACAGCTCCAGCACAGATCGCAAATGGAGATTCTGAATTAAAAGGCTCCGTGGTGCATTTCCAATCTCTTAACTGTGTAATCCCCTGGTGTGTTTTATTTAATGCATAAACTGCCTGTGACATGACAGAGCCAGAGGCATTACAATCTATCATGTCAAGCCTTCATACATTAGCAGCACTTGTTAGCACCCCCGGCACGGTGCGTGGAAGAGCTCGGAGTTATGCTAATGATCCATGGATAATGGGGCACAGGGAGAGTTCTGAACCTACCTTCCAAGCAGTGCTTTTAGGATGTGTCAGAGTGCACACAGGCTTGGCACTGGAACTAGCTTTAATGCATCTTCAGAGCACCTTATCTTGTACGCTCTGCTTTAATTGAGATTAAATGGCTTTGAAGGTCCAAACACAACTTCAAGGACAATGCAACATCTCATATCCTCAGTGAAAGGTTTTTAATTTATTTCCTTAAAGCCAAGACAAATATACCATACAAATACATTACACCAGACTGATGTTAAAGGTCTGTCTCAAACTTAGAGAAGCCAATACAATTTGAATTTAAAACACAGCGTAGTATTCCCAAGGCTGTGGCTGGGATGGGTTGGGAGAATTGCAGAGGAGCTTGGGGCCTGCAAGAGCACCAGTAGCAAAGTAACAACAGAAGAAACAATTTTTAAAGGGAGGTAGAGGAGCCTGGATCCTGTGGAAAGTCAGATAGGATTTGTTCCAGGGAAGGCTTGTGAGAGCATTCTTCTGGGGGTACATACTCTGAATTCTCTGCATAGTGTCAAGGCACAAGCAAAACCATCCTGAAAATCTGGGTTTTGTTTGTCCCCCTTGTCTTTACAGCATTGCTGTAATAATGGTTTAAGAAAACTTAAAATAGGTGCCATATGAAAAGAGAAATGACAAAACAGAGACTTTGCCCCCTCCTCTTTTTTGTAGCTTCAGTTTAGTACTTAGCATTTTCTTTAGTTGCAAACTTGTCCACTCTGCCTTGCTTCAGTGATGATATAAAGGTACTGCAGTACCTTGGAAGATGCTGCTGCATTCCAATAATGATAACTGTGTAGTTTCATGACCCTCCTGAGCTTACATTTGAGGCCTCATTGGAAAATCTGCCATCATATCACAAGGATATGAAGTCTAATACTGCCAATTTTGTGAATTATTCATTAGTCTGAAGGAACAAGAAGCAACAAAGACACAGGCAGCTTCTTTTTATTTATGGTTTTACTACTCTTCATATTTTTTAAGTGAAGGGAATACAATTCTTCCATCTTTTCCACAACAACAACAGCAGAAAAGAAAATAAAATGTGTATCCTTGAAAAGTTGGGATTTCTGGGAATACATTTTCCTCTTTTAGCTAGCATTTTAACATAAGGTAAAACATTTTTTTGACAAGGTAAGTAGAGTAAACAAAGATCAGTGAGAAAGCAGAAATTATTGAAGTACTGGAAAAACTGCTGCAGGCTACTTTTTCACACATTGCTGCTCAAGTCAGGATTATGCTATGACAGTTCTAACTCTCCTGCTGACATCCTTATAGACTCTATTACATTATTTACTTCTTGTAAAATAACATTCTATTACAGCTCCTTCATGTCCTGCTGCTAGTCTAAGTTCAAGGGGAAGAAATTCTGCTCTCCTCGCTTCCAGCTCGTTAATACCGCTCTGAGGAGATCATTATTAAACAGACTGATCTGCAGCCCCTATTTCATGGCCCATTTTCTATTGCAGTAACAACTGTATTTCCAGAGTGTTGGTCTTCATTTACATCAACAGCACAGGTAAAATGTGTCAGGCTGTGTCTGGAAGGAGCAGGTGAAGCATCCCACCCTGTGCTGAGGATGTAATGTCATTTTTATGTCCCTAAGGGGGAAAGCTTTCAGATGTTTCCCTTGCTTTTCCATTGCAGGGAAAAGTGAAGCCAGGCATGCAGTCATACCTGATTTCAAAAGGAAAAGAGTTGACTCTCAGTAGGGCTGCAGGGACATCTGTGGATAAACCAGGGCTAACAGCAGACAGGTTGCTCGAACACTCTCTGAAAACTGGCTTTTTCAGTGTCAGGAGATATTCAAACACATATCACTGAGGCCCACGTCAGGACTCTGCTGAAACTTGTTTTCTGGGAAGACATACTTATTAGGACCTAGAAAATTAATTTACCTGTCTCTGAATTCTCACTCTAAGCCCAGTTAGGTGTGCCACTAGCAAAATATTCCCTCAGTCTGGCAGAATGCTCCCAAAGCACCAGCCTTTGAAAAGTCCTGCTTTCATCAGTGCCCAAAATCACCCTGGCAAGTCAATCACCAGCCTTGCTCCTTGCAGTGGGAATCATGAAAGCAGCACTCAGTGCTTGAAGAACTGGCATCAAACCAGACAGCAGTGACCACATGCCTTGAGCTGGTCAGGGGACAGGCAACCCCTGGCACTGCTCACACAGCTCTGAGCAGTGCACTCCATCAGCCTGCTGAACCTGCTTGAACATCCCTAACGAAATGGAGGCAGCATTTCAGCACTAATAATACAGGCAATGTGGTAATTATCTAATTATTCAGCCCTTGAGAAGAGATAGGTGCTAAAGCTCCCAGCAAAAATGAATCATATGTGCTCTTTCTTGAAGGCAAACTAGTAAAACTACTGGAAAATCAGCACTGGATGGAAAGTAAATGAATGGAGCCCCATTCCTTCAGCTTTCAAAACTGAGTTTACTTTCCTCAAAAAGCAGCAGTATTTCTTTATGGAGGTGGTGGGTCCTGATCAGAGCAAAGCATTTGGCCATTGATCTCTGCAGCTTGGCAGGGACTGTGTGGGAATTAAGGGTGACTGTGTGGGAATTAAGGGTGACTGTGTGAGCCAGGACTTGAGTCACTGTCTCCAGCATTTTCAGTTTGCTGTTCAGTTATGGCACTGAAATCAGGGATAAATTTACATACTCAAAACTGCTGATGGTTAACTCTGTTTCATAGCAATGGACATGGATAATTAAATATATCATTCCTCAGGACAAGGTCTTGGGATATCTTCCATAGAGGCAAGAGGTGAAAGTGGCAGGAGGTCCAATTTAAAAGGTGCAGTTACCAATTCCACAGACCAATCTAACATAACAGATAACTGATATTTCTTTCAGTTATGGGGATATTGATCAATCTAAAAGGATTATTTTGATTCCCGGTACCCTTTGATTTCCTGATATTTAGTTTTGGTTTGGTTTAGTTTAGTTCAGCCTTGGTGGGTTGGTCTGTGGAGTCCCTGGGGGGGCCACAGGCACTGGGATTCACCACACACTTATGACTGGCACAGGAAAAAGCAGGGTGTTCACTAGTGCTGCAAAATTTCACTTCCCTTAGGCATGAAAGATGATCCCCTTCTTCATCCTCCTACTTCTCTATCTCCCCAGTCTGACCTGCTTTTTCTATAAGAAGTGTTGACTATTCCCCAGAAAACATGCTTTCAAGGAATTTCAACAAAAAGACCATGAATATCTGACCAGCTGTTGAAGTCAATTGCCTGTGGAATGTTTTTAAGACCCCGTGTCCTAGTTCAGCTTGTTAGGACTGCTAATGCAATCTTGGAACCAGGGAGTCATTATATTTATCTGTTTGCATTTGGTTTTTATAGACCACCAATCACTGTTATCAAAATATGTTAAATTAACTGTGTTCTAGGAAACCAGATAATTTCTGTGTAGACTGGTAAATATCCGAATATAAATGAAGCTACCTTTTATTTATTGCAAAGGCTAGCACATTCATCAGCATGCCTAATTAAAATTTAACAATTAATAAGCAGTGGCAAACCCTGTACGAAGGTCAGTAACAACCTAAGCAAACTTATCAAAAATGCAGAGGGGTTTAGAGTTTTTAAAAAGTTCATTCTGTCCTTAATTAACAGATCTAATTACAGCTCTGCCATAGCAAAATGCAAAATGATCTCTTCAAAAGACAAAGAGTCAAAGGTTTAATAGAGCAGATAACCTTGTTCTTCAGTACACACCGACCCAAGTGTAGAAGGGAATTTTACCAAGCAGTCAACAGAGTTGATTGGATGGCTTTGAGAGAAATTTAAGCTGAGCAATACACAGAAATCCCCAAACAACAAAGGAATTGAGAGGGAATCAAAACTCTCTTGTGTCTTGGGATTTGAAATAACACCAAGTCAAGACTTTGGGTAATCTCCTTTCTTAGCAAGTTGTCAATGTATTTATTCCATGACCTTTGCTGGTTAGTTTTGAATAACGCTTTCTGTTCTATAGACTGCATGTGTTTAATTATCACCTCATTCAACAAAAATGGACAGTGCAAACATCAAGGATAATCTAACAGAGCAGGGCTAAATACAATCAAGAAAAACACTTAAAATTCCTGCAGTTAGTAGTCAGCATTTAGGCACTGAAGGGCAACTTTCCAAGTTTTACTGAAGGGTTTAGTTGTGCACTACTTTTTCAAGAAGTCCAAGAAAAAAACTTCAGTTTTGTGTTCTGAGTTTTGCAGGAAGAGGCTGGAAATGAACAGAACTGGGTTCATCAGTAAGCGAATTAAATCTTCCTGGCTGATTTATGTGGGCAAGGGTCATTACACGTGGGTAATAGAAAGTGTCTGATAGAAAAACTAGACTGCTTAAAATTAATAATACATGGCTGAAATGAATTGTTACTATTCATCTTTACGTTTGGATTAGCAGAAAGAGCACAGGTATGAGAGGCAAGATATCTTCAGGGAAGCCTGACCTGTGTGAAAATCCTCAGTGTTCCCTTTCATACCCTGCCAGTGACAGAGGGAGTGCACAGGGAGAACACAGGTATATCAAGGAGAAACAGTGGAATCACAGCAATTACCTTGGAGAGGCTCAAAATCACAGGAGCCATATTCATCTTGTGCTGGAATCGAAATGCAGCATAACAAATTTTTCAACCAAAAGGCTCATTAAATGCAACATGGAAACAGAGAGGCTGTTCTGAGCAATCTCCATGAATTGGTCTCTAGCTTTACCATGGCACTATCATGACCTGAATTAATTTGCTGTGGCATGACAATTTCCTCTTGGATGTAGGAGGGGAAAAAAATGAAGCCTGCTCGGGCTGATGAGCTTTTTAAGACTTCTTTTTAATTCCTTTTCTTAAAAAGAATATCACCTTCTGTTTTTAAAGTGCCTGGCTTGAACGGATAGATATCATCAGCCATCAATAACATGCTGTAGCAAGGTGGTCTCCTGCCACTCCAGTGCTGCAGAGTTGAAAGCAGAAATGGTGAGGCTTTTAAATGTCACAAACACACTCTTTCTGTACTCAAAGGAGCCAAACATCCTCTGTGGCCATGACATGACCCCCACCTCACCTTTAAAGAGGTGATCTGTCTAAAGTGTGGGTGCTCAAGAACAGCTTTGTCTGACATTTGGTCCTTCCCTGCCTCAGTGCAGCAGAAGAAATCGGTCCTGATACTTTGCTTAAAAACACAGATAGCAGCAAACACCACATTATCACATTCCTCTCTTCAGTAACACTTGCTTTAAGATAAGAAATGAACATAATTACTTGTGTTCTGCTGATGGGAAGTGAGCTATCAGAGGCAGGCATTATTACTGTTACTGCTGTTATTATTACCCAAGTAGCAGGAAGTGCAGAGCTATAAAAACTCTTCTAAGCAGTCACTCCCTCTTACAGACCATTAAAAGTTCACTTCACACTTACATCTCTTTCTTCCAGACTCAGTCCTGAATCATTAATTTTGCACTTGGCATTCCTAAAAGAAAGCTTTTTTTTTTTGAAGCAAAACCTTCTCTTGATGTCTGAGTGCACCCTGAAGATGTTAATCACCAGAGAGTACACTCAAGACAAAAAGCCATCCAGGTTCCTTGGATTTACTGAGACTTGAAAGCAGCAAGATGCAAAGATTTTTGGTTTGTTTTCCAGCACCATACAGGGTCCAAGCTTTAGACAATATCCTTTTCTCACAGCAATCTGAGGAAGAGCAGTTGTTAAAATAGTGTGTGACCCAAGACACTCTGAAGGTGTGACAGATCAGACTGGAAACCAAACCCTTCCTCCCTCCCTTGCCAAAGTGTCAGTTTACAGATCAACTGGCTCTAAAAAAAAATTTATGGGGACACTCCACAGTAAGGGAAAGTACAATCTTTTTGTTGTGCAGGTAAGATACCTCTAACAGAAAGAGGTTTGTTTTTTTTTTTTTGTTTTTTTTTTTTGGTTTTTTTTTTTTTATGCCACCTATCTCTACAATTCTTTTCTTGTGGTGTTTTTTGTTTTTTGTTTTGTTTTGTTTTGTTTTTTGGGGGGGGGGGGGTTTTTTTGGGGGGTTTTTTTTTGGTTTTTTTTTTTTTTCCCTTTTGCCTCTTCTGTCCCTTTCAAGAGATATTTTGTGCTGTCAGTGATTCAGCAAAATTTAAAACAAATTCAGGGATTTTAAAATGTCCTTTAGTATTTTGTTTGGAAGAGACACCCCTCCCCTGTATGCAGATTTCCTTCCCAAAAAGGTTCCTCTCTTTCTTTTCAGAATGCCACAACACTGTGAAAGCCAGTGATTGTAAATTTTTGAGTTTCTGTGAAGCTTTTTCTTCTTCTTTTCCTACCCCAGCACAAGTCCTTCTTTAATTAAAGCAAACACATGAAGCAAATGATGAATTAACAAATGGAGACCACCCTTGTCAGATATTTTGAGGCTCAGAAATCCTGAATATCTCATACTTTACTGCCCTCTAGTGTTACTTCAGCATCTATGGAGAAGATTGCTCTGTAAAATTGAACAAGAAATGCGTGTTGCACGGAGACAGGGCCAGAGCTCACCCTGAGAATAAGTGGCCATACATCCATGACAAGAGGCATTTTGCAATCCCTTGATTTATCCAAGGGCTTTACTGAGAACCAGTGCTTGGAATATTCATTTCCATACAAATGGAGTGGGAGAGAGCAAAGGGATCTTTGCTCTCCACATCTCTATTTATATTCCAACAAGGATGCCCCTGATGCCATATGGACATTTTGATCTAATCCCTGTTCTCCTGTGGCTGAAAGTTTCTCAGGGAGTTTAAAATGTTTGGTTTAGCAATGGACCAATAAAAATAAAATATATGGCAGTGTAAGTTCAAAACAACATTGCTGTAGAATGGCATGAACAAATTGGAATGTTGCCTGTTACAAAAGGATAAATGAATAGATTTTTTTAAAATCCTCTCCAATCTCACATTAGCTGTTCAGAAAAATTCTCTGAACTTCCTGAAAGTCTAGAACCCAGATCAGCAGGTAAATACACTTTCCACACTCATTGCACTGCCATTTCGGCAGTTTGGAAGAAAAAATCCAGAGAACTCAAATCAAGAGTCCTGAAGTGATCCATGAAAAGTACAGCACCCAGTCTGTTCTCTTACACATCCTCTCATCCTGCTCCCAAGCAGGAGTTCATGTGCACCTCTGGCAAAGATTTTGCTGGCAACATGCCAGTGAAAGCCAACAAATAACTTCTTGTTCCTTATTCAAAACCCTGAAATGCCCAACAAAAGGTGGATCATGACATCCCAGCAAGTTTACAAACAAGAAATGTGACTATGGCTTTTACACATTTATGTTAGGCCTGATTTTTGTCTCATCCTGATTTCACAGCTGTATCCTGCAGTCAGCTTTGATCGTATGATATGATCCATCCTAATAAAAGGAGCAGAGTCAGAGTAGTGCAAAATATCCCATTACATTATGTGATCTATTTATCTATTGCTTTAAATCTGTAAGGGGTCTGTTCTGCATGTTCTTTTGCCAGCCATTTATAGGCACTGATGATTAGACTTTTAAAGTCATTTGGGCATTTGCCGTGCTCAGTAACTCCTGGAATTTTCAAAACATCTGAGATGCTTCTGGGTTTTAAAGGACTTTGACAAGAGTGAGATTAAATAAAGTTTTTCAAAACTGTCATTAGGTATTTGTCTGCATCTTTCAAAATGAAAGGTCTATCAAAGTGTGACCCTAATCCCCTTCTGAGAAGAGAAGACCACGACATGCCAGTGCTGGTGTGTTACATCACACTTTTGAAACACATTTGCCAATATTTCTTCACATCTACTTGACCTGCCACGAGAAGTTGGCATTCAGACAACTTAGAGAGGATGATTTAAAATCTGATCTTGAAGGAGACACTACTTTTTCTAAAAGATTGCAAATGTCTGTAACATTTCACGCTCTGAAGTTCATTTTTTTAACGATCCTCATAACTAGATTTTTATGATGGATCTTTATGATTCAGAGAATTCAAATCCCAGAGTAATTTGTATCCCCCTCCCCGCAACCCTTAAATATGGATATAGCTTTATAGTAACCTTAGGATATGCATTGGTTGTTCTTTATATTGAAGGCCTTTTATGGGTCTTCTTTCTGAAGGTATTGAAATTTTTTGTCTGTTACATTAACAACAGAGTTTTAACTAAGACAGCACTTCAGGAAAGCAGCAATGAAAGGAGAACACAACTGTGACTTTCAGAGTTTGCAAGGATGTCAGCAAGAGAAAATGCATCTTTTCCTGTAAAGTGGGCAAATGTATTCTGCAAGACTTTGAGAGAAAATAAATTTGGAACTTCACAATGCTATTTATTCAGAGTCACTTTTCAGCACAAAACCACTGCTGAAAGTTCTCATAATAGAGGGTAGGAATCTCATAAGCATCTCAATGCACCTTACACTCCTGCCTCTGTCAAGAGTCAGCAGCCAAGTTGATAACAAGACCTATCTTCTTTTATTTTGCTGGAGAGACTCTTAATCAGTCCACTGTTGCCTGGTTTGTGTCTAATTTTATGTAGCAAGGAAAAGATGAGCACATCCACACCGACTTAGCAAGTTCAGAGGTATTTTGCTTTGGAATTTACAAACAGATAGGAACCATGACTGGAATTACAAACGTAGATAAGCATAAAAGATTTAGAATTGCATTTCTTTCCTCCTAAATTGTTGCCCTGAGGCTTGTTCTTGTGCAACTGGGCAGCAGGCTCAACACAGGCACAGCACCACAAGTGTCACAGGGTCACAGTCTGAGCAGGATGCAAACTCTGGTTTCCTATATCCTAATACATATTTAAAGACTGTTCACATCTGAAAAGAAAGCTGTACATGAGGCATATGGGTGAATAACAAGAAACAAGAGAAGCTCAACTTTAAATGCATTCTGACTGCTACGTTTGGAAAATCTCTGCTGCATTATGTGGAGTTTGAATTTGTACTGAGAAGAAAATTTGGCCCTGAAAATAGCAGAGACCAGTGTGTAGGTCTAGCCAGGAGAATGCTGAGCTAGAAGTATTGGGTCTTTGTGGTCTGATATTTTGTGCCTTGACTCCCATAAAGCAGAATAACAGAGAAAAGCCTATTTTAAGTGTCATTCTTTAGCTCAGGAGCTAATGTAAGGGTGGTGGTGGTATTACATATAACTCTAAGCAGATCCTTAGCACTTAATGCATTTCAATGGAAACTATTTGCTTCAGGACTTAAAATGTTAAGTGATATCCAATATAGGGCTTTGAAATAACTTAAACCTTTCTGGGTTTGGTACCTGGAGTCAAATTCCTCTCCATGTTCTCAGAGTCATGTCTATTCTGGCTGCCTGTAAGGGCTGAGCACAAGTGAGGACTGATGCTGGGTTTCCTCTCACTGGACAGCAAGTGCAGGCTCCACGTGTAGGGCTGCTCCTCTCACAGCAGGGTTCACATCCTCTGAGGGACATGGCTTGCAGCTGGCAGGAGATGCAATAGCTAATAGGCACTCAAGCTTATTTAGGATCTGGACCTCAAATGTTGGCACTAATTAGCTCCTTAAATCACTGCTGAATGGAAATGCAGAAAAAAAAAAAAAACCAACAAAACAACATTTTCCCCTCAACGTGGTCCTTTCCAAATTAGGCTGAGATGTTTGCTGAGGGTAGATAACATCTTCACCATGCAGAAGTTGTACTGTACCTGTTCTTAGCTATGCAGAGAACGTGCAGTTCTGGCATCTCTCCCAGACTCTGCAGTATGTTCACTTTCATTTTCGACCACTTTAATAGTAAAAGATCCTTCCTTGGCACTGGCTACAAATATCAGAATTCCCACTGTGAGGAAAAGTTTAAATATTCAGAATTCACCTTCAAAGCATTAGTTGAAAATCACTATAAAAAATTCTGCAATTCTGCTCTTGTCTTTGCCTTTTATCTTGTGAAGAAAAGCAAAACCATAAAACCTTAAGGAACAAAACCCGTCTCCGACCTTGCCTGGATCAGGTGTACACGTGCGGAACAAGAATTTTGTTAGTCAGCAGCTGAATGTGTTTGCAATTTAATGTGTCCAGCCTATTCAATTACAGTATCACAGCTAATCACACTAATAACAAGCTCTTAGAGATATGGGAGCCAGGTTCTGCTCACCCTTGCTGCTTTTCTTTCTAGCTCTTAGAGTGTGCTTGGACATCTGCTAGTTTTGGCAAATTTGAGCTGACACTGTCTTAGAGGGCAAGAGAAGAGCCCAGCCGCATGCCCTGCTGGTAATTCCCTGAAAGCCTGAACTGTGCCAGCCATGGAAAATGAAGTAACGCTCTTGGTCTAGTACAAAAAGGGATCTGATAAGTGCTGTTCTAGTTGACTCTTTTTATGATGTAGGAGAGACTTTTGGGGGAAAGCCTTTAGGCAAAAACACCATTAGAAAAAATTTCCCAGGTATTTGCAAGCTCTGTGTTGTGTTGTGATTCTCAATTACATTTCTTCAGTGGTCAGGCTGAAGAGAATTGTCCCTTTGTTCTGTGAGTTTAGAATAAAGGAAATATTGTTCTTCTAACAGGCTATAACTGTAGGCTTGGAAACTGTAGTTGAAATGTTCTTGGCTTGCTGACTTTGCTTTATCCTCCTAACAGAATAAGTGTTCTCATGTAATAACAAACCTGACAGATCTTCATAATTGATCCCTATCCCTGACATATGAAGGGCACAGGATGCAAAGAGAATGAAGCACTGTAAGTACCCTGCAATGGAATTATTGATTCTCTCAATTGCAGCACTGCCTTTCTCTGTAAGTGCCCACCTCAGCAAGAAGAAATTATGGGGGAAAATGGACAGAGGAAGTAAAATTAGACCTAAATAACAAAAAGTGTAACTGATAACTCAATGAGAGCCTGCCAAGGAGTCTCATTGCCTAAGGGTTCAGTTTTACATAGAGCCCTTAACTAGATCAATAGATTGCTTTTGGACTACCAGAGGTTAAAACAAGCATAAGTGGAAGAGGGCTAATAAATCAACCCTGCTTGTACCAGACACAAGTTAGTAGTGTCCAAACCCCTTTATACAATTAGAATGATTCACACTGGAATGATTGGCATGGGCTGAGAAGTGCTGTGGGTAATGGGTAAAGTGCTGTTAGGAGAGCTTCTCACACCTCTCACTGCCAGATAATAATCAAGCAAGTTGTTCTTTCAAAGCATGATGTCCTTGATAAACAAGGAATGGCAAGACTTATTAAAGTGCAAGCCAATCATTGTTATACCTTGATACTGGAAGAGATAGGTGTCAGGTTCTGTTACTGCTGAAATCTTCACAGCACCCAAATGGTCTTCTTGGAGGTGTGTGAGGAGGCACTTAATATGTGCACACCTATTCCCAAACTGCAAAACCACTGCAGGAACCCTTTAACCCGTTCTCGCATCTTGTTTTATCCATCACTGTTGTCTCACAGTCTGCTCCCACTGAGCATGCTGCAGTTGTCTAACGAATTTCACATTCAGATGGTTGAGTCACATTACACTCCACAAGGTCATATAAATGTTCTGAAGCTGACAGTTGTGATTACAAGTTAGTTGGGTAAGAAGAGGACCCCTGGGCACAAATCTCTGATGTACCTGAAAATTTTTTTGGCAGCAGTGACTAAATCTATCCCAAGCCTACAAGGTCAATTTGCAGCTCAGTTGCCATCCATATTTATCTGCCTCGCACATTGAAATTTTGCTATGACAGTGATAAGATCTCTAGGAAATACCTAAAGTAGATTGTTTCCATGGGTAGCCTGTAACCCTCATTCTTTTGAAACAATCTTCCAGGATATGTCATTCTTGTGATGATGCCATCTTAAGTTAAAAAGAAAAAAAAAAAAGGCACCAAGAAAACCAAAGCTCAAAATAAAATATGCTCTTACAGGCATAGAATTCCCCTTAATTTCAAATCTGGCTCATAATGCGGCAAGCTTTGGCTGCAGCACTGTCACCAAATGTAGGCACTGCTCTGCTAAACAATAAAGGGAAAAGGTTGGCTGCTGGAAGGGACAAAGAATGCAGTGTAGCTTATATTTGTCATGTTATATTATGGAGGGACTTATGAATACAAAACATGCCAAAGACATGGAAAATCCTGTTTGCATATACATCCTCTTGGACCCTGAGCACTTTCAGTGTTTGACGATTTCTCACTTGGAGTTCCTGCTCAGAACTAATGTATTTAATCACAGAACTGGTGTGACAAAACACCAGATCAGAAAACTGCAGTCACAAAAGGAATCAGTCCTACTTGTATCACGCCTATTTTAGAAGCAATAACAATATTAGACATGTCTTGGTGGTGGGAAATCAGATGAAACTGCTTTTAAAGAATTCAGCATTTAGCAAGTTTAAAGGTATTTAAAATCAGGTGATATTTGGGACATTTTCAGCTGCATCCCTGGAGAGAACTGATGTTCTTGGTCCATGGTCAAGGCAGTGCATGGTCTTGTGTGATACGGGACAAGTACTGATATTTCCAAATGAAAACAGGTTTTTAACTAGGATTTTGTCATTCACTAAAAGAAATGGTTGATTCTTTTCATCTCTCAATCCACTTCTGAACTAAGTATTGGAAAAAATAAGGCAGTCCTTGTCTGAAGTAGCTGTTTAATATTGAGAGGATGCAGCTGATATTTTTGTCTGGCTTTTTTTTTCCAGGAGCAAAAGAGTGTAAAGCAAGGAAGGCTGCTCAGTGGCTTGGAGAACCTGAAGAGGTTTTTTTCCTCACAGATTGTAACATGAGCACTGAAAGGGAGAGAAAATATCTTTTATGTGTTCCTTAAGTTGTGAAATATCCACATTGTTTAAGAACTTCAGGTTCAAACACCATCACTGCCCCTCACTGCACCAAGGGCTGAAAACAGCGCATGCTGAGGTCACCAGGAGTCCTTCCATCAGCTGGAACGGGGTTGGATCAGGCTTAGCACAACACAGAAATGCAAACACTGCAGTTGCGGCTCTCAGAGGAGCTCTTCACTACGGCAGCTGAATAAACCCTGGCTGGGTTGGTCCCGGTTTGGATCCTGCCAAACAAGCCGTGTGCTAAAGGGTGGCCATGGGCAGTAGATGCAAGTCAGGACATCTCTTTAGAAACACTATCTCTGTGCTGTATAGGTGCTACAATGTGCTCTGTGCAAAGTTCCTGCTCAGCAGAATTAGTGTCTTCAGTATTTAATTTCAATATGAAATTAAAGGTCTTTATTTTCCAGTTACTGAATAGGGTGCTCCCTAGGATATGCACTGGTCTCCCTTGAGACCCAAGGCAAAGTTGCTGTAGCTCCATCCATCATTATCCAATCACTAAAATAGCTAGAAAGTGCTATCAGTGTTCTACTGCAAATGTGCCCCCTTGCCATTCACAACCAGCAATATCAGTTCTGCAAAATTTCCTTTTTATTTACAGCCCTCTAAGTACATTTCCAAAGCTAGATGATACAGTCTTTGTCAGCAATGCAAGCAATAAAATATTACTGTGCTGCTGGCACCTCTGGAGCTGGAATACAACCCAATCAAACTGACATAACTGATAAAATTCACTGCTGCAATTCTTGTGAAGTCTGAAATGCTTGAGTACAGAATGCTCTGGAAATCAGTATGGTTTTGCCATAAAAAACCTCTGTGTCAGTGCCAGGGAATAGTGTCCTTTGTTGCACTGATTTAGTGCTCCATGCCAACTCCATTCTCATTAAGAACTGCCCACCAGAGACAACTCAAAAGTGTTTTGCTGCTTTTAAGTAAGAAATCGAAATTAATGTGAGCTTGAAGTGGAGGCGTATGCTTTCTTTTGCTACCAGAAATCCCTCTGTCCTTTGCATCAATAAAATCCATTGATTCTAAATTTGCTAATCCTATTGGAAATGGTTTTCTCAGACTCTCCCTGAATCTGGTAAATGGGGATGGAAGGTGAGAGCTTCAGTAGGTGCAGGGTGAGATGAAGAGGCAGAGCTCCTGAAGTGCAGCATGTTGGGTCTTCTTAATTTGGTAGAAACAATCCAGGGCTGCATTATAAATGTCCCTTCACCGCTAAGGATGCTTTGTCTATCACTCTTGAAAAACTAACTTTACGTAAGGTAGCAAAGTACTTCTTGCTGTGCAGAGGAAGATAAAGTTTTGCTCTCATGTTACCCCGGCACATTTGAGAACAGAAGCAAATATTTACTCTCTGTATCTTTGCAGTATCTGTGGTGATGTGGTACACAGAAAACCTGTAACAGAATTTCACTGATTCTTGCAGTCTATTGAGCCTGGAAACTCATTCACTACCAAGCTTTTAACTACTCGGGTTGTTTTGTCCTCCCTTCTGCCCCTGAGGAGCAATTTAAATTTAAATGAAAGATGATTTACAAGCTTTCAAGATAACATAGTATATGTAAAAGTGTAAGTGTCAAATATCACCAGCCGGGATGGGAAGCATGATAAAGCCTGTGCTCTGCGCCATGCAAAAATGCACTGTTTGGAACTGAAAGTTGCAGCCAAACTCCCTCCCCAGCACATTCCCTACTGCTCCCTGCCGTTGCTGCAGGGGATGCTGGAGAGCGGGACAAAAGACATTTTACTGCTTCAAAGCTGCATCTTTCCTTCTTTCATCTCCTCTCTGCCTAGCTCTCAATGTTCTTCAGACCCCCCACCCGCCCCCCCTTTAAGGGGCAGATTAAGGAACAACATGGGAAAACAAAGGAAACAGAAGAATGTTTTATTTTAAAGAAATATTTCTCAAGAGTGTCTGCTCTCAAATGCTTACCTTCATATTTTCATTTTGTTGCTTTGGTTTTTTTTGTGTATTTAAACACATTCCTCCTATCATAAACACTCCTTGTGCCATTTCCAGCGTCAGGAAGGGAGATCTGGCTCTGTAAAGGTACAGTCATAAGGAAGCAGATGGAAGATAAAACGCTGGGTGAGATTTTCTCTCTATCTAGTCACTGGCTCATTTATTGTCCCTTTCCATCTGTCTTTGCCTGCCTTCTAAGATTGCATTGTGTACTTCTGTCACTGCTGCTAAGTGCCCAAGACTTAACTGAGCACCACACTCAGTTGCCTACAGAGCTTACATCAACAAGAAATAGTATTTAGTTATACTGGATTGGGCTCATGTTCAGTGTTTCTTATTGGATTTTTAAAAATAAATATAGTTGTTCATGGGTCTGCAGAAAGCTTTTATGACAGGTTTGCTGTGTAGTTCATCTTAACCAAAGATACCTACTACTTGCTTCAGAGGGTTTTTCCTTCAATGCTCATATCTTAATGTTTTGCAAGTTTTTAATCCTTTTCTCACTTTTCAGTTGGCTTGCCTCTTGCTACTTTTTCATTATTTTCTTTAATAGGATTGTAAACAGGTTTTAAGGCAACTTTCCTGAGTTCAAAGCAGATCTTGTCCTGAAGTAGATGTTACTTCAGGAAGGACATAAACTTCTTGCCTCTGTCTGCCCAGCTGGGGCACAGAGATGCCAGTGCTCCCTTCCTGACTGCAAGTGGCTGGGGAAAAGGACAATTAAACAGCAAGAGCTGCTGACTGCTTTACACACCATGCTGAGATTTTTAAAGTGCTGCAGCCTCAGAAAAGCATATAAAACAGGTGGGTCTAAGCTCACTTGACATTTTTTTTTCACATAAATACCAGTATTTTCCATGTAAGGGGGAAATCTGTATGGGTGTGAATAAATCAGAATGCAAAGACTGTTGTTGGATTTACTGGCAGCCTTAGGTTAAAGGACAGAAATGACCCAAAGCAAAACCACTAAAATGTCCTAGAATCCTGCTTAGAATAATGATGGAAATGTCCAGTGAACTGCATGATGTGATGCTAATAATTCCTGCATATGGAAAACGAGGTGTGACTACTGTAAGGGCAAGACAGCCCGAGGTGATGACCAGGTGCTGGTGTCACAAGCTTTTAGGAGAGGCTATGGAGAATGACCCAGGCCAGCTCTGCAACTGAGAGGAAATGTGTGTTTGGACAAAAGATCGGGAGATGGAGATAAGGGTGCTTATCTCCCCAGGGTCAGGACAAGATGGTCATTTTAAAGATTTAAAATACAAATCCCCAACATCTATCAAAACCTAGACGGGTTACTGGTTTATTCTCAGTGTGGTTCTTTTTTAACTGTTCATCCATTCATTCAGCCTTTCTCTGATTTATTGTCCTGGTATAACAATAGTGTGAATTGGCTCCTCAAAGCTACACGAGATTTTAACAGATTCTCAGCCTTGGAGGATGGAATCCTTCTTCCTCTCTATTTCCATCATCCTTCTCCTCTCTCCCCTCAGGGGCAGGTACACTCATTTCCTCAGGCTTTATTCCTCTCTGAAATGGTGAAAACTTTTTCCAATAATGTTTACCACAAGCTGAAGTGTTTTTTACACCAGTTCAAAACAGAAGTTGTTAATAACAGTTATAGTATCTACTAAAAGGAGCCATTGCCCACTTGAAGGTAGTTTAATATTCAAGATTACTCTTTTCTTTGCTTTCCATCTCAAAAAGAGTTGAGCATGTTGGGACTTCTTGATTTGACTTCCAACTTTCAGATTCAATTTTTAAAAGTCTTGCCAATGTTTTCAATTGTAGCAGGACTTTGACTTCTATTCCTCATTCTGTGTCCATTTCCATCATGATCCAAGGGACGTGCTCATTTAAATGTTGTATTAATTAACAAGAGAAGTACTTGGGAAGTGGGGACTGTGGCATTATTTTCTAAATGAAAACAGTGGATGCACTTCTGTTTCTATTTTATTTGACTGTGCATACTGCTGTGTGCTGGGGTGTTCAGCATATGCACCCAGCTTCAGTTGGACAGAATACCATCTTAATTAAATTATTATGGAAAAACTGGTAGCTGTGCTTTTGGGCTCCAATGTTATTTTTTTTTTTTTCTATCTGATTTATATATTTGAGACAGTTTTTTGTTGTCCAAGTGGAAAATCTTAGGAGATTATGACTGCTGACTTTGAAGATCCCAATCCTGTAACAACTGATTTTGATGGCTCCTCAACACTAATTACTGCTCAAGCATTTGCTCTCTTTTAGGAATCATTAACAAATAAGAAACCATGAATAAAAGTTGTGTGGTTTTTTAGTTTCAGCTTAATGTACTCTCTCATAAATGCAGATAAGTTTTTTCCCTTTTGTTATGTAGTCTTTGTCACTAAATGATGCAAACATATTGTATATCATGGAATCATTTAGGATGGAAAAAACCCCTGAGGTCTTCAGCCCAGATGTTAACATGGCACTGCTAAGAACATATATGTGTGGATATATTTATATACCTATATGCACACACATATCTTTTATATATATATATATAAAAGTATATACGTGTATGAGTTACTTATGACAGGAATAGTGCATCTGGTGAGTTTTAGTTAATCCCTAATTTTTAGTTGCAACCCTAGGACTGAAAAATCAGTTCTTCTCATTAAGGATATTTTTAATTTTTTCTTAAATTAAAAAGAATGCTACAGATTTTTTCTGTCTGAATGGGGAAAACCCATCAACAAAGAAGCACACAATACACACACACTCCCCTCTGGCAAGATTAATGTCAAATGAAAGTTGAGAAACTAAGTCACCCTGCAGATGTTTTGAGACATGGCTGTCCAGGGGTGTTTGCTGTAGATGAGGGGAATCATTGGACACAAAGTCTGGTTTAAATTACAACCCACATCAGGAATTCTTTGCAAAATTTCCATTTTCTCTTTTGATAGTTATTGATAAAAGGATGTTCTAGTAAGGCAAAACATTGGTCTTCTGACAACACGGTCATTTTCATAGCAATAAAATCTCCTTTCCATTTTATTTTGTGAGGAGGATGGCATTTTCACAGAAATCTCTTCCACTGCATTTTTTGAGGAGGATGCTTTGGGCTGAGTTCAGATGCATCTCTTGGCACTCCAGTGGGGGAAAAGAAATATTGAGAATGATCTATTTCCTGGTTTCTGTTGATGAGGAAGGGGGAAAAAAACTGGATGACACAAATTTTGCTTGGTCTTTACTCACATGCTACTGCTCCTCTGAACTGTGCGTTATGTTAAAATGTTCCAATCCCTTCTGTTCTGGAAAGCCAAAAGAGCTGCACCAAGTCCACAAGGATGGAGGCTTCCAAGCAGAGGAATTAGCAAGGATTTAGCACTCATTTTTTAAAGTTTGGGGGTCCCTCTCTGAAGAGACAGTGCAGATAAAGCTTTCCTAGAGAAGAAATGCCCCCAATGTGCTGGGGTAGGAAAAACCTCTGGGCTTTGTGTGCTTGCCAGTGGGTGGAGAGGGGCTCAGGTACGGGTGTGACTTGGCACACCGTGTGACCAGGGTGATGGCATGGGAGTCATTCCTGGCAAGGAAGAATAAATAACAGCATTAGAGGTGATACTTCTTCCCCAGCTCTGAAAGAAAGGATTTAAGCTTGACAGGAAAAAATTGCATGGCAATATTCACTATTTTCAGTACTTGACAGTTCCCATTGTTACCAAGAGTCCCATTTCATGTGTTTTATAAATATTTCAAATCAAAGTCCCTTAGATGAAGATATTAAGATGCCATCATTTCACAGCAGAATGTCATTGGTGACACCTAATTTTGAAATGTTCCAAACAGGTTTTCTTCTTCTTTATAATTTTTCTTGGTTTTCAGTATTCCTAAATCCTCCCTGATTCCTTTCACACTTCTGTCTTCCCAGTCAGATTTCATGATTTCATTTCATTTTCAATGAAAATGCATATTAAAATGCTCTTGAAGTTTAAGTATTAAATGAAATAGTGCTTGAGTATTTTACTGTGATTTTTTTCATTAATCTACTACTTTTCTGGAGTTCATGATTTTTTTCTTTTTTCACTTGAGGATAAATTCTTGATATATAAAGTGAACAGAGAAAATAAAATCCCTGGCCACAGGAATGTTAAGGCAATATATCTTAATTTAGGGTAAGGTCTCTCTAGATGGGTATCTTGTAGTAAAAAGTAAACTAGTTCAAAGTAATTCATCTTCTAATTTTCTAGGAGTTTTGGATTGTGACAAATGGAATACTCTCATTTTTCATAAGTATGTAATTAGAACAATTTCACACATTGTTTTTGGTTTTCAAGAAGCTCAGATTTTGTTGTGTAACTAATGGCAGAGTGTATAAGACTTACAGTGGATTAATTTGCAGCAGCTGTTGTAACAACAGCCTAATAGTTCCTAAGTATAAAGGTAGGACCTGTTTATCCTTTTTTAATTGTGTAAAGTACATATCAGCTGCTAATAAATCTGTGGTGTCTAGCTTGGCACGAAAGATGCTTCAGATATAATTGTCTTTTATAATTAACTAGCCCTGGGCTGCAGATGATTTTGACCCACCTTCTGCAGAAAATATAATGATTATATATTTGCTACGATGTTCTTCTTTCAAGTTAGAATACAAATTTCAGTTAAAGTTTTGACATAATTATTTTCTAGTGTACTTCCTGAATGTGTGGTGCTAAGGGAATGAAGAACATGTTGAAATTCTGTATGGAAGGAACTGGATTTGAAAGGTGGGGTTAATGGATTTGAAGCAATCACTGAATCACAGAATTGTTTGTGTTGAGGGGCCCTTTAAACCCACCCAGTGCCACCCCTGCCATGGCAGGGACACCTTGCACTGTCCCAGGAACAATCCCAGCTGTGCCAGCCTTCCATCTGAAATGATCTTTAGGTCTGGTGCCACCAGTCATATATAGCAACATTCATTTCTTAATATTAACTTCTTAAATGTTAATTTAGTAATTATTGTTTGTTTATTATTGCTTATTTATTATTATTATCTTAAATGTTCAATACTAATTTCTTAAGTTTATGAAGATGTATATAAAGTTAGTTTTACAGTTTCTCATCTGAGACTGTTCCTAAAGGTGTTCCAGATGCTGATAGCTCTGATTGTTGAAAACTTTATTTCCAGCTTAAATCCATGAACCCTAATTTGCTTTGCTCTTTAAAGAAAACAGTTTTTAAATCCTTTAATTTGCTCCATGCCTTTCTTCATCTGTCTCCTATAACTTGTCAAGGCTATGCTGGTAACACCCCAGAGTTTTACAGCATCCTCTGCAGATGCACCCACGGTGCCTTGGGGACCAACAGCCTTACCTGGC